>NC_142870.1:50943750-51583541 GCF_051225735.1 Oryctolagus cuniculus | reverse complement strand
TTGCAACCAGATTTATCAATTAATTAAGTTTAAGAAAGGCTTTTTCTATACCTAGAAAGTATAAAATAATATGAATACTCTGCAGAAGACTCACTATTGGAAGTACATTTTCAAAAAAAAGTACATAATCAGATATTGGAAATATTATAATACATTATAAATTGATAAGGTGAAATTTAGGCAAACCATAGGAGATTTTGGAAAACAGCAAGGTTAAATTTTGTTGGAGAGTCAGGAGACACCTGAGATACTGGTGCATAGATGGTATCTCAGAAGAAGAGGTTACAGGAAAGGAATAATGAAGTGCAGCCAGGGATAACAGCATAAAGAAATGCACGTATAAAAATAAAGATGTCAATCAATTAACAAAAGGTCAATTTTGCTCTACTGTTATATATGTAGAAAAGCAGGAACAGTTTGGCTTGAAATAGGGGCTGAGACTATGGTGTTAAGATTTCTTATGCAGGGCAAGTGCTGTGGAATAGTAGACTAAGCTTTCGCCTGTGAACCAGCATCTATATAGGCACCAATTTGTGTCTGGATGCTCCTCTTCCAATACAGCTCTCTGCTTATGGCCTGGGAAAGCAGTGGAAGATGGCCCAAGTGCGTGGGCCCTTGCACCCACATGGAAGACATGGAAGAAGCTCCTGGCTATTGGCTTCTGATCAACCCATCTGCAGCCATTGCGGCCATTTGGGGAGTGAACTAGAGGATGGAAGACCTTTCTATCTGCCTCTCCCTCTCTCTGTCTGTAACCTTGCCTCTCAAATAAATAAATAATCTTTAAAAAAAGATTTCTTATTCTGTTTAGTTTGCAATGGTGAAAAAAAAGATTAAGATTTCTTCTCTTGCAAGATTCAATTAGACTCAGATCAACTGGAAGCAGAAGTGACTGAGGAAATAAAGACATTTAAAGAAAGTTCCAGAAAGGTTTAAAAGGACCCTCAGTAGGGTGACTCTAGCAGGAATTAGGAGATGTGAATGGTATCATGAAAACAATGCTATTAAATATAATAGTTTCTTGGTTGAGAAGTGAGAAAGTAAGAGTAGAGTTAACTACTTAATCATATAGCAAAGACTGTTTCTCAAAAAAGAAAGAAAATGTCAAATAGCAAACACATATACAACATAAACACAATATACCATCATGTAACATCAAATGTACAGCATTTTCAATTTTTTTTCTTTTGAATAATGTTTAAATCAAGCCTGTATTTTTAATCTAATGTTAAAGAACACATACATAAAAAGTAGTAGGGAAGAAAAAAAGGAAACACAAAAAAATAGCTTAAGCTATCATTAATCTGTTGATATGAAACTTGTAAAAATAAGAGGAGTTTCCTAAGAAGTACTGTGTATTCAACCCACTGGCTAATGCCTGATGTGTTGTCCAAAAAAGCCATCTGTGAATACACTCAAGCACAGAAAATGATGTGATGAAATATGTTAATGATGTTATTCCAATAGTAAAGAGAGTACTAACGTGCATGGTATGATCTGGCAATAGAGCTATAAAACATATCAGAATATCATGGATAGTCAAAGTTACACAAAATATCAAAGTATTATAGATACTCCTTAATCAACCAGTTATAAGAGGCAAAGATCTGGATGATGACATATATACTATTTATGGATAATTCAGGAAAACTATTGACTAAAATGAGACTGGCTCATGGCCCCTACCATCACTGAGCAAGGCTGAAAAAGAAAAGTTCAATAATTAGAATTCCAGCTCAAGAACCACATAAACTATTTGAAGGCTCCTCTGTATGCGCTAAAGGAGTCTCCGATCCCCTGTGTGTGCAGGGCTGAGATTGCTAAAATTTGAAAATATAATTTCATCCTGTAATAAAGTTGAATGAGGCTGAACTTATTTATACAGACTCAAGAAGCAAAGATTCTGTATTTAATGATGTAGGTTAGGATTTAGAGATGGATCTAAGAGTTTGGTTGGCTTAAACATGGAACAAAAGGTTATTACACAATGAGCAAACAGTAAATTCTGGAACTACTTTGGCTTAATGGAGATAAAGGATAAAGGGATTCAAAAGTTTAGGAAAACTGGAACAATAGAGTACATTTGTCATTTAAGTAGTTCTTAATATTATGTTAAGTAGAAACCACACAAGCAGCATAGACAAGGCATATTTTTTCAGCAAAATTGTCAGAAATAAACTTGTGCAGGGAGCCCTGGTATCCTTGATAAGCTCAATGATCATTCTTTTCCATGGATCAAACCTTAGCATGGGAATGGGGGCTACTGAGCTAGTAAAACTAAGTGCAATAAGACTAATTGGATCCTGGGAATCAGAGGCCAAATAAGGGTACTCATCTGCCAAAGGAAAGGTGGTAAGGGCAACTACAATGCACAGTGGAGTCAAATAAGCCAATAGTTTGATTCAAGAAGACCTATCTTGTTCACCAGTTATTATGGTGTTCCTGAAAGTAAATAATACAGGAAGACTACTACATTCCTATTTGATATTATTAGCACAAAAGTCCTTGTTCAACTGAGCAAAGCTGTACCTTATATCATAAAAACAGAGTCACATCCTCTCAGTTTTCAGTATTCAGGAAGTTTACAAACACAGAACCTCCCTAGGTAGAACTCCAGTACACTGTCAAAAATTTGTATTAGTACTCTTTTTCCAAAAAGATCTATATCCTATACCAGGGTAGCCATGCACTGGGGGTAAAATAAATTCTCAGAACTTTCAGATATTGGCTTTCAACTGACACTAACTCCAAGAGACCTAAAATATCACTGTGGTCCAGTAGTCAGAGGAAAGACTTATACAGATCAGGTGATTAAAGTTTTATCTCAGTTTTGCCTCAGAAGGGGCTGAATGGATCCCAAAATCTATCCTATGGCTGTTTCCCAGATCCAGAATGCATACTTGAAACAGATACACTCAGTAGCTGGCATAATGCCTTTATAAGCTCTCTGACCCATTGAATGCGTTATGGTGGAAAAGAAAATTAGCACTTCTGTACACAGAAAGAGTAAACCAAATATAATATCACATTCCTGGGGGAACTGGAGCAATTAGCACGATAGTCAAGGACTAGGAAAAAGTAGCATTGTTAATATTAACCAAGCCCACAATTCACTTGTGCAGAAGAAAAATGATTCTTGGAGAACTGAGAGTCAATTGCCATAAGTTTAACCAGGTGAAATTCCAACTGCAGTTGCTGTACCTATGTCTTCTAATTGCTTGAGAAAAGCTAACATATATCTTGTACCTGATATTGCAGTTATTCATCTGGAAATATTTTTTCTAAAGAAGGGCACTATTTAATGATTTAGAGATCAATTCAACAGGAAGATATGACTATAATAAATGTATATGCACCCAATGCTAGGGTGCCTATTTAAAACAAATGCTAATGAATCTAAAGGGAGACATAGACTCCAATATAATAATAATGGGGGACTTAAACACCCCATTTTCATCAATGCATATATCAACTAGATAGAAAATTGAAAGAGAAATAACAGATCTAATCTACATTATGGATCAAATGGACCTAACTTTTATCTACAGAACCTTTCCTCCCACAGTTGTAGAATACACATTCTTTTCATCAATGCATAGAACTTTCTCTAGGATAAACCATAGGATAGGCCATAAAGCAAGTCTCAGTAAATTCAAAAAAGTTGAAATCATACCATACATCTTATCTGAACATAATCGAATGAAGCTGGAAATTAACAAATCAGGAATCTCTACAACATATGGAAACACATGGAGACTGAACAACACATTCCTGAATGAACAGTGGGTCGTAGAGGAAATCAGAAGAGAAATCAAAAAATTTCTGGAAAAGAATGAAGATGACAATACAACATATCAAAAGCAGTGTTAAGAGGAAAATTTACAGCAGTTGGTGCCTACGTCAACAAATTGGAATGGCAACAAATAAATGAGCTATCAATGCATCTCAAACACCTAGAAAAACAACAAGAATCTAAACTCAAAATTAGTAGGAAGAAAGAAATAATTAAAATTGAAGCAGAAATAAGCAAAACTAAAAAACATTGTAAAAGATCAGTGAAATGAAGGGATGATTATTTTTTAAAAACAATGAAATTAATACACCACTGGCCCAACTAATGAAAACAATGGATAAGACTCAAATTAATAAAACTAGAGATGAAAAAAGAAATGTAACATCAGATACCACAGGAAAAAAAGAATCATTAGAAATTACTAAAGAATACTATGCCAACAAATTGGAAAATCTAGAAGAAATAGACAGATTCTTGGACATATGCAATCTACCAGAATTGAGACATGAGAATGTAGAAAACCTAAACAGAACAATAAATAAGATGATGAAGACTGAATAAGTAATAAAGACCTTCCCAACAAAGAAAACCCAGAACTGCATGGCTTCACTGCTGAATTCCACGACATTTAAAGAATAATTCTAGTTTTCTTTCAAGCTAGTCAAAAAATTGAAAGGGAGGGAATCCTCTCAAACTCCTTCTATAAGGCCAGCATCATTTTCATTACAAAACCAGAAAAAGAAACAACAAAGAAAGAGAACCACAGAACAATATCCCTGGTAAACTTGGACGCAAAAATCCTCAACAAGACCAGCAAGACATTGGAAAGATCATTCACCAGAACCAAGTGGGATTTATCTCTGGTATGTAGCAATGTTTCAACATTTGCAAATCAATGTGATACATCACATTAACAAACTGAAGAACAAAAACCAGTTCAATAGGTGCAGAGAAAGCACTTGATAAAATACACATCCTTTCATGATGAAAACCTTAAGATTAGGTATAGAAGGAACATTCTGGCTGGCGCCGCGGCTCACTTGGCTAATCCTCAGCCTGTGGTGCTGGCACCCCAAGTTCTAGTCCCTGTTGGAGTGCTGGTTCTGTCCTGGTTGCTCCTCTTCCAGTCCAGCTCTCTGCTGTGGCCCAGGAAGGCAGTGAAGGATGATGGCTCAAGTGCTTGGGCCCTGCACCCACATGGGAGACCAGGAGGAAGCACTTGGCTCCTGGCGGCCATTTGGGGGGTAAACCAATGGAAGGAAGACCTTTCTCTCTCTCTTTCACTGTCTAACTCTGCCTGTCAAAAAAAAAAAAAAAAAAGAAGGAACATTCCTCAAAACAATCAAGGCAATTCATGACAAACCCATGGCCTATATCCTATTGAATGGGGAAAAGTTGGAAGCATTTCCACTAAGATCCAGAACCATATAAAGATGTTTCCTTCTTTTCTAGGGAAGCAGTTACAGACAGGATAATTGTATGATGTTAGGTAGAATTATGATTTGTTATTTTTTTGTTTGGCAATTATGGTTTTAGATGTATATGATGCCTTGGTGACAAAGGATAGACTTAAAATGGCTGATTTTATGCTTACATTTGACTGAGTCATGAAGTACCCAGATATTAGACAAAATATTATTCTGAATATGTCTATAAGAGTGCTCCTTGATGAGATTAATAATTGACTAAGTAAACTGAACAGACAATATTGATATGACTAGGCCTTATCCAATCAATAGAAATAATGAATAGAACAAAAAGACTGAGCAATAGGGATCCATACAAGAAAAGGCAGAGTGATAAGGATCCCAGCCTACCCCAGTGGAGCAGGGCACTGGGCTTTTCATTAGACATGGAATGAAACATTGACTCTTCTTGTGTCATTAGTTTGTCAGCTTTTAGGTGTAACTTACACTATCACCTCAAATGGATCTCCAGCTTGAATTTCCATAATCATGTGATCCAATTTCTCTCTCTCCCTCTCTTCCCCTCGCCCCCACTTATATTTTTCATAATATGCTTCGTTCATGAACCTTCTGAAATTCTCTTTCTCTCTCTGTCACACACACACACATACACACACACACTATTGCTTCTCTTTCGCTAGAGGACACTGAGTAATCCAAAAAGTATATTAAACAAAGATTCAGGAAACTCAGTAACAAAATACATGATTGAATGTTTACATATATTGTTCAACATTCATGTTATTTGAAACGTACATAGGCTCTTCCAGAAAATTATACCAAAATAAGGCAGTGTCCATAGAAATAGCCTCTGGAAATTCATTTTATACATATAATGTTTAAAATAAATATTAGCTGCCATCAATAGAATATAATTTTACAACATTAGAAAAGCAGTAAGAATGTATGTTATTTTATAAAGACTAATATTCACAATGACAACAAAATTTCCAATCTACATGGTGACATATTTGTGATAACATAAAGTTACAGCTGCAGAACTTCTGCAAAAGTTAACCCTCTCTTCATAAATTGGAAGGTCACATTATGGATGCTGAGGCAGTTAGATCTACTGTAGCAGAGATAACATCCTTTACACTTTAGAAATAACACTACTCTTCCTCCACATGAAACTGTACTTCTTTAATGAGAAGTGACTTTAAATTTTTTCCAAATATTTAGCACATAGTCAGTATTCTTTTCTTCAATTTCACTTCTAATTTTCCACTTAAGTTATTCATATTTCACACAAAATAAAGCACCTTTCAAATGTCTGAGTAAACAGCAGAATTTTAAACACTAGAATAGCTACAACAAAATAGTCCTTCTTAGTCCTTTTCTAAATAGAAAAATATTAAATTGTAATTGAAAACAATTAGAGGATCAGTCATTGGGCCCAGTGGTTAAGATACCACTTGAAGCACCTGCATTCTCAGTTGGAGGACCTGGGCTCAACTCCTGGTTCTGCTTCCAATGCCAGTTTTCTGCTAATGTACACAAAAGAGGCAGCAGGTGATAGTTCAAGCACCAGAGTCCTTGCAACTCTCATAGGAAACCAGGATTGAGTTTCAGGCTTCGGGGTTTGGTCTGGTCCAACCCCTGATATTCTTGGCATTTCTAAAGAGAACCAGGAAGTGGGAGATTTCTCTCTGCCTGTTTCTGTCTGTCCACTTATCTGTGTCTCTGTTTTTCAAATTAATAAAATAAGTAATTTTCTAAAACCCAGTATGAATAATATAAGAAACGTTCTTAAACTGGAAGAAATGAAGATAAGCTTTGTTCAACCACATGACTTAAAATATGAATCATAAATTTCTGTTATAAGTGCATAAATGTACTTTCAAATATTTTATAAATATGCTAACAAATTTTGTTAAAAATTTTATTTCACTGAGTCTCATTCTGTTCTAATATCTTTTAATCAGAGTTGTTAAAATTGGGATTGATAGGTCTGTCAATCAAGGTAACATATGTGTTCATATTAATTTAATTAATATTAGTTTGTTAAATAACATTTTGGAAACATCTTATTAAGTGTATTCAATTGTATATATAGGAATTTTTCTCCAATGCACAATCTGTTCCCACTATAGCCATTTAACCTACAAGTACTGTTTCTTTCCAGCAGTCTGATCAACTTTTAGATAAAATTTCTATCTGATTCAAAGACTGTTGAAGCAGTGAAATCTTAACATGACCAATATTTTGACTCTGGGCAGTTTTAGTTTAATTTCCAAGGTCATATTCAAATTTCCACTGACAGAGCTAATAAGATAATTTCAGATGTTTATTATAGCATGAAGTTGGCAAGGCAATCTCCAAAGACATCATTGCCTTAATCCTTGCAACCAGTGAATGTGCACTTTACATGGTAAAAGAGACTTTGCAGATATAATTGAGGTTGCAGACCTCAAAATAAAGAGATTTTCCTGGACTGTCCATAGAGGGGACTCAGTCTATTCACACAATCCTTAAAAGTGAATTTCCTCTTGCTAGAAGCAAAAGAGGGATGGAGTGGAAAAAGCAGAAGAGAGAGGTGAAAGAGCAGGTATCATATCCCTCACGTATAAAATATTCAGCAATTTGCATATTTGTTATGAAGTTTATTGTTTGGGAAGGAAATTATCATGCTTTTTTCGATGAGTAAGCTGGGTCTCAGTAATGCTACTAACTGGGAGATTCCATATAGCATACTTAGGAAAAATAGAACCCAATGATTTAGCTTTTGGTTAAAAGTTTCTTATAATACAAGAAAAAAAAAGAAACTGATTTAGCGTTGAAAATGAGTAACAACATTAGAAGATGGAATTTTGTCCCTTAATTTTTCCTTTCTTGACATTTACAATTTTTTTCTTAATGAATATTCACCTATTCTAGTTTTCAAATAAGAAAGAAAATTTAATCTTCTAGTTTTCTCTTAGCCATTATTAAAAATTTAATAATATAGATGCCTTAAAGAGTTCAAATTCCCTAGATATTACATATTTTATGCACAAAACATAGAGTTGGTTTCCTTGTATAATTCTCTAATTTACATATTCAGATATTGTCTTAAGAAAACTTCTCTTAATACAACAGTGTAAAGGTCTTCCAATGTCGTTTTTTTTTTCTGAAGGTGTAAAAATAAAATACAATGAAATGTTAAAAAAATTTGACACATAATAGTCAGTGTGTTACTATGAATATTCCAATTTAGTATATGACAGTAAGAAACTATAAAGCTGAGGGAGTCTATACGTTGGTCAAATGATATAACATTTCAGTTAGGAGCAATAAGTTTTAAAGATCTGTTGCCCAGCTTGGTAATTATAGTCAAAAATTATGAAATATTTATTTTAAAACTGCTAAGAGAGATTTGAAATATTCACATCACAACGAAAGTAATTATGTGAGGCAGTGGATACATTATCTTTTTAGTCAATTTTATATTGTATGCATATATAAAAACATCATATTCTACCCTATAAATATATAACCACTATTGTTCAATTAAAAATAAAACAGAAAGCTGGTGCCGGGACTCACTAGGCTAATCCTATGCCTGCGGCGCCAGCACACCGGGTTCTAGTCCCAGATGGGGGCCGGATTCTGTCCCGGTTGCTCCTCTTCCAGTCCAGCTCTCTGCTGTGGCCTGGGAAGGCAGTGGAGGATGGCCCAGGTCCTTGAGCCCTGTACTGCATGGGAGACCAGGAGGAAGCACCTGGCTCCCGGCTTCGGATTGTCTCAGCACGCCGGCCTTAGCGACCATTTTGGGGGTGAACCAATGGAAGGAAGACCTTTCTCTCTGTCTCTCTCTCTCTGTCTAACTCTGCCTTTCAAAAAAAAAAAAAAAAAACAAAACAGAAAATAAGAAAAAATTAAACCATGTCTAGAAATACACGTAAAGAAAGAAAATAGAAAAATATTTACTGTCATTTAGGGAACAAGACTGAACGTTTTCAAAATATGTAACTATTTATGAGTCAATGTCTTAATAGTGTCCATTAAAGTGATAATATATCAATGTTGAATATTTTAACTATATTTTAATGAATTAAAAGAAATAATGAATAGCAAAAATAAAAATAACTTGTTCAAAATGTGTATTTTCTTCTGAAAACAAACCTTTTGTAGGAGAATACAATCACTATATTTTTCTATACAATAAAGTACTTCAACTACATTTTAGGAGTTTTATATGTATGGAAACTGAAGTAAATTTGTTTAAATCAGTTTTATATAATTTTTCATTCTGTGGTTACTATATCTTTATAAATTCAATTAAAAGGAAAAAGCAATGCTATAACTTTCTGATATAACCTATTACAATTCACTAGATTAAGTCTAAGTCTGTAAATATTGTTAGGGACCATCAGTTTCTACCACAATTACTATACTGGAATGTATAATATGACCAGAGGTGCATTTTACCTTTGATAATTTGCAGCATAGATTCTAGGTACAGAGTTGTTCTAATCACTGGAAGATTTGATATAATCTTATGAAACTCTATATGGTATAATCAAAGTTTAGGTATAAATAAATAGCATTAGTATTTTATTAGATATCAATTCTTTCCAGGAGTTTGTTTTATTTTACCCTCTTGAACTCTATTACTGGGAACTGTATTCTAAAAGCACTCATTAAGTATCAATTATGCTTTAAAGTTGGGTCCTATTTAGGTTCCTAATTTAAACCATGCATTTTACAATCTTTTAAAAAGTGATTTATGTTTTGTTCAGAGAACTTTCATAACAACTCTTTGTTTTTATATTAATAATAACAAAATAGATGGTTAAATGATGAGTAATTTCATTACAGTGAGTGAAATGAAAGAAATCGACTTTCCTGTTTAAAATTATTCATGCAATCAAAATTTGATTGTCCAGAATTATATATTCAACCATTTATTCAATACCCATCAAGCACTCTGAAGAAAAATTATGATATACAACAGCTTCATGTTGACTCTGATATTATCAGAAATTATATACTTACTGTATGTGTGAAGCAGCTATCAAATTGGTGGGGTTATATCTAGATAGCAAATTAACTAAACATGATCTTTTTTGCATATATCATTCATTAGTTCAAAATTTCACTAGGTATATAACAGGTAATTCTATTCTTAATACATGTGCCTATTTAGACTCTTCCTATGATCTCTAAATGATAATGACTCTTTACTGGTACAGTCTCTAAAACATCAGCAAAACATCTGGGTATAGTCATGAAAAACACAGGCAAATAAACTAATAACAGAAGAGAATTCACAAAAGATACTATATAAAATTCCCCCCAGACTTGGTTTTGAATCTCAATCCTAGTTTGTTTTGCCTTTGTCTCAGCTGGGGAAAAAGCTATTGAGTTGGTTTTCCCTTGTATTGCCCTTTTATTACAGAGGGACAGAAATTGGCAACAAAATAATTATATAAGCAGAAAAGATTCTGTTAATTTAAGAAACTATTAGTTATACAGCTTAACTGAAGTAACAGGTTACAACTGAGCAAACATTGTTCCATTGTTCAAGCCAATATGAAAATTCTAATTTTATATTTTATTATATGTGTGGATATATACATATAATTTCCTTAGCCAACCAAAGAAAACAACAATATTTAAAATTTTCTCCTCTACACATTTTAATGTCAGCTCTGCAGTATTTTTGGTTTCTATACAAGCAGTCAAAGATACTCAATAAAATTTTTATATAATTTTTTTCTTTTTAAGATTTATTTATTTACTTGAAAGTCAGAGTTACAAAGAGAGAGAAGGAGAAGCAAAGAGAGAGAGAGAGGTCCTCCATCTCCTGGTTAACTAACCAGATGGCTGCAATGGCTGGAGTTGCACCAATCCGAAGTCAGGATCCAGGAGCTTCCTCCGGGTCTCCCAAATGAGTGCAGGGGCCAAGGACTTGGGCCATATTCTGCTGCTTTCCAAGGCCATGGCAGAGAGCTAGATTGGAAGTGGGGCAGCCAGGACTTGGACTGGCACCCATATGGGGTGCTAGCACTGCAGGTGGTGGCTTTACCCACTATGGCACAGCACCAGCCCTAATATTTGTTTTTCAAGAATGAGTATATAAAGATATTTTAACCACTGAATGAGGTAATTATTCATAGTTTATGATTTTTTGGAAATAGTTTCAGTGTTCAACATTTTTTATTTATTTATTTTTATTTAGTAAATATAAATTTCCAAAATACAGTTTATGGATTACAATGCCCTCCCACTCCCACCCATCACATCTCCCACTCCCTCTCCCAATCCATTCACATCAAGATTCATTTTCAATAATCTTTATATACAGAAGATCGATTCAGTACATATTAAGTAAAGATTTCATCAGTTTGCACCCATACAGAAACACAAAGTGTGAAATACTGTTTCAGTGCTAGTTATAGCATTACTTCACACTGGACAACACACTAAGGACAGATCCCACATGAGAAGTAAGTACACAGTGACTCCTATTGTTGACTTAACAATTTGACACTCTTATTTATGGCATCAGTAATCTCCCTAGGCTCTAGTCAAGAGTTGCCAAGGCTATGGAAGCCTTTTAGGTTAGCCGACTTCAATCTTATTCCGACAGGGTCATAACAAAAGTGGAAGTTCTCTCCTCCCTTCAGAGAAAGGTACCTCCTTCTTTGATGGCCCCATTCTTTCTGCTGGGATCTCACTCACAAAATCTTTCATTTAGGTCTTCTTCTTTTTATTTTTCCCAGAGTGTCTTGGCTTTCCATGCCTAAAATACTCTCATGGGCTCTTCAGCCATATCTGAATGCCTTAAGGGCTGATTCTGAGGTCAGAGTGCTGTTTAGGACATCTGCCATTCTATAAGTCTGCTGTGTATCCCGCTTCCCATGACAGATCATTCTTTCCCTTTTTGATTCTATCAGTTAGTGTTAGCAGACACTAGTCTCGTTTGTGTGATGCCTTTGACTCTTATTCCTATCAGTGTGATCAATTGTGAACTGAAATTGATCACCTGGACTAGTGAGATGGCATTGGTACATGCCACCTTGATGGGATTGTATTGGAATCTGACCATTTGGGGCAAGTCTGATTGAGCATGTCCCAAATTGTACATCTCCTCCCTCTCTTATCCCCACTCTTATATTGAACAGGGATCACTTTTCAGTTAAAATTGAAACACCTAAGAATAATTGTGTGTTAATTACAGAGTTCAACCAATAGTACTAGAACAAAACAAAACAAAAATACTAAAAGGGACAAAGTATTGCATTTTACATCAACAGTCAGGACAAGAGCTGATCAAGTCACTGTTTCTCATAGTGTCCATTTCTCTTCACCAAGTTTCCCCTTTGGTGCTCAGTTAGTTGTCGCCAATCAGGGAGAACATACGATATTTGTCCCTTTGGGACTGGCTTAATTCACTCAGCATGATGTTTTCCAAATTCCTCCATCTTGTTGCAAATGACTGGATTTCATTGTTTTTGACTGCTGTATAGTATTCTATAAAGTACATGTCCCATAATTTCTTTATCCAGTCTACTGTTGGTGGGCATTTGGGTTGGTTCCAGGTCTTAGCTATTGTGAATTGAGATGCAATAAACATTAATGTGCAGACAGCTTGTTTGTTTGCCAATTTAATTTCCTTTGGGTAAATTCCAATGAGTGATATGGCTGGGTTGTATGGTAGGGTTATATTCAGGTTTCTGAGGAATCTCCAGACTGACTTCCATAGTGGCTTGACCAGTTTGCATTCCCACCAACAGTGGGTTAGTGTTCCTTTTTCCCCACATCCTCTCCAGCATCTACTGTTGGTAGATTTCTGATTGTGAGCCATTCTAACTGGGGTGAGGTGGAACCTCATTGTGGTTTTGATTTGCATTTACCTGATGGCTAGTGATCTTGAGCATTTTTTCATGTGTCTGTTGGCCATTTGGATTTCCTCTTTTGAAAAACGTCTATTGAGGTCCTTGACCCATCTCTTATGTGGGGTGTTTGTTTTGATGTTGTGGAGTTTCTTGATTTCTTTGTAGATTCTGGTTATCAACCCTTTATCAGTTGCATAGTTTGCAAATATTTTTTCCCATTCTGTTGGTTGCCTCTTCACTCTCCTGATTGTTTCTTTTGAAGTACAGAAACTTCTCAATTATATGCAATCCCAATAGTTAGTTTTGGCTTTGACTGCCTGCGCCTCCAGGGTCTTTTCTAGGAAGTCTTTGCCGGAACCTATATCTTGCAGGGTTTCTCCAATCCTCTCTAATAATTTGATGGTGTCAGGTCGTAGATTTAAGTCTTTAATCCATGTTGAGTGAATTTTTGTGTAAGGTGAAAGATAGGGGTCTTGCTTCATGATTCTGCACGTGGAAATCCAATTTTCCCAGCAGCATTTATTGAATAGACTGTCTTTACTCCAGGGATTGGTTTTAGGTCCTTGATCAAATATAAGTTGTCTGTAGATGTTTGGATTGATTTCTGGTGTTTCAATTCTGTTCCATTGGTCTATCCATCTGTTTCTGTACCAGTACCATGCTGTTTTGATTACAACTGCCCTGTAGTATGTCCTGAAATCTGGTATTGTGATGCCTCCGGCTTTGTTTTTGTTGTGCAAGATTGCTTTAGCTATTCGAGGTCTCCTGTGTCTCCATATGAATTTCAGCATCATTTTTTCCAGATCTGAGAAGAAGGTCTTTGGTATCTTGATTGGTATTGCATTGTATCTGTAAATTACTTTTGGGAGAATGGACATTTTGATGATATTGATTCTTCCAATCCATGAGCATGGAAGATTTTTCCATTTTTTAGTATCCTCTTCTATTTCTTTCTTTAAGGTTTTGTAATTTTCATCGTAGAGATCTTGAACGTCCTTGGTTAAGTTTATTCCAAGGTATTTGATTATTTTTGTGGCTTTTGTGAATGGGATTGATCTTAGCAGTTCTTCCTCAGCTGTGGCATTGCCTGTGTATTCCAAGGCTGTTGATTTTTGTGCATTGATTTTTTATCCTGCTACTTTGCCAAACTCTTCTATGAGTTCCAATAGTCTCTTAGTAGAGTTCTTTGGATCCCCTATATAAAGAATCATGTCATCTGCAAAGAGGGATAGTTTGAGTTCTTCCTTCCCAATTTGTATCCCTTTAATTTCTTTTTCTTGCCTAATAGCTCTGGCTAAAACTTCCAGAATTGTATTGAATAGCAGTGGTGAGAGTGGGCATCCCTTTCTGGTACCAGATCTCAGTGGAAATGCTTCCAACTTTTCCCCATTCAATAGGATGTTGGTCATGGGTTTTTCATGAATTGCTTTGATTGTATTGAGGAATGTTCCTTCCAAACCCAGTTTGCTTAGAGTTTTCATCATGAAAGGGTGTTGTGTTTTATCAAATGCTTTCTCTGCATTTATTGAGATAATCATATGGTTTTTCTTCTGCATCCTGTTAATGTGGTGTATCACGTTGATTGTTTTGTGCATATTAAACCATCCCTGCATACCAGGGATAAATCCCACTTGGTCTGGTGTGGGGAGCAATCCGGACTAGACTAAGTTACTCGAATTAAGACTTATTCTATGCATCTGCTCTCCCACAATATGGCGCTGGGAGAGAAGTAAACAGCTTCCGCACAGCTGCCTCCAGTTCAACCAATTAACTGTAGGACTTGCTCCTGATTGGAGAGCAGCGTACTCGGCGTGTGGGCAGCCGAGTTGGGATTGGCGGAGGAGGACTATAAAGGAGGAGAGAGACGGCATGCACCGGGAACATCTATGGGGAACATCTAAGGGAACCCGTGCAGCCCCCGAGAAAGCCGGCCGGCGGTGTGCCGCTCCCCTGCGGAAGTGGGGAATGCGGCCAGGGGGAACTGCCCTTCCACGGAGGTGGAAGGGATAGTAGCCAACCCGGGAAGAACCAGCAGCAAACCCGGGGAGGGCCGAGCAGACAAAAAGAACAGCGCAGGGTCCTGTGTCGTTCCTCCACGAAGAGGGGGAGCGACAGTCTGGGTGGATGATCTTTCTGATGTGTTGTTGCATTCTATTGGCGAGAATTTTATTGAGGATTTTTGTATCTATGTTCATCAGGGATATTGGTCTGTAATTCTCTTTCAATGCTGCATCTTTTCATGGCTTAGGAATTAAGGTGATGCTGGCTTCATAGAAAAAATTTGGGAGGATTCCCTCTTTTTCGATTGTTCTGAATAGTTTGAGAAGAATTGGAGTTAGTTCTTCTTTAAATGTCTGGTGGAATTCAGCAGTGAATCCATCTGGTCCTGGGCTTTTCTTTGTTGGGAGGGCCTTTATTACTGTTTCAATTTCTGTCTCAGTTATGGGTCTGTTTAGGTTTTCTATGTCTTCCTGGTTCAATTTAGGTAGGTTGCATGTGTCCAGGAATCTATCCATTTCTGATAGGTTTCCCTGTTTGCTGGCATACAAGTCCTTGTAGTAATTTCTGATGATTCTTTTTATTTCTGTGGTTTCTGTTATGTTTCCTTTTTCATCTCTGATTTTATTGATTTGGGTATTTTCTTTTCTTTTTTTAGTTAGTTGGGCCATTGGGGTGTCAATTTTGTTTATTTTTTCAAAAAACCAGCTCTTTGGCTGATTTTTTGTAATTTTTTTTGGATTCAATCCTGTTGATTTCTTCTCTGATTTTACTTATTTCTCTTCTCCTACTAGATTTGGGTCTGGTTTGCTGCAGATTTTCTAGATCCTTGAGATGAACTGAAAGCTCATTTATTTGGTGTCTTTCCAATTTCCTGATGTAGGCACGTATTTTTACATATTTATTTTTATGGTAAACAACTAAAGGGACAGAAATATTGACGTTCTGAAATTATCTCCACCTATTAATGCAAACTCCATTATTATTGTCATCTTTGGAAAACAATCACAAAATATGTTAATATAAGTTTTTCTTGACTTCTGTTGTCATTGGTTACACTTCTCCAAATATAGCCTGATTATGGGCATCTTTCTTCTCCATCAATTTGATGATTAATCTTCAAGTTTACTTATGTCCCCTGGCAAGTTACTTAACATCCTTGAACATCAATTTATCTTCCTACAGTATACACACAAATAATTATTGCATCCGCCTCTTGGTGATACATGGAGTTTGCAGATATTTAGCATAATATTTGACACAATAGTAAATGCTCAATAAGTTTTATTTATTAATGATAAAAACAGATTCTGAGGGAAAGCTGCAACTGGGAACTGTGTGGATATCAGACAAGCCCTAGGAGGGCATGTGCATAGTTTTGTGTTGCTTGCTTTTGAACAATACAGGCTTAGTGTTTGAAGAAAACATGGTCGACTAGAGGCATTGGAAATACTTTCCTTCTTTGGAAGTGGTTCAAAAGCAAAAGACAAAAGTCATGCTTTTGCCTAGAGTATTTTGGGGAGATTGCTGGAATACAGCACAGATGAAACAAAGCAACTGGAGAACAAAAAGACCATGGATGTCCTAGTCAACAAGGTAATAAAATGCTCCATATGAATTGTCCATCACCCTAGTTTGCACCAGTTTGAACTTGGGAAAGTCCTCTCCTAGTAGAGAAAAGTAAACAGGAAGCAGTGAATAATTCACATTAACACCACAGATACATGATTGGTGTCCCTGTTGCCAGGTGAATTCTGCAGCCCGTGTGGGCCTTGAATCCAGTTGGTGAGTTGTTAGGTAGTGGGCACTATAGCACTGCTCTAGAGTGGGACTAGAGTTCACATACCTCTTCCTCCAGGCTGCTGCTGCAAAGCACCATTTAGAGACCAAACTCAACTGTGTTCTCCCCTTGCTTCTTGTGCAATTATTCATCCTCGGCATTTGGAGTGGTTCTACCTCCATATGACCCAGAGTCTGCAAATGCTGCCATACAAGCTGCACCATATCAACTGGGCATGCTGAAATAATTCAACACAGATGCCACCCCCATGGTACCCCCAAATGCTGTACTACAGAGGGATTCTGCACCTGTTGACAAACAAGCTATGCGTTTTCTTCCTGGGCATGATGGAGAGATCTTATCTACTCATGGCTCCCAGAGACTGACAGATATGTTCCATACCAAACACACCCTGTGGCCACTGCTGCACAAGCTGAAAAAGACCCTGTAGTTTTATCCCCTTTTGGCCCTTGGTAATTATTAGTACCATACTCTTCACGAGCACAACTCCATACCAGTTTAAGTGCACTGGAGTGGCCCAACCTTTGCACAGCCTGCAGTGACTGACAGGTGCATTCCCAATGCTGTGCATGTACATTGTACTATACCTGCCTGGGCCCAGTGGGGTGACCACACAGTAGACACTCCCATCTCCACTGCTTTGTGGACCACTCAAACCTGTTCTACAACACTGTACTGATCCATGTGTGGATGATGGAGACAGACCATCTAATCCTGCTGCTAAATACACCACACCCAAAGACATTTATTAGACCTCAAGAACCTATGCATAAATTAATCTACAGTGCTTAACTAGAACCAAATTAATGTAGCTTACCATACTAACACCTTCAGACACACAATAAAACATGTAGACATAACAAATCCATTAGATATACAAGTACCAACACAGGGACAAAAGAAATATGAAAAATCAAGGCAACATAACATCTCCAGAGGGATACAACTCTCCAACAACAGATCCTAAGGAAAGGGAAATTGATGAAATGTCAGAAAAAATACAAAAGGATGATTGTTAGGATATACAACGAGAACAAGAGAATACAGTCAAAGAATTTAATGAAATTAGGAAAAAAAATTATGATATGAATGAGAAATTCAGCAAGGACAAAGATATCATGAATAACTAGCCAACAAATATTTTAGAAATGAGGAAATCAGTAAATCAAATTAAAAATACAGTGGGGTCCAAAGCAAAGGATAGGTGAAACAGGATAAAGAATTTTTGAATTTGGAGAAGGATATTTTGAATAATTCTGTCAGACGAAAAGGGAAAAAACGGAAAAAATGGAGGAAGTCTTCAAGACTTACGGGACACAGATAAACACATATTTGTATTCTGGTGCCATGAAGAAGAAAAGAAAGGAACAGGTATATGAATCCCATTCACTGAAGTATTAGTATGGCTAAAGACTTCTTGAATGTTGAGAAAGATGTGGACATTCTGGTCCATGAGGTCCAAAGAAGCTCAAATATATCTGATCAAAAAGAGTCTTTCTTCCACTCAACACAGCATGGTTAAAATGTCAAAAGCCAAAGAATAAGAAAAAGCTAAAAACAATAACAGAAAAGTACCAAGTTACATTTAAGTAAACCCTCATTAGAATAAAAGATTTATAGATTTATTGGTAGAAACTTTTCAGGGCAGGATAGACTAATAAAATAATCAAGTGCAAAAGGAACAACAACAAAACAAACACTGCTCACCAAGAATATTAAATCCAGTAAAACTGTTTTTCAAAAATAAAGGAATAAACAAAGATGAGTAAAACTGAGGTAATTCCTCACCACCCGACTGAGCTTACTAAAAATGCTTTAAAGAGTCCTAAATCTAGAATGAAACATAATTACCATCATGAAAACAAGAGGGAAAAAATAAAACCAACTAGAAAATCAAAAGCACGGAAAAAAAAAAAAAAACTGGAAGAATCAAAACAGAGCAGACAATCACCACACTGCAAAAAGAAACAAAAAGAGGATTACAGGAAAAAAGACATTCCAAACAAACAGAAGGAAATTAATAAAACAGCAGAACAAAGAAAGCAATACAAAAGATCAGTGAAATAAAGAGATTATACTATAGATCAAGTGGATAGTCATTTATAGGACATTTCAACCACTAGCTAGGGAGAATATGCATTCTTCTAATTAGTACTTCATACATTCTCTAGGATAGGTCATAGGGATTTTAAACGATGTATATATATATATATATATATATATGGAAACAAAGCAACATATTGTTGAATGAACAATAGGTTGTTGAAAAAAATAAAAAGAAGAAGCTAAAACATTTCTAGAAATTAGCAAAAAAAATAACAAAACTTATGAAATATAGCAAAGAAATACTAAGGTAGAAGTCTGTAGCAGTAAGTATCTACGTTAAAAAAAAGTAGAAATATTTCAAACCAAAACCTATGCTAGCTAGAAAAACAAGAACACAAGAGTTAAAATAAACAGAACCCATACTAAAATTACAACACAAAAGACAGATAGAGGTAGGTATTTTTCCTACTCCTTCAGATGCCTGGATCCTAGGGCCAGCTTTGTGGTGTAGTGAGTAAAGTGCTGCTTTGGATCGTCCAACTTGGTCTGTTGCGCACATTTGGGAAGTGAACCAGTGGAGGCTGGAAGTCTGCAAGTCCTCCCTCCCTCCCTACCTCCCCCCCCACCTCATCTTTTAAAAAAAAAAAAGACAGATGTCCCTATCCCATATCAGAGTGCCTAGGTTTGAGTCAGGCTCTGACTCCTCACTCTAGCTTCCCACCACTGTAGATGCAGGGCAGTAGTGACGGTTCTAGTAGTTTGGTTTCTGTCATCAACATGAAAGGCCTACACTGAGTTCCTGGCTTCTGGCTTCAACCTCAGCCCAGATCCAGCCATTGTAAGCAAGCCTTTAGAAAGAACTAGCATATAGAATCAATAAGTCTCACTCACTCACTTTCTCTTTCTCTCTCTCTCTCTCTCTGTGTGTTGCTCTGCTTCTCAAAAATAGTAATTTAAAAAATTAATAAAACAAAGAATTAGTTTTTGAAGGTAAACAAGATTGGTAAGTTTTTAGCTAGACCAACCAAGAAAAGAATAAGATACACAAAGATTAAAATAAAAAATAAAAAATAAAAAACAGAGACATATGACTGCTATCACAGGAATACAAAGGATCCTTAGAGATGATCATGAACAACTATACAGCAGTTAACTAGAAAACCCACAAGAAACAGACACATACATGCTTTCAAAATTAAACTATGAAGACACAGAAAACCTGAACAGATCAGTGAATACCAAGATTCAATCAGTAATAAAATGTTTTCCAAGCAATGAAAGTACATGATCAGATGGCTTCACTGTTGAACTCTATCAAAATTTTAAAGAACTAACACATATTCTTCTAGCAATATTTCAAAAAGTTATAAATGAAGAAATTCTTCTAAATTCATGCTGCATGATCAATATTATCTTGATATCAAATCCAAAGGAAGATACAACAGCAACAAAAAGCTATAGATCAATATTCCTGATGAACAAAGATGTAAAAATTCTCAACAAAATACTAGTAAATTGAATCAAGCAGCACATGAGAATGATCATGCACCATGATCAAGTGGGACATATCCCAGGAATGTAAGTGTGGTGTATCATATGCAAATCAGTAAATGCATTCTGTAATCAACATAATGAAGGATAAAATGCATACAATCATATCAACTGACATAAAAATTCAATAAAATTCAGCATTGCTTGCTTGTTTAAAACTTTGAACCTTCTTATATACAGAAGTAATAAACCATAACATAAAAAAGCTATATATGACAAACTCCCAACATCATACTAAATGTGAGAAAGCTGAAAACACTTCTTGTAAGATTTAGGACAAGACAAATATGTCTACTTTCATGACTCTTACTCAACTGAGTATCAGGTATCTTTACCAAAGCATTTAGGTAAAAGAAGGGTGGGGCACAAAAATTAGAAGGGAAGAAATCAAATTATCCCTGTTTGCAAATGACAGATTCTACACATAAACTCCACCAAAGATTGATCAACTTAGAAATGAATTCTGTTTGTGACAGGATATAAAATTAACAGACAAACATGATTAGAATTTTTATGTACCACTAGTGTACTTGCTGAGAAAGAATTTAAGAAAGCAATCCCTTGTACAACAGTTACAAAAAAATGAAATACCAGCAGTGATCCATTGTATTGTGGCTGTGTGAGTCCACACATGTGTCTGTAAATTCCCCTAATAAATTATACATTGTGTTTTCTTGGATTCACCCTCTTTATTCTGCCTTTTTGGCTCCTTCTGCCTTTTGGCAGCCAGTTTGGTTCTCTCTTACACAGGGCTTTTCCAACATAACTGGTGTGCCAGCAGGAGACCAAGGTAATGGACAAGGGGAAAGAAGCGAGCACAACCGAAATCCCAGGTTGGCACCTGCCTCTGGGTGGGGAGGGGCAGCCTGCCTGCTTGTCACTTACAGCCTGCTGTGTGAGGATCACAGGTCCCAAAAGTGCTGTTGGGTTTGGATCTATTGTTTGTTGCATTTCACCTAACCTACTATGTTAAAGGAGGGAAATATTGCTGACACAGGGGATGAATAATTGTTCAAACACAAATGGCTACAAAAGCAAAGGTAAAAAAATGAGATAAGAAAGATGAAGTTGAGACAGATGGAAAGAAGACCATCCAGTCTGTGAGCTTTATTTTTTCCAGCGTACTGCTTAGGCAACAGTCAGTTTAAACTAGAAAAAAAACCCTGGAGGAGCAAGTTACTCTGAAAAAAATTGAGAATAAGGCAGCCTTTGCACATCCAGGGTTCTGAAGGGCCTCGAAAGGCTGTTTTTAGTGCCAGTATGAAAACATAATCTGTTAAAAAGCATCCCCCTCACTCCAGAAAGGTATGGTCTATTATTCTTTCTCTTTAGCCTGGTTGTAATATAGGATGTGTATGATGTTGGGGAAGATATGGCTGATTTATGACGGACTGAATGCAGCTATGATGGAGTATATCTTGTCACTGAACAGAGGCCTTATCTAGAATACACTATCTAATGCAGTAGACATGGGCACTGAATGTACTTAATTCCTAGAAACACTTAATATTTTCTGGGGAGAGAGGCTAGGTTATCAATTCTTTTTTTTTTTCTTTTTCTTTTTTGACAGGCAGAGTGGACAGTGAGAGAGAGACAGAGAGAAAGGTCTACCTGAGCCATCCTCCACTGCACTCCCGGGCCACAGCAGAGAGCTGGCCTGGAAGAGGAGCAACTGGGACAGAATCCGGTGCCCCGACCAGGACTAGAACCTGGTGTGCTGGTGCCGCAGGCGGAGGATTAGCGTATTGAGCCGTGGCGCTGGTGATAGGTTATCAATTCTAAAACACTCAAGGCTCTGAAACACTTGTAAAGTTTCTCAGGGTGATTTGGTTAGCTAGGACCCATTTATTACCTGGGACAGTACACAGTAATGTGCAAACTTTCCTGATATCCTGTATAGTCAAGATGTACAGGCTTCTGTGGGGTTCTTGGTTTATTGGTGGGCTTTCATTATCCATTGGCCTCAATACCAAACATCCCTTTTATCAGCTGATTAAAAGGGGAGCCATGTGGTATTGGGATGTCCTCTAAAAGAAAGCATTTAAAAAGGTAAATATTTTCATAACACAAATACAGGAAAGGGGAGGGTTGCGGGTGGGAGGGACATTATGTGGGGAAGCCATTGTAATCCATAGCTGTACTTTGGAAATTTATATTCATTAAATAAAAGTTAAAACACACACACACACACACAAAATACAGGCTTTGGTCATCCTTCTGCTTGTTGTAACCAATGCAAACAGTCTAACAGCTTATTTGAGTTGGGCCCTTTTGCAAGGTACCAGTGGGTTTTTGCCACACCTGTGGAAGGCAACTCTTTAGAGCAACAGAGGCACAATCCCCTTTTACAAGTGAAGCTACTGACCAAGACTTTACTTGTGACAGGGTATACTAGTGTACCTATAAAGGGGTAGGTGAACAACTAGCTTCACTGGCCTCAATCACCTACAGTACAGACACCTCTCCTAAACAAATGGCATACATATTTTCAACAGAAGTATCATACCCAACAGCTAATTGACTCCTAAACTATGGACAATGCTGGACTCAGTTATTAATTAAATCACTCCACCATCTATGCTAGCTTCTCCAGTGCCTATGACTTCACACGTGCAAGACTGGGTAGCTCTCATATAGGAGAATGGTACATTTATCGATCCAGGAAGGCTGGGGAGAGTGGTGAGAAGGTACAGATGAGTATCTGGACTATTGCTGCCATAAAACCTGCTGCTGATGCAATTTGGTTTGAGATGGAGAAAAATCAGAGCAGCCAATGGACAGAACCATGGGTCGTATAGCTAGGAGTAGAATATGAGGATGGATACTGGTTGTTGGTACTAATTGTTGGACAGTATATTGAGGTCTTACATTGTAGATGGCACACTGGCAAGTAGAACAATGATCTACACTAGGAAAGTGTCTCTGGAGAGCCGTGATATGGTCCAAGTGTGAGAATGTATATGTGGTCACAACACAAATATTGTATTGGATATCATGTATCCACTCACATTAAGACTTCTGCACCTAAAAACATGGAGGAGAATGCTTTGAGGAAAATATGGACCCACGCATCTGATCTGGACATGTGGGTACATAGCAAGAGGGGATACAAGAGATCCTTATGTTCATAAGGGTGGAACATAGCTAAAATATAGTGACTTGGTAAAAGCAACAACAAAATATCAGGTGTGCTTAGGTCTCTGGTCTCAGCATTTGACCCATATGTGATATGGATGAACAGAGCCATCCAATCTGCATGAGATTGCAAAGCTTATTACACTGACTTTTGTCAAACAGTAATGGACACACACTTGAATAGATAACGGCTACTGACCTTATATGAGAATTTCCTATAAAGAGAGCACATGAAACTGCCACTATAAAGGTCTCGAAATTTAAAGATGATGGAAGGGTACCCTCATTTCTTTGACAGTGAACAAGAAATGCATTTTACTGGACTTCCTGTCCAAGACTGGACTCAAATACATGATACTCAAATACATGGACTTTCATCTGCCTTATTATCCCCATGCAGCAGGGTTGGTAAAGAAAAAGAAAAAAAATCAGGCCTGTTAAAGCAACAGATCCAAGCCCTAATGGGTAAACTTTGGCTTGTTAGACTGAAGTTCTTGGAGAAGCATTTATACATTTTTTAAATGTAAATATTTCTTAACTTTAAAAATTATTTATTTATTTATTTGAAAAGGAAGAGTGACAGGGAAAGAAAGAGATATTCTGTCTGCTGATTCACTTCCCAAATACCAACAACAACCAGGGCTGGGCAAAGTCAAAGCCAGAAGTCAGGTATTCCATCCAGGTCTCCCACCAAAGTACGTGAGCCATCATCTACCTCCTCCCAGACACATTAGTGGGGACATGAATCAGAATCAGAGTTAAGTGGAACAAAGGCACTCTTATAGGTGATGCAGGCATCTCAAGGGACAACTCAACCACTATGCCACAATGTCTATCCCTATTTATTTCCATTTATTTGAAAAGCAGAAAAACACAGAGAGAAACAGAGATCTTCCATCCCCTGGTTTACTCCTCCCAGGGCCCTCCATAGCCAGGGCTGCGTCAGGCCAAACCAAGGCCCAGAAATTCAATATAGGCCTTCCACATGGCTAGCAGAGACCCCAAGTACTTGAGCTATCATCAGTTGCCCCCAAGAGTGTGTTTTGTCAGCAATATGGAATTACAAGTGGAGCTAGGATGTAAAACCAGACAGTCCAATATGGTATGTTAGTATTCCAACTGCTGAGCCAAATGTTCATCCTTTGTTAATAAATGTAAATACCACAGGGTTGATTTGTCTAGCCCTCATGAGTGAAATTCCTACTTAACATTTATTTCTTTGATCCATAGCTGTGGACTGATACTATTGTTATGCTCTTTCTGCTGGGGTCTGTTTTTTTTTTTTTTTTAACTTTTATTTAATGAATATAAATTTCCAAAGTACAGAATATGGATTACAAAGGCTTCCCCCCATAACGTCCCTCCAACCCGCAACCCTCCCCTTACCCACTCCCTCTCCCCTTCCATTCACATCAAGATTCATTTTCGTTTCTCTTTATATACAGAAGATCAATTTAGCATACATTAAGTAAAGATTTCAACAGTTTGCTCCCACACAGAAACATAAAGTGAAAAATACTGTTTGAGTACTAGTTATAGCATTAAATCTCAATGTACAGCACACTAAGGACAAAGATCCTACATGAGGAGTAAGTGCACAGTGACTCCTGTTGTTGACTTAACAAATTGACACTCTTGTTTATGGCCTCAGTAATCACCCTAGGCTCTTGTCATGAGCTGCCAAGGCTATGGAAGCCCCCTGAGTTCACTGACTCTGATCATATTTAGACAAGGCCATGGTCAAAGTGGAAGTTCTCTCCTCCCTTCAGAGAAAGGTACCTCCTTCTTTGATGACCCATTCTTTCCACTGGAATCTCACTCGTGGAGATCTTTCATTTAGGTTTTGTTTTTTGGTCCCCCCCCCCCCCGAGTGTCTTGGCTTTCCATGCCTGAAATACTCTCATGGGCATTTCAGCCGGATCCGCATGCCTTAAGGGCTGATTCTGAGGCCAGAGTGCTGTTAGGACATTTACCATTCTATGGGTCTGCTGTGTATCTCACTTCCCATGTTGGATCATTCTCTCCCTTTTTGATTCTATCGGCTAGTATTTGCAGACACTATTCTTGTTTATGTGATCCCTTTGGTTCTTAGTCCTATCATTACGATCAATTGTGAACTGAAATTGATCACTGGGACTAGTGAGATGGCATTGGTACATGCCACCTCGATGGGATTGAATTCGAATCCCCTGGTATGTTTCTAACTCTACCGTTTGAGGTAAGTCAGCTTGAGCATGTCCCGAATTGCACATCTCTTCCCTCTCTTATTCCCACTCTTATATTTAACAGCGATCACTTTTCAGTTATGTTTCAGCACTTAAGAAGAATTGTGTATTGATTACAGTATTCAACCAAAAGTATTAAGTAGAACAAACAAACAAAAAAAATACTAAGAGGGATAACATATCAAGTTGCTCATCAACAGTCAGGGTGAGGGCTGATCAAGTCACCGTTTCTCATAGTGTTCATTTCACTTTAACAGGTTTCCTTTTTGGTGCTCATTTAGTTGTCACCTATCAAGGAGAACAAGTGGTATTTGTCCCTTTGGGATTGGCTTATTTCACTCAGCATAATGTTTTCCAAATTCCTAACAGGGATCACTTTTCAGTTAAAATTTAAACCCCTAAGAATAATTGTGTGTTAATTACAGAGTTCAACCAATGGTACTAGAACAAAAAAAAAATACTAAAATGGATAAAGTATTACATTGTACATCAACAGTCAGGACAAGAGCTGATCAAGTCACTGTTTCTCATAGTGTCCATTTCACTTCAACAAGTTTCCCCTTTGGTGCTCAGTTAGTTGTCGCCAATCAGGGAGAACATATGATATTTGTCCCTTTGGAACTGGCTTAATTCACTCAGCATAATGTTTTCCAAATTTCTCCATCTTGTTGCAAATGATCAGGTTTCATTGTTTTTGACTGCAGTATAGTATTCTATAGAGTACATGTCCCATAATTTCTTTATCCAGTCTACTGTTGATGGGCATTTGGGTTGGTTCCAGGTCTTAGCTATTGTGAACTGAGCTGCAATAAACATTAATGTGCAGACAGCTTGTTTGTTTGCCAATTTCATTTCCTTTGGGTAAATTCCAAGGAGTGGGATGGCTGGGTTGAATGGTAGGGTTAGTTTTCTTTTTTAAGATTTATTTAATTATTTATTTATTTGAAAACGTTTTAGAAAGAGAGGGAGGCACAGAAAGACAGGGATTTTCTATATATTATTTCACTTCCCAGATCACTGTTGCTGGGCCAGGCTGATGCCAGGAGCCAGGAGCTACTTCCACGTCTCCCATGTGGGTGGCAGGGGTCCAAGCACTTAAGCTATCATTGGCTGGTTTTTCCAGGCCATTAGTAGGGAGCTGAATCAGAGTGGAGCAGCCACAACTTGAAACAGCATTCATCCGGGACATCGGCGTTAAAGGCATTGGTTTTACTAACTACCCCACCAAGCCACAATGCCTTCCTCCTGAGATCTGCTATTAAGAGTCAATTGTTTTCCACAGTGAGCTCTTGATACAAAAGTCAATTATTACTGTAATTCGCATAATTGTCTCTTTTCATGTATTTTTCCTCTACTGTTGCTATAGATTCTAGTTATAAGCTGCAAAAATGGTCTCGCAACATTCTACCAGGACAATATTAAATTTCCTAGCATGTTCAGGGCATATCATGAAATAATGAGGGACACGAGAGTGTAAGAGCCAGTAAGAGCCAGTGGAATGTAGAGATTCAGCTTGACAGGAATACAGCCATTTTGGACATAATCTCCATCTTGCACTCAAACCAAAGGTCTTTAAGATTCTCTCTCTCTCTAAGATTTACTTATTTGAAAGGCAGAGAGATAGAAGAAGGGAATGAGGTAGGTTGAAATGAAGAGAGGGAGGGGGAGGGGGAAAAGGGAGGGGGAGGAGAAGTGGGAGGGGGAGGGAGAGGGGGAGGGGAAGGGGGAGGGGGAGGGAGAGGGGGAGGGGAAGGGGGAGAAGGGAGGGGAGGGGGAGAAGGGAGAGGGGAAGAGGAGTGGGAGGGGGAGGGGGAGAAGGGAGGGGAGGGGGAGAAGGGAGAGGGGAAGAGGAGTGGGAGGGGGAGGGAGAGGGGGAGGGGAGGGGAGGGGAGGGGAGGGGAGGGGGAGAGGGAGAGGTCTTCTATCTGCTGGCTCTCCCCAAATGTCTGCCATGTCTCACACTGGTCCAAGGCAAAGCCTAAAGCCCAGAACTCCACTCATGTCTCCCTTGGGATTACAGAGGCCCAAGCACTTGGATCAACTTCTGCTGTTTCCTGGCACATTCATGGGGAGCTGGATTAGACTCATAGAAGTTGGGATGCGAACCAGTGATCTGATATGGGATACTGGAGTTGCAACCAGTGGCTTAACCTGATGAGCCACAAGGCCAGACCCTAGCTTCTTACCCTTATCTGATGTTCTGCACTGATGCCCAAAAGTCTCTTATGATTATTAATATTTCTTTTTTAAAAAAGATTTCCTTATTTACTTGAAAGACAGCAGTTGCTATTCTAGTGTCTACTACTTTGAATTCAACTTTTTTAACTTCCACATAAGAGTAGCATGAAATATTTTGTCTTTCTGAGTTTGGCTTATTTCACTTGGCATAATGCCCTCATGTTCTATTCATTTTGCTGCAAATTACAGGTTTTCATTGTTTTTATGACCTGATGATATCCCAAGGTGTCTGTGTATGTGTGTGTGTGTGTGTGTGTGTGTATCACATTCTCTTTACTCATCTATTGATAAACATCTAGATAGATTCCGTATCTTGGCTCTCGTAAATAGGATTGCAATAAATATAGGAGTGCAAATATTGCTTTGATATGCTGATTTCTTTTTTTAAATATATCCACAGAAGTAGGATGAGTGGGTCATTTGATAGATCTATTTCAAGTTTTTTTTCCCATTTTAATTTTTTTCTATTTTTGAGATATATTTTTAAAATTTACATTAGAGTCAAAAGCTTAATGCTCCACTAAATAAAGAATTCAATAAATAAAAAGTAAAAAGACTGTAGTTTGCAGGAACATAGACAAGGTCTATAAACAATAATCAAAAGAAAGAAGTCAATTTTACTCATGTACTGTTTTAAAATATTACAGATCATTGAGATTATATGCATGTTTTCCCCTATATTTGTGAACTAAAATTCTAAAAAGAAACAAATATATATGCAAATTAATTTTGCTGCAAATATACTGTTTTGTCAAACTTTGCTTTAAATCTTTGCCAAATTTTTAGAATGATCTACTACTGTGTCCAATTTTATGACGTGCCCTTGTGCTTTTGAATAGTGGCTGTGCTACCTTGCATTCCTAACAATACTGTATAAGTTCTCTTTTCTCTTCATCCTTGCCAGAATTTGTTTGTTTTACTGATTGATAATAGAAAGCCATTATGACTGGGGTGAGAGAGTATCATCATGGTTTTTGTTTGCATTTTCATGACTGTTATTGTTTTTAAGCATGTTTATATATATAATTATATATATGAATATATATATGTGTAGGCCATTTTAATTTCTTCTTTGGGAAATGTCTATTTGAATCATTTGTTTTTAAAATGAATTATTTGTTTTTGATGTTGAGTTTTGTGAGATCCTTTCACATTCTGGATATTAATCCTTTGTTAGATAAATAGTTTGCAAAGATTTTCTTTTTTTTAGTGCATGTGTCCATTCTGCTGACTTTTCCTTTGCTGTGCAGAAACTTCACAAGTTCATGTAATTCCATTTATTTATATTTGTTTTTGTTGCCCTCACTTTCTGGGTCTTTTCAAAAAAGGCCTTACCTATAACAATGTCTTAAAGTGTCTTCCATATGTTTTCTTTTAGTAATTTCATAATTTAAGATCTTAATTTAGGATTGTGATTCACTTGAGTTGATTTTGATGAGAGATGGCAGGGTGGGCATCAAGTTTAAGTTTTCTGTATCCAGTTTCCCATTATTGAAGAGTCTTTCCTTTCTCTAATGCTTTTTTATCAAGATTCAGCTATTTGTATATATGTAAATTTATTTTTGAGCACTCTGTTCCATTCTGTTGGTCTGTGTCCCAATTTTTATTCCAGTACCATGCTATCTTGGTTACTGGAACTCTACAAATTTGTCTTGGTATCAGGTGTTCTGATGCCTCCAGCTTTGAAACAGGATTATTCAAGATTGTTTTGATTATTTAGGGTCTTTTTCTTATTATATGGATTTAGGCTTTTTTTTGTTTCTTTGAAGAATGGCATTTCTGGGTTTTGGGGGGAGTTTTATTGAATCTGTAAGTCACTTTGGGAAATGCAAACACTTAACAGTTTGTGGATATTTAACAATTCTCCCAATTTATGCACATGAAAGATCTTTCCATTTCTTTGTGTCTATGTGTATGTGTCCTTCATTTTTTTTTTATCAATGTCTTAAAATTTTCATTGTAAAGTCATTCACTTCCTTGGTTAAATTTTCCCTAGTCATTTTATTTGATCGTTTATTTTTACATATGATGTAACTTGTTGGGGGGATTTATGGATAGAAGCATGGTCTCCAATGGCTGTGAGACAGTGGACCACCATGCCATAAAGCTAAATGAAAAATTGACCTGAGGCTAACTGGAATGTACCTGAACTTTATAAATAAATATTAGCACTCGGGGCTGGTGTTGCAGAGTAGCACCTTAAGCTGCTGCCTGGAAGCCATACCATATGAGCAATGGTTTGTGTCCCAGCTGCTCTACTTCCTATCCAGTTCCCTGCTTATGCACCTGGAAAAGCAGTGGGGGATGGCCCTGCTATCCATGTGGAAGACCCAGGTGGAGTTACAGGCTCCTGGCCTCTGCCTGGCCCAGTGCTGGCTGTTGTGCTCATCTGGGGAGTGAACCAGAGGATGGAAGATCTCTCTCTCTTCAAGTAAATAAGGAAATTAAGAAAGTTGAATTCAAAGTAATAGACACTAGAATAGCAACTGCTGGAGACTAGGGAAGGCAGAGGGGAGGAGGATAGAAAGAGTCTGGTTAACAGGTACCAAACTGAAGTTAGACAGGAAGGATAAAGTCTGGAATTCTGCAGCCCAGTAGATGACTGTGGCTCAAAATAACCTCTTGTCTACTTCATGAAGAACTAGAAAAGAATAGACCAAAGTCTTTAAACAATTAATAAGGAGGTAGAAATGCTATACCCTGAGTTGTTTAATATATTATATACATATGTATATATACATATATATGTATATATAATATATACATATACATTACACTGTACCCCATAAACAAATATAATTATTTAATTTTTTAAAAACCACAGAATAGGAAATAGCCCAGTAAACCTAACTACCACTCTCAAAGAGAACAATGTCCTTAGAAAGATTGTCTCTTTTGAGAGGATGTTCCGTACATTGTGAAACTTTTGATACAAGGACTAATTATATTTATTTCCTATGTGAATTGAGGTAAATAAAGAACTTGAGCAGATAACAGGCATAATAAAATACTAAATGGATTATATGATATGTATTATAATTATTATTATGTAAACAGTATTCTTACTATAAATTAATTATAGAGAAAATGTCTGCAGTCTAGCATTTAAGATGCCAGTTAAACTGCCCACACTGGAGTACCTGGGTTCAACAGCTTGCTTTGGCTCTTGATTTCAGCTTCCTGGTAATGTAGACCCTGGGAGGCAGGGGTGATGGCTCAACTACTTGGGTTCCTGCCAATGACATAGGAGACCTAGAGTAAGTTGCTGGAGGCTTCAGCCAAGCCAGCCATGGATATTTTGAGCATCTGGGGAGTGAACCTGCTTATGGTATCTTTTATTCTCTCTCTCTGCCTCTCAAGTAACAAAAATAATTTTAAAATGATTATAGATTATCAACAAATTATAGTAATATTGACAACAATGTGACAGTTATTATATGGATTAAAAGGAAATAAAATAACAGTTTAGCATGAAACTTTCCATCTAACAAAAATCTAATTGTTTAGATTTGTTTCATGTTATTACTTGTCAAAGACTTGAAGCTTCTCATAAAAGCACAAAATCTAATCGCAATCTTTATCTAGCTGTTAAGAATGATGCTACTAGGGGCCAGCTCTGTTGAATAGCTGGTGGGGTGCTGCCTGTGGTGCCGGCATCCCATATGGCCGCTAGTTGGAGTCCCGGCTGCTCCATTTCTGATCCAGCTCTTTTCTGTGGCCTGGGAGAGCAATGGAGGATGGATGGCCCAGGTCCTTGGGCCCCTGCAGCCGCATGGGAGACCCGGAAGAAGCTCCTAGCTTCTGATAGGCCAGTTCCAGTCGTTGTGGCCATTTGGAGAGTGGACGGATGGATGGAGGGCCTCTCTAGCTCTCTTTGCCTCTGCCTCTCTGTGACTCTGCCTTTCTGATAAATAAATAAATCTTTAAAAAAGAAAGAATGAAGCTACTAAGAACTAGACTATTCTAAACTCAAATCATCAAGGCCTCGTGCTGATTGTGGGTGCTGATCTCAAATGGCTACATCTGATCCAAGAATGAGACTAAATCAGTTTCATCGGGCTGGCAGATGATAATAAAGAAAAAATGGCTTGGTTTATTAGGCATTAAGTGCTTCTTTTATCTCTATATAGACTTTTATTTATTCCAAGTTATTGAGCATCTACCAAGTATAAGCCACTGGAAGATACAACAGATATAAAGGCATCTTATATTTCCTCAAACAGCTACCATCAGGTACAAGAAATAGGAGTACATTTAATGATTATAACATTTAATGATTAAACATAAATGTGTACCCTTTGAAAGGAGACAACAAAATTCATAAGTGAATAGAGCTTAGAAGGAGATATATGGGTCAGCGCCACGGCACACTAGGCTAATCCTCCGTCTTGCGGCGCCGGCACACCGGGTTCTAGTCCTGGTCCGGGTGCCAGATTCTGTCCCGGTTGCCCCTCTTCCAGGCCAGCTTTCTGCTGTGGCCCGGGAGTGCAGTGGAGGATGGCCCAAGAGCTTGGGCCCTGCACCCCAAGGGAGACCAGGATAAGTACCTGGCTCCTGCCATCGGATCAGCGCGGTGCGCTGGCTGCGGCGGCCATTGGAGGGTGAACCAACAGCAAAGGAAGACCTTTCTCTCTGTCTCTCTCTCTCACTGTTCACTCTGCCTGTCAAAAAATAAAAAATAAAATAAAAAATTTAGAAAAAAAAGGAGATATATGAAGAGATTATAATTAAAATATGGTTCAATATTATAGAATGGTTTCTAAGAGGTGATGAGCCAAAAGCATAGTCTTTAAGGAATAAGAATGAAAAAAAGCACAGATTTGAAAAATAATAGGACCTCTTTAGCAACTTAGTCCAGGTTGCAGTAGCATAGGTTCTCTGAGGGGAATAGCACAGCATGAGAGAGGAGGTACATTAAGCCAACACTGGGGAGTCCAGGTTAAAGCAATACACTTGTCTTTAAGCTCACGGGGACCAGTTCCCCACCAGTTTCTCTACTGTTTATCTCATGGCCTAAAAATAGCAAATACTTTAAAATCTTCAATATCTGAATAAATGAGTGAATTAATAAAAGTCATCACTCCAATAAATGGGAAATATGTAGCTATAATATTTGGGTCAGATCTGGACATTAGAAAGAATAAACAGACAATGGCATATTAGGGAAAATTTAAAAGGTTAGAAATTACAGTGGGAGAACTGAGAAAGAAATATTTTCTATGACTAAGTAACCATGCTTGTAAAGATGTTCTGATTTGGGGCCGGCGCTGTGGCTTAGTGGATAAAACCGCTGCCTACAGTGCCTGCATCCCATATGGGCACCAATTCTTATCCTGGCTGCTCCTCTTCTGATCTAGCTCTCTGCTATGGCCTGGGATAGCAGTGGAAGATGGCCCAAGTGCTTGGGCCCTGCACCCACATAGGAGACCGGGAAAAAGCTCCTGGCTCCCGGCTTCAGATCGGCACAGCTCTGGTTGTTGGGGTCATTTGGGGAGTGAACTATGGGACGGAAGACCTCTCTCTCTCTCTGCCTCTCCTCTCTCTGTGTGTAATATTGACCTTCAAATAAATAAATAAACCTTAAAAAAAGAAGTTGAGATTTATTTATCCTACTTTCAAGCTTACATATTAGCCTGTCATAGTTTCATGATGTTGGCAGAAGACAAAACCTTCAGATGATGGACAAATGATTTTATTACTTATACCTATAGGGTAACCAGAATATCAGCATTCATGTAAATTTCCTAAGTCCCAATTCCCTCAGAGATAGATGACACATGTTAACGTAGTGACCTGCATTATAGGAGAGTAACTCTGAACGTGTGAATTCTAAATCTTTTATAACAGGTGCCTAAACTTTGCATCAGAATAAGACATTAAATTTATTTTACTAGACAGTAAACAACTCAGTTTGCTCTACAGCAGAGGTGGGGAACCTTTTATATATCAAGGACCACTTGAATATTTATAACATCAACTTGTAGGTCATACAATATTAGAAATTTCACAATTAGCTTGCTATATAGATTTATTTTTTGATTCCCAAATGATTTTGTGGATTTTATATGCTGGAAGTTCCTCACCCCTGCTCTAGAGGGAGACACTATGTCTTCTGTCCAAGGTTGTTGTACAACATCTTTGAAAAGAGAGCCCCAAATTAAAACAGCTTATAACATATACCAGAACATGAGAGAACAACAAAGAATTGTCTCCCATTAGAAAAAGTCTGAAATAGGATGTAATTGTGATAATTTTATTCAAATAATAATCATATTCATGATGATTCCTGTACTTCTATTTAATTTTCAGGTAAAATATTAAAGTATATCAGGAAACTCTTTCGTATTATGTTTTATCAATATTAATGGAAAGTAAAACAATTTTATCATACCATACCAAAGTTCTATCATGACCAGGAGGGAAATGTGGATATCGTACATGAGTAAATTATTGGTTAGAATTTGACATTTCTGAACTGTTTTTCAAATTTAGGAGTTAAATTCATAGAACTCAATATCTCTCTAGAAGAGTTCATGTTATTTTGACAAAAATCTGCTTTATAAATATTAACTCCAGCCTGGGCATTGTGGCACAGTGGGTTAAGCCACTGCTTGAAATGTCTGCATCCCAAATGAGAGGTGCTGGTTTGAGTCCCAGCTACTAGGCTTCCAAATCCAGCTCCCTGTTCATGTATCCTCCAGGACTTGAGTCCCTGCTACCCACATGGAAGACCCAGATGGACTTCCTGGTCAAGCTCTGGCAGTTGTGATCATTTGGGGAGTGAAACATTGGATAGAAATCAATCTCTTTCCAATTTTGCTCAGTCTTCCCTTTAGATCATTAAAAAACCCTTAACTATATTTATTTAGAAATATAATACATATGAACTCCATGAGGTGAGATTAAAATACTTATAAACAAAAATGATGAATTATGACTATGGCTGAACTAAAACATGAGAAGCAACATGATTTTTTCTGATTTTTCAACACAGTGGGAGCTTTTTTCCTTATATATATATTCTATAGATAATCTGATATGTAACCAACCTTTTGAAAAATAAGGTAGAAAAAACTTGGCCCCACACAGTTATTAGGTCTTGCGTAGTGAAAGAATTTAACCTTAACCAAAAATATGACTGGCCTTTGCCCTCAGTTTCTGGGAGGTGATATGTAAGTCCTTATAAAGTCATGCCTGACAGGAGTATCTTTGCTTGGAGGTCTTGGGCCAGCTGGATAGTCACAATATGAATTATGGTGAGGACTCTAAGCCAATCATCAAAGTAGTTGAGGGTGGGCTTTGAGTCACCAATACAACTGCAGGTGATGGAATGGGAAATCAATTACCTTAATCCATGTGTGCTACTGTAACAAAATACTTCAGAATGGGTAATTTATACACAGTGGATTTATTTCTACCAGTTCAATGAGCTGGCAAATTCAATGTCTGCTCAGGGTACTTCTCCATATTTTGAGATTCTCTTCCCTTCACTGTACCCTCAAAAGCTCCCTGGAGTCACCTGAATAAGGAACTCTAATCTCTAATCACATTTATGAGCTCCACTCTCATGACCCAGTTACCTCCCAAAGATTGTATGTTTTGGTATCATCCCAGTAACATTTGGAATTAAAGCTTCAATACACTACTTTTGGGGGAACATGGAGATTCAGTTCATAACACTATCCCATGTCTTTCTCTTGTCTGATTTTTTTTATTATTATTTGACAGGTAGAGTTATAGACAGTGAGAGAGTTATGGACAATGAGAGAGAGAGACAGACAGAGAGAAAGGTCTTCCTTCTGTTGGTTCACTCCCCAAATGGCTGCCACGGCCTGAGCTGCGCCAATCCGAAGCCAGGAGACAGGTGCTTCTTCCCGGTCTCCCATGCTGGTGCAGGGCCCAAGCACTTGGGCCATCCTCCACTGCCTTCCCAGTCCACAGCAGAGAGCTGGACTGGAAGAGGAGCAACCAGGACTAGAACCTGGCACCCATATAGGATGCCGGCGCCACAGGCGGAGGATTAACCAAGTGAGCCATGGGGCTGGCCCTGTATCTTGTCTGATTTTAATCTGAAACATTTAGCTGTGATAAACTGTGACTGTGTAACAGCTTCAGGGAGTGAACCTGAGGGTGCTCTGTGGAATCTCTAACTTGCAATTGGTTTCAGAGGCACTGAGGATGATCTGATGTGGACTGCATTCTGTCTGAAATTTCAGCGGCCCAAAATCTAAAACACACACACACACACACACACACACACATATACACAGTCAGAAAATATTTCATCTTTTTATGAACACAATTTACATTTTTACAAATTAAAAATTTTGATTTGTAAGATAATAAAGGACAGTATTCTATTTTTATATTATGCACTTAAATACAAAGGAATGTGTTTATACATTGTAATTTTATGAAATTCTAGAATGTTTTCCAAAGGCACTTTTAAAGTTTTCTTAAAAATACTAACAAGATTGATTATATATCAGTTGAAAGTATATTAATTTTAAATATATATCATTCCTTATTAAGGAATACTTAAAAATTAAGCATATCTTGTCTTAAAATAGGTTTCCCTGAAAATGTGTATAAATTTGGCCATTTTATAAATGTTAAAAGCCTACTTCTTTCTCATTACTACTGTATTTTATTCTTACACATTTCTTAAAATTTATTGTAAACTTAAGGAATTTCACATTGTGAAGTCTCTTCTCAGGCAATTCCCAATTAGAAATATGGCTGGTTACTGCATAGCCTAAGGATCCTCATTAGTGGAAATGTAATCCCTTGCTGCCTTGCAAAGAGCTGGAGACACCTCTACTGAAAAACGAGAAGGTCAATTCACCACAATGATTTCATCACTTCTTAAGAATACATTAGCAGCTACAGTAGTGACAGACATGCTGACAGATTAGAGACACTTACTGCTATCATGTGAAAGGAAAATTTATATGCCACTATCATTAACAAATGCTTATTGTATGTCTAATGAGTGCAAACTGCACAGAAGTTCACCAAGTCTCTTTCCCAGCCATGTGATTTTTGGATCCAGCCACAGCAATTTTTAGCCTCAGAGTTTCAGATTGACTTGGGCGGGCTATGTGCATCAAAGTCCTCTAGGTAGCCTGCATGAGAAAATATGTTCTCATTACTTCCCCTTAGCACTGTAACCTGGTGACAGTTCTTCTTTTAGTCATGGGCCAGAGGAAGCAAGCCAAAAAGCCCTGTCATCTTCTAAATTCACAGCATGAAGCTATAACATTTCTTTAAGCCTTCTTCTTTTATTTCTGTCTCCTACTGCCAGTCTGACTGTCAAAGTCACAGCAGGGGATAAAAATGAAGAGAATCATCAAAGAAATCCATGTGCTGAATTTCCCTACAGGAGCTTTCAGCAAGAGGGGTAAAAAAATGAAAGTGGCTACACTGACATTTGCCCTCCAGCAAAACACTAATAAAAGAGAAAAACAAATGTATGCTTGCCCACCCCTCAAAAATGTCCCCTGACATTATGAAACGGAATGTTTCATTTTTGTAATAGACAAAAAGATCAATTGCTAAAACATATTTTGCTGTGAGGGATTTTAAAAATATAAAAATTGGAAATGGCTCATAATATTCAGGTAGACAAAATTCAGTGTAAAATTCTATTGGATTCAAGGTGAGAGTTTAACCAAAATTTTTTGATAAAATCGTGTAAAAATGTTCTTCAAATATTGATTTTAAAACATATCATTAATGCAATACTGTGTGGTAATGAAAGCATTCAGATGGCCTCTATATAAAATCAGTATTACATAACATAGCATATAATAAAAGGAAGTTCACATTTTAATCTTTAGTTAAAAGTTTTCATAAAATTTTTGAAAAAAGATATACATTTTTAAATCTGAAGCATGATTTTATTGCAACTATATCTGAGAACATATACTATTTAGGAAATCTGTTATGCTATGTGAAAAATTAAATAATTTGTTAGTCGCAATTACACTCTTATAAACTTTTCATTTTGAAATAATTTTAGGCTTGTAAAAATTTGCAGATAATAGAGTCCTATATAATTCTCACCCAGTTTCTCACTTGTCAACATCTTACATTACCATAATAATTTTCTAAACTAAAGAAGCTGATATTACCACATTAGTGTTAACTAAATTCCCCACATCATTTGTATTTCACTAGTTTTCCAGTTCTTATTCTAGAGTTGAATCTAGGGTACCACATTACACTTAGTTGTCATGCCACCTCTGGTCTGTGACTTTTTTCTATCTTTTCTTGATTTTTATAACCTTTTTGGTTATGGAGAATACTGGCCAGAGTATCTTGTAGAATGTCCCTAATATGGGTTTGTACAATTGTTTTATTAAAAATGTTAATTTAATGTTTATTATTTTTAAAGTAGTTAATTGATTTTTGCTTATATACCATAATATAATATGTTTGGTTGTTTTTGTATGATAATCCAACATATTTCTAGGTATATTCCTTTTGTGAACGTTTTAAACATTTTAAATTGACACACAGTGATTGTACATATTTATGGGGTACACTGTGACATACTGATACATGTACATGACTGTAATGATCAGATTAGGGTAGCTGATTTATCACTTGAAACATTTTTTTTGTGCTGGGAGCACTGAAAAATCCTCCATAACAGCTATTTTAAATACTTAATAAATTGTTGCCAATCATAGCTAACATATTTTCAAATATGATTAATATGATACATGTTTTTATAGTTTTCCAATGTATAACTGATGCATAACTAAGCACACAGATCAATAAAACCGTATTTGTTTACTAAGAATAATGATGTTAAACTTACAGAAAAGATTTAGTAATATTTCTTCTAACAGCTCCATATCAATACAAAAATCATCAGAGTAGCTGATTAAGATGACATGTTGGATAACACACCTCTTATTGGGATACCTTGGTTGGAGTCTCATTTGCACTCCCAATTCCAGATACCTCCTGACAGGCACCTTGGGAAGTGAGCAAACAATGGCTCACAGAGTTGGGTCTCTGTTAACCATCAGGGAGATCTGGCAAATGGCTCTGTCTTGGTGAGGGCCCAGCTATTGCAGGCATTTGTAGAATGAACTGTCAGATAGGAGATTAACTATCTATCCATTGTTGAGCCCTTCAAATCAAGTAAATAAAGTTACAATATTCATTAAAAATCAGTGAGATTCATTCATTAAATCAGCACTAAATTAGTAGCATGTATCGAATGCAAACTTTGCATCTGACATTGTGCCATATAGCAAGAATATAGAAATAAATTTACAATTTCCTGAAGGATAATAGAAAGGGTAAAGTCAAGAAAGGAAATTATCAAGCAAACATAATGGGTAGAGACTAATGTCGGAGATGTACCTCAATCAAAAAGCCTACAATACTAGTCATCCAGAACTGTAAAAAAAAATGAATGTGCTGAAACATTATCTCTATACTTATTACATGCATGCCATTCTGTCTTCAATGATGTAAAGATATCTGTTCATACAGAACAGGTAACATCCAACACAAATTTTGTAGGATAAGTTGGTTCACCAGGAAAAAGAGCCGGGGCAAAGACACATACATGCAAAGGAAGCTGAGGCTTTAGTATGGCTGTAGACTATGATGGTTTACCAATGTTTTTTGGACTTTATTGAAATGTATATAGAAGTTCAGAGAGAATTAATTTCCATGCTGATTTTTTAAAAAGAACATGACATGATTAACATTTTTATTCAATATTTTATTCAAAGAGCAAATTATATTTCTCCCATATTACAAGTGCTTTTCATCTCCTTTCTAAAGTTGTTTGTGTTTAAAAAGAGTATTCTGGTTGTCCTGTATAGAGTGAACTGCAGGGGGAAGGATTTGGAAGAAGTAACTACAAAACTGAGTCTAAACAAAATAAAATAATGACATACGTCTTTTTTAAGATTTTTTTTTAAATTAAAAGACAGTGCAACAGATAAGGAAAGAAAGAGATCTTCCATCTGCATTTTCACTCCCCAAATGGCTAAAAAACTTCAAAAAAGTTCATAAAAATGTAATTAAAAGTCAGGTATATTGTGGTACAAAAAAGTTTTGATACATGCATAGTTTTCCCCTAATATGCATTTTCCATGAATTTTTCAAACTACTTTCAATTATAATTTTAAATTATAGCCTTCACCTAAAACAATGATTAGTAAAAATACAAAAGCACTTAGTTGGATTTATTTCAGCTAACAAAAAAAATCACATTTAAAAAACTTTATTCTTCAATAAATATGGTCTGACACGAAATAAAAGACCTCTATAGTAGTGTCCCAAAAAAGTTTTGGAATTTCCAAATTTTTCTAATGATAATTGATTTTTTTTTTGACAGGTGGACAGTGAGAGAGAGAGACAGAGAGAAAGGTCTTCCTTTGCCGTTGGGTCACCCTCCAATGGCCGCTGCGGCTGGTGCACCGCGCTGATCCAAAGCCAGGAGCCAGGTGCTTCTCTTGGTCTCCCATGCAGGTGCAGGGCCCAAGCACTTGGGCCATCCTCCACTGCACTCCCAGCAGAGAGCTGGACTGGAAGAGGGGCAACTGGGACAGAATCCTGTGCTCCGACCGGGACTAGAACCCGGTGTGCCGGTGCCACAAGGCGGAGGATTAGCCTAGTGAGCTGCGGCGCCGGCCAGCAATAGTTCTAAAGGGAACACTATCACATCATTTCAGGAACAGAGAACATCAAGAACACAATGTCTGATTTCCTAGTCTGTACATTCAGATATATTTTGCAAGACACATTGTGATGACATGTTTGCATATCAACATTAGACAATAGAGTGTTTGATGATCACTATACCTCTATGTCTTAGCACTTAAATTAAGCATTTGTAGCCTCAGAATCTAAAAGTTTTTACAAATTTAACTTTTTTCTAATAAATATATAATGAAGATTTTGATGAATTAAAATTTTTTTCTAGGAAAATATGACAAAGCATATATAAAGAAATTATACTTGAGAAATCTAGACATAACTACCTTATACCAAGCTATCCTTTTAGTGCTTTAAAAATGCTTTAAATACCTGAAAGAAATTTGTCACTTCAGCTTTCAGTAAATTGTTGGGCAAACACAGGTGGCATCAAATACATATGACATAGTACCTATCAATCACTCCTTCTCACTGGATGTCATACTTCTACTGTCTATGTCCACTGCTTATTAAGAGAAATACCTACCTTTGACAGACACTTGCAGCCATTAAAAATGCTGCTTATCTTCTGTTTTCCATTCAATCACTATTTATATAGACTCATCTAACAATCTAATATATATATATATATATATATATATATATATATACCCCGTTATAATACCATTATGCTATAAATGAAGGGAACCTAATGTGTTGAATGGCCAGAGTGTAATATACCTAATGGTAAATTATGTTTTCTCTGTTGTACTAATAAGTTTAATTTAGTACCTAGCAAAATTTAGGAGAAAGCATATATTTGATTAGTTTTTGAAAATTTACTTTTCAGTGTCTACTTATTTATTCCACACACGACAATGTGACATTCTTCAGGTGATAATTGTTCAACTCCACATTTGTCTTTTTGCTCAGCTTTCTTCTGTCAACTGACTAAAAGCAAAAATATTTTGATAAACTAATAGTTTAGGGACTGTAGAATAAAATAGCTTAGTGTGCTGTGATTTTATTTTTTATTGATTTTTTAAAAAAGATTTATTTATTTATTTGAAAGAGTTACAGAAAGAGAGAGAGAAGGAGGGACTGATGGCTACAATAGCTGGGGCTAGGCCAAGCCACAGCCAGAAGCCAAGAGCATCATCTGGGTCTCCCACATGGGTGGCAGGGGCCCACACACTTGGCCATCCTTGGTTGCTCTTCCCAGGCCATTAGCAGGGAGCTGGATTGGAAGCAGAGCAGCTGGGACAGGAATAAGAATACAAGGCATGCCAGATTCACTGGCAGCAGCACTACCCAGTATACCACAGTGCTGGCCCTCTGTGCTGTGGTTTTAGAGGGTATCTTTTCATGATGACATTTTAGGCATGGAAATAAGCAGGTGACATAGTTTCAAGCCGGAGAACGAGTCAGTAACTCTTTAAACATCACCAAGTAAGGAAACATTCACCTCACTACATAGGACTTCTTAATAGAGGGGAAGAGTAAGTTATTAAGAAAGACAACAGATTGAGTGCATGATTTAAGTTTTCCATTTCCCTTACCTTGGTATTCCTGCAAAATCAGATAATAAAAATAGTAAAAGAACTTTTAAAGATGCCATTTGATATGCAGCACTTTAATCAATTTTCTAGCATTCTCTTTCTTAGTAATTTTTTGTATCTCACTGATCTGAAACAACACCTAATAATGGCAAGTGCTCATTAAATACTAATTTATGAATGAATAAATACATAGAATGGTTTAAAAATGGATAATAAATGCTCCACAAAGCAAAGGCTCTGAACCCCATAACTAATATAGATGTATAACTAATATATTATACATAATATATGGTTATAACTATATAGTAGAGTTAATATATGTGATATATAACATTAATTTAATTTATATATTATTAGTTTAATTATATTAGTTCAATATGCCATTTTAATTATTATCAAAGTAACTTTAGTGCCAATTTCTTTGATTAGCACAATATAATCCACAGGTTTTTCACATATTGGTATTATGATATTATTCTAGTACCATATAACCACCAGATTTTGTACACTCTAAATTTGCCTAGCCTTTTTTTTAGTCTTTGGTGTAAGACATATCAGTTTTATTTTAATATGGAAGTCCTTTAAATTATGATTGAATCTATCAATCATACATACATGTCTACTCTGGTTTATTTGCTAACAAACAGCATGTGTATTTTAATGTACAAGCAGATAGCAATACATTTTGATCAAGAGAGTACCTTTCCTGCTTTTTTTTAGTAATAACAGTTCAGAAAGAAGAGAATATACTCATTACCCCATATACCTTGACTGAATGATAACTTTTCTAATTCTGTATCTTTGTTGTCAGTATCCTGGGGGCAGATTTCCTAGAACATACACCAGGATCTTGTTGGGTCAATGTTATTGCTCCATTTACAATTAAGGTCAAAGATGTTCTCTCTTGGGAGAATGAAGAAACTTTCTGTTATAAATACTGTTCAAAAACAAACATAATTAAGTTATCAGATTGTTGTAATATTTCATTCTATTTTGTTCATATTACTAAGAAAATTGACACAAAAATTTTCTAATGATAATTATTTTACATTTTTGTTATAGTTCAATGGAATCACTATGGCCATGATGACATAGTCTAAGTATGCCTGGATATTTTTCCAATTTTATACAGGCTTTTGCATCCTTTGGGGATGCTGACCAGTGTATATATTACCTATACCTATGTCTATTTATCAATGCAATGATGTTCCCATCCATTTTCATCTACTATCTAGCCATGCATTCAATTATATGTATGAGGATAATTTTAAAAGTTCATGTAAAATGGAATTAAATGGTAGCTTTATTTTGGTGCAAGCAGATATTGAAATCCATGCATAATTCTTTTATAATGTACATTTTCCATGAGAGTTCTGAAATACCCTCATATATATTACTATTTTCACTCATATTTGTAAAGTCTTCACATATATCATCATATGCATTAATATAATAGAGATCTATGCATTTTTAAATTCATACATATCTAAGAATTAGACAAAACACACATTTGTGAATTAGCTTTATTAATACCCCTTTTCTAAATACTAGTTCTTTTTCTTCTCTTATACAGCAATTTTAATCTGTTAGTGCAGTGGCAGGGCTTTTATAAGTGTAAATCAATTGCACTATTGATTTCTCCTCATGGTATGATTGAAGAGTTAACTACTGAATGATTAAAGATCACTTTGTTTAGACTGGCATATGAATGAATGGTTACAATAGAATAAGTCTAACAAAAATAAACTTTTGTGGCAACATATCCTCCCAGAAACAAACTTAATGCTTTTCACTGGTTTAGCAATCAAGGGCAAAACACAGAAACAGTCTTTACTTTTAAGATATCTAGGAAGGCATACATAGCCTAAACTAGACAAAGTTTGATTAGGAGCCTTATTTAGATAGAGCATCATTCATGTCTATACTCCCTAATATTTCTCTAGTATGTGAATTAATGTACATATTGACATGAGAATGACCAAAGTATTTGCCAAACTGAAATTATATATCAAGAGTCTAGAAAAAAAAAAACAAAAAATAGAATATGTATGAGTGAAAGGTAAATAATTTATGTTCTGAAGTACGTGTTAAGGTAATAGGAGTATTGTAATCGGTATAGAAAGATTACAAAAATGGCATTCACATGATCAGAAAAAGTGAGCTCATCATAAATATCTGTATAATCAAATAGATATTAACAAAACATGATTCTATAAAAGATAGACTAAATCTGAATTATGTCCAATTTATGAAACAGGCCAAATGAAATTGACTATTCATGTGTAAACTTGTGAAATCCAGTTTGACAGATGATACAGAACAAATAAATAAAAAGAAAAGAAAATCAGAGATGTAATGAGAACGTAAGAAGGGTGCAAGAATTTGGCAGACACACACATATATATATATATGTAACCTGTGAGAGAAAATAACAGAGGTGGTTTAGGAAATAACTGATAATTTACTACCACTAACCAAAAAAAAAGAGAATTAATTTCATAAATAAAATCTGCTTTGTAGACACTTAATAACATTTATCTTGATCATACAGGAGATCATGAAGTTCCATTCTGTTCTTAAAAATTTGCTTAAGCAAATTAAAACCAAAATGAGGCTAACTTCATCCCAATTAGAATGGGTCTTATACAGAAATCAACAAACAATAAATGCTGGTGAGGATGTGAAGAAAAGGATGCCCTAATCTATGCTGGTGGCAAAGTAAAGTGATGTAGCCACTGTGGAAGACAGTGTGGCGATACCTCAGAAATCTGAATACAGACCGACTATATGACCCAGCCAATCCACTGCTGGGAATTTACGCAAATGAAAAGAAATCAGCATATGAAAGAGTTATCTCTATCCCCATGCTTACTACAGCTCAATTCATAATAGCTAAGATTTGGAAATAACCCAGATGTCCATTAACTATTGGCTAGATAATGAAATGATGGTATTTATACACTATGGAGTACTACTCTGCTGTAAAAACAAAATGAAATCCTGTTTTCACAACAAAATGATGCAAGTGGAAACCCTTATAATTAGTGAAATAGCCAGTCCCCAAAAGACATATAACATGTTTTTCTGATCTGTGGTAACTAATAGAGTACCTACAATGAAATACATTGGAGTGAAATGGATATCTTGAGATTTGATGATTATTTACAGCCTTTTCTCTTCTGTTGAGGAACCTATATATTTTTTTTTACAGGCAGAGTGGACAGTGAGAGAGACAGAGAGAAAGGTCTTCCTTTGCTGTTGGTTCACCCTCCAATGGCCGCCGTGGCTGGCGTGCTGCAGCCGGCGCACTGCACTAATCCGAAGGCAGGAGCCAGGTGCTTATCCTGCTCTCCCATGGGGTGCAGGGCCCAAGCACTTGGGCCATCCTCCACTGCACCCCCTGGCCACAGCAGAGAGCTGGCCTGGAAGAGGGGCAACCGGAACAGAATCTGGCGCCCCGACCGGGACTAGAACCTGGTGTACCGGTGCCGCAAGGCGGAGGATTAGCCTATTGAGCCACGGCGCCGGCCCGAGGAACACATTTTTTTATACTATATGTTGAACACTTCATTTAGTGTAGGATTAACCTTGCAATCAATAAGTAAACTGAAAGTAGAAGAGGAAGAATGAGAGAGGGAGGGGGAAGAAATGTTGGAGCATGGGCGGGTGGGAGGGTAGTGTGGGAAGTATCACTATGCTCCTATGTATAACTTAAATAAAATTTTTAAAAACGGAATTTAAAAAAAAGCACAGTATGAAGTCACAGAAATTCACCTTGCTACAAGATTCCCAAATGCTTTCACCAATGTTCTAAGTCTTTAATGTCTTCTACAGAATGTTATATCTAACTTAAATGAGAGGTTATAATGATTAAATGAAATAATATGTGCCATCTAGTGTCATAAAGGTATTGCTCATGATCACAGCAATATTCATTTCATCATGAGCCCTAATGCACTGATCTGTGTTTTATGCAAATTAGTCATGGATCGGAGTTTTGAGTATAGGACCATATTCCCTCATGCTCAATTTCATTAATTGAAAAAGCTCTAAAAAACCTTTTCATAAAAAGCATTTATCTATTTGCTTGAAAGTCAGAGTTACAGAAGGAGGGAGATAGACCTTCCATCGCTGGTTCACTTCCCAGATGGCCACAACAACAGGAATGGGCTAAGCCAACCAGGACCCAGGAGCTTCTTCCAGGTCTCCTATATGGATGGCTAGGGCCCAAACATTTGGGCCATTTTCTGCTGCTTTTCCCAGACCATTAGCAGGATGCTGGACCAGAAGTGTAGCAGCTGGCACACAAACCACTGGCCATATGGGATGCTGGTATTGTAGGGAGTGGTTTTATCTGCTACGCCACAATGCTGGCTCTTAAAAACCAATCTTTTTAAAAAAATTAAATGCCAGAAAAATTTAAGCCAATATGAATATATTTGGGAGAAAGCTTGATCTAAACTGACATGAATATCTTCCATAAAATGTGAATATTCCTATGTTTTATTGTAGAAACAATAATGCATTATTATTAAATTGGTGCTTCTTGGTCCCCTTAGTGGTATTTCTTATGCATTAAATTTCTTCCTGAAATCTGAAAAACTGAGAATTCTGAATCACATATGATCACAAAAGGATTGTGGTCTGCATATATATTAATAATGTTTCCTACCTTTAAGTCTGGGTGATTAGTGTAATAAATCGTTTCTGAACTCAAAATGATAAATAGAAGTAGCTTTAATAGGAAGGAGATGAAACAAATTTCAAAGTTGATGAAGATGTGTGAGAGAAGGGATGAGTTCTGAGAGAGACCAAGAAGCTGAATTTTCAGGAGAATGCCGGATGATAGAACTTTGGGCAGACAAAGAACAATTTTAGTAACTCCTAGTATAGTAGCCAGAAATTTCAGTATAGACTTATATTGCCTTAGAAGCTTTCTGTTTTAAGGTTTTGTTTATTCATTTTTTAAACAAGAAACTAGACCTGACTTAGCTAACCCACATTTAGCATACACTTCTAGCTAGGTTTTCCTTGAAGACCAAGGACCATCAATCCCTCGCACAGTTTCTACTTAACACTTTATTTTCATTGAATTACAATAACTTTTATAGCCTGTATGAATTATATAAATATCTAGTATAAGAGCAAAATACAATAAAGAAGTTAAGGAACACAAAATCTTGCAACTTTTTTCAAAGTCTCTCTTTGGTGCTAACAGGCTGTGTGGTACAGTGAATTTTGGTTGTTGGAGCTCAAATGCAAAGAATGGGAAAATAATTAAAAACAAAACATTTTTTAAGTTCCATGTTGGTTTGTACTGACAAACACTAACTCTAAAAGAGTTAGTAAAGTGAAAATAGTCTAATAAGACTCTTTTTGCCCAACTAACCTCCATCGTTGGCCTTTTCCTTAAGAGTCCAGTTTCAGCAGTAATCCTACTGAATCAGTTTAGCCAGAGTCATGAATCCTCAGAATTTGGTCACTCAAATTTATCTTGTCTTACTATTTCCCAGGTAGCATCTAATCACCCTGTATCTGCCATGGGCAGAGATCCTATTAGGTCCGTCTAGCATAAATTACCTTCACTGATTAGTCAATTTCCATCCATTATCCTTGCTCCTTGGCTGTAAACTCCCAGTTATTTGTTAAATTCAGGGCTGAGTCCATCTCTCTTCCACTGCCAAGCACACTGGAATAATTCCTACACTTATTGCTACAGCCGTAAATAAAAGCTGCCTTGCTGTTTCAACGAGTGTCAGGAAAATGTTGTCTTTAACAATACTGCACATAAATAGCACATATTTTACTATTGCATCTATGCATACAAGGGAAATGATTTCTGAATGAAATCAAGGAAACCCAAGGGGGGAAGCATAAAAATTCAGGTAATAGAAGAAGGGAAAATGTAAAAATATCTAAATAAAAATACACATTTTCCAGTGTTTAGAATTTGGAATATTTTTACATCTAACAAACTATTTATCAAATATAACCCAGCAGATTGACACTGGGGCACATTGTATTGTAGAACTTAAGCCTGTCATCAAGGTCATTACAGAAGTCTCTAAAGGGGTTCAGGACTTGCAACCCCTAAACACAGCACCTTTTCATATTGAACATTAAGCTGAAATAATTTGAGAAAACAACAGAAACAGAAAGGTTACTCTCAGCTTCCCTGAAGCAGATCATAAAACCTAAGGAAGACTTGTGACCATCCTCTGAAGCTGACCATTAGACTTTGGTTGAAGAGGCACCATCCCTACTCCTTGAGGAAGGACCATGCTTATGTCTGGAGACACAGGGGCAGAGACAAGCAAGCAGGCCTTGCTAATCCTTCTCTAGTTTATTAGCACTAGATCATAACTTATTTGTCCAATTCTATTTCTCCATGACTTTCTACTCTTGATCAACCTTTGTGTAAAATACATAAAAGTTTGTTTACTGAGGCCTTGTTCCCTTAATAAAGCTTCTGAGTCATGTAATATTTATTACATAAATGTGTTTGCTTTTCTCTTGTTAATCTGGCTTTTGTTATCAAGGTCTCAGCCATGAACCTGGGATGAATGAATAAAAGGTTCTTCTTATATTTGGTCCTCTTCCCTCTGTGTATTATTTTATGATTGTTACTGTTTTATTTCTCATTTCCCACTTCCCAGTTATATCAGCTAAACCTCTTTTTCACGCTCTTACTGAAGTGATTTTCAACAAATTAATACTGGTCATTTAAACACAAACAGAACTGCATTTATAATCTGGTTTCATGGTTTTTTTTCGGTTATCCCTTATTCTTTCAGATATGTACTTTTGACATCAATGAAGACCCTGAGATTCCATTGCTCCTGAGTACAGAGTACAAAGCAGAAAAGATATAAAAACCCCAGGATTCTAGCTGCAGGGTAGTGGGAAGTAATTTTCAATCGTAGGGTGTGGCATATCTAAATTCCTGGGAGAAAGCTGCCCACTGGTAATAAGGTAATACAGTATTTCTTACTATGTCTTTTTACATAATTACCATCATTTCTGCTAAACATGAAAAGCAATCTTGTATTAGTTTTTACATTTTTATTTTGCTTGTTTGCAGACTAACACAGTTGTTCAAAAAGTGGGAAAATTACTATTTTCTTCTGCACTAAGGAATATGTGCTGAATCCACACATTTAGAGTTAGCTTTCCTGGGCTCTACTACATGCTGGCTAGCATGTTGTGGATTCTCAGATACAGAACTATAATTCCAATGCCATTAAAATCAGGTGGGGGTAATAGTTTGTTAACGTGGCCACCAGGTCTAAATCAATAAACCTCAGGCCTGGGTTTAGGAAAGAAACTGCAGTTTCTTTTCAAAATGTGGTCTTTTCAAAAGTTTAAGAGCCCAGCAAGACTGTGAAAGCAAAAGGAAGTTGTCTTCTAAAGTAGTAGGAAATCCCATACCTGCATCAAGATAGACTTTGTCATGTAATCACAGCCTTAGGATGCAAGCCTACTTGCCATTTGATCTTGAATAAGTCTCATTTTGTAATCCATTCACTACACCAAAGCACAGTGGGATGTGTTCCTCTGATTGAAGCCATTTCTGTCTTCTACAAAGACTTACTACATCAATGGCCTTTACTTATGTCCTTATTACAAATGAGATGAATCTACAACAATCTGAAAGCACTTATTACTGAGTTTGAAATTCAGTGAAAGAGAGGCATGTGTGTGTTTGTATGTGTCTGAGACTATCTTCAGGATTATTTGTTCAGAGAGTTTGATTCCATTAATAATTAAACCTTAACCACTTATATGTTTGAATACTATTATCTGAAAATATTTATTTTAGTTCAATCATTTATGTATACATCCACATAACTATAAGGATTTTATAGAATTTTTTATTTCTTTGGGAAGAAAGAACAATCTGGTATACATTCTAACTTTAGAAAAAGATATCAAAAAGTAGCCTGCTTAAAATTCTTATTCACAAGTAGGAACACAAATAGCCTCATATTTCCTCCAATGAGCACATGCCACCATTCTTGCACTAATGGGAAAATGAAACACAAAAAATATACAGTGATAGTCAATGTGATCTTAAATTTTCCAGGAATATTTTTACTTATTTATGACAGTAGGGCATTTCAATTTCATATTAGTGTAACTGAAAAAAAGCCTTGTTGAATTGGGTCAACTTCTTCTATAGGAATCTGTGTTCTGTTCTTTATGTAAGATGCCTGAAGCAATCAACAGAAGTGTGTGTCAATATATATCCAAAGTAAATACTTTCTCAGCTAAAGGTTATCACTTGCCATAAAACATCATTATACTTTTGGTTCAACGAAGAAAATAATGCTCTCTTCTGGTGGCATTTCCTAAATAAACATGAAACAAGAAGGACCTTGGTTTCCTCTATCTGTAAATCTTACAGCCAAAAGGTATATTATTTTTCAAGAGTGCTTCATGACAGCCCACATTTCTCTAATACTGCTGTATAACTTCTAAGGAGGTAAAATCCTATCTTTGCCATTTAGGGTAGGGGTAGGGGGTGTTCAAGTTGCTTCCAATTAAGATTTGTAAAGCCTTAAAAAAGTGGATCAGCCACTGTATCTCAGTAAAATGCTTCCAGCAAGTCAAAAGATGGACAGACCTGGAACTGTTCATGCCCTTGCTGGCATTTAATACCTGGCATTTAATAGAGATAGGCTGAAGCAGAAGTGGCAGTGGTTACTGCACCTCAAGGTTAAGTACACATTTCTGCCAATGTCTTGCCAAGAACAGTGGGGCTTTCTCAGTATCACTGGGTTTTGTATTTTTTCTGTATCCAGAAACTTAGCTGAGTTAGAGACAGAACAGGAGAAGGAGGGATGATTATCTCCCTTAAAAATAATGTTTAATTATATAAATAAAGTTTAATAAATAAAGTCTGTTTAAGGTAATTTGCTACGAGATATTTATTAACCTTACTAGAGAGCAAGTTGTGTGAAAGGAAGACTGGGAAAAATCCAGAAAGGCAATTCAGGTTAACATCTTTTTTATCTTTTGTTATTCTCTCTCTCTCTCTCTCTCTCTCTCTCTCTCTCTCTCTTTCTGTGTGTGTATGTGTGTGTGTGTCTTTCTAAGGCTGACTGTCCAGTCAATCAAAGTCAACTTCTCACTTTTGTAATTGAAGAAGTGGCCATAGTGTTAATTTCATTGGTTTTTATTATGGATTTTAATTGTTTGTGGGAACTAAATGAAAGAAACACAATATGAAAGTTTATAAAAGAGTTTATTAGAAAGCTATGAAAGTATTCCATGGATTGAGCCACTGTTCGTCCTCAAGGACATAAAGCAGGGTAGAGGGAAGCAGCCAGGATTCTAAGGAACTATTCAGGAGACCTCACTATATGTCTCTGGCAGTGCATACTGCTAAACGCATAAAAAAACAGCTCACAGGGATGGGGAGCCAAGTTTAAGGTATAAACACATCATGGTGGCTAATTTCAAATGATCCCTTGAGGTCAATCTACATGCAAAAATTCCTAAAAGTTTAGCAAATATTCTCATGAAGTGCAGCAAGGTAACTCTGGTACACTGCTGCTTTAGGACACAATGATCCACCGGCCGTTCTCTCTACATGTTCAACTTATCTTTTTTCTTCTCCTTAAAAGCTGATATCTCTACTAATTTAACCACTAAGGCATGCCTGAAAACGGCTGTTCCAGCTCCATCTGTTTATACAAGTCGCATACCCCTTGACACAGTTTTTATGCTCCTAATTTCAGTTTTCCAAGGAGTCATTTTAATTGTTTAGCACAGCCATAATGTTTTGCCAAACTTACAGGAAGTACTGATACTAATGGCAATAGAGCTGAACATTACATAGTCAAAACTCGAATGCTGCTTAAAGCAAACTTAAATCCTTACTTGGATTACTAGTGTATAAAGAAAGAGAAGAAAGATGGTAAGCCAGGCTATCATAAACATGAATAATTAACCACGGAAATATACCGTGGCAGTACATGTGCCATTTTATAAATATTACTGAATTTTTAAAGAAAAGAGTATTTCAGTGCAACCCCAAAAATCAGCACAAGTAAAACCAGCCTCATGTGCTGTAGTTTTAACTGTCAAGAATATTAAGGATTTGTACTTACTTGTGATTTTCATTTACCCTTGGATAGATGATAAAATTAAAAGTCATGTATATTAGTATCCTTTTTGATAACAGATTTAGAAGTAGCATATGTTATAACTACTTCTAAATAATATAAGATTATTCCTGGAGGGGTAGGGGAATTGGGAGGATCTACACATATATAAGGATGATGGTTTGCATATAAAGAAACACAAATAATGTAAATAAGATAGTGTTACCAGAAATATATTTTTCAAACATCAAATAACATTATATCTTCTTCCATTTTTTAACAAAATAGCAAGACCTGCTATATCAACATATCATGTAATATTTTAGTTGCATACATTTTTTATATTTTAACCAAATGGTTATGGATTTTTCATTTCAATAGGCTTATATACAAAGAATTTCATACAATTAATACTGTTCATACGTGTTCTTTAAGTCTCTTGGTGACAAAAACACATATTCTACATCTAGATAGTATACTCTATTACAATTTCAGCTGTTTATTATTGCTGGGTGTTCAGTAATGAAATGTGTACAAGCTCATAATGAATCACTCAATTCTCTGATGTCAGGAGAATTTTAAAAGATTATAGATATTTGAGTGCTTTCTTTCTTCCCACTAAACTGTATTTTGTTTTATAAAAGGATTAACCACTAGTAGAAAATTGGAACACATGAAATCAATAGATTTCCATGCTTATCAAACCAACATGGTGTACAACAGCAAGTGATTTTGAAATCCATTAAAACAATCTGGTTTCTAAAAAATATGTATAAATTCAATTGAAGGCTGCAGGCATTCCATTTTATGACTGTGTGTCAAAGAGATGGTATTGTTAGGTACACAGATATATAAAATTCAAACTGATTGCTCCATCAAACATAATATTTGTTAAGGTCAGATAAGCAAATGAGAATAACTCAAATGAGAGAGAGCAAAGTGAAGTTTCTACTGTATTTTATTTTAAAGTTAAGACTTCATGTGAATTTTATAATAATTTCTACATTATAAACTAATTCTGGTAGCACCAAATATACTAGTGTTTCTACCTGAGAACACATCTGCAAATAGGTTTAGTGCCTAACATCATATGTTCAGTCTCAATGAATAAATAAATAATGAAGAAATATACAGCAAAATATAAAGCATCAGTGGTTATAAACTACCTAAAAATAGACAGAAAATATTTAATACATGTGGCAAGGTCAGACCAAAACAGCATTCCAGATAGTTTGAAAAGTAAAGTAGGCTGGTGATTTGCTGTCCTTTGACATATTCTCAATATATCTGTACATTATTTTAAAGCTAGAGCAGAGTGCTTTGCTTTACAGAAAGTGAATACTAAAAAAAAAAGGAACACTAGCAGCAACAGTTATCTTTTACTTTCTGTCCAAGATTGCAGTCCTACATTAGCATAATCCTTGAACCTTTCCTGTTACCTGCATAAAACCTCTAGAGAAAGTTGTAAAGCTTTATGTTTCTTGAGTGTCTGCCATCAAGCAGGGTGTCCATGACATGCTAGCCGTGGCACACAGCCAAGGGGACAAGTGGGGCTGCAAACCCAGTTTTTATTTGGGTTCTGATGCTACTTCCCTAGGCTATTGTGATGTTTGGATATACCAACTAGCTTAACAATTCAGCGAGCAATAGCAAGAGGGAAAGCGGTGTTATCTTCCATCTGAACTGATTTACTCTATCAAGAATATGAACTTCTATTTACCTCTCCCTTTTTGGTGAACAGCTCTGTGATCTTGGTAGAACATACCACTTCTGGATATATTTTTAAATAAAATTTCAAACTAATAAGAAGAAGAGTTTTTAATCATCTCAGTATTAGATTAATAAGTCTATATTTCACATATTGCATGTTACTTAGAAGTCAATTTTTAAAGTTTATACTATGACATTATTTAGAGCCAATATAATAATGTATGTTTACTCTTCCTTTTTATATTATGGATACTAAAAACCCTATTTGTTTAGTTCATGAAAGAACAATTATATTCACATATCCCACTGGACCACAGGGTCACAAGTGTTATGATCTAGAAAATAAGATTATTTTAAGTATATTTGAAATTCTGAGGTCAGTTTGGAGAAAAACACCAATAAGACCCAGCAATTTTTACATAAACATATAAAATAATATTCTTAAGTAAATAGCCATGATTTTTTAACCAAGGCATTTCATTTTTTAAATCCTTCCTCAAGTTACCAGTTGTGTAGCAGATTTGAGCTTGTTCATTATGTTGTCTTCCTAAAATGTCAGGGAAGTTACTAATTTATCATCTTCTCCACTTCCCTAAACATGCAAATATGGGTTACTATACAAGAAGAATCCAAAGTTTTTATAAAGTTTTTTTTTAACAAAATCATACAATATTTGTATACCAATTTTTAAAATAATTAACTTACTTATTTGAAAGGGAGAGTGACGGAGGGAGACACAGACAGAAAAAAGAGATCTTGCAGTTCATTCCACAAATGACACAACACCAAGGGCTAGGATGGGCCAAAGCCAGAAGCCCGGAACTCCATCTGAGTCTCCCGCACGGGTGGCAGGAGCACAAGCACTTGGGCCATCTTTTGCTTCATTCCTTGTGCATAAGCAGGGAGCTAGAGTGGAAGCAGAGCAGTCAGGACTCAAATCTATGCTCCAATAAGAGATGATGGCATCACAGGCACACTGCACCAGAATACTGGCTCCAGGCATAACAAGTTTTACAAAACTCATTTGTCCCCAGTTTTTTTTTTTTTTTTTTTCAATTTTCTATATATACAGAAGATAAGTTTAGTATACATTAAGTAAAGATTTCAACAGTTTGCACCCACATAGAAACACAAAGTGAAATATACTGTTTGAGTACTCGTTACAGCATTAAATCTCAATGTACAGCACATTAAGGACAGAGATCCTACATGAGGAGTAAATGCACAGTGACTCCTGTTGTTGACTTTACCAATTGACACTCCTGTTTATGGCATCAGTAATCTCCCTATGCTCCAGTCATGAGTTTCCAAGGCTATGGAAGCCTTTTGAGTTCTCCAACTCTTATTTAGACAAGGTCATAGTCAAAGTGGAGGTTCTCTCCTCCCTTCAGAGAAAGGTACCTCCTTCTTTGATGACCCATTCTTTCCACTGGGATCTCACTCGCGGAGATCTTTCATTTAGGTCTTTTTTTAGCCAGAATGTCTTGGCTTTCATGCCTGAAATACTCTCATGGGCTTTTCAGCTGGATCCGAATGCCTTTAGGGCTGATACTGAGGCCAGAGTGCTGTTTAGGACATCTGCCCTTCTATGAGTCTGCTGTGTATCTCACTTCCCATATTGGATTGCTCTCCCCTTTATTTATTCTATCGGTTAGTATTAGCAGGCACTAGACTTGTTTATGTGATCCGTTTGACTCTTAGTCCTTTCATTATGATCAATTGTGAACAGAAATTGATCACTGGGACTAGTGAGATGGCATTGGTACATGCCACCTTGATGGGATTGAATTGGAATCCCCTGGTATGTTTCTAACTCTACCATTTGGGGCAAGTCAGCTTGAGCATGTCCCAAATTGTACATCTCTTCCCTCTCTTATAGACATTTATCAAAAAAAGGAAGTCCAAATGGCCAACAGGCACATGAAAAAATGTTGAAGATCACTAGCAATCAGGGAAATGCAAATCAAAACCACAATGAGGTTTCACCTCACCCCGGTTAGAATGGCTCACATACAGAAATCTACCAACAATAGATGCTGGCGAGGATGTGGGGAAAAAGGGACACTAACCCACTGTTGGTGGGAATGCAAACTGGTCAAGCCACTATGGAAGTCAGTCTGGAGATTCCTCAGAAACCTGAAGATAACCCTACCGTTCGACCCAGCCATCCCACTCCTTGGAATTTACCCAAAGGAATTTAAATTGGCAAACAAAAAAGCGGTCTGCACCCTAATGTTTATCGCAGCACAATTCACAATAGCCAAGACCTGGAACCAACCTAAATGTCCATCAGCGGTAGACTGGATAAAGAAATTATGGGATATGTACTCTTTAGAATACTATACCGCAGTAAGAAACAATGAAATCCAGTCATTTGCAACAAAATGGAGGAATCTGGAACACATCATGCTGAGTGAAATAAGCCAGTCCCAAAGGGACAAATATCATATGTTCTCCCTGATTGGTGACAACTGACTGAACACCAAAAAGGAAACCTGTTGAAGTGAAATGGACACTATGAGCAACGGTGACTTGATCAGCATAGCCCTGACTGTTAATGAACAACTTAATACATTATCCCTCTTAGTATTTTTTTGTCTGTTCTACTTAATACTACTGGTTTAATTCTGTAATTAATACACAGTTATTCTTAAGTGTTGAAATTTAACTGAATTGTGATCCCTGTTAAACATAAGAGTGGGAATAAGAGAGGGAAGAGATGCCCCCAGTTTTTAAGAATGAGTATTGCTTCCAGGAAAATAAGAAATACTACTGATTATAGGAACTACAAGATTTAAACAAAAATAGGATAGCTGCTTCATCTTAAGGCTATGTTTTTAACATGCAAAATAGTTAAGCATCTATATTCACATTTTGCTTATCAGTAGAAAGAATAGTTTTTGAACAAAACAGATAACTAACAAAAAAGGTAATTGAGCTCCAAAGGAGTAAGGGATCATTAAGAGAAATCTAACTACTCTACATTGGTTTAAGTTTCTTTATAAGAACTAATTGCATCCCTGTGTTAGGAGAATAATTGCATGGAAGTGAATGATTTTATCAATGGTCTTTGGTAAATGAGATTGAGAACAAGACTGTAACTCAGAAAGTGAGGAAATGTGTTTTAGTATGCAAAGGACAGAAATAGTTGTATTTTTTGCTGGGTCTTAGTCTACCCGAACAAGAATGGACTGGGTCCGAAGAAAAGTCTACCCAAACAAGAATGGATTGGGTCCGAAGAAAGGTAAATGCGCTGCTCACCCGTTCCCCAGCCTCCTGATCCTGGAGACAGTCAGACACAGCAGGGAGTCAAGTCAAGCAAGCAAGAACTCTGTTTATTGCGCAGGTAGCAAAGCCTTTTAAAGCCCAAGACCACAGGATTACTGGGGCAGGGCATAAGGACCAACCAATTACTTAAAAGGTCATTTTACAGGGTGACTTTTTATAGGACCAGCCACATGTCTGTACACTCATCATCAGTTGTCACCTCCCCTGATGCTATGCTGTCAATCAGCTTTGGTGGTAAACGACTCTAGGTACCGCCCACCTTACTTCCTTTGGGTGCCATCTTTGAATTGCCACATGTGCCTAATTTCCCTGCAGTTGCCTCCTGTGCCTAATTTCTCCACAAACTGATTTTATATTGATACTAAAAGATATCAGATACTGTAAATGAATATTTAAGAGCTTCATAGAGGAAGGCTGAAAAAACAAGGACCCGACATCAACTTACCGTAAATGACATAATAAACATACCCTTAAGCTCTTAGAAGTAGTATAAAAGCCTCATACAAAAATATGGGTACCTGCATATATTTTCACTCTGTTTCTGCTTTATCCATAAGTTTAGACCATTCCATTTATATAGCAAAAGAAAAAAATACTTGATTTATCCATTTGTATTGATCACTCAGAATCCTGCTAATTTTTCCCTCTCACTCCTTTCCCATTACACTTCATTTATTTGTGGCTACTAATTTCTTTGCATTTTGGCCTTTTTTCTTGTGGTTGGTAAATTAAGTTTCTGTAGTTTTGACTTTTGATACCTCATCAAAACTTCTATCTGAGCTCTGCTTTTTATTGCTGCTGCTCTTCATAGAGAAAGTGCCATGTCTCATTAGGCATCTAGCTGATATTCATGACCAACCTGTGAGCATATGCATGAGCATGAAAAATCATTATGAGTATCTATTCTAGCAAGGTAATTGATAGTTTTTCCCTCATGATAACTTCGTAAGTAACATGCAGTTAGAGATGTGTCAGACCATGGAAAATCCATGTGATTTTAAAACATACATGTTTACCCTTTACCTTTTACATGAACCTTGCAGGTACTCAAACTGAAGTAAATATAATGAGGAAATTTGAATCACTTGCCAAAAGAATGGAAAAGGAAGTAATGTGTAAAGACAAGGCAAGAAATTGTCTATGTGAGATAAGAACTTCATATTGGGATCCACCAAAAGATAGGGAATTTCTAGGCTCTGGGAGGTTGAAGTGAAGATTTGATACGTAGTTTTTAAGGCATCTTTCAACTAAAATAATCTCTGTAGAATACTTATATTGGAAAGTACTCCATAACTAGAAGATAAATCATGCATGAGAAAAAATAAAAGGGATACTGTAGTGCATTTAGTAATATACAGACAGAAGCTGAACAGCATTCAGAACCAGAAGCTGACAGGTTCTCTGACATAAGTTTCAAAAAACCAGAGAAATTTGAAATAATCCTATGTACATAGAATTGCTCTTTGCCCTAAGTTCCAGTAACCTAACATTAAACTTTATACAGTATAATAATTTAATACTTATTCAAATTAATTTTAAATCTTATCAGCCTTATTTTTTGATATAGTATTTGAATATCAAAAAGAAAGTTTTTGAAAATGTATTTTATCCATTTAGAAATGGATATCCACTGCATTCTTACATTATGCCAAACACTAGAGGAGTTTAATGCAATAATATAAAATACACAGTGTTTTACATATAATGTAGCTACTACATGTAAGGAATATATTTTGGTGTACTTTTAAGAATAAAATAATTATGCTGCAATATTCACCTAATTCTAGGATTACTCCTTATGATCAAATTAATGTCTAGTGTAAGAAACCTTACATTTAGATGCATAGTCAGCTGCAAATGAAATAGCCAAGTACACAAATTTGATTCAAAGATATAATAATCAAAACAGCATGGTACTAACTTAAAAACAGAGTTGTAAATCATTGGAACAAAGTTAAGAAGCATATTAATGCATTTGCATTTAATTAATCTTTGACAAAGGAGCCCAGAACAGGCAATGGGATAAAGAAAATCTCTTCAATAAATGAAAACTGGGAATGCTCACATAGAAGAATGAAATTCTCTGATCAGCCCCCTTGTCCTGACTGTTGATGTACAATGTAATACTTTATCCCTTTTAGTATTCTTTTTGTTCTAGTACTATTGGTTGAACTCTGTAATTAATACACAGTTATTTTAAGTGTTGAAACTTAACTGAAAAGTGATCCCTGTTAAATATAAGAGTGGGAATAAGAGAGGGAGGGTATGTACAATTTGGGACATGCTCAATCGACTTGCCTCAAATGGTGGAGTTAGAAACGTGCCAAGGGATTCCAATTCAATCTCATCAAGGTGGCATATACCAATGCCATCTCACTAGTCCAAGTGATCAATTTCAGTTCACAATTGATCACACTGATAGGTTTAAGAGTCAAAGGGATTACACAAATAAGACTAGTGTCTGCTAATACTAACTGATAGAATCAAAAAGGGAGAGAACAATCCAACATGGGAAGCTTATACACAGCAGACTCATAGAATGGCAGATGTCCTAAACAGCACTCTGGCCTCAGAATCAGCCCTTAAGGCATTTGGATCTGGCTGAAGAGCCCATGAGAGTATTTTAGGCATGGAAAGCCAAGACACTCTGGCAAAAAAAAAAAAAAAAGAAGAAGAAGAAGAAGAAGAAGAAGAAGAAGAAGAAGAAGAAGAAGAAGAAGAAGAAGAAGAAGAAGAAGAAGAAGAAGGAAGAAGAAGAAGAAAGAAGAAAGAAGAAAGAAGAAAAATAAGAAGACCTAAATGAAAGATCTCCGCGAGTGAGATCCCAGTGGAAAGAACGGGCCATCAAAGAAGGAGGTACCTTTCTCTAAAGGGAGGAGAGAACTTCCACTTTGACTATGACCCTGTCTGAATAAGATCGAAGTTGGCAAACTCAAAAGGCTTCCATAACCTTGGCAACTCATGACTAGAGCCTAGGGAGATGATTGACGCCATAAACAAGAGTGTCAAATTGTTAAGTCAACAACAGGAGTCACTATGTACTTACTTCTCATGTGGGATCTGTCCTTTATGTGTTGTCCAATGTGAAGTAATGCTATAACTAGTACTGAAACAGTATTTTATACTTTGTGTTTCTGTGTAGGTGCAAACTGATGAAATCTTTACTTAATATATACTAAATTGATCTCCTGTATATAAAGATAATTGAAAATGAATCTTGATGTGAATGGATTGGGAGAGGGAGTGGGAGATGGGAGGGGTGCAAGTGGGAGGGAAGTTATGGGGGGAAAGCCATTGTAATCCATAAACTGTACTTGGAAATTTATATTTACTAAATAAAAGTTAAAAAAAAAAAGAAAAGAAAAAAATGAAATTCTCTATACAAACATTAACCCAAAATGGATTGATGACTTCAGGTAAGACTTAAAACTGAAAAACTATCAAAGAAAATTTACAAGAGTGTTGGCAACAATCTAGGCAAGGATATTTTGATTATGAGACCCAAAGCACAGGTAACAAAAGTAAAAATTGATGAACAATATTGTATCAAACTGAAAGTTTTTGCAAAGAAAAGGGAAAATAAATAGAATAAGAAACAACATATAGAATGGCAGAAAAAATGCAAACCATTCATGTGATAAGTTCATATTCAAACAATTAAAAACTGAAACACATCAGGTTACATGAAATAAATCAGACATAGAAAGGTCAACACTGCATGTTCTATCTCATATTTGGAAACTAAAAAACCTCAACATGAACACAAAATAGCAATTACTAGAGCCTGTGGAGAGTGTGGGGCTAGAAGGAGGTTTAATAACAGATACAAAATCTGTTATCAGAGTAAATAAAAATAAGCTCCCAGGGGCCGGTGCTGAGGAGTAGTAGGCTAAGCCTCTGGCTAAGGTGACAGCATCCCATGTTGGCTCTGGTTCATGTTCTGGCTGCTCCTCCTCTGATCCAGCTCTCTGCTATGGCCTGAGAAAGCAGTGGAAGATGGCCCAAGTGCTTGGACCCCTGCACCCATGTGAGAGACTAGAAAAAGCTCCTGTTCCTGCCCTCAGGTTGGCCCAGCCCCAGCCACTGCAGCCATCTGGGGAGTGAACCAGTGGATGGAAACCTCACTCGTGTATTTCCCTCTCTCTCTAACTCCACCTCCCAAATAAATACAAATCTTTGAGACAAATAACTCCCAAGTGTTGCACAGCATTGTGTGGTGACTAGAGTTCACACTAACCTATTATTTATCTTAAAAAGAAGAAAGGAGAGCCAAGGTTTCAACCTTAAAGTAATGTTAAAGAAGGGAAAATGATGATTATCCTAGTTTGATCATTATACATAGTACACAAGTATTGAAATGCTGCAATGTAGCCCAGAAATATGAACAATTACTGTTAAAAACTGTTAGATATTTTTTTAAAAAAAGAAATCAAATTAATATAAAAACTGGACAAAGGACCTGGAAAGGCATTTTTCCAAAGACAACTTACAATTAACAACAGGTATAGTAAAAAAGATTGACATCTTTAATCATCAGGAAAATATAATTAAAATATTGAAATATCACTTGACATCTGTTAGAATGGCTATTATCAAAATTTTAGATAATTTAAGTGTTGGATGGGGCCAGAGTTTGGTGCAGGATAATCCTCTGCCTGCAGTGCCGGCATCTCATATGGGCGCCAGTTCTAGGTTCTAGTCCCAGCTGCTCCTCCCCCATCCAGTTCTCTGACATGGCCTGGGAAAGCAATAGAAGATGGCCCAAGCACTTGGGCCCCTGCATCCACGTGGGAGACCTAGAAAAACTCCTGGCTCCTGTCTTTGGATCTGCCCAGCTTTGGTCATTGCAGCCATTTGGGGAGTGAACCAGTGAATGGAAAACCTCTCTCTGTCTCTCCCTCTCACTGTCTGTAACTACCTCTCAAATAAATAAATAAAATCTTTTTTTAAAAAAAGATAAGTATTGGAAAGTATGTGGGAAAAAAGGGGAATCTTTATACATTGATGGTAGGAAAGTATACTGGTACAGCCATTATAGAAAACAGTATGAAGTTTTATAAAAACAATTTAAAAGAAAACTACCATATGATCCAGCAACTCCACTACTGTAAATATATCCAAAGGAACTCAAATAATACATTGAAAAGATATCTGCATTATCATGTTCACTGAAGCACCAGTTACTACGGTGAGGATACGCATTCCACCTATATGTCCATCAACAAATAAATGAGTAATGAAATGGGATATATAAATGCATGTTATGCAGTCATATAAAAAATGTATTTATTTGAGAGGCAGAGAGGGACAGAGAGACAGAGATCTTCAAACTGCTGGCCTATTCCCCAAACGTCCATACCAGCTAGAGCTGGGCAAGTCTGAAGCCTGAACTCCCCCTTAAGAGGAGAGACTCATGTTCCTGAGCCATAGTTTGCTGCCACCCTAGGTGAACATCAGCAGGAAGTTAATCAGAAATGGAGCCAAGGCTCAACCCTAGGGCTCCAATGGAGACATGTTCATCCCAAGTGGTGACTTAACAGCTGCATCTAATGTCTGCCACTTATTCAGCCTTAAGAAAGGAGAAATTGGGGCTGGCATTGAAGAATAGTGGGTAAAGCTGCTGCCTGCAGTGCTAGCATCCCATATGAGTGCCGGTTCGAGTCCCAGCTGCTCCACTTCCTACCCAGCTTTCTGCTGTGGCCTGGGAAAGCAGTGGAAAATGGCCCAAGTCATTGGGCCCCTGTACCTGCATGGGAGACCTGGAAAAAGCTCCTGGCTCCTGGCTTCAGATCGGCACAGCTCCAGCCGGCACGGCCAATTGAGGAGGAACCAGGGGATGGAAGTCTCTGTCTGTCTGTCTGTCTCTCTCTCTCTGTGTAGCCCTAACTTTAAAGTAAATAAATCTTTTAAAAAAAAGAAAGGAAAAATTATGGTCATTTGGAACACTGTGTTTGTACCTGGGAGCTTCTAATCTAAGTGAAATAAGCCAAATGCAGAAAGACAAATACTGAATTATCTTATTTGTATACAGATAATAAACAAAAAAGTAAAACTCACATGGTGAAATTGTGGTTGCATGAAGAAGGTAGTGTAATACCTTATTGTGGTTTGAACTTTCCTGATGGTTAGTGATGTGGAACAATATTTTTTTCATGTACCTACTGGCCATTTGTATCTCCTCCTTTGAGAGAAATGTTTAGATAAATTGCTCATTTTTAGCTGGATTATTTGTGTGCCTTGTGATAAAGATGCTTGAGTTGATTATATATTCTGGTTATTAAGTCACTGACAGATTTATAGCATGCAGATATTTTTTTCCTATTGAGTTCACTGTTTCTTCATTATGCGGATTGCTTTATATGCTGTAGAAAACTCCGTATTTAGAAGAAATTCCATTTTTAAGAATGTTCATTTACTCTAACAGTATTTTACACTTTGTGTTTCTGTGTGGGTACAAACTGTTGAAATCTCTACTTAATATATACTAAATTGATCTCCTGTATATAAAGATAACTGAAAATGAATCTTGATGTGAATGGAATGGAAGAGGGATCGGGAGATGGGAGGGTTGTGGGTGGGAGGGAAGTTATGGGGGGGAAAAAGCCATTGTAATCCACAAGCTGTACGTTGGAAATTTATATTTATTAAATAAAAGTGAAAAAAAGCACATTCCAATTAAAAAAAAAAAAAGAATGTCCATTTATTTATTTGAAAGCAGAGTGGGGAAGCATAGGGGGGGAGGAAGAGATAGGTAAGTAGGTAGGTAGGGATGCTTGCGTTTCAGGCCAGGGCATTAACCCTCTGAGCCTCAGTGCCAGCCCCTATAGATAGGTAGGTAGGTAGGTAGGTAGGAAGGTAGATAGACAGACAGACAGACAGATAAATATTCCCATCTTCTATCTGTTGATTCACTCCCCAAATGCCTCAACAGTGAAGGTTCAGCCAAGCAAAATCCAGGATCCAAGTATCTTCACAAGGGAAACAGGGACCCATGTACATGAGCCATTTTCTACTGCCTCCCAGAATGGGCAATAACAGAAGTCTGGAGCAAAAATGGAGGATGTTGTAAACCCAGGCTTTCTGCTATGGAAGCACAGCCCACTGGCGACTTAACCCAATGTACCACAACACATTTCACCTGAAGAAATCGCTTATCTATTTCTGCATTTGTTTCTGTGTCATGGGGGTCTGATTCAGAAAATGCTTGTTCATTCAATTGTCTTCAAAAGCTTTCCCCCAGATAGTTTTGAAATTTCAAGTTTTCCATAATGGTTATTAATCCATTTTGAGTTGATTTTTGTACACAGTGAAAGACAAAGGTCTGTTTTTTTTTTTAACTTTTATTTAATGAATATAAATTTCCAAAGTACAGCTTATGGATTACAAAGGCTTCCCCCCATAACGTCCCTCCCACCCACAACCCTCCCCTTTCCCACTCCCTCTCCCCTTCCATTCACATCAAGATTCATTTTCAATTCTCTTTATAAACAGAAGATCAGTTTAGCATACATGAAGATTTCAACAGTTTTCTCCCACACAGAAACATAAAGTGAAAAATACTGTTTGAGTACTAGTTATAGCATAAATCTCAATGTACAGTACACTAAGGACAAAGATCCTACTTGAGGAGTAAGTGCACAGTGACTCCTGTTGTTGACTTTACAAATTGACACTCTTGTTTATGGCATCAGTAATCACCAGAGGCTCTTATCATGAGTTTCCAAGGCTATGGAAGCCCCCTGAGTTCACTGACTCTGATCATATTTAGACAAGGCCATGGTCAAAGTGGAAGTTCTCTCCTCCCTTCAGAGAAAGGTACCTCCTTCTTTGATGACCCGTTCTTTCCACTGGGATCTCACTCGTGGAGATCTTTCATTTAGGTGTTTTTTTTTTTTTTTCTTTTTGCCCCAGAGTGTCTTGGCTTTCCATGCCTGAAATACTCTCATCGGCTTTTCAGCTGGATCCGCATGCCTTAAGGGCTGATTCTGAGGCCAGAGTGCTGTTTAGGACATCTGCCATTCTATGGGTCTGCTGTGTATCTCACTTCCCATGTTGGATCATTCTCTCCCTTTTTGATTCTATCAGCTAGTATTTGCAGACACTATTCTTGTTTATGTGATCCCTTTGGTTCTTAGTCCTATCATTACGATCAATTGTAAACAGAATTTGATCACTGGGACTAGTGAGATGGCATTGGTACATGCCACCTCGATGGGATTGAATTGGAATCCCCTGGTATGTTTCTAACTCTACTGTTTGAGGTAAGTCAGCTTGAGCATGTCCCAAATTGCACATCTCTTCCCTCTCTTATTCCCACTCTTATATTTAACAGCGATCACTTTTCAGTTAAGTTTCAGCACTTAAGAAGAATTGTGTATTGATTACAGTATTCAACCAAAAGTATTAAGTAGAACAAACAAAAAAAATACTAAGAGGGATAACATATTAAGTTGCTCATCAACAGTCAGGGTGAGGGCTGATCAAGTCACAGGTTGGTTTCTTTACTCTGCCTGTGAATATCCAATTTTCCACATACCATTTATTGAAAAGACTATTCTTTTTCCAATGAGTGTTCTTAGTATATTTGTCAAAGATCAGTTGGTTGCAGATCTGTGGGTTTACTTGCAGGGTGTCTATTCTGTTCCACTGGTCTATAAATTTACATTTATTTCAGTGCCATGTTGTTTTAATTACTGTGCTTTATAATATGTTTCAGTGTCTTAGAATACAACAAAAGCAGTGGTAAGAGGGAAGTTTATAGCAATAAATGCCTGCTCCAAAAAAGAAGAATATACAGCTAAAATGGTCCTTACACACAGGCATACACAACAATAATTCATGGAGGTGATACATGAGTTAATTAGCTTGTTTGCAGTAATGCTTCACAAGGAGGACATATATTTAAATATCATGTTGTGTATCATAAAATTCTTATTTTTAATTGTGAATTTCACATCAATAAGTCTAGAGTGGAAGAGAAGTAAAAGAAGCACAATCCTCTAGTCACAAATATTTAAAATTAACTAGCATTTTAATATTCTTATGACAATTATTCACATCATAGTTTTTATTCTCCTTTCCACTAAATGCTCACTAAAGAAGACAATCTTCTGAAATATCTGAAGGAATCAAGAAGAAATTTTTTTTATTTTTAATGTATTTTTTTAACTTTTATTTAATGAATATAAATTTCCAAAGTACAGCTTATGGATTACACTGTCTTTCCCCCCGCCATAACTTCCCTCGCACCGGCAACCCTCCCCTTTCCTGCTCCCTGTCCCATTCCATTCACATCAAGATTCATTTTCAATTATCTTTATATATAGAAGATCTAAAAAAACTCTTTAACATAACACTGAAATTTTTAAACAATATATCAAGTAAACTGTTTCCTCAAAATATATTTAATTATAGTATCCTAAAAGGTTTTCATTCTACAATAATAGAGGTGATTATTTAGGGCATAATGTTAAATGAGTGTATGCAATGACTATAACTACATAAGGGATATAAGCAAGAGGAATGTGATATAATGAATCCTCGCTTCTTTTTCTTTATTTTTTCATTCTGTCCTCTCATTCTCTCTCCCTCTTTTTTCCCCTACCCTTTTTCAGCATTCTCATCTACTTGATGATTTCAGCTGAAGCCTAGATGCAAATTTTCAACTTCATATGGAACAAATATATCTGGTTGCACCAAAGTAACATGGAAGGTAACACTTTCATGTATATTAATATCTTCAGCACCCTCAGTTCTCTTGCAGACATTACTTTAGTTATTCTATCACCATTCACTCCAAAAGTTTTCTGTCTTTCCTCTTCCATATTTTTCATCCACATGATATCTTATTTATTATAGCTCTCCTTGACTTCATTCATCACTGGGTTTTAGGCTCCTATTTAGGATCCCACAGATAACCTATGCTATATAAATGTGACCAAAGCTTCCTTTTCAAAATAAAGGTACGGTAAGTAAAGTCACTCATTTTTTAAATAAACACAACAAAAATTCTTAACTACCTTTTAAATACAGGGTTAACTTATTTAAGACTTTTCGATATCTTATCACATTCTGCTATTTATCATACAGCCTATTTTCCAGCTATACTGGAAAACTTCGCCACGTACACTCATAAGGCAGATCAAAAATCAGGCTCATATGTCAAGGAACAGCTCAAACATGACTCCTTCAATAAAGCCTCTGTCAAAAATTTGTTGTTTTCACCACTTCTAACTGCACTGTTTACCAAACCAGAGATCACTTATCCAATGATATTAATTTTGCTTATAAATAAATATTTCTCAACACACTTGTGAGAATTTGAGAGAAGAAAATGAATCTTATTTACTCATGCTTGTACCTTCTGTGTACACAACAGGAGCTTCAAAGTGAATTTTAAGAGAATTAATAAATTCACAGCTAAGAAAATTATTTTTTTCAATTTAATATGACCTTAATAATTATAGGAGATTATTTACACATAGAATTCTCAGGAAAATAAAATATAGATATTAAATGACAATTTATAGGAGCCTAACACTTATATATTAACTTAATGAAGACACAAATTGAAAATAAAATTAGGGAACTTTGTTTAGCACAGCAGTTAAGATGCCATTTGGGATGCCTTCTTCCATATAAGAGTATTGGATTTGATTCTTGATTCTGTTCCTAACTACAGTTCCTGGTAATATATACACTGGGAAGCAACAGATGATGGTTCTAGTAGTTGAGTTCCTGCCACCCACATGGGAGATTTGGATTCAGTTTCTGGCTCTGGATTTGGCCTGACCCAACTCTATTATTCTTGGAATCTGGAAACTGAACCAGTAGATAGGAAATCAATATATCTTTCTCTCTCTCTCACTCTCTTGCTCTCTCTGCCTCTCTCTCTCTCTCCTGATCTCTACCTTTCAAATAAATGTAATAATTTAATAAAATAAAGGGGCCAGCATTGTGGTACAAGAAAGTAAGCTACTACTTGCAACGCCAGTAACCCAAATCAAGTGCCATTTCAAGTCCCTGTTGTTCTACTGGATCCAGCTTCCTGCTTCCTGATAATGTATCTGGGAAGGCAGCAGAAGATGGTCTAGGTATTGGACCCCTGCCACCAATGTGGGAGATGAAGATGGATTATATAGCTCCAGGCTTTGGCCTGCTCAGCACTGGCTACTATGGCCATTTGCAGAGAAAACCAGTAGATGGAAAATATGTACTCTCTCTGCCTCCCCCACAGGCCCACAGGGTGTGTGTGTGTGTGTGTGTGTGTGTTTCCTTCTCTCTCTGTCATGTTTTTAAAGAAAGTAAAATTTTATAAACCTAAGATCATCAATATAAAATTCTGAAATTATAAAATAATAAGAGTATCAATTATAACATAAGCAGATGTTCTTATATGTGATAGGATTTTATTGTGGTGTAACAACAGAAATAGACATTAATCAAGTAACTCATAGTAACTTAATCATATTTACTGGTGAACCTAAAATCTTTAAACATAAGAATTTATCCATAACATTTGAGAAATTCATCATTTATTGTTATTATCAATTTTGTATTAAAATTTTGAGATTTCTTTTTATGTAAACTAAGCTTAATCATTATTAGTAGTGGTTTATATGGCAAGCTCTCCTAAATCATGGTTAAGTTTAGAAAAGAGTCTGATTGGAAGTGTCGAAAGAGGCCTTGTTCTTCAAGGATCTCTACTGCTGTGTACTTTTGCTACATCCCGATTTTTACTTTCATATTCTGGATGAATAGCATGATAGCACCAGATGTTATGACAGAGTTAGTAATCACTTCCTCACAGTGATAAGGATCTGGCCATCTGCCCCAAGACATACCAGGCAAAAACCAGTAATCTTTCTAAACTATTTCATAGTAGAGAATGTCTATAATTAATCTATGTATAAGATACTTACTCAAAGTTCTCATTATTGTTCTCAGAACTAGATATGCATAAATATTGCTTTTTCTTTATAACTTAATTTTGGAGAACAAATCTGTGAGTCATTTTCATACTACACACGTTTAGTAACACATACAATGAGGATAGCTTCTAGATAGTGCTTTTTCCTTGTAGTTTTGAATATTTTATACATTAATTGCAATAAAAACCTAATAGAAATACAGATGAAGTATTATGAGCATTTACAGTAGAGAACTGAAGGACAGAAGACAGAGACAAAGGAGAGTGATGGAGCTGGGGATGGAGACAGAGAGAGAGAACTTCAAGGTGAAAAAGAAGAAAGCAGGGAAGACGTTTCTTTGGAGTACTCTATCTAGAACATATCACTCAGACCCCTTTTTGCTACTGAGACCTTAATTTCTTCAGTTGCAAAGAGCATTGACTGCTGATGGAACATGGCTAAGTACTTCCTTGTGACTTGCCTTTTACCTAATAGGGGCTTTTCCCACAAGGTAGCACATATAGCTCATACCTATCACCTGTCAATGAAGGAGACCAAGGGGATCCAGTAGCTTCAATCACTGACATTTCTAACCATTTTAGCTTTAGAAAAATCTTGGAGGTTGGAGGAAGACTTTTTACAACTGTATCTCAATTTAACTTCTACTATCTCTGTTCAGGCCCATGAATATTATTCACTAGAGGACTTACCAGTGAATGATCTGAATGCAAATATCACTACATGATCTGTTTCCCAGAGACTCTGAGCTAACATAGGTAAATATAGGTAAATCAAAATCAAACCATGATGGTACTTATAATTTTAAGAATATAGGAACATAAAACACAACCATTCTGAACACTACAGTACAAAGATGAGTCTGAAGATAGCAGAAGTAGTCATGAAGGTCTGACATAGCAGAGATTTGGATTGTTAGCTGTTGTGGAATGAATAATTAAAAGAAACTCAGAAGTAGAAGGATAGTAATCTAGGGAAAAAAAAAGATCTGAGTATTAAACTCCTGGGTTCACAAAAATGACTTGACAAGAAACACCATGATTCTATTCCAAGCTATTTAAGGAAATGTGGAGATGTCCTGTTAGTTACTGGACTGGCAATAGTTAGGGGGAGACAGAAGATGTAAACTGTATGTTGCAAATTTCAAGAAGAGAAAAAATACAAAAAAAGGTATACATTAAGAAACCCATATGAAAGAGACATATTCATATCTGAATTCTCTGAACAAAAACACTGCTTAGCCAAATATATATATATAATCTATATATATACATATAAAATATATATACATATTATATGGATAGATAGATTTAATCAACACACTAGGCTAGAAGAAACCTCATAGTTTTACTCAGAAACAATATGATGATTAAACTTCATAGAGAAAATTATCTTCCTTATATACTTAGGGAACAAAAAAACTATTATCACCTCTGAAGTGGTAAAACTTTGAAATCTCAAATAAAATGTAGAGAAACAGCACTTAGCTTTTCTCCTTCTAATTTCCTCAAACCCATTGCTAGTATGATAGGAGTAAATACTGTAGTAATGATCACCAGAGATAATAAAATTATTTCCCTATTATTCTTTTAATTGAAATAATATCATCCAAATCTAAAATAGAATTAAATTTAACAAGAGTATCAAAGGACCAATGAAAAGTAGCTTCATTTCATTAAGTGATGGCTTTCATATAGAACATTACCCCATCCTAGACTTTTAGAAGTTTCAAAATAAAGATTTGCCAGCACACAAATGACCAAAATATTATATAGTCAAGTGAATTAAAACAGGAAGAAAATAAAAACTTCTTTGTTTGTCATTCAGGTCATCAAATGAACACTTTCAGTGCATATTGTTAAATGAAGTATTGGTGATGAAATTATAAGTTTCAGACAGCAACAATAAAATGGAATTTTGAAATATAGTTAAAGAACTATTAATATAATCTTGGAGACAGGCAAACATATTACAGCTAGTGGTAAAACATAAAATCATACAATGGAAAAAGGTACTGAAATTATATTTCTTGGTCACTTTGAAACAGTTAAAACATGACATATTTAAAATACTGAGCCTAAATCTATAATCTTTCCTAAATCAAGGTGAACATGAGGACTTCCCTTAAGTGGCAGCCTACTTAGCGCTTCAATTCCCTCCACGCCAATCAGGTGGATGCAGAAGAACAAGGTCTGACTTACAATGATATGTACTGAGCAATTCTGTCCTTCAGGGATAAATTTACACAAATATCATGAACTCTTACCAAGAAATAAATGCACATTGTTTGAATGGAAAAGAGTAACAAATATGAAAAATATCCAAAGAATCTTGGGAAAGTTGTAAATTGAGAGAAAATATGTTACAATAATATAAATAAGGCCTTTCAGAGTGCATCTAACCAGAAAAGCAATTACATTTTTGTTTCTAGGGAAAAATATAATTCTAACGATTCATTTAAATGATGGTGACCTGCCCACCCAGAAGCTGTTTTTCCTTCCTTCCAATTTATCTGTAGATGGAAATATGCATTACATATTGCCACACAGCTGTCACTCTCTACTTGGCAGGAAAATTGAAGCTATGATAGCACATATTGCTTATTATGCTAAAAGCTGAAAACAAGTACTTAACTAGGTACATGTCAAATATAATTTAAAAAAAATTCACTCCCAACAAATGAACACCACAATAATAGATCTTGAAAACTCAATTCACAGGATATATTTTACAACATGCAAAGAAGAAATTCATGAATAACACCAAATGTTTTTCACATGAAAACTCTACGTTTGCAAATGGATTATTGCTGCAGCTGAAAATATCATCTAAGTCTGCCCAGGATGAAAAATCCCTAGGTGTATAAATCAAAGTCAAAATCCCTGGCTGAGTTTGAGGGCATTTTCTTTAAGAGTTTGAGATGCTTATTTGGTGGTATCATTTTCATACGTAAATATGCCTCCAAATCTTCTTTCCAAATACCTCCAATAATAAAATTTCTAAAAAAAATACTGCCTTATCACTAGTATGCACTTATTTGTTTAGGAGGAGATGTTGCAACATAGTGGATTAGGTCACCATTTAGGATGCCTGCATGCCACATTAGAATGTCTAAGTCCTGGTTATCCCACTTCTGATCCTGCTTCCTGGTGATGCACATCCTGAGAGGCAGCAAATTACAGGTCAAGCACGTGAATTTTTTCCACCATGTGAGTAGAGTTCCAGGCTCCAAGCCTAACCTCTAGCTGCTGAGTCATTTAGGGTACGGACTATCTTTCTCTCTTTCTGTATCTCCTTCTCTGTTGCTCTGCCTTTCAGAAAATAACATTATTTGTTTAAATATATGGATATGTAGTGATAATAAATTTGTTGTAGTTCCTGGAAGTTATGACTACTTGTGTCTAATCTCAGTAAGATTCTGGGCAAGCCACATTATCTTTGTGAATTCCAATTCCCTCCTATTGAAAATGAAAGGATTGAGCATGTGCCCAGCTGTACATCTCTTCCCTCTCCTATTCCCACTCTTATATTTAACAGAGATCACTTTTCAGTTAAATTTAAACAACTAAGAATAATTGTATGTTAATTAAAGAGTTCAACCAATGGTATTAAGTAGAACAAAAAAATACTAAAAGGAATAAAGTTGTAAGTTGTTCCTCAACAATCAGGACAAGGGCTGATCAAGTCATTGTTTCTCATAGCGTCCATTTCACTTCAACAGGTTTCCTTTTAGGCGCTCAGTTAGTTGTCACCAATCAGGGAGAACATATGATATTTGCCCCTTTGGGACTGGCTTATTTCACTCAGCATGATGTTTTCCAGATTTCTCCATTTTGTTGCAAATGAACGGATTTCACTGGCGATCCAACATTACCCTCTTTCTAAATTAAAACAACAATTAAACTACATCTGGAACAATGTGGTTTAACAAGGAAAATAATTTTTAAATTTTTAAATTTAACTTAAAAGTATGCATGAACCTATCTATGATCCTTTTCTCCTGGCAAGGGATATTTTATTCTACTTTACTGAGTTTAACTAGGCACATGAGAGAGTCTCATTTCATACTAAAACTAACATATTAGTAATATTCTGTTAACTATAAACAGCCTTCATTAAAAATTAGATATAAACATGTGTCTAAGTAGCTATACTACAAATGGTCCAGTTATATGCTTGAACTAGAAGCCTCCTCTTGAAAAAGAACACCCCCTCAAAAAAGTGAGTAATATGTAAGTTTGGCTGAGGACAGATGCTTAAAACTGTATTCACTCAACAAATATTTGCAATCCAGATCAAATAACACATGGTACTTGCTTTCAAATATCTTATATACAACCAATAGGAAATGCTTGTCAATAAATCAATAATTACAAAGATGTGTTCCAAGTATAGCAAAACAAACCAAAAAAAAGTGGTTAAGAGTATGGCCTGTCATTTGTCACTCCAGTTGTCCACTGTTCAGTCCTCATCCTCTGAGTCTCTTACATGACAAAGGAATAGCAGAACAAAACTATTAAAAATGGAAGAGGGTGATCACCGTTAAATATAAGAGTGGGAACAAGGGAGGGAGGAGATGTACAGTTCAGCACATGCTCAATTGGACTTACCCCTAATGGTAGAGTTAGAAACATACCAGGGGATTCGAATTCAGTTCCATCAAGGTGGCATGAACCAATGCCATCTCACTAGTCCAAGTGATCAATTTCAGTTCACAATTGATCATAATGATAGGATTAAGAGTCAAAGGGATCACACAAACAAGACTAGTGTCTGCTAATACTAACTGATAGAATTAAAAAGGAGAGAACAATACAACAGGGGAAGCGGGATACACAGCAGACTCATAGAAGGGCAGATGTCCTAAACAGCACTCTGGCCTCAGAATCAGCCCTTAAGGCATTTTAGGCATGGAAAGCCAAGACACTCTGGAAAAAAAAATGACCTAAATGAAAGATCTTAACGAATGAGATCCCAGTGGAAAGAACAGGTCATCAAAGAAGGAGGTACCTTTCTCTGAAGGGAGGAGAGAACTTTCACTTTGACTATGAACTTGTCTAAATAAGGTCGGAGTTGGCGAACTCAAGAGGCTTCCATAGCCTTGGAAACTTATGACAAGAGCCTTGGGTGACGACTAATGCCATAAACAAGAGTGTCAAATTGTTAAGTCAACAACAGGAGTCACTGTGCACTTACTCCCCATGTAGGATCTCTGTCCTTAATGTGTTGTACTACGTGAATTAATGGCATAACTAATACTCAAGCAGTACTTTACACTTTGTGTTTCTGTGTGGGTGCAAACTATCGAAATCTTTACTTAGTATATACTAAACTGATCTTCTTCTGTGTATAAAGATAATTGAAAATGAATGTTGATGTGAATGGGATGTGAGAGGGAGTGGGAGATGGGATGGTTCCGGGTGGGAGGGAGGTTATGGGGGGAAAAAGCTGCTATCATCCAAAAGTTGTCCTTTGGAAATTTATATTTATTAACTAAAAGTTAAAAAAATGGGACTGGGTACTATGTAATATTGTGAATTTTTATATTCTCTGAAGTAGTAGCTTCTGCCAGAGGTAAATGGGTGTGTGGATAACAAAAACAAACAAACAAACAAAAACAAAACAACAACAACAAAAAAACCACTCATGAGAAGTCAAAAATGTCCTATCAAAGTACTGAAGCATTTTAAAGGTATTTTGAGCCAAGCATTGTACTTTATTCCAATCTACTATGCTTCTATCCTGGCAATGTGATTATGTTTGATTTAACATATATGCAGGATCTATCAATGCAGCAAAGAGTATGCCATTTCCTGGAAGCATTCAGTGTGATTTCCTCTCAAATCCCACAGCAGAGTCAGAATGAATGAAATCTACAAATATCAATGGCTCATGCTGACTAAGCTATTTTGACATTTGATTTGTTTTAAATGGGAACACTTGCTATCCATTTAATTTTAACTACTGATAATAACCAGCATATTGTTTCCATGTGTTACTTTTCCTACTGAGCTCTCCACTGACATTCCACTAACACTCCTTTCCTACTACTTCCTGTGGTGGGTAACACCATGGCAGCTTTTACCTAGCATGCAATTTACTTAGTTTTGCACTGCATGACATGGGAAGTGCCAGCTAGAATTATAAAGGTTTAAGAGACAAGAAAAGGTATCCTGCTATGTTTTGAATGAGGCCAAAGTAAGTGAGGGATACTTAGGACTCCTACATACAATAAGAGTTCTAGCACTTAGAAAAGTATTGTGTAGTTTTATTTGAAAACCCAAGAATATAAGCTTTAAATATACAACATATATTTTTACATTAAAAGGAATAACCAACTAACAACTAGAACATGATACTTAGGTTGAAAGAACTCACAATCTATTTGAGAAAATGATGGAAAAATAGAGGAATAACAAGGATAAAATTCACGATAGGGTAATCAATGTGTTATATGCTATAATTACTCTCTCTAGTCAACCTCCTTAAACTTTCCGAATCAAGAAAACCCACGTAGAAAACAAGGGTATGAGAGGGATTCTGAGTAAGAGTTGATATGTACATTCTAGAAAAAAATATGATAAAAAATGTAAACAAGGATTAGAATAACTTGTAATAAGGTATCATTAGGCACAGGGTTCAGTTAATTATAAATACCTATCTTTAGAGGAGTCACAGAGAGAAAAGAAATTCAGCTTATGAAAGACCAGTAGGCAAGAGGAAAATAACACATAGTCCTGATCAAAGGAGTGAAATGAAGAATGTGGTATATAAAAAGTGAGTAAACAGATATTTTCACCAGGATGACTCAGTTACAAAAGGGAGTAGTAACAGAAGCAGGGATCCCAAGTAAAAGACTTATTCAAGAAAGCCAGATAAAACCAAGCAGTCAATTTACTAGTTATTTATTCAATCTTCAAACAGACTTTCCCCCAAAGGAAAATGCTACTCATGAAAATGCCATTTGATTATCAGGGTTCACTTAGGTAAAATTATGTTAATATATACAGAGGCCTACCAACTAGGATGGGATATTTCTCCTTTCATTCATTCATTAGACTTTTGAGTGCCCATAATGATCAAGGCAGCTGGTAGATTTGAAGATCTGAAAATCAGGAATTTTCTATACTCATTTTCTTTAGTAGCTCCAGCTTCATCACCTGAGGAGTACTTTTCTCCCACACACTTGGACAGTTTCATCCCTTTCCTCAGACATACCTTTGGGGAAGATCTCAACTTATTTACTGTTCAACTCTAACTGCTGCATTTCCTTTGTGTTATCCTGATCCCAGAATCTAATGAAATAGATTTTGTGTTCCCCCCTACGTGTATTCTCACTCATATTGCCTCAGAGATTTATAAAACAGATATTTCTAATATAGTTTACTTTTGAAACTACCCATATTTGCTAATTTCATACAAAATGAAGCTTTAATTTTTCAGGAAAGTTCGTAAGTCCTTTCACAATCTCACTCTTGTACCAGTGTGGTCTCATGCACCAGTGCTCTCCAAGACCTTGCTTGCAATGAAATCCCACAAAGCTAATTTCATTTTCATATATTCACGATTTTACCCCAAATTCTCTCAGCATTGTTCAATACCTGGAGAAATTCTGCTAAGACTTTAAGAAAAGTTTAAGTTCAAAATCTTTTATGAAGCATTCCCCAGTTTCCCAAAGAAGTGTTATTTATTTTTTGCTTTCAAGTATTGGGTACATCCCTTTATAATAAAACACTTTATGAAGCTTTGTATTACATGTGCACCTGTTCTTCTCACTAATTAGGAGAAGTACTTCTTTCAGGATAGAGAACCTGGCAGAAAAGTTGTAAACATTTTTTTAGAATAAATAAATGACTTGATCCTGTAAATAATGTGCAAGTTTTACATTTATCTGTTTTATTTTTTGTTTATTTATTTTTAGTAATATAAGGAGCACACATTTAAGGAAGTTCAGAGATACAATTCTAAAAATATAATGATATTTCTCTCCTTTTTTTTTCACATTTTTGTGATAACATATTTTTAATTTACTTTATAGCACAGGCTCAATGCTCCACTAAACAGAATGCTCAACAAGTGAAAAAGTAGAAAAACTGCTGTTCAGCAGGAATACAGACAAAGGCTACAAACAATATTCAAATCTGGCTGGTGCCGCGGCTCACTAGGCTAATCCTCCACCTGGCGGCACTGGCACATCGGGTTCTAGTCCCGGTTGGGGCGCCGGATTCTGTCCCGGTTGCCCCTCTTCCAGGCCAGCTCTCTGCTGTGGCCAGGGAGTGCAGTGGAGGATGGCCCAGGTGCTTGGGCCCTGCACCCCATGGGAGACCAGGAGAAGAACCTGGCTCCTGCCTTTGGATCAGTGCGGTACGCCGGCCGCGGCGGCCACTGGAAGATGAACCAACAGCAAAGGAAGACCTTTCTGTCTTTCTCACTGTCCACTCTGCCTGTCCAAAAAAAAAAAAAAAAAAAAAAAAAAAAAAATTCAAATCCCTTTTGTATTCCATGTCAGTATAAACGTGGTATTTGTCATTTGGGATCTGGTTTATTTCACTAAATATGTTTTCCAGTTGCATTCACTTTGTTGCAAAATACAGGATTTCATTCTTTTTTATGGCTGAGCAGTTTCCACCATGTGTATATATACAACCACATTTTCTTTGCTAGTCATTAGATGATGGACATCAGAGTTGATTCAATATCTTATTCAATATTTTAGGTATTGTGAACTGAGCTCTTAAAAACATGGGGTACAGGAAATCTTTCATATGTTGATTTCATTTATTTGGGTAGATTTCCAGTAGTAGCTTGTCTGGGCCATATACTAAGTTTTATATTTCTCAGGAATTTCCATATAATTTTCATAATGGTTGTACCAGTTTACATTCACACCAACAGAAAATTAATGTATGCTTTCTCCACATCCTTGCAATCGTTTATTATTTTTTGATTATTGGATGATGGCCACTCTTAACTGGAGTGATTTGAAACCTATTTGCATTTTCCAGATGGCTAGTTATCCTGAGCAGTTTTTCACGTTTGCTTACCTTCTTTGAAAAATGCCATTTGTGTCCTTTGCTCATTTCTTAACTGGATTGTTTGTTTTGTTCCTGTTGAGATTTGAGGGCACCTTAAATAATCTATATTTTAATCCTTTATTAGATGCACAGTTTGAAAATCTTTTCTCTCATTCTTTCAGTTGCCTCCTCAATATGCTGTGTTTTTTTTGTTTTGTTTTGTTTTTTGTTTTTTGTTTTTGCTGTGCAGAAGCTTCTAAATTGACAGGCAATCTCATTTGTCTGCTGTTGCTTTTATTTCCTGTGCTTTTGGATTCTTATCCAAGAATTGTTTGCCTAGGCCAATGCCATGCACAATGACCCTTATGTTTTCCTCCAGTAATTCGATGGTTTCAAGCCTTAGGTTCAGATCCCTGATCCCGGATCCAATGTGAGTTGTTTTTTTATAGAGTGTAATGCAGGGGTCTTGTATCGTTCTGCATGTCGAGCTCCAATTTGCATGAACTATTTTTTGAAGAGACTGAGCTTTCTCCAGGGAATTATTTTTGCTAATTTTGAAAAGATTGGTTGGTTGCAGATGCATGGATTAATTTCTGTGGTTTCTATTCTGTTCCATTGATCCACACGTCTATACTTGTGCCAGTACAAGATGTTTTGGTTATAACTGCTCTGCATTGTGTCTTGAAATCTGGTATTGCGATGCTTCTGGCTTTGCTTTTATTGTTTAAGATTGCTTTAGCTATGAAGGTCTCTAGTGTTCCATATGAATTTTAGCATCAGCATCACTTATTTCTAGATCTGAGAAGAATGTCCATGGTATTTTGATTGGGATCACACTGAACCTGTAAGTTGCTTTGGGTAGTACATTTTGCTGATATTAATTCTTCCAAATCATAACATTGAAGATTTTTCCATTTTTTGTGTTCTTATATTTCTTTCCTTCATGTTTTGTAATTTTCATTGCAGAGATCTTTCACATCCTTTTTAAAATTTATCCCAAGTTATTTGATTATTTTGTAGCCAATGTAAATTATATTAATCTTACAGGTTCTTTCTTAACCATAGCATTGTTATCATATATGAATGCTATTAATTTTGTGTGCAGATTTAATATACTGCAACTTTGCCAAACTCTCTTATGAGTTCCAATAGTCTTTTGGTGGAGTTCCCCTGTATATAGTATCTTGTCATCTACAAACAGGGATAATTTGACTTCCTCCTTCCCAATCTGTGTTCCTTTGATATATTTTTCTTGAATAAGACTGGCTAAAACTTCCAGAACTACACTGAATAGTAATAGTGAGAGTGGCATCCTTATCCAGTTCTATATCTTAGTGGAAATGCTTCCAGCTCTTCCTCATCCAATATGATGCTAGCTGTGGGGTTGTCATATATTGCCTTGATTGTGTTGAGGTATGTTCCTTCTAAACCCAAATTGATTAAGTTTTTTTATCCCAAAAGGATGTTGTATTTTATCAAATGCTTTTTCTGCATCCATTGAGATAATCAATGGTTTTATCCTTTGATTTGTTAACATGATATATCACATTTGTTGATTTGCCTATGTTGCACCATCGCTGGGATAAATCCCAATTAGGGTGAATGATCTTTTTAACGTGTTGTTGGATTTTATTAGCATTTTGTTGAGGATTTCTGCATCAATTTTCATCAGGGATATTAGTGTATAGTTCTCTTTTTTTGCCTTATCTTCTTCTGGTTTTGGAATTAATGTGATGCTGGCCTCATAAAAAGAGTTTGGTAGTATTCATTCTCTTTCACTAGTTTTGGACAGTTTTAGATGAATTCGGATTAGTTCTTTAAAAGATTGGTAGAATTTGATGACTGTTGATAGCACTTGTCTCTACTGTTGAGGAACAGTGGTTTTTCTGCCCTCCATTCTATTTGTTGAACTCTTAATAAAGGGTTAATTTTATGAGTATAAAGTAATCTGAAAATAGATATTTGAAAAAATTAAGAGTTGGAATAGGAGAGAGAGGAGGAAGAAGGGTGAGAATATGGGTGGGAGGAATCACCATATTCCTAAAGCTATATATAAAATGCATAAAATTTTATATCTTAAAATGTAAAAAATAAACTTTAAAAAAATTTGGTGGAATTCAGCAGTGAAGCCATTCACTCCTGGGCTGATTCAATCATGGTCTTATTTGTTGGTTTAGTTAGGATTACTATGTCTTCATACCTCAATTTTTTAAAACTGTATGTGTTCACAAATCTATCCAGTTCTTCTTGATTTTCAAATTTGCTTTAATACAGCTGTAATAATTCCTGATAATCCTCTTTATTTCAGTGGCATCAGCTGTAACCTCTCCTGTTTCATCTCTGATTTTCCTAATTTGGTTCTTCTCCTCTGCCTGCTATTTTTGGTTAGCTGCATGAATGTTTTATCAATTTCTTTATTTTTTTCAAAAATCAAGCTCTTTATTTCACTAATCTTTTGCATGTTTTTATATTTCAACTTCTAAAATTTATCCAATTATTATTTCTTTCTTACTATTAATATTTGATTTCCATTTTTCTTGTTTTTCTAGATCATTGAGATGTACTGTTAGATCATTTATTTGGTAACTTTCCAATTTCTTAATGTAGGTACAAATATACTTTCCTGTTAACACTGCTTTAGCTATATCTCATAAATTTTGATGTTATATTTCCATTTTCATTTATTTTAAGGAATTATTTTACTTCTCTTTTGGTTTCTTTCATAATCCACTGTTCATTCAGTAGCATGTGTTTTATATTTTCTTAAGTTTCTTATGTTAACTTCCCACCTTCATTCCATTGTGGTTAGAAAAGATTCATGGTATGATTTCAATTTTTTTAAAATTTGTTGAGACTTGGTTTATTGACTAGGGTATCTTCTACCCTATTGAATGTTCCATGCATTGATGAAAAGAATGTGTGTTACTCAATTGTGGGATAAAATGTTCTATATATATATATATCAATTAGATCCACCTTTGTTGATTTTTTTGTCTGGGTGGCAGTCTATCCATTGATGAGAGTGCATGCTGAAGTCTCACATTATTATATTGGAGTCTATGTCTCCCTTTAGATCCATTGACATTTGTTTTCAGTAGTTGGGTGTCTTAACATTGGGTGAATTTATATTTAGGATAGTCACATCTTCCTGCTGAATTAATCCTTTCATCATTGTATAATGACATTCTTTATCTCTTTTAACAGTTTGTCTGATATGAGGATAGCTATTCATGCTTGTTTTTGATTTTCATTTGCATGGAATATATTTTTCTATCTTTCCACTTTAAGTCTGCATGTATCTTTGCTGGTGAGGTGTGTTTCTTATAGGCAGCATTAGATGGGCTTCTTTTCTTATTCCATTCAGCTGGTATGTATCTTTTAATTGCAGAATAAGGGGAGGGTTGTGGGTTGGAGGGACGTTATGGGGGGGAAGCCATTGTAATCCATATTCTGTACTTTGGAAATTTATATTCATTAAATAAAAGTTAAAAACAAACAAACAAAAAAAGAATTTAGCACATCCACCTTCAAAGTTGTTATTGGTAAGTAATGGCTTGGTCCTGCCATTTTACCATAAATATCTGTTGCTTGTTTTGGATCTCCTTGTTCTTCTACTATGATATTTTCTACTTTCACCTTCTTTCATAATGCTGATTATCTTTCTCTGTTTCTGTGTGTAGTACATCACTAAATACCATTTGTAAGGCTGGTCACGTATTGGTAAATTCTTTCAATTTTTGCTTGTCTTGAAATGCCTTTATTTCATCTTAATTTATAAATGGGAGCTTCACATATCCAATTGCTTGGATTAAAGTCCCAGCTCCACTTTCAATTCCAGCTTCCCACTGATGCACACCTTGGGAAACAGTAGATGATGGTTCAAGTTATTGGGTCTCTGCCACCCATGTGGAAGACCTGGACTGAGTTCAGGCTTCTGGCTTCAGCTTTCTCAGCCCTTGTGGTTGGGGGCATTTCAAGAAAGAAACAGCCAATGGCAGATCTCTATTTCTCTTTCAAAATAATTTTCTAAAAATTTTTAAAGAAATGTATTTGTTTTAGACAACATATTGCAAAACAGCCCTCATTAATGTTCTTTATATCTCTATCTACTGATAATATTGGTTGTACTAATTTTCACACATTCTTTTAAACCCAGTGTGTCACTAACACTTTTTTTCTGCCCAAATAATGGATAAGAAATTTCATAATTATATATTTAATAATAACTTTTAAGTTTTGCTTTCTGTCCTTAATAGTCAATTGTTTCCATTTTCTATGAGTCATCTGTCCATATTTTATTATAAATTTTCTTCCAGAGTTATGCTTTCTTATGGATTTACAGGAATTTTATGTTTTCAGAAATATGAGTAGCTCTTTTGATATGAAATGCATTTCCCCAGTTTTTTTTTTTAACTTGACTTCATTTGTAGTGGTTTTAGCTTTATAGATTTTTTTAAAAGTGTGTAAGTCATCAAAATTATCTTTTGTTTTATAAATTCTGGTTATTTTCTCATTGCTAGAAAACTTTCCACAATTTGAAATTACTGAAAGAGTTTTTTAGTTCTTTTGTGACTTCATTTTTTACATTTTCAAATTTTATTTTAATATTTATCCTATCTGGAATTTTCTCTAGTATAAGATGTGATACAGTATATAAATTTTAGGTGGCTACATCAGAATCATGCACAATTTATTGGAAACCTCACAATATCCTTATTTTATGTAATTCTGTACTTTTCATATACTAAATTCATGTGTGCACATGAAGGGCTATGAACAGAAAAGTAGTATTCTTTTTGTTTTTTCAGCAAAATGAATCCACTAACATATTGTAAAGGAAATAAATAACAGGAAGATATGCAGGTACCAGGATTTTACTTAAGAACTCTTTTGGAGGTAGCACTCAGATTTTAAAGCTGACAAATTGACAGAAGAATATAGAAAATTATTTATTTAGTTTATGTCAGCACTAAGTGTTTTCTTTATGAAATACTGAGAGAAGCTTAGCATAGTTAAGCTGTAAACAGTGGTACAAGAGCCAGGCTAGCTTTTGGCAATAGCAATGGTTATACGGAGTACAACTACAACCAGCAGATCCAAGCAAGGCATGCGTTTAACAAAGGAGATGCCTTAGGTCAAGAATCCACACAGGTTGCATCAGCAAGCCTTTTGTTTTAAAATAAAATACTAGAGACAAGCTACTTATAAAGGAAAACATAGAAATAGTAATTCACTACTACAGTAAGGAATTACAAAACAGAAAAATGTGGAATAAGTTGAAAACATGAATAATAGTACATGCTAAAACTGCTTTACAACAAAGATCAAATTTCATTATCAAACACAGATATTTATTGATGTTATACATAATTCTACTTAGAAATGATGTTTTAATGATCTGTTTTCCATTTATGGTTTTTTACACAGTTTTTAAAATTTCTTTAAAATTTTATTTAATTTATACAAGTTTCACGTATTTCATATATACAGATTTAGGAAGACAGTGATACTTCCTTCACTACTCTCCCTCCCACCCAAGGTCCAACCCTTCCTCCTCCCTTTCACAATCCCATTCTTAATTGTTTACAGCCCTTGTCTCTTCCCCTAAGGAACAGTGTTCTTTTATATTGATACTATTTGTTGAACTCTTTTACTTGGTGTAGGGTTAACTATACAATCATTAAGTCAGTTGAAAATAGATCTTTATGACTTTTTAAATATTGTACTATATTCTGTAAAACAATACACAGGAAGAGGCTATTATTATTGGGAGAGAATATGGAGAAAAATAATCAGTAATAATATCTATAAAAATAGGCACTTCTGCAAAAGATTAAAAGTGGAAAATAATACACAATACTTGCCATATCAACTTAAGTTCAGAATAATAGCTCATATTTTTTTGAAATAAAGGTAGAATATTTAGAGCATATGCCTTGGTCGCTTTAGTTGTTCTCTTTGGTTCCTACTTATTTACATCATTCTCTGCTATGAACAATGAACTGTCTTAAAAGTAGGCTGGTCCTGGGAGTGAAGCCTTATAAGTCAAGAACTATATTATCTGTGCAAGATACCTAGCCTCTCTGATTTTGTTTGGATCTCTAAATCAGTCTGTATGAATTCATTAGGATCATGCCTATAACAGATTCTAGAGTACCTTGGTACCTGGTAAACACACAAAGAATGAGTTTTGACATTATTATTTCCCTTTGTAAATTTGGGCAACAATCAAAAAGAAGCCTACAACATTTTATTATTTTTAATGACTGTGGGGAGCAACTCGGACTAGACTAAGTTATTGGAATTAAGACTTATTCTATGCATCTGCTCTCCCACAATATGGCGCTGGGAGAGAAGAAAACAGCTTTTACACAGCTGCCTCCAGTTCAGCCAATAAACTGTAGGACTTGCTCCTGATTGGAGGAGAGCAGCGTGCTCGGCATGTGGGCAGCCGAGTTGGGATTGGCAGATGAGGACTATAAAGGAGGAGAGAGACGGCATGCACCGGGAACATCTGGGGGGAACATCTGAGGGAACACCTGTGCAGCCCCCGAGAGAGCCGGCCGGCCGGCGGTGTGCCGCTCCCCTGCGGAAGTGGGGAATGTGGCCAGGGGGAACTGCCCTTCCACGGAGGTGGAGGGGATAGTAGCCAACCCGGGAAGAACCAGCAGCAAACCCAGGGAGGGCCGAGCAGATGAAAGAACAGCGCAGGGTCCTGTGTCGTTCCTCCACGAAGAGGGGGAGCGACAAATGACTTTATTTATTTATTTGGAAGGTAGTTACATACAGTGAGAGGGAGAGACAGAAAGGTTTTCCATCTGCTGGTTCACTCCCCAAATGGCCACAATGACTGGAACTGGCCCGCTCTGATGCAGGAGTCAGGAGCCTCCTCCAGGTCTTCCATGTGGGTGTAGGTGCCCAAGGACTTTGGCCATCATCTATTGCTTTCCCAGGCCACCAGCAGAGAACTGGATCAGAAGAGGAGCAGCCAGGACTAGAACCGGCACCCATATGGGATGCTGGCACTGTAGGCAGAGGATTAACCTACTGTGCCACCACGCCAGTCCCACAATATCTTAATAAAAAACTTAACCCTTTACTACCACTTGTGCTCATCATAACTGCATAGAGTAGGTTAAGTTCCACTTAGCTATATAAATAAGTATTATCTACATTTATTTTATGTTCTGACCCCTAGAATATTATACATATCATTTTTCTATTATTATTAGAAATCTGTGATTAAATCATTAAGTGTAAAACAGCTTTTATTCATTGTAATTTGTTTTGCTAGTTCTTACTCTATTTATAGTAAACCTGCTTTGGTCAAAGCAATAGCATTCACAAAACTACAGCATCCTATAGTTATTTTGACCTTGCCACACATAAAAATATGTATACACAATAGTAGGATACTCTGTTGTTCTTAATTTTATACATCTAGTTGTTTACCAATGTAACATTGGTATATTAATTACAGTAGATCAATGGTTGTAAGAAAAATTCTCCAAACCTCATTGGTTTCATACAGTATTGGATTAGTTCTCACTTACTTCATAATCAAAAGAAGTTGCTATTGGGATTCTGTCCCACATGATCTCTCAGAGAGCTTGGCTACTTCCATCTTATCCTTTTTTTATACCATAAAGGCTTTGAAATTCTCCACTGGATTTTCAACATAAAGGTATCAAGGGAGAAACAGGAAAAAACCTTGACTTATACAGACCTTTTAATGGGCCAGGTCTAGAAATGGCCTATATTTCTTTATTCAACATTGCTGGCCAGAATTAAGTCACACGTTCCCACCCAAATATAGGGTATGCTAAAAAATTCCATATAGAGAGGTGACAAACAAGGGAGATTTGATGAGTACATATTATGGTTTCTTCATCTTTTTTTTTTTTTTTTTTAACTTGACAGAGTTAGAGAGAGACAGAAAGGTCCTCCTTCCGTGGGTTCACTCCCCTAATGGCCATCATGCTTTGGCACTGCACTGATCCAAAGCCAGGAGCCGGGTGCTTCATCCCAGTCTCCCATGCAGGTGCAGGGCCCAAACACTACACTGCCTTCCTGTGCCACAGCAGAGAGCTGGACTGGAAGAGGAGCAACTGGGATTAGAACCTGGTGCCCATATGGGATGCCGGCGCTGCAGGTGGAGGATTAACCAAGTGAGCCACAGCGCTGGCCCCAATATTATGGTTTCTGACATATACTATCAATTAGTAAGAGATACTTATTAAGAAATAGCTTATCATTTAATAAGTGAGCACATTTATAGAAAAATAAGCTAAAATATTTATGAGTAGCAAAACACAAATTATATGTAGTATTAAGCAGATTTTCATCAAAAATCAGTTCTTAATTTTAAAGATAAACAAGTGCTTAGGATTTTAAATGATCAAAGAATCATTTCCTAATTAGAAAGCTGACAGGAAAAATGTTTAAATTTTATGGTTGGCAAGGCATGATGGGAAGTTGTGAATCAGTCTGCTGAAAATATATAGTCCAACTGTGATTAACAATAAGGAATCTCAAACTAAATTAATGAATAGATATGTTGACTTTTAGCCTCAATTCACTGGAATAATTACTTCATATTAACATATAAGGAAGCCAGTAATCATCAGGTCACTGACTACCTCTGCATATACACATTTAAAAATTTTAAAGATTTCTGTCCAAATTGTCATGTGCTTAATTACACAGAATCTCTATATTATTACTGAAAGTATTTTCTTAATGTTAATTGTATTATGTTAATGAGATGATAACAGAACTGCACTATGACAGTAACATTGATAGCACAAGCCACAAATTTGTTTGCAATCATCAAACAGCAGCAAACACATCCATCAGTGGTGGACAGAACAGCATAACAATTCTTTTTTTTTTTTTTTTCCTGATAGACATGATATATTCTACATTTATCAATTGTAGGACAGACTATAAGTGTTCCAGATTACCTCCTTCCATTTGGGACAATTTATAACAAAATAATGTTATCTTTTCTCACCTTACTGATTTTTTTTTTTTTTTTGGGTAACACAAACAGTTTTAGCAGCAACTACTTTTTTCTACTCTTTCATCATAATTTAAAAAAGATACTTCAGGCCGTCACTGCAGCTCACTAGGCTAATCCTCTGCCTGTGGCACCGGCACCCCAGGTTCTAGTCCTGGTCGGGGTGCCAGATTCTGTCCCAGTTGCTCCTCTTCCAGTCCAGCTCTCTGCTGTGGCCCAGGAAAGCAGTGGAGGATGGCCCAAGTACTTGGGCCCTGCACCCACATGGGAGACCAGGAGGAAGCACCTGGCTCCTGGCTTCAGATCGGCACAATGCGCCAGCAGTAGAGTCCATTTGGGGGGTGAACCAACGGAAGGAAGACCTTTCCCTCTGTCTCTCTCTCACTGTCTAACTCTGCCTGTCAAAAACAACAACAAAAAATACTTCATACAATATAACTTAACATGTTATAAATCTTGTCCATAAGACATTAACTAATACATATTTGAAATATACTCAGTATCTCTGTTCTAATATATCTTTCCATGTTTTGCTGGAAATTGTTTTGTTTTTCCCATGAACTGTGTTGCCTACTAAGACCAAGTGCATAACAAATATCGTTCTTGGATATTCTTTTTTGTACCTTACCAAGTCTTTTTTGGAGGCTTCCATTGTGTTTTCTATTTGACATATTGAAGTCTTCATTTGTAATATTTCAGTATGATTTCTCTTCAATATCTCAATTTCTTAGCAAAAATTTCATTCATATTGTGTATGGATTTCATTAACTCATGAACTTGTTTATCTGTGTTTCTAAGTAATTTTATGACTCTTGAATTCTTTTTCAGGCATTTCATCACCATCTTTGTCTTCACATTTTAATATTGAAGTGTTATTTTGTTCCTTTGGAGGGCTTATGTTGTCTTCCTTATTCTTATTTCTTCAATTTCTGCATTTATTTTTGGCATTTGTGGAAACACTTGTTGGTTTTCTCCTGTGATGGGTTTTATCATTGAACTATGCTTGTGTGGCTTACAGGAGTGTCTACCACTTCAGGGAATACCCAGGAACATGTGCTGCATGGGGCCAAGGAGCTCTGGTCAGTCCTTAAGGGTGGGTCGAGAATCCATGGTGACACCCAAGTTTGGCATGGTATATATCCTCTATTGTCAGCAAGGGGGAGGGTATAATCACTCCTGTTTGCATAATCACAGCTTCATCTCCTCTCTTCCAAGGAGCTCAATGCCTGGCATTAGCCCACAATGGGTACAACAACCACCCATGTAGGTACATGAACTGCACAAAGGATCTATACAGTTCTCAGTGTGAGCATGAAACCCTCTGCAATGATATACTCCTTGGAAATCAGAGAGCTCTAAGCTCTGACTGACCCCAGACAGTGATTGCCCAGAGACCCAGCTACACCCCACATCCTATAGTACAGTCACAGTTCTTCCACAGCCACAGAGTGCAAGGCTCCCACAGTCACTGCATGCAGAGGATCCACTCTCAGCCCTGTAACCCTGCCCCAACCACAGACAGAGCAGAGACATTCCCAGTCTGCTCTGCTAAAACTTGGCAGTTTTAGCCCTGTAGCCTATGATAGGTTGACAGGATTGGAAGTACCTTATAGTCCTAATTAGATGCCTAGCATCCTGTCAACCTTCTCCAGTAGACTCAGAGCCAATGGGGAATGCTGATGTTTCCCTCTGGTAAAATCCTCTGGTCCCTTGTGTGACCCTTGTGTGTCCCTTGTGTGAGAGCTGCCACAGAATCTATGGGATCAAGATGGCGCCTTCTCCTCGCCGGTTGCTAGGTGCCCATGTCAAGGGATGGAGAAAAGAAATGTGCTTTTCCTTCACTAGATAAGGAGGGTACTCTGCCCCCTGCTAAGCTCCAAGTGGACTAAAAGTTTGTATGGTCTGCAAGGTTCTCCCTCAGGCAGTATCACTAGTGCCATGGTTGTCACAGTCTGCTCTCACTTCCCTCTACGAAATTAGCATCTCCGCCAGCCCCTGGATGTGGAAGTCATGGGTGGTGTCCTTGCTCACTGCTGTTATTCTACACAGCTTCACAGGATCTCTCTTCTTTCTGTAGAGCTGCCACTGCAAACTTCTCCCCAACTTCCCCTAGGAATGAACTTCTTAAGCCTTTCCTTTGCTATCCCCTAGCCAAAAGCAGCACATATTTCTCTACTCAGCTACCTTTGAAATCCTCAGAAACAAATTGGTGAGGCAGAACAAAGAATAACTGAGCTAGAAAACAAATCCTTGGAAATAGATAAAAAATGATAAAAAGAAGAAAAATTGGAAAATCTTAAAATATTGTTCAAAATTTATGGGATGTTATCAAACCATCAAACTTTGTGTTGTAGTTCCTGAAAGCACAGAAAGAGAGAATGGATTAGAATGTCTATTCAAACTTCCCTAATTTGGAGGAAGAAAGGGACATCCAAATACAGAAAGCACACGGAACTCCTAATAATCACAAAAGATCTTCACCATCAAATATTACAAATAATTAAAATTAGAGAAGATATAAAATTGAAACAAAAAATAGAAAAGATCAGTGAAATGAAGAGCTGTTTTTTTTTGAAAAAAATAAATAAAATTTGTAAACCACTGGCCCAACTAACCAAAAAAAAAGGAGGGAGGAAATACAAATTAATAAAATCAGAGATGAACAGGAGATGTAACAACTGATGTCATAGAAATAAAAGAATTATCGGGAATTACTACAAATAGTTGTACACCAAAAGCTGGAAATTCTAGAAGAAATGGAGAGCTTCCTGGACACATATAATCTGCCAAAATTGATTCATGAAGTCACAGGAAACCTAAACAGACCAATAACCAAGAGTGAGATTGAATCAGTAATAAAGAGCGTCCCAACAAAGAAAAGCCCAGGACTGATGGCTTCACCTCTAAATTCTACCAGACATTTAAAGAAGAAGTAATACCAATTCTTTTCAAGCTATTCAAAACAATTGAAAGGGAGGTAATCCTCCCAAACCTCTTGTATGAGGCCAGCATCACCTTAATTACAAAACAAAACAAAACAAAACAAAAAATACAAAGACTATAGAGTAATATCACTTACAAACAGAGATGTAAAATCCTCAAAAATATACTAATCAAATCCAATAACTCATTAGATATATTCACCCAGACCAAGTGGAATTTTATCCCTGGTGTGTAGGGATGGTTCAACAAATGCAAATCAATCACTGTGATCTATCATATTAACAAACTGAAGAGTAAAAAAACATGAGTATATCAATATATGCAGAAAGCATATAGTAAAATAAAACATCCTTTTCATGATAAAAACCTTAAGAAAATTGGGTCTAGAAAGAAATTCCTCAACACTTCCTAAGGAATATATGGCAAAACTACATCCAGCATCATATGAAACAGGGAGTAGATGGAAGCATTTCTACTAACATCCAGAGTCAGACAAGAATGCCCACTCTTACCATTGCTATTCAACATAGTTCTTGAAGTTTTGGCCAGAGTCATGATCAAGAAAAAGACATCAAAGGGATATAAACTGGGAAGGAAGAAGTCAAATTATCTGTTAGTAGGTGACATGAACCTTCACATAGGGGAACCAAAAGACTTCACTAAGAGACTACTGGAACTCATAAGAGAGTTTGCTTAAGTTGCAGGATATAAAATCAATACATAAAAATTGATAGCCTTTGTATACCTAGACAATGACATTGCTATGAAGAACTTCTCTTTTTTTTCAGGTTTAATCAATCTTAGATTTTTTTTTTCTCAAAGAAACCTTTTATTTAAGGGATACAAATTTCATGCATTTCCTACATACAACTTTTGGAACACAGTGATTCTTCCTACCGTACCTGCCCTCACACCCCACTCCCACATCTCTTCTTCCTCCCTCTCCTATTCCCAATCTTATTCTATACTAAGATCCATTTTAAATTAACTTTATACACAGAAGATTAACTCTATACTAAGTAAAGAGTTCAACAAATTTTATATATAAAAAAATGTTCCTCAACAGTCAAGACAAGGGCTGTTCAAATTTATCGCAAGTCAAAGCTGATTTCACTTTTTCTTTAAGTCTTCTTTTTGTTTTGAGAAACTTAATTAACTTTAAAGAAGGTCCCAAGAATGATACATCTTTTGCAAGCTCTTACACGTTACTACAACTTAGGATATAGAAGAATATATTAAAGTTAATACACTAAAACAAAGTAAATCTTTGAGAACAAGTTTTACCATTAACTATCATAATACAACGCTTTGAGGACAAAGGTCCTGCATGGGAAGTTAGTGCACAGTGAATCTTGTTGTTAATTTAACAATTAACACGCTTATGTATGACATCAGTGATCAACAGAGGCTTGTGACATGAGATGCCTAGGCTAGGAAGCCTTTTGAATCCACAAACTTCTAAAATATTTAGACAAGGCCATAAGCAAAGTGGAAGTTCTCTCCTCCCATCAAAGAAGAGTACATCCTTCTTTGATGCCACTTCTTTCCACTGGGGTCTCACTCACAGAGGTCCTTCATGTAGGACACTTTTGCCACAGTGTCATGGCTTTCCATGCTTGGCATGCTCTCATGGGCTTTTCAGCAAGACCAGAATGCCTTAAGGACCAATTCTGAGGAAAGAGTGCTACTTAAAGCAACTGTCATTCTATGTATGAGTTGGCTTTATGGACTGCTTCCCATATTGGAGCATTCACTCCTTTTCAATTCTATCCAATATTATTATCAAACAATCCTATATATATGATCACTTTAACACTTAATTTTATCTATATGATTAATTTAACAATAAATTCTATCCATGTGATCACATTAACACTTAAAATGTTATTTTTACCAACTAGCTTAAGGGGATTTGGGGTCCCATGGCAAGTTTTTAAACTGTACCCTAAGAAGTAATCCCATAGGAATGTATGCAGAACTATGCAGTTTTACAGTTACAAACTTCATACATTCATACATTTCATAATCACAAGTTTAGGAACCTGGTGATTGTTCCCACCATACCCACTCTCCCAACCCCTTCTTTCTCCCTCTCTTATTCCCACCACTATTTCTTACTAAGATCTATTTTCAATTAACTTTATACACGTGATTAACTCCATGTTAAGTAAAGAGATCAATAAATAGTAGGAAAAAAAAAACTGTTCCTCAACAGTCAAATAAGGGCTATTTCAAGTCATTGCTTCTCAAAGTGTCAATTTCACTACTACACATTTCCTTTTAGGTTCTCTATTAATTATCACAGGTCAAGGAAAGCATACTGTATTTGTCGGTTTGGAACTGGCTTATTTTACTAAGTATGTTGTTTCCAGTTTCATCCATTTTGTTGCAAATGACCAGATTTCATTTTTTTCTGCTGTATAGTATTTGATGGTATGCATAGCCCATAATTTTTTTTATCTAGTCTTCAGTTGATGGTCATTTGGTTTGATTTCATGTCTCTTTAGCTAGAGTGAATGAGGTGCTATAAACATGGGGGTACAGATAACTCTTTCATTTGCTGAATTCAATTACCTTGGGTAAATCCCCAAGAGTGGGATGGAGTTTGACTACAATGCGTTGTGGTGAAGACTTTTTCTGGTGATGTGTATTAGGAGTTCTATGTGCTTCCTGTACTTGGACATCCCTTTCTTTTTATAGATTAGGGAGTTTTTCTGTAATTATTTCACTAAAAAGCCCTTCTTATCTTTTCTCACTTTCCATGCCTTCAGCAACTTCAAAGACTCATACAATGGGTTATTTGATAGTGTCCTGAAGATTTCCAACAGTGTTTTTTAATTTTCTAATCTCTTCTTGTTTTTGGTCTGAATGTAAAATTTCCTGCAATTTGTCTTCTAAGTTGGATATTCTTTCATCTGGTTCACCAATTGTGTTGTTAAGGCTTTTCACTGCATTTTTTTATTTGTTCTATTAAACTCTTCATGTCCAATATTTCATTTTGATTTCTCTTTAAAATGTCAATTTCATGGGAGAAATTTTCTTTCATGTCATGTACAGATTTCATTAGTTCATGGATTTGTTTCTGATTACTTTTAAGTAATCCTATGATCAATTTTTTTGAATTCCATTTCTGGCATTTCTTCAGTCTCTTCATATTTACATTCCAATACTGAAGGGTTGTGTTATTTTGTGCTTGTCATGTTGTCTTTATTCTTGTTTCTTGAATTGCTACATTTATTACTCAATATTTATGGAGATAATAGTTGATTTCTTTCTTATTTTCCTGTGATGGCTTTAATCTTTGGACTATGCCTTTGTGGATTAGTGGAGTGTCTGCTTTTTCAGCAAATATCTAGAGGTGTGTGGTAGGCATAGCCTGGGAGTCCTGTTCAATGCTCCTGGGTGAAGGGAGTATCCAAGGTGACAACCAGTTTGGGAGTGGTAAATCACTTTTTTTTTTCCAGAGGGGAGGTTTGTTTAACTCTGTTGGCATAGTCTCAGCTCACCTCCTCTCCTCAAAGGAGACCAGTGCCTGTGTACTAGCCCAAGTGGGTATAATATTCATCTCTACTGCCACAAGAACCACACAAAGGATCTGTGTGGTCATCAGTGTAGGCACATATTCTGTAGCAATGACCTTCACCAGAAATATTAGGGAGCCCTGATTGTATGGAGCCTCCCACGGTGGATGCCCAAAGTCCCAGCCTCACACTGAGCCCTCTCACACAGCCACAGTGTTTTTGCAGTCCATGTATTCAAACCTCCCACAGTCAGGAGCACTCAACCCCCTGCCAGTTCTCCCAGTCAGACCCGGGCATCTCTGCTTGGCTGGTTGCTGGGCGCATGGACATGAGCTGCTGAAGCTGTTAGTACATCAAAAATGGTGCCTGTCGTCTACTGGCTTATTACAGGACACTGGTTGCAGGGTGGTTGGGGAGAGAGAAATGAGCACCTCCTTTTTCTCCTCTAGTTTAGCTGGTATACTGTCCCCCACAGGGCTCTAAGCAGGATTCCCTCCAGACTCTTACCACAGCTTTGTTGCCAGTGGCTTGGGCTGCTGCAGACTGGTCTCACCTCACTCCAGAGCTGGTGCTGAGGTTCTCAGCTGCTGGGTTTTTGAGTTGTGAGTGTCTACACCTTCCACATAGGTCCACAATGTCCCTTTAATTTGTAAGCAGTTTTCTCTGCCATTTTCCCTAACTCTTTCCTGAGACTGCATTCTCTCCACTCTTTTAAAACTATCTTCTCTTAGACTAGAGCAGTAAGCTCCCTCCTATTCTACCATCTTAATTCCTCCCAGAAGAACTTCTAACATTAATGACATTCATGATAACTACAAAAATTTTAGGTATCTTGGAATAAATTTAACCAAGGAGGTGGAAGATCGCTACAATGAACATTATAAAACATTAAGGAAAGAAATAGAAGACAATAAAAATGGAAAAAACCATCCAAGTTCATGGATTAGAAGAATTAATATTATCAAAAGGCCCATACTACCAAAAGCAGTTTACAGATTATATGTGATCCCAATAAAAATACCAAGGGCATGCCTTTCATATCTATAAAAAACAATGCTAAAATTCATATGGAAACACAAAAGATCCCAAATACCTAAAGCAATTATAAGCAACAAAAACAAAGTTGGAGGCATCACAATACCAGTTTTTAAGGTATCCTACAGGGCAGTTATCACAAAAACAGCCTGACACTTGCTTCAAAAATGGACATGTAAACCAATGGAACAGAATAGAAACCCCAGAAATCAATCTACACATCAAATCTTTGCCAGAGGAGCTAAAATCAATCCCAAAGAGAGGACAATCTCTTCAACAAACTATGCTAGGAAAATTGGATCATTGCATGCTGAAGTGTGAAACCTGACCCCTCTCTTATACCTTACACAAAAATCAACTCAAAATGGATCAAGGATCTAAATCTATGACCTGATAACATCAAATTACTAGAGGATAACATTGGGGAAACTCTGCACAGCATTGGCATTGGCAAAGACTTCTTAGAAAAGACCCCAGAAGCACAGGCAATCAAATCAAAAATAGAAAAATGGGATTATATCAAGCTATGAAGCTTCTGCACTGCCAATGGAACACTCACAAAGTGAAGAGGCAACTGATTCAATGAGAAAAAATTATTTTAAACTATGAAACTAATAAAGAATTAATATCCAGAATTTATAAAGAGCTTAAGAAACTCAACAACAACAAAAAACTTCAATAAAGAACTGGGCAAAGGGCTTGATCAGGTCTTTCTTCAAAAATAAAATTCAAATGGCCAACATACAGATAGAAAAATGTTCAGGATCACTAGCTATCAGGGAAATGCAAATCAAAGCCACAATGAAGTTTCACCTTCCCACAGTTAGAATGACTCACAAAAATCAAAAAGCAATAAGTGCTAGTGATGATGTAGCAAAAAAGGTACCTAATCCACTGTTGGTTGGAGAGCAAACTAGTATAGCTATTGTGGTAGACAATATAAAGATCTCTCAGAAACCTGCTAATAGATATAATCACATGATCCAGCCATCCCACTCCTGGGAGTTTACCCAAAGTAAATAAAATCAATATATTAAAGAGTTATCTATAACTCCATGTTTACTGTAGTTCAATTCACAATAGCTAAGATATGCAATCAACTCAAATGCTCATTAGCTGATAAGTGGATAAAGAAATCATGCTATATACATTCCACAGAATACTACTCAGCCATGAAAAAGAATGAATTCCTATCTTTTGCAATAAAATGGATACACCTAGAAATAACTATACTTAGTGAAATGTGACAGTCCCCAAAAAGATAAATATCATGAATTTCTCTGATTAGTGTTAATTAATAAAAGAAAAACACATAATATATATGAGCAAAATTGAGATTTGATTATTGCTTACAGCCCATGTCTCTTCTATTGAGGAATAGTGTTTATTATTGTCCCTAATTGTTGAATTATTTACTTAGTGGAGGGTTAAACTTTTGAGTATAAAATAAACTGAATGAATGCATTGGAAAAATTAAAAGAATAAGAAATCTTTGGGCCCCTGCACCCACATTGGAGACCTGGAAGAAGCTCCTGGCTCCAAGCTTCAGACCAGCTCAGCTCCAGCCATTGCAGCCATTTACGGAGTGAACTAGTGGATGGAACACCTCTCTCTCTCTCTCTGTCTCCACTTCCATTTGTAACTCTTTCAAATAAATGAAAAATAATCTATAAAAAAGAAGGAATAAGAAAGGAAGGAGGAGAGAGAGTGGGAGAGTGGTGGGAGGGATGTTAGAGTGAGAAGTATCACTATGCTCCTAAATATGTATACAAGAAATACATGAAATTTGTTTATCTTATATAAATAAAAATGGAAAAAAAATTAAAAATCATGTAGAAAAGCAAGGAGATTTAACTAATACTACAAGTCAAAAGTTAAATTGCAGGGGCTGGTGCTGTGGCATAGCTGATAAAGCTGTAGTCTGCAGTGCTGGCAACTGATATGGGCACTGGTTTGAGACCTGGCTGCTCCACTTACGATCCATCTGTCTGTTGTGGCCTGGAAGAGCAGTGGAAGATGGACCAAGTCCCTGGGCCCCTGGAAGAGGCTCCTGGCTTCAGATTGGCCCAGCTCTGGCTGTTGTCACCAATTAGGGAGTGAACTAGCGGAAGGAATCTCTCTCTCTCTCTCTTTCTCTGTATGTGTCTTTCTATAATTCTGCCTTTAAAATAAACAAATATTTAAAAAAGTTAAAGTGCAACCTAAGCTTATTACATTTAACAGTTCTAGAAATGAGATAATTTCCAAATAATTTGAAATTATCAGATCCAATAAGAAAACTGAATTGTTTAGATATTTTAGCAGTGTAGAATAAAAGTATAATTATGGTATACTTATGGCATGTACTCAGGAACCAGAGGTATTTCTATCCTTGGTTCAGATACTTGCTATCTAGGTGATATTGATCTCCAGTGCTGCAATCTCCTTATTCAAAAATTAGGGCATTATACGAACCACCTTAAAAAGGTGTAGTGACCAGCAGACTCATAGAATGGCAGATATCCTAAATAGCACTGTGGCCTCAGAATCAGCCCTTAAGGCATTTGGATATAGCTGAAGAGCCCATGAGAGTATTTTAGGCATGGAAAGCGAAGACACTCTTGGGGGGGGAAAAAAAAAAAACACCTAAATGAAAGATCTCTGCGAATGAGATCCCAGTGGAAAGAATGGGGCCATCAAAGAAGGAGGTACCTTTCTCTGAAGGGAGGAGAGAACTTCCACTTTGACTATGACCCTGTTGGAATAAGATCGAAGTCGGAGAACTCAAAAGGTTTCCATAGCCTTGGCAACTCATGACTAGAGTCTAGGGAGATTACTGACAGCATAAACAAGAGTGTCAAATTGTTAAGTCAACAACAGGAGTCACTGTGTACTTACTTCTCATGTGGCATCTGTTCTTAATGTGTTGTCCAATGTGAAGTAATGCTATAACTAGTACTGAAACAGTATTTTATCTGTGTGGGTGCAAACTGATGAAATCTTTACTTAATATATACTAAATCGATCATCTGTATATAAAGATAATTGAAAATGAATCTTGATGTGAATGGAATGGGAGAGGGAGCGGGAGATGGGAGGGGTGCGAGTGGGAGGGAAATTATGGAGGGGGAAAGCCATTGTAATCCATAAACTGTAATTTGGAAATTTATATTTACTAAATAAAAATAAATAAAAAGGTGTAGTGAGAACTATATTAGTTCTACTATATTAAGCAATTAGAAGACTGTTCTGTATAAAGTAAGCACTACGATAGTGTTGTTATTGTCCCCTTTTCTCATGACTTGAGTTTTCCACATTCACATTCCTAAAAACACTTTATTTTATTCTACTTTTTTGAAAATTTCAACTTGACAGGAACAGAAATGCGGCATCAACTCTGGTATTATTCATATCCACAGTACTATTCACGTCCACAGATGTAATTTAATAACCGTTACCTTTTTGAAAGCCTCTTTTTGGGTATGTTAGTTATATATGCTCTTCAATTTATTTGCTTTTTAAAAACCTATAATGATTTTACTTCTTTGAAAGGCAGAAGGGCAGGAGAGACACAGAAAGAGAGAGAGAGGGAGAGAGATCAAGAGACAGGGGGGGGGGATGAGATAGATATTGAGATTTCCCAATAATCAGTTCATTGCCCAAATGCCCACAACAGCTGGGGCTGGTTCAGGCTGAAACCAGGAGCAAGGGACTCACCACAGGTCTACTATCTCACTGACAGGAACTTAGTTACTTAAGTCATCACTTGCTGTGTCGCAGACTGCACATTTAGCAGGTAAGCAGAATGGAGAGCAGAGGTAGGTCTTTGATCCAAGCACTCTGATCCAGTATGTGGGTATCTAAGCAACGAGGAGCAAATACTCACCCCCCCTTACATCTTAAATTAAAAACAATTTTAAATGAAAGGGCTGATGAATCTCCTTCCTTCTGAAAAAAGTAACAATTATTATGTAACTGCTATGTTTGTATTGAGAGGAAGAAAAATTTGGCAATGATGTCAATCTTGACAGATAAGTTATTTAAATTTTTTATTAATATAAACAGAACAGATTGCAAGTAGTTCATAAATACCATCTAAGAATATAGTGAAACTTCCCTCCTTCCTCTTCTTTTGTAATTTTTTAACTTTTATAATAACACTTAATTTTCCATATAATCAAGGACTTAATGTTCTACTAAATAAAGAGATCAACAAATTAAAAGTAGAAACACCACTGTTCAACAGGCATACAGACAATGACTATGAACAATAATCAAGTTCCAAGATATCAATTTCTCTCACATATAATAAGGTTTTTCTTTTTATACTCTATATATAAATTACCACAATTCAGATAAAATGTGCTATTTCTAGTTTTGCTACTTTTACATCACTTTTTAACAAATTGTACACCTTTTATGTTTTCCTTGTATACATTTTCTTCTTTTATTAAAGCTTTATTGTATATGTCATTTTTGAAGATAACCTAATATTCTTTGCAGAATACATACATAACTGCAAATACCCAAAACTTATATTTTAAAAAATATTTTGGGTTTTTAAGCTCTCTTTTTCTTTTCATATCAAAACATTTTTGTTTTAAAAAGAAACATTAGTGGGATAACACCAAACTTAGAATATTAATTTGGATATTTGAATTTAGAATTTGAATTTGGACCTTCTTCACCGAAGCACTTGAACTCTTGGTAGAGTTTCACCCTCGGAGACGCCGAGTAGCTTGGCCGTGAAGATGCTGCGTGGAAGCCACAGCCGTACCTCCCGCATGTCCCCTCTGGCCAGCCGGGCTCCTCAGATGAGAGCTGCCCCGAGGCCAGCGCCAGCAGCTCAGCCGCCAGCAGCAGCCGCACCATCTGCAGTCGGCTCGCCCGCCGTGGCACGCCGACAGCCAGGCCTGATGGCCCAGATGGCCACCACTGCAGCTGGTATGGCCGTGGGCTCTGCTGTTGGGCACACGCTGGGCCACACCATCACTGGGGGCTTCAGTCGAGGAAGCAGTGCTGAGCCCTGGAGGCCCGACATCACTTACCAGGAGCCCCAGGGAGCCCAGTTAGCACAGCAGCAGCAGTTTGGCCCTTGCTCCTACGAGATAAAGCAGTTTCTGGAGTGTGCCCAGAACCAGAGTGACGTTAAGCTCTGTGAGGGTTTCAATGAAGTCCTGAGACAGTGCAGAATTCCAAACCAGTTAGTCTAATCAAGAAGCTCAGGATGAAGCAGAAAATTGGATCTCATGACCAAGTTACTTTAGCATACAGATGTAATCGGTAGTGTAAAGCCGCCTGGTCAGCCTGTCATCTCATTTGAAGAGCTTCCCTAGTCCAGAAAGGCCATCTTTGCTGTGTGGAAATTCATTGAGATGATACTGAATTTGGGGCTGGACAGATGTTTGGTCTCTTGAACAAGCTGTTGTAATGTTATTGTTCATGAGTGGAATAAAGTGATTTTCTTCCAAGAAAAAAAAAAAAAGAATTGGAATTTGGAATCTGAGTATTCTCAATTTAAATGTTGAATTTGAATTTTATTTAGATTGCTTCTTACTGTAGATATTCTCAGGGGACTGCAATGAAGAAAAATATTGGGAAATGTGGCATTTAACTGTGAGTTACTTAAATTCTGGAATGTTTGTTAACAAGTAACAAACTCTTTGACTTATGTTTTTCTCAAAAGAAGTCTAAATTTGAATACAAAAATCTAAAGCCTATGTCATATCCCTTATGCCCTATTCAGGACTTATCAGTTTGTTTTCAATAAAAATTGACATTTTTATTATGAAAGCTACTGCTCATTATTCAAACCTTAAAGAATAATAAATCAAGTAAAAGAGGCCAGAATGTTCCAAGGATCTTAGCTTTCAATAAGAAATTTCTGAATATATTGACTTTAATTTTGCATGCTTTACTAAGAATTTAAATGCCCTGCTCACCATAATCAATAAGTTTATATTGTTCTGAGTTATATTCAGTGGTTTAGAAAAATCATGATGTATGAGGTTGAAGGTCAAACTCTCTCAGTACTTACAAGTTAGTAAATCTCACTATTAATCATTATTCTTGAACACATTTTATGTACTGCTATGAAATGCTCACAGACTTAAAATATATATGTTGCAACACTACATTTTTAAGCTACTCTAAATCTACCTTTGCCATGAAAAACTGAATATACAACTACATCTCCATAAGTTACATGCATATATACACACTTTACGAATTATTTTCTTCCACATATTCAGATATATTTAAAATCACTTTGTTGGATCAGAATTAGAAATAACAGTATTATTGAGTTAAAACCCTATCTCAAAAGGTCTTAATATCTACATATTAGGTTTTGAGCCCTTTGCATCTTATCTGCCTTACTTAGGATGGACCCTTGGATTCATGGCTCCATATGCTTCAGGAATCATCACATCCATTATCATTAGGGTAGAAGAAAAGATCACAAGACAAAGTTTCTCAAATTACAGTCCCTAAACCAGAATCATTAACATCACTTATGAAACTGTTAGAAAGGAAAATTTATTGGGGCAGAAGCTTGGAGCAGCGCTGAAGGTGCCACTTAGTACGCTGACATCCCATATTTGGAGTGTCTGGGTTCTAGCGCCAGCACTACTCTTATTCCAGCTTCTTGCTAACATGCAACCTGTGAGGGGGCAGGAGATGGCCAAAATATTTATAACTGATAAGCATGTAGGAGACTCTACTGTTTTCCCATGTGAGTTAGCAAAGAGCTGGATAGGAAGTGGAGCAGTCAGGACTGGAATCGGCACCCATATGATATGCTGACATTGCAGGTGGTAGCTTATCCCATTATGCCACAATGCTGGCCCCAAAATACATTTTTTTAAAATATTAATTACAAAAGAGGCAAACCCCTAAATTGCTCTCAACATGAACTGTAGCTATGGGCTAAATCTCAGATATTTGTTTATTTTTTAAGTTTATTTATTTATTTTTATTTGAAATGCAGAGTAACTGAGAGAGACAGAAAAAAATCATCTTCCAGTTGTTGGTTCATTCTGCAAATGCTTAGAACTGCCAGGGCTGGTGCAGGCTAAAACCAGGAGCCAGGAACTCCATCCAAGTCTTTTAAGTGTGTGGCAGGGGTCCAAGGACTTAAGCTGTCATCTGCTGCCTCCCAGGGAGTGCATTAGCAGGAATACTGGATCCACAGCAGAGGCAGGATCCCATTCCAGGTGTTTGGATAGTGGCTGAACCCACTAAATTATGCTGCCTTCACATTAGCCATCTGTTTTTTTTTGTTTGTTTGTTTTTTGTTTTTTAAACAAGCCCCTCAAGTGATAACACTCCAGGAAGTATCCCAGAAGTTACACACATCAGTTTCCCTCACACATTCCTTTGGTCAGACTTAGTCACATGGTCAAACAGCTAAAAGGAAGGCTAGGAAAATTGATCATGTTTGAAGTATCTACAAGTCCACCTAAAAATCAGGAATTTCACTAGTTTAGGGGAGTTTGGATAATGGTAGACATAATCAGCCTGTGACACATAACCCTGAAAAGGAAGAGAGCACTACCTCTATAGAAAGCAGAATGCTGCTTTACTTTTTCCTGTAGCAATTCTACTTTTGATAAGAAAGTGTTTTGTGGGGAGCAACTCGGACTAGACTAAGTTACTGGAATTAAGACTTATTCTATGCATCTGCTCTCCCACAATATGGTGCTGGGAGAGGAGTAAACAGCTTTTACACAGCTGCCTCTCGCCAACTTGAGTGATGACCTGCAGGAGCTGATCCTGCTCCTGATTGGAGGAGAGCAGCGTGCTCGGCGTGTGGGTAGCAGAGTTGGGATTGGTGGAAGAGGACTATAAAGGAGGAGAGAGACAACATGCACCAGGAACATCTATCCGAATAACACCTGAGCAGCCCCCGAGAGAGCCGACCGGCGGTGTGCCGCTCCCCCGCGGAAGTGGGGAAAGTGGCAGGGGGAACCGCCCTTCCACGGAGGTGGAAGGGTCGGTAGCCAACCCGGGAAGAACCAGCAGCAAACCCGGGGAGGGCCGAGCAGACAAAAGAACAGCGCAGGGTCCTGTGTCGTTCCTCCGCGAAGAGGGGGAGTGACAGTGTTTTTGATTAAAAAGAACATAGTAGTTTCTTATCTGTGTTTTTGCTCTTCATTACCTGAGCTTTAACATCACCCATTGGAGAATTCTTAAATAAAAAATTCATAGGGGCAGGCATTTGGCACAGTGGTTAAGACACCTGCATCCTATATTGGAATACTAGGGTTAATGTCTTGGCTCCAGTTCTTGATACCAGCTTCCTGTTAATGCAGACTCTGGAAACAGTGGTGACAGCTCCAGGATTTGGATCCTTGCCACTCTTGTGTGAGAACCAAATTGAGTTCCCAACTTCCAGCTTCAGCCTGACAGTCCCAGCCACTGTGGGCACTTGGGAAGTGAACAAGAAGATGGAAACCCTCCCCTCCCCTCCCACTCTCCCCCACCCCAATTTAAAAGTTTATACTGGGGACTGTTCTGAGTAGCCACATGAAACTTTGTATCACCCTGCTCTATCCCACTCTTGACATGAACCACTCTTTTGTCTAAAACATCTGTGCCATCTATATTAGCCTCCTCTCTGTTACTAGCCTTCTTGGCTATAAATCAACCACTTTAGTACTACAGACTTGTATTCAAGTAATCCGTATTTTATTTAATGGTCCCAAAGTACAAGAGTAGTGATGCTGATAATTTATTACAGTATATTGTTAAAATTGTTCTAGCTGATTATTGTTAGTATTCTCTTACTATGACTAATTGATATTATCCTTTATGATAGGTATGCATGTATATGAAAACTAAATAGTTTATATATGATTTGGATCACAGTTTCAGGCATCCACTGAGGATCTTGGAATGCCTCCTCCACAGATAAAGCTATTGTACTAGTTTTCTGAGAAATTACTGGTTTTATGGCAGGTTTTTTTTGCTTATGTAATTTTTAATTGATTGGTAATGTGAATTTTCATCCCTATTTTAAAGATAAGAAAACCAAGAATTCCAAATTACAGGTATCTTACTCATGATCTCACTCATCTTGGTAGGAGTTTGACTAAAGATCAGATTTCTTTACTCAGATTTCTTTACCATTTTCATTGTATCACATTCATTTAATGAGGTCTAAAATATTTATGTTTAAGTATATCAACAAATTAAATTTCTTCTTTTCTTTTCTTGACCCCAGAACATCATTATCCTGAAAATTTCCCCACAAAATTATTGAAGACTAAATGTGAAAGAACTAAAATAAATGTTTCTGTAGCAAAACTAAGGGAACTTTACAGTTATAAAAATAATCAGAATGATATACACTTGACATTTTTCTCTATTTCTTGTTTATATCTCAATAATGAAATCTAAAATAACCAGATTTTAATAACTGAGATATGTTAATAACTCAAGATAAAGAACTGCCTACCACTAACATTTCTAAACTTTGAAGTTAAACTAATGTGACAACATAATCTTTAAGAGACAATGACAACAGACATTACATTATTGTTGCTTGTTCTTCCACTTAAAAACTGAGAAAATAGTTGTTATGACAGGAAAGTAATTAAAAGTTACTATTTACTTTTGATAGTGTGATGGGAATATTCAATTCTGTGCAAGCCACTCTTATCTGTAACCTTTTGGAAATATTCATTGCTAGAGTTCTGATAATTTTATTATTTTTAAAATACGGCAATATAGTTTACCAATATGAAATGAGATGCAACAATCAAGAGAGCACCTATTAACAGCAAGCATGCATTTTGGAACACAGAAGCAAGTTAAAAAGTCAAATGTTGGATGAAATGTCGCTCAGAGTGGATTATTATTGTGACTGGCTCCAATCTCCCATTGCTGCAGGTGTTAGCAGCACAGAGGAGGTTCTGGCCATCCTTATGAAGGCAGAGCTGGAATTCCTTTGCTCTTACTCTAACAGAAGCCACACTTCTACTCGCTGAAAAGAGCTGTTTTCAATCTCAGAAAAGTAGCTGTTTTTTGTTTTGCTTTGTTTTGTTTTCCTGACAGAGTCCTTAAGTATATAAAGGAAGAATTTGGTATAACTACTCCTGTAGGAAAGAACATAATGAATGGGACAGAAATCCTACAGCATTCTGAAGAGAGATAACAGATAAAGATAATCTATATATGGTAAATCCACGAATAAGGATGATTACAGCATGTCCCTCACAAATCTCAACTATTTTATGCATATTGTCTTCATTAATCTTCATTACCTATCGATTTCAGGGGTAGTATTTCTTTCAATTAGTATCTGAATTATAGAAATTAATTTTTAAAGCTGTAGACTTTGGTGAAATGGCTAAATATGTACCAAAAATCTGTACTCTTTTCCAAATGTAGAGTTGCCACTAGGAAGTAGCTATACAACCAGGGATTATATTTCTCAGCTTCAGTTTTTAAACTAGGTAAATCTGTTGTTTTATTCTTGCAACTGAATACAGGTGACTGTGTCAATTCCAGGTCAAGATACTTAATAAGCTAATGGGCCTTCTCCATGTTCTCTTACTTTAACAAGTGGATGAGGAAGACTGAGAACCTACAGGCTGGAGCTGTGATATCAAAGGTCTAGTTCCTTGAATCATTTTATGGAACACAGTTGCATTGCATTGCATTTCTACCTGTTAAGCATCGATATTTTCGGAAATTGTTTTTGTGGTTGGCTGCCCTATAACTTCAAAAGAGCCAACAAGTGATGAAGTAAGAAATGCAGCTAAATCTGATCCAAGACCTATTCTGGCAGGTGTGTTCCCCGTGGTAACTAGCAGATCTGAGTAGAACTGCTCAGTGTTATAATAAGACTTCTTTCATAAAGAATGCATACTTGATATTGAATAGCTCATCAATAACATTCGTAACTAGTTTTTTAACTCCTAAAAAGAGGATGCTAGTAGCTAAGCCCTGTTACTGCTGCTGCTGTTGCTGGATACACTGAGCAAAGTGATTCAATCAAATTTGGAGATGTATTTTTTTCTTTCAGATTCACTGAAAAAAAAAGTATAGGAATCAAAATTTTTATCAAGGAGATATTAGCATGCCCAAGTTTTGCTCAGGCATAAGCCCAGTGCTCCAAGACAATTCATAGAAGCCATGCATCTGGAGGTTAGGGAATACTTTTCATGTACTAATGTAGCTGAGATTTTGATCTCCATGTATCATTCCCAACCCAGCATTCACTATTATATACCCATGCTTAGCCCCACAAATGGCTATGAGTAAAATCTGAATTTACACACAGACACACAGTTAAAAATTAAGGAGAGTAAAACTTGTAAGGACTTGTAAAATCAAAACTATGCTTTTACAAATACAATTACATTAGTTAAGTTACAGGGGTGATGATATGTCAAATCAAAAAATGCCTTTTAAGCCAAAAATATATTAATTTAAAAGCATTGAGAATATTCTGGAAAACCAAATTTCCTACCACAGTGGCTCTCAACCTACCAGAATCAAGCCAGAATCAAGTCAGGTGTCCCTCATCCCCACATCCCCACCCAGAGAAGAATCAGATGTTTGCATACCTATCACACCACTGTTTCATAAGATAGACACATGTGAATTGGGCTTTTTTTTTTCAAATGGTGAATATTTCTTTATCCTAATAAACTGCAGAGCAGACACAAACACAGAGTCATCTTGAAAGAAACAGCAAACTATTTTTGAAGACTTATTTATTTATTTATTTGAAAGACACAGTGAGGGGGAGGAAGGAGAGAAGGAGAGAGAGGAGGAGGAGAAGGGAGAGCAAGATGGAGAGAGAGAGAATCTTCCATTGACTGGTTTTCTGCCCCAGTGCCTGCACACAGCCTAGGCTGAGCCAGTCTGAATCCAGGAGCCAGGAACTACATCCAGGACTCCCATATAGGTGGCAAGAACTCAAGCACTTCATCATCTGTTGCCTTCTCAGGCATATCAGCAGGGATCTGAACTGGAAGCAGGGTAGCTGGGATTCCATCCCAGGCACTGAAAAATGGGATACAGACACCCCAGGCTTAATCTGCTATGCCACACAATGCCAGCCCCACCAATAGAAAAATTAAAACATCAATAAATAGATAACAGTCAATGAGTATATAGTCAGTCTTCATTAAGCATAATAGTCATTCTCTTTAATTGTCACAATAATCCTCTAACATAATTAGTAGTGCAATATTACAGAATGGAAAACTGAAGTCTAGAAATACTAAGGATGTTTTCCAAGGTCACAAAGCTACTAAATTTTGAAATTACATTCAATTTTTTTCTCTTGGAAATAGTCTATATTTTTAAACCTCTCTATCAAATTCCTACACAGAAAACATGTATGCTTATAAGTGGTTATTCCAAACAGTCTAATTTGCCCACATTCTTGGGACCACACTGACATTGAATGGAACTGTCCTAAGAACAGTGATTGAGTGTACACAAATTTCAACAGATTTTAATATTCATGTTTATGGAGACACTGGTCCATAGTAGCATAAATCTGGTTTTTAATATTAATGGTTTCAGTTTTTGTTGGTAGCTCCCTTTGGAGTTAATATATAGAGTGGAAAATGATAAAGATTTCCTATACAATGGAATTTTCCATATTTTCAAAGAAACATTAGAGGAAAATTTATTTTACAAGTCATTCTAATGTTTGAGAAGTGATCAAGATGGGAACCATACAAGCCAAACTTCTTGAGACAGTGTTGGCTTATGACTGCTGTCCCAGTAAAACAAGGAGAAGAGAAATATTTTAATCACATGGCTTTGTGAGAATAACTATAAAAATACACAGTTTTTTGCAAATGGCTATACTTACTAAGACAGTATAAACTTAGATATTATTAGTGTCTATAATCAAGTGTTAAAAACACCCAATATTTTTCACTTTATGTTTCTGTGTGGGAACAAACTGTTGAAATCTTTACTTAATGTATGCTAAACTGATCTTCTGTAAATAAAGAGAAACGAAAATGAATCTTGATGTGAATGGAAGGGGAGAGGGAGTGGGAAAGGGGAGGGTTGCGGGTGGGAGGGACGTTATGGGGGGGAAGTCACTGTAATCCATAAGCTGTACTTTGGAAATTTATATTCATTAAATAAAGTTTAAAAAAAACACCCAATAATTCCAAAATATATTTTTATCTTTTCCTTAGTTCTAAAAGTATAACTACAATTTCTTTGAATTTGATTTCCCTTACTATCTAAAAAAGTAACTCTGAAGTCCTTAATTTTATAGAAATTATTTTTACTTGTGAAAATTTCTGTTTAGCCAATGAGTCCATTATGAATTTCAAATCCAGTACAGAATGTTTAAGACTGAAACACAATACTTAAGTTTTATATGTACTGTAACAAAGAAAACATGGTAAATAGGTGTTTCCCTTATGAAATGTAAACAAATTAAACTCAGATCATATGAGGCAATAAATTAGAATGTATTTTTAGTTACTGCAGAGTGCCATTTTCCTTCCTTTTATTATATTTTCAAATCTGATAAAATTTATACATTTGCTAGGCTGAATACATTGCCACATATTATAAATTGAGAGTAAAAAAACACATCTAGCCATTCTTTTTTTATATAGTAATGACCTACAGAACAATGATGTGAATTTATGTTGTGATCTACAAGTAAATATATGAAAAGTATAAAGCCACAATCCACATAAAATGTCTCCACTATCTTTCTCTAATTTCAAAGAGTTTCACAGCATTTGTCATAAACTGTCCCTTTCAAAAATATCTACACTAAAAGAGAATTAGCAACTTATTTCATTTTGAGATATATAAAGTGGCAAATAACTTATTGCAACTAAATAAATGTGAATTTCCCATTCTGTTTTCTAGCATGAAGAGAATATAATAATTTTGTGAAAAAGACCCTTGTTGTCTCCCTATTAGGACTAAGATATGAATAGCAATTATAATAATTAAATATAATTGCATAAAATAATTAGTACTTAAACTATCAATTGCAGTGCACTGTTCAGCAATTAAATTCACATATAAAATTTCAATATAAATTATATTCCTCTCTTGCTTTTCCAGCAAGCAGTGCAAATGATCTCCCTGTATGTTTTAAATTAAGCCAGATTTGCCTGTCTTTCTATCAGTTTTTGAAGCTAGATAGGTCATAACTTCTGAATTGGTCAACTCTCTAAGTGATTACAGTTTGATAGCTTTAGAAAATGGCCTAGGAAAGTCACTTTTCTATGTCTAGAGATTCTCAGAGTAGCAGCGCACATTGCTGTGGAGCCATGTGAACAGCTATATAAGATTTTATTAGAAGTTACATATCACAGAGTTTGAAGACAATGATACTCAGATTCAGACGAGAACAGGCCTAGAGAGCTTTGATTTCAATTTGGTTGGGTAGAGCCATTTGAAAACAATATATAGAAGTAAAAAAATGACAATCTTCTGAGATGCTAGAATTCTTAACATTTTGGGGGGAACATCAAGGAAAAAGCTATTTTGCATGAGTTCAGATTGTTTACATTCATGCTGAGACACATCTCAAGATGAAAAATAATAAAGAAAAATACATAGGCTGTTGAGTCTGGTGCCATTTTCAATTTCCACAAATTAAATTGTGACATCAATAGAGAAGTAAACTGTGAAAGATCATGTAATTTTGAGCATCTTATTAATCAGATTAATCAGCTTGGTATTTGTGAACTATGTTTCATTTAACAAATCTTTATTTTTTTCTTCATTCATGTAAGAATCAGACCTTATATTCAGACAGTTCTTGTTGGTAGAGACTTAGAGATTGTTAAAGTATGACACATTTCTCTACCAGTTTATAAATACCTGGCATCAAAACTTCCTGACTGACCACGCTGCCACACTGGTCACTTTCCTTTTTTTGGGCATTTTGTTCTTTCCATGATCTGACAAATATTCTTGACATACAAGAAGGAGGCAAGGACTCTGCTCCCGTTCTAAAGCTGGCATCTATTCAATGCATAAATGTTATAAAACAAATTGAATTCTGCTTTTAGAAAGATGTGGAGGGTAAGTCACCAGCATCCCTTTCCCAGATACACTCTTGTCAGGAGTATCAAATCTAAATGGTGACTTCAGCTAAGACCCTTTCCATATGGAACACTAAGCATTAAAACACACCAAGCCTAGGGGCCAGCGCTGTAGTGCAGTGGATTAAAGCCCTGGCTTGAAGCGCTGGCATCCCATATGGGCGCCAGTTCTAGTCCTGGCTGCACCTCTTCTGATCCAGCTCTCTGCTATGGCCTGGTATGGCAGTGGAAGATGGCCTGAGTCCTTGGGCCCCTGCACCCGTGTGGGAGAACCAGAAGGGGCTCCTGGCTTTGGATTGGCACAACTCTGGCCACTGCGGTCATCTGGGGAGTTAACCATCAGATGGAAGATCTCTCTCTCTCTGTCTCTACCTCTCTCTGTAACTCTGTCTTTCAAATAAATAAAATAAATCTTTAAGAAAAAAAAAAAAAAACAGACCAAGTCTTGGTAGGCTAAGCTAGCATTTAGCATTTGAGTGAACCAGGAACACACAACAGGAAGGAATGGTAGGTGCTTAGCATCAAAGCGCAAAGGAATGGGGTAAACACAATTTCCTTTAAGGCAGGCATTGGGATCTCAAGTGGAGGATAACCCAAACGAGTAGGAGGAACTGAGGAAGCTGGAGATAAAGCAGCATCAGAGGAAACGAAAATGTCAAATAATAAGCATGTTTCAAGAAAATTGTGTCATCGGATGGGGAAATGTGAGCTAAGGGAGTAAGAGAAGCAAAGCAGGGAGTACAAGCTGGCTGTTAGCTGTGTGCCGTTGTGCCCTTCAGACACCCCTCAGACGCAGGCAGAGATCTCTAGTAGAGGCATGAGTCCTGGGAAGGCTGAATGAGCTACTTATATGAGTGATCCTTGCTCCGTGTAAGTATTTATCAAAACAGCTGATAACACCAATTGTCTATCAACATCTAGCGAATGAAATGTCAGTATAGACTTTGGAACTGCATAAAACTTAAAATCCTGAGATTCCACAAGTGATTCTACAACATAACTAAGTGACTTAGCATCTCTGAACATGCTTCCTCAACTGAAGGTGTTAATGGGAAGTGAGGACACAGAAGGTTTTAAGTAGGGCACAGCAGGTTAGGCCACCATCTGTGGTGTTGCCATCCCCTATGGGCACTAGGTCGTGTCCTGGCTGCTCAACTTCTGATCCAGCTTGGTGCTAATGTGCCCCAAAAAACACCAGAGGATATCCAAAGCACTTTGATTCCTGGGACCTGTGTAAAGCTCCTGGCCCCTAGCTTCAGCCTGGTGCAGTTCTGGTCTTTGCAGCCATTTGGGTAGTGAACCATCAGATGGAAGATCTCTCTCTTTGTAACTCTGCCTTTCAAACAAAACTTAAAAAAAATTCTTTGGACTGGACAGAATTCAACAAATTAAAGCCATAGCAATAATTAACTTACCAAACACTGAGGAGATTTCATTAGCAGAATACCTGATACATTGCCAGATAAAACTCTTCTCTGGGGGCCAGCATTGTGACATAGCAGGTAAAGCAGTATGCTGGTGATACTGGCATACCATATAGGTGTGGATTAGTGTCCTAGCTGCTCCAGTTCCAATACAGATCCCTGTTATTGGCCTGGGAAAAGCAGCAGAAGATTGTCCAAATACCTGGGCCCCTGCACCCACATGGGAGACCTGGGTGAAATTCCAGGCTCCTAGCTTTGGCCTGGCCTAACTCCAGCTGTTGTGACCACCTGGGGAATGAACCAGCGGATGAAATATATTCTCTCTCTCTCTCTCTCTTTCTGTCTGTCTGTACTATCTCTGTCTCTCCCCTTCTCTGTGTCCGACTCTTTCAAATAAATAAATAAATCTTTTAAAAAAAGCCTCTTCATTGGTCTGAGAATGATCACTGAAGAAGAAATTAACTCTTTCCATTTTAATATGTAGACTACTGCAATGGGTATAAATTTAATCTATATTATTCAGGTGAAAATAACTTGTATATTTTTATTCTCCATTTTGAAAATCAACTAAATATGGTTCTGAGTACACACCTGTCTGGATACTGAGCTCATCCCCTTTAGTTAATGTCCAAAAGTATCTGAGTTACTTCACAAAGAAATCTTGGGGAAAAGAGATCAGCTTTCAATTAAACTGAGGCTCTCATCATCTAAATGTTTTTGGTCTGATAATCATGCCAACTCTCCAATATTAAATTTTGTTAATGAAGTCAAGATTCAGTCTTCAGATATACAGCTCTATAAGAAGTCTGGACACAAAATATTCCCACTAACACTTGCAAAGTCTTTGCTGATATGGGAGAACAGAGGAGGCTCCATGCATAGAAGCTGTACCACAAGTTTCCTACTTAATTTCAAGGAACTCACTTCACCTTGGGCCAGCAAAATCTTTACTCTTCCAGGTATTTTTCTCATATAGGCTAGGCCTTCTTGTTTTATTTTAAAGCTTTATTTACTCATTTGAAAGTCAGAGTTATATATAGAGAGGGAGAGATCTTTCCATCCACTGGTTCACTCCTCAAATGGCCACAGGTCTGGGCCAAGCCAAATTCAGGTCAGGAACCACTTTTTTTTTTTTAACATTTATTTATTTGAGAGAAAGAGATTGAGAGAGAGAGATATCTCTTCCATCTGCTGGTTCATTCCCCAAATGTCTATAAATGCAAGGGAGGAGGGCATCCTTCTGGGTCTCCCATGTGGGTGCAAGAGCCATCTTCCATTGCTTTCTCAGGTGCATTAGCAGGGAGCTAGATAGGAAGTGCAGCAGCCGGGACTCAAACCCACACCCATGTTGGATGATGGTACCACAAGCAGGCAGCAGTTTTACCCATTATTTAATAGCACCAGCTCCACCCAGGGGATTCTTCTGTCTCCAATTTGGGAGACAGGGGCCCAAACTCCTGGGCCATATTCCACTGCATTCCTAGGCCACTGACAGGAAGCTGGATTAGAAGAGGAGGAGCCAGGACGTCAATTAGTACCCATACAGGATGCTGGTGTCACAGACAGTAACTTTACCTGCCATAATGTCGACCCCATGGCTAGGCATTCATAAAGAAAAGGTGTTTAAACTCTGTCAAAGCGGTGCCTACACAGAAGCCAATGATTCTTTCTGACATGCTGGGATGAAAAGAAAACAAGTTTTTTTTTTTCTATATGACTACAAATAATCTTACAGAAATCTTAAGAGTAATGAATCCAATTTCTCAACTAATAATTGCATACTATTTAATTATTCAAAATAGTTTTAGGGGTGGTTGTTTAGACCAGCTATAAAAATGCTGGGGTTCAATACTTAACTATGGCTCTTAACTCCAGATTCTTGCTCATGCAAATTCTAAAACATGATGGTTCAAGTAATTTTGTTCTTGCTGCCCACATGGGAGATCAGGATTGAGTTCCCAGCTCCTAGCTTGGGGCAGGCCCTGTCCTGACTGTTGCAGGCATTAGAATGAACCAGCAGACAGGAGCTCTCTCTGACTCACAAACAAAATAGAGAAAAGTAATTTTAATAATATATTATGGCTTTGTCTAAATAAGGTTGGAGTTTATGAACTCAAGAGTCTTCCATAGCCTTGGCAGCTCATGACAAGAGCCTCAGGTGATTACTGATGTCATAAATAAGAGCGTCAACTGTTAAATCAACAACAGGAGTCACTGTGCACCTGCCTCCCATGTAGGATTTCTATCCTTAATGTGTTGTACTATGAGAATTAACGGTAAAAATAATCTTCAAACAGTATTTTATACTTTGTGTGTCTGTGTGGGTTCCAACTATTAAAATCTTTACTTAGTATATACTAAGTTGATCTTCGGTATATAAAGACAATTAAAAATGAATCTTAATGAAGAATGGGATGGGAGAAGAAGTAGGACATGGGATGGTATCAGGTGGGAGGGTGGTTTTGGAGGGAAAAACTGCTATAATTCAAAAGCTGTACTTTATATTTATTAAATAAATGTACAAATGCCATCTCACTAGTCCAAGTGATCAATTTCAGTTCACAACTGATCACACTGATAGGTCTAAGAGTCAAAGGGATCACACAAACAAGACTAGTGTCTGCTAATACTAACTGATAGAATCAAAAAGGGAGAGAAATATCCAACATGGGAAGCAGGATACACAGTAGACTCATAGAATGGCAGATGTCCTAAACAGCACTCTGGCCTCAGAATCAGCCCTTAAGGCATTTTGGATATGGCTGAAGAGCCCATAAGAGTATTTTAGGCATGGAAAGCCAAGACACTCTGGCAAAAAACAAACAAACAAACAAACAAAACAAAACACACCACTAAATGAAAGATCTCTGTGAGTGAGATCCCAGTGGAAAGAACAGGGCCATCAAAGAAGGAGGTACCTTTCTCTAAAGGGAGGAGAGAACTTCCACTTTGGCTATGACCTTGTCGGAATAAGATTGAAGTCAGCGAACTCAAAAGGCTTCCATAGCCTTGGTAACTCATGACTAGAACCTATGGAGATTACTGACAGCATAAACAAGAGTGTTGAATTGTTAAGTCAACAACAGGAGTCACTGTGTACTTACTCCTCATGTGGGATCTCTGTCCTTAATGTGTTGTCCAACTAGTACTGAAACAGTATTTTACACTTTGTGTTTCTGTGTGGGTGCAAACTGATGAAATCTTTACTTAATATATTCTAAATCAATCTTCTGTATATAAAGATAATTGAAAATGAATCTTGATGCGAATGGGACAGGGATTGGGAGGTCAGAGGGTTGCAGGTGGGAGGAAGTTATGGGGGGGAAGCCATTGTAATCCATAAATTGTACTTTGGAAATTTATATTTACTAAATAAAAGTTTTAAAAAAATAAAAAATAAACATAAAAAATAACTAATGAATGGCAAAACTGGAACTTTAAAGAAACTATAAAATATAGAATTATGTATTAATTAGGCATGTAAATTAGAAACATTAAAATTTATTCATCAAAATGATAAATTCTCATGTACAAAATCTTTTGACTTTCCCTATGGTGCACATTTATTCAGTGAGTATTATTAAAGTCTATTTAAAAATTTAAGTTGTTCATAATGTTAAATAATGAAATGTAACTTAAGAATATAAAAATTGATGGCAACAAATAGCATACATATAGTATGTATATGTGTGTATATTGATTTTTTTTTGACAGACAGATTGGCCAGTGAGAGAGAGAGAGAGAGAAAGGTATTCCTATTTTTGCCGTTGGTTCACCCTCCAATGGCCACCGCAGCCGGTGCGCTGTGGCCAGCGCACCACGCTGATCCAATGGCAGGAGTCAGGTACTTATCCTGGTCTCCCATGGGGTGCAGGGCCCAAGCACTTGGGCCATCCTCCACTGCACTCCCTGGCCACAGCAGAGAGCTGGCCTGGAAGAGGGGCAACCAGGACAGAATCCGACGCCCCGACCGGGACTAGAACCCGGTGTGCCGGTGCCGTAAGGTGGAGGATTAGCCTAGTGAGCCATGGCGCCGGCCTGTATATTGATATTTATGTCTTCTAGTAAGCCATGCAACTTAATACACTGCAAAGAGTAGGTTAACGGTAATTTTAATATAACACTGCATGAAATTTTGATACATTATCATAAATATATTTAATATGTGTTAAATTTTCATATTTTGTAAAATTGGTGAATTTCAAAATTATTTTTACTACATGCAAAACAGGTAGACTATAACTTGAGGAAGGCTAATTTACACACATATAAACTATAACATAATATAAATATTGAATGAGGTGAGACCTTTTGTATACTTTTCAAAAGTTGTAAATTTCATTATAAAGAAGACAATATTATAGTTCAAGACTTGGTAACAGCTATTATGTAATTATTTTGTAATAATCCAATAATTTCAAGAGAACATTCAAATAATTTAATTTATAATGGCATCATATAAACAAAAGCTCCCAAATATGAATCCTCAGTTTTATCTCATCAACTTCAAAGGGCAGGCTTCTCAATTTATTTTACTTATATTAGGAAAATATAATCACAGGTTATTGAAAGATGAAAAATATTTCTGAGCCATAAAATAAAATAACATCAAATTTAACTGAAACAGAAACAAAAATCCAATGATAATACAAATTTTAACTCATACTACCTCACCATTTTATTTGAGTATGTAAGGTAAATTATACTAAAAACAAACTACTGTGATGTCTAACTCACATAAATCATGTATCTCGGAATGCTGGATATTATTCATTACTCTTGCAGTAATTTGCTTAAGCTTGTATCCAAGCATTTTATCAGAAAATTACTGTGCGTGAACATGTTGGCAATATACTATGTCACTTCATAGTTATAATAGAATTACTGTGTGTGTGATATAAATTTTATGATTCGGTTTGTCAAAGATTTTCATTCCCATCACTTATGTTATGATTTTCTCTGAATAAAATGTGCAGTTGTCAAGAAGAGAAGATATATTCCTGAGTCATGAGACTATGTTTAAAGGTAAAATTAAAAATTAATCTTTCACATTATGATCATACATGTATAAATGAAATAATCATTTTTCACAAAATTTTGACTTACTTGGTAATATTAAGTTAAATACAGGGGAAGTTATAAATTATTGGAAGTTATTTTGAAATACAACTTTTTGAAAATATTTATTTGAAAGGTAGAGATAGACAATGAGAGAGATCTAACTACTGGTTCCTTCCTCAAAAGGCTACAATAGTCATGGCTGGCCAGGTGGAAGCCAGGAGCCAGGAACTCTACGTAGGTCTACAAAATGTGTGGCAGGGACCCAAATACTTAAGTTGTAATCTGTAGCCTACCTGGATGCATTAACAGGAAGCTGGATCAGGAGGAGCCAGGACTGAAATTTGCACTCCCAATGTGCTTCAGGTGTTGCAAATGGCAGCTTTACCCTCCATGCCATGACACCGGCTCCCAAAGTAAAGTATTCTGAAGTCATCATTTGTCTTGTGATCTTAAGATATTTTAACAATAAACTAGAACTATTTATAAGGCATTTTAAAGTAAATTTATTCATTTATGTAAGGACATATATTTCATATATACAGTTTTAAGAACACTAACAATACTTTCTAAGCTCCCTCCCATCCTCTCTTCTTCCCTTTCTATTTTTCTTTGAATTTTTGTGATAACATACTTTCAATTTACTTTATAATTACAAGCATTTCATCCTCCAAACAATGCCTGTTCATTTTTTTAGCCAATTTCCAACTAGATGGTTTGTTTTGTGGTGTAGTTTATTGAGCTTCTAATAAAATCTAGATATTAATTATTTACTAGATGCATAGTTTGCAAATATTTTCTCCCATTCTATCAGGTATTTCTGCATTTTTCTGAGTTTTTCTTTGCTGTACAGGAGCTTCTTAGCTTAATGTAATCCCATTTGTCTATTTTTGCTTTTATTGCCTGTGTTTCTGGGGTCTTATTGAAGAAGTCCTTGCCAATACCAATGACCTGCATTGTTTCCCCTATGTTTTTCTCTACTAATTTGATGGTTTCAGGTCTTAGGTTTAGATCCTTGATCTATTACGTGTTGATAAAAAAAAAAAAAACAAAACAAACAAACAAAAAAAAACTGATAAACCATTGGTCCAACTAACCAAAAAAACAAACTAATTCTAACAGAGATGGAAAAATAGGATGTTGCAAAGAATATCACAAAGTTAAAAGAATCATAAGGAATTACTGCAAACAAGTATATGCCAACAAAGTGGAAAGTGTAGAAGAAATAGGTTTCTGGACATGTACAATTAAGCAAAACTGAGGCAAGAAGACAAAGAAAACCTAATTGGGCTGATAACTAAGACAGAGATTAAATCAATAACAAAGACACTCCCAAAAAAGAAAGCACAATGACTTCACTGCTGAGCTCTACCTATCTTTTAAAGAAGAACTAATTCCAATTGTTCTCAAACTATTCAAAACAAATGAAAGTGAGGGGATCCTCATAGACTCCTTTTATGAGGCCAGAATCATCTTAATTACAAAACCAAAAGGAGATACAATAAAGAAGGAAAACTATAGACTTATATCCGTGATGAACATTGATGCAAGTACTTAACAAAATACTAGCTAATCAAATTCAACAATACATGAAAAAGATCATTCACCTGAAACAAGTAGTATTTATTGCTGAGATATGGGGATGGTTCAACATAAGTTAATGAATAGATGATACATCACATTAGCAAATTTAATAATAAAAACCATATGATTGCCTCAATAGATGCATAGAAAGAATTTGGTAAAATACAGCATCCTTTTATGATAAAAATCTTAAGCAATTTAGGTAGAGAAGAAACATACATCAACACAATCAGGACAGTATATGACAAACTCACAGCCAGCAACATATTGGATTGAGAAAAGCTGGAAGCATTTCCACTAAGGTCTGAAAACAGATAAGGATGCCCATTCTCAACATTACTATTTGATATAGTTCTGTATGTTCTAGTAAGAGTCATTAGACAAGAAAAGTAAATCAAAGGAATACAAACTGAAAAGGAGGAAGTCAAATTATCCCTGTTTGTAGATGACAAAATACTATACATAGGGGAATTAAAAGACTCCACTAAGAGACTATTGGAACTCATAAGAGAGCATGGCAAAGTGGCAAGATATCAAATCAACACAAAAATTAGTAATATTTGTATACAGAAACAATGTCATTGCTGAGAAAGAACCTGTAAGATCAGTCAAATTAATGAAAGCTACAAAAGTTTTTAAATACTTTGGAATAAATTTATCTATGGATGCAAATGATGCATACAATGAAAGTTATAAAACATTAAGGAAAGAAATGGAAGACATTAAAAGTGAAAAAATCTTCTATGTTCAAAGATTGGAAGAATTAGTATCAAAATCTTTGTACTATCCAAAGCAATTTACTGATTCACTGTGGTCCCAATCAAAATATCAAGGATGTTTTTCTCAGATTTTCCAGAAAAGACCCTACAATTCACATGGAATCACAAGAGTCCCTGAATAGTGTAGTGGAATGAGAAGGCCATGCCAAGATAGCCACTGGCAAGCAAGCATCAGTTACTCAGGAATGGCTTTGAAACCAACCTGGCAGCTGGTGCCACGGCTCACTATGCTAATCCTCCACCTATGGCACCGGCACCCTGGGTTCTAGTTCTGGTTGGGGCGCTGGATTCTATCCTGGTTGCTCCTCTTCCAGTCCAGCTCTCTGCTGTGGCTGGGAAGGCAGTGGAGGATGGCCCAAGTGCTTGGGCCCTGCACCCGCATGGGAGACCAGGAGGAAGCACCTGGCTCCTGGCTTTGGATCGGTCACAACGTGCCAGCCATAGCAGCCACTTGGGGGGTGAACCAACGGAAAAGGAAGACCTTTCTCTCTGTCTCTCTCTCTCTCACACTAACTCTGCCTATCAAAAAAGAAAAAAAAAAAAAAAGAAAGAAACAAAAAGAAACCCACCTGGCACTGGAGCCTGCCTGGCAACAGGCTGTAATTGGATGGCTTCGGATACTGCCTGGCAACAAGCTGTGATTTGTTAGGGCATAAACTGCCCCTTGACCAGATTGGCTGCCTTGGCTATATAAGCTGCTGTACCAACTGAAATAAACAAGTCTGCGGGCTGCTTGCCTCTGGCCCGCTTTCACCTGACTCCCGGGGTCTGTGTGGTAACTCCGTGCCTCTTGCCCCTACCACGCTCCTCCTATCAGAACAAATCCACCTCAACATCTGGTGCACCAACATGACTGAGAGAGAGACAGTGTGTTGGACTCAGCAAGGCTCCCCCCTTGATTTCGGCAAGTAGGCCCCTTGGTGTTTTGTGTGCTGTTCGGTTCTATGAGGGTGAGCACAGAACCCCCTCCTAAGTCCCTTTCCTTGTCCCTGTCCTTGGTCTAAGTGACCACAGGTTATGCACACACCGCCTAGAAGCATACTTTTGGTTCGCCCGGCAAATTCACATAAGGGACTGATCATCCCAGAATTCGGAACCAAGTCATCTTCCCTCACTAAAAAGAGGTGACACTCCAGAGACACTGTGTGGGCATACGGCCTTGACCTAACGAATCAAGGAAGTTCCCCACTAAACACAGGACATACTTATGATCTGATACACCATTGTCTGTTTGTCTAACAGAGGGAACCCCTGCATAATGCCATCAGCTGCTGAGGTGCTAGAAATTTGTTTTGTTGTGGCAACAGTGCTGTGCATGTCTTTCCTTTGGCTAGAGTTGGCATGGTGGGCTGCTCTTTAACACTCACAATATGGGAAAGATACCCTCTCTCAGAATCCCACGCAGATTACCAAACATAGTCAATCTGTGAGTGATAAGAGCCTGTCACTCCAGCAGTCTGCCTCACAGGCAACAGCTGATGACTTAGGGAGACAGAGCTCTGACAGTGAAAATGACATGACAGCAAACAATGTAGCAAACAATGTAGCAATGCCTAATCAGCCACCGCCTAAATACTCATGGGATTACCTTAGATGACCTCGAGACAATAACCCATGTGAGGTCATCCCGTCTGCATCCACAGTGAGGATCCCCACATTTATGGCAGTCCCCAGGCACCCCAGGCTCTCAGGGTAGCCACTAGACCCTATCCCACAACCGCACGTTTGCTGTTAATGTAGAAGAGGACGCAGAATTCAGGCCCTGGATTCCAACGCCCATAAAAGACCTTACTATGCTAAAAAAAGGCTTCTCAAGAGTCAGGCCCCAACTCTCCCTCCTTTGAACAGGTGTTCACACAATGGGCAGCAAACCTTCAAACTCATTTTTACTGGGTTACACTGCTCAAAGCATGTTTGTTGAGACCACAGTTCCTACAGTGGAAAGTCTCCTATGAGGAAGAGGTTGAAACCGTGGCAAGGAATAATGCTGCCTATAGAATTGCAGTAACATTTGATATGCTTACAAGCCTTGGCACCTACATATATCCTCATGAACAGGCCTGCATTGGAGTAGTTGCCTATTCTGATCAGGTCAGAGATTTGGCACTTAGAGCCTTAAAAAATATAAATCCTCCTAATTATAGTCAGCTCTTTAGAAACCTAGTTCAAAGCCCAGGCGAATGGTTCCCCGATTTCCTTGCCAGAGTCTTGGAGGGAGTAGAGAAAAGATTACTGCCTGGCCCTGATCAAGACAATCTGGTCAAACAATTAGCTTGGAAAGGTGCTACCAAAGAGGCAAAAGCTGCAATCGCCCCAGTCCATAATGAAGACATTTCTAAATGGATAGTAGCTACAAAGGAGGTAAATCCTGCTGATACACCCATACAAGCCCTAACTGCAGCCATTAACAAACTGAACACAAGGAAGTCTAATGACCCTCCAGTTTGTTGGGGATGTCAGGAAACAGGACATCTATAGCGAAACTGCCAAAACGCTGACAGACAGGGCAAACCCAAAACGCTGTGTCCCAGATGTAAAAATAGGCTTTCATTGGGCAAAAGATTGCAAGAACAAGTCTTTAAACCCCCAGCCAAAGCAGCTCTCAGCCCAGCAAGTAAGAGGGAGTCCCACCACCATTAACTGGTCGATGCCTATCTTCAATCTGAGGCCAAAATTGACCCTATATTTAGATGACATTGCCTTTGTGGTTTTAATTGATAATGGGGCAGATGCCACTGTCTTAAAAACTAAAGATGCAAGAAAAATGCAGCATTGGGAGACAGCGCCTGAGACCGATTTCCAAGGCCTTGCAGTATTAAAATTGGCTGATCAGGTCATCACACCTGTAATGTGGTGAGATGACAATGGAGATAGAGGAACCATCTTTCCACTAATTGCTGAGGTTTCCATGATCTTATGGGGGAAGAGATGTGCTCTCACAAATGCAAGTGGTCCTTACTACGGATCACAAATCTCTACAAGCCAACAGCTTTAATGGAGAGCCTACAAGGAAGACTCACACCCAATTCTAGGGACCAATGCTCACCTCATAAAAAAGCCAGGTAAAATTCCCACTGAATGGGAAAAAAGAGGAAACATCTGGGCAGAGCACTGGCCAATATTACAACCCAAACTTGGCATCCATAGATAATTGGTACAGGAACAATTGGAAAAAGGACACATAGAGCCAGCCCTCCAGTAGCCCTAACAACACGCCCATTTTTGTGATACCAAAGAAACAGGGAAAATATAGGCTACTACAGGATTTGAGAGGCATTAACAAAATCATAAAAAGATAGAATGCAACAACACATCAGAAAGATCCACCCAGACCAACTGGGATTCATCCCTGGTATGCAGGGATGGTTCAGTGTTTACAAAACAATCTATGTGGTATACCACATTAACAGACTACAGAAGAAAAACCATATGATTATCTCAATAGACTCAGAGAAAGCATTTGATAAAATACAACACCCTTTCATGATGAAAACTCTAACCAAACTGGGTATGGAAGGAACATTCCTCAATACAATCAAAGCAATTCATGAAAAACCCATGGCCAACATCCTATTGAATGGGGAAAAGCTGGAAGCATTTCCACTGAGATCTGGGACCAGACAGGGATGCCCAATCTCACCACTGCTATTCAATATAGTTCTGGAGGTTCTAGCAAGAGCTATTAGGCAAGAAAAAGAAATTAAAGGGATACAAATTGGGAAGGAAGAACTCAAACTATCCCTCTTTGCAGATGACATGATTCTTTATTTAGGGGATCCAAAGAACTCTACTAAGAGACTATTGGAACTCATAGAAGAGTTTGGCAAAGTAGCAGGATATAAAATCATTGCACAAAAATCAACAGCCTTTGTATACACAGGCAATGCCACGGCTGAGAAAGAACTTCTAAGATCAATCCCATTCACAAAAGCCACAAAAACAATCAAATACCTTGGAATAAACTTAACCAGGGATGTTAAAGATCTCTATGATGAGAATTACAAAATCTTAAAGAAAGAAATAGAAGAGGATACCAAAAAATGGAAAAATCTTCCATGCTCATGGATTGGAAGAATCAACATCATCAAAATGTCCATTCTCTCAAAAGCAATTTACAGATTCAATGCAATACCAATCAAAATAACGAAGACCTTCACTCAGATCTGGAAAAAATGATGCTGAAATTCATATGGAGACACAGGAGACCTCGAATAGCTAAAGCAATCTTGTGCAACAAAAACAAAGCCGGAAGCATCACAATACCAGATTTCAGAACATACTACAGGGCAGTTGTAATCAAAACAGAGTGGTACTGGTACAGAAACAGATGGATAGACCAATGGAACAGAATTGAAACACCAGAAATTAATCCAAACATCTACAGCCGACTTATATTTGAACAAGTATCCAAAACCAATCCCTGGAGTAGGACAGTCTGTTCAACAAATGGTGCTGGGAAAATTGGATTTCCACGTGCAGAATCATGAAGCAAGATCTCTACCTTTCACCATACACAAAAATCCACTCAACATGGATTAAAGACATAAATCTACAACCCGACACCATCAAATTATTAGAGAGCATTGGAGAAACCCTGGAAGATATGGACACAGGCAAAGACTTCCTGGAAAAGAAACAGGAAGCACAGGTAGTCAAAGCCAAAATTAACATTTGGGGTTGCATCAAATTGAGAAGTTTCTGTACTTCAAAAAAAAAAAAAAAGTCAGAAAAGTGAAGAGGCAACCGACAGAATGGGAAAAAATATTTGCAAACTATACAACAGATAAAGGGTTAATAACCAGAATCTACAAAGAGATTAAGAAACTCCACAAGATCAAAACCAACAACACACTTAAGAGATGGGCCAAGGACCTCAATAGACAGTTTTCAAAAGAGGAAATCCAAATGGCCAACAGGCACATGAAAAAATGTTCAAGGTCATTAGCAATCAGGGAAATGCAAATCAAAACCACAATGAGGTTTCACCTCACCCAGGTTAGAATGGCTCACATGCAGAAATCTACCAACAACAGATGCTGCAGAGGATGTGGGGAAAAAAGGACACTAACCCACTGTTGGTGGGAATGCAAACTGGTTAAGCCACTATGGAAGTCAGACTGGAGATTCCTCAGAAACCTGAATATAACCCTACCATACAACCCAGCCATATCACTCATTGGAATTTACCCAAAGGAAATTAAATTGGCAAACAAACAAGCTGTCTGCACATTAATGTTTATTACAGCTCAATTCACAATAGATAAGACCTGGTACCAACTCAAATGCCCACCAACAGTAGACTGGATAAAGAAATTATTGGACATGTACTCTATAGAAAACTATACAGCAGTCAAAAACAATGAAATCCGGTCATTTGCAACAAGATGGAGGAATTTGGAAAACATTATGCTGAGTGAATTAAGCCAGTCCCAAAGGGACAAATATCATATGTTCTCCCTGACTGGTGACAACTAACTGAGCACCAAAGGGGAAACCTGTTGAAGTGAAATGGACACTATGAGAAACAGTGACTTGATCAGCTCTTGTCCTGACTGTTGATGTACAATGTAATACTTTATCCCTTTTATTATTTTATCTTTCTTTTGTTCTAGTACTATTGGTTGAACTCTGTAATCAACACACAATTAAACTTAGGTGTTTAAATTTTAACTGAAAAGTGATCCCTGTTAAATATAAGAGTGGGAATAAGAGAGGGAGGGGATGGACAATTTTGGGACTTGCCCCAAATGGTGGAGTTAGAATCATGCCACGGGATCCCCATACAATCCCATCAAGGTGGCATGTACCAATGCCATCTCACTAATCCAAGTGATCAATTTCAGTTCACAATTGATCACACTGATAGGTCTAAGAGTCAAAGGGATCACACAAACAAGTCTAGTGTCTGCTAATACTAGCTGATAGAATCAAAAAGGGAAAGAAGGATCCATCATGGGAAGTGGGATACACAGTAGACTAGTAGAATGGTAGATGTCCTAAACAGCACTCTGGCCTCAGAAGCAGCCCTTAAGGCATTCAGATACGGCTGAAGAGCCCATGAAAGTATTTTAGGCATGGAAAGCCAAGAGACTCTGGCAAAAAAAAAAAAAAAAAAAAAGGAAGACCTAAATGGAAGAGCTCTGCTAGTGAGATCCCAGTGGAAAGAACGGGCCATCAAAGAAGGAGCTACCTTTCTCTGAAGGGAGGAGAGAACTTCTACTTTGACTATGACCCTGTTGGAATAAGATCGAAGTCGGCAAACTCAAAAGGCTTCCATAGCCTTGGAAACTCATGAATAGAGCCTAGGGAGATTACTGATGCCATAAACAAGAGTGTCAAATTGTTAAGTCAACCACTGGAGTCACTGTGTACTTACTTCTCATGTGGGATCTGTCCTTAGTGTATTGTCCAATGTGAAGTAATGCTATAACTAGTACTGAAACAGTACTTTACACTTTGTGTTTCTGTGTGGGTGCAAACTGATGAAATCTTTACTTAATATATACTGAATTGATCTTCTGTATATAAAGATAATTGAAAATGAATCTTGATGTGAATGGAAGGGGAAAGGGAATGGGAGATGAGAGGGGTCTTATTGGGAGGGAAATTATGGGGGTGGAAGCCATTGTAATCCATTAACTGTACTTTGAAAATTTATATTTACTAAATACAAAATAAATAATAAAAAAGTTCACTGAAAAAAAAGAAAATTTAATCTCTATGCGCATATGTATGAAACTTAAGCCCTATTGACTCCTTATACAGCACTTAAATGATGATAGTATCTCTACATAATTAAATTATAAAATTAACATGCTGCTAAAAATTTAAGACCTTATTTGATTAAATCTTTAGGTATTTTTTGTAATGTTTAGAAACCCAAGTTTTAGATCCAAGGAAGTGTGATAAATTATTTCCACATTTATTGTAACATTCTCGAGTGTTCATGTTGCAACCAAAGCTATTGATGAGCAAGCTAAACAATGTGTAAAACACAAGGTATTGTGTTTTACAGTAACACTATAAGGTCATTGGTATCTATTACACAAAGACTATACCCTAGAGTTTCTAATGAAATCTAAAAAAAAACAAACAAAAAAAACTTCTTTTAAAGCTAATTAGTCAATAATGTCTACAAATATGGTAATTGCACACATACATTATCAAAATAGGTGTTTAAGGGGCCGGCAATGTTGTGGTGCAAGAATCTCATATTGATACCTGTTCAAGTCCCAGCTGCTCCACTTCAGATCCAGCTCCCTGCTAATATTCCTGAGAAAACAGTGGAAGATGGCCCATGTACTTGTGCCCCTGCACCCATGTGGGAGACCTGGAAAAAGCTTCTGGCTCCTGGCTTCAGATCAGCCCAGCTCTCATCATTGCAGCCATTTGGGGAATGAACCAACAGATGGAAGATTTCTCTCTCCCCCTGCCCTCCTTTTAAATAAATAAAAATACATCTTAAAAAATAAGTCTTTAAAAGAAATTGAAAATTCAAAAGCAGAAAGGATACCAGGATATTAGATGTAGAAAACTAATTAAATAAAAAATGAACATTTTTTCACAAGTAAGAATATAAATGCACAAATCACACAATAAGAACTAACTGGGATTAGCTAGGAATGCTCTTTTGAAGAGTAATGATTTGGGGCCAGCACTGTGGCACAGTAAGTTAAGCCTCCACCTGTGGCACTAGCATCCCATATGGGCACTGGTTCATGTCCAAGCTGCACTTCTCTTTGGATCTCTCTTTCTACTATGGCCTGAGAAAGCAGCAGAAGATGGCCCAAATGCTAGGGCCCCTGCACCCATGTGGCATACCTAGAAGAAGCACCTGGCATCTGGCTTCAGATTGGCCCAGTTCCGGCCATTGTGGCCATTGGGGAGTGAACCAGCATCTGTATCTCTACCTCTCAACAAATAAATAAATAAAAATAGTTTTTAAAAAAGAGTAATGAGTTGAATTAAGATAGGCAAACAGAAACTGACAAGAATTCTAGGCACTAAGAATGAATGAAAACATTACTGGATGTTTTCTGGAGAAATTTACATTTCTGCCTACATTCTGCATTCAACCCAATGAGACAAGGACTTGAAAAGTATGCCTAAAGATATTAACTCCGTAGAATACCATTTCTAGTATAAAAATGAAGAAAACTTAGAATAGTCTGTGTTACTCAGGGTTAGTAGGTGTGTGTGTGTGTGTTGGATAAGGACTATGAGGTAGACCGGACAAAGTCAAGGATATTTGCATCTCTGACATTTTTGCTATGAACAAATAAATTTACCCACTAATGATTTGAAAGTGATAAATAACAACATCTATTTCTGAAAAATTTTTGCAATGGATGAAAATTAGGTAAAACTGATCTCACAGAGATACTGTAGATTTGTTTATAATACAATAGAGTCTCTCTTGTCTCTGTATAAGATGGTACTTCAAAAAGTTGATGGAAAATGGAATTGCCAATTTATTTTGGTGCAACTTTTAAAAAAAATCCATGCATAATTTAATATAAAACATTTAAAATAACTCAAATAAATATATATTTTCCTTGTAATTTTTGCAGACCATATATATATATATATATGCACACAATTTAAGAAATAGCAAACATTACTTCGATATAAATCCTTGAAGAAGCATTTAAACATTTAAGTTTGACTTGCATTTGCCTGGTATTTTATATGCATTTCTGTTGACCCATAAACACATATCTCATATAGATAGATAGATAGATAGATATTTATGTGTTTTATTTTCAGCGAAAATGTATTCATGATTGCTGTAATGTTTGTTATTTTGCTTCTTTCTCACTTTGTTATGTGTCCTGGAGTGGTTTAAACCATATATATATGCCATTTTAGAAGCTGAATGGAATATGATGTGTGTGTATTTACATAATATACACACAATAACCTTATCTACAAATTTTTTCTTAGGTTTTTTATTAATCTATTACAAGTAATGATTCAGTGATTATATTTGTTTATATATATTTGTGAATTTATATGATTGTGTGTCAAATAAATATCCAGGAGTAGAAATGCTAGAAATTAATATATGAAGAAGGATTAAAATGATTGTAAACATTCATCTGTGAGAATACGTTAGTTTAGAAAGAATAGGATTAAAAATAGAAAGGCCTAGGGATTAGGAATTTAAATCTAGCTTAATAAAAACACTGCAGAAAAAGAGAGGTATTAGTAGAAAGGTGTGAAGCTAAGGAAAAGTACTGCCATATAAAAAATGTTTCATAGAAATGGCATACATAATGAGCATAATGAGCACTACCATACAAAGATACAAATGATAAGATAGGCAACAAGCATGGGCTATGACAGAGGCAACTGCTCAAGGAGATAAGTCTAAAGAGCATCAAAATTTACAACTGTTGATAATCTTTAATTATTAAAAGTAAATAGTCATCACTATAAGAAAAAAAGAATATATTATCACATTTTTCTACTTACTACATGGTGAATTCTTTATTTGATGGAGGGTTAAGCTTGTGATTATAAAATAAAATGAAAGTATGTCATTGTAAAAATTAAAAAAAATAAGGAAGGATGGATGAGGGAAGACGGAAGCATGGCGAGAAGGAGGATAGGGCAGAAAGTACTACTATGATCTAAAATCTGTGTATATGAAATATATGAAATTTATTCACCTTATTTACATATAAAGGTTAATATAAAAACAGGGATAATATTTCTTACTTGACACATTAGTCATTTGAATTAAATGGAAACATTTTGTAAAAATGGCATATCTAGTCCCACTATCTGGCATACATCAGGTACTCAATAAATGCATATTGATTTCAATAATGTTGACAGAATTTAATGAAAGATATTACTGCTATTATTATCATCACTATTTCTACTACTAACATTACGTTTATTGCAGCTTAAGTCTTTTTTCTCTATTAAATTAAAAAAAAAGAAATAGTTTTGTGAAATATTGAAGATAACAGTATGAATTAGGAATGGCCAGGCTGAGACAGAGAACTGGAAAGAGAAACATGATAAAAAACATATAGCAGTGGTAGAGAAAATAGCTTTGAGGCAAAATCTATCTTAATAAAAGATACTTGTTGAAATAACTTGAGGGAGCTTAAACACAGTGTCGTATGGCAAATTAACTATTTGGAGTTAAATGGTTACTCTCATATGGTAGTGCTTAGTTATTAATGGGCTATTAATTAAAAATGGACAAACTTAGAGATTCAAAGGTATTAATACCTAGGAAAAATTTAGCCAAGGAGTTAAAATATCTCCACAATAAAATCCATAAAACACTGGTGAAAAAATATCGAAGAGACACACATATAGAAAGACAACACATGTTCAGAGTTTGGAAAATCGATGTCATTAAGACATCCATACTATTTGACATGATTAACAGATTCAATGCAATTCTTATCAAAATAGAAATGCTATTTTTCACAGAAATAGAAAAATATTACTAAAATTTGTATAGAACTGAAAAAGGCTTTGAATTTTCAAGACAATCATGAGTAAAAAGGAAAAAGCAGAAGGTATTACACTACTTAACTTGAAAACTTTTTATAGGGGCTGGCAGTGCGGTATAGTAAGCTAATTCTCTGTCTGTGGAGTCCGCATCCCAAATGGGTACCGGTTTATGTTCCTGCTGCTCCTCTTTCAATCCTGCTCTCTGCTACTGCCTGGGATAACAGAAGACGGCCCAAGTTCTTGGGCCCCTGCACCCACATGGGAGACTAGGAAGAAGCCCATGGCTCCTGGCTCCTGGTCTCGGATTGGCCCAGCTCAAGCCATTGTGGCCATTCAGGTAGTGAACCAAAGGATGGAAGGCTTTTTTTTCTGTCTCTCCCTCTCTCTTTCTATAACTCTACCTCTAAAAAATAAACTCTAAAGTGAAAAGAAATGAAATAAAATTTGTTAAAGCTAGAGAAACTAGATGAAATAATACTGACATAAAAACAGACACAGACCAATGGAACAGAATGGCGCAAAACTTCAGTTAACTGATCTTTGATAAAGGGGCTAAATACATGCATTGCAGAAATGACAGTCTGCTCAATAAATGGTGCTAGGAAAACCATATATCCACACACAGAAGAATTACTCTAGACTCCTATGTCTTACCATATACAAATATCTACTCAAATCTGATCAAAGACCTGAATATGAGACTTGAAACTTTGAAGCTATAAGAAGACAACATATGGAAGATGCTTGAGGACAATGGAATGGGCAAAGATTTTCTGATTGGAACTGAAAAATCACAAGAAACAAAAGCAAAAGTAGACAAATGGAATTCCATCACACCAAATAGCTTCTGTCAGCAAAGAAAACAATCACCAGAGTTAACACCCTAAAGAATGTAAATATTTGCAAGCTATGCATCTGCAAAGAGGTTAATAAGCAGAATACATAAGGAACTCAAACAATGGAATAACAATATCGTCAACAACAATAACAAAAATAATCCAACTGAAAAGTTAACAATTAAATAGACACTGATCAGAGGAAAATGCACAAATGGCTAATAGTTCCAAGAAAATTACTTGTGTCTATCACCAGTAATGATCAGGGAAAAACAAAACAACCCACAATGATGTATTATCTACTCCAGTTAGATTGGCTAATATCAAAAAGACAAGAGGTAACAATTGCTGATGAGAATGTAAAAAAAAAAGGAACCAAGGAAACTTTAACACTATTGGGAATGTAAATTAGTACAACCATTGCAGAAAACAGTATGCATGTCTGTGCCCCCTAAACAATAAAGAAGTACCACATTATACTGAGTGTTTATCTGAGGGAAATAAAACCATTCTTTTGAAAAGGCATTTGTACACCCATGTTTAAATTGCAGTATTATTCACAATGGTCAAAAATGCAAGCAGCCTAAGTGTCCATAAACTGATGAATGAATAAAGAAAAATGATATATGTATATATATTTGAAATGGACTAATATTCATCCATAAAAACAGATGAAATGCTTTCATTTGAAAAGCCTGAATGAGGCTTAGAATTGCACATATGAACTACATGGAATCAGTTCTCTCTATTCGTATCACATTAATGTGAGAACTGATGAGAATTGTGTAATTATCATGCACATGCTTTGACACAGATAATCTAATGTATTAAGAAATTCCTATAAAAGTAAAAGGAAATAAAATTAGAAAAACATGAATGTAAGTTCAGGTTGTTATATTAAGTGCAATAAATCAGACACAGAAAGAGAAGAACAATATGATCTCAACTCATATGTGAAATCTAAAAATGTTGATCTCCATTTCAAATTTTTTATAAAAAATATTTACTTATAAAAAAGTGGAACAAATTTCATGTATTTAATGTATACAGATTTAGGAGCATAGTGATATTTCCCCACCCAAAACTTCCACACTCACTATCACCATCTCACCTTCTTTTCTTATTTTTAATTTTTATAATTATATACTTTCAATTTTCATTACTTAACCCTCCACTTAACTTAAGCCTCCACTAAATAAAGAATTCAATAAGTTATAAGTAGAAAAAGCACTGTTTGTCTGGAGTATAGACAATAATCAGATCTAAAAATGTCAACTTCATTCATACACATTATAAATTTTTTGGACTAAGTATATTATATACTTTTGATTTTTTTCTTGATAATGACTTGGTTAAACTTTATAGAATAATATTGAGTAGTACTGGTGAAAATGTGTGGTTGCAGATGTTAGTGGAGATGCTTCCAGCTTTTCTCCATTCACTACGATGCTGGCTGTAGGTTTGTCACATACTGCCTTGCTTGCGTTGAGGTATGTTCCTTCTATACACAAATTGCTTCAGGTTTTTATTATGAAAGGATGTTGTATTTTATCCAGTGCTTTCTCTGCATCTATTGAGATAATCATAGGGTTTTTATTATTTAGTTTGTTAATGTGAGGTATCACATTTATTGACTAGTGTATGTTGAACCATCCCTGTATCACAGAGATAAAAAACACTTGGCCCAGGTAAATGTTCTTTCTGATGTGTTGTTGATTCTATTAGTGAATATTTTGTTGAGGATTTTTACATCAATGTTCATCAGGAATATTGATCTATACTTGTTTTGCTTTGTTGTATCTTTTACTGGTTTTAGAATTAAGGTTATGCTGGACTCATAGAAGGAATTTAGGACAATTCCCAACCTTTCTATTTATAGTGCTTGAGTCTAAAGTGACACCTTAGTTGGGTGTGGTAGATCTCCTGTATCATCAGCAGGGGGCAGGGTATGATTCCATAAGCCATTGTGATCACAGTTTCCCTCTGCCAAGGTGAGCCAGCTGTCCAGGATGAACCCACATTGGCTACCCACCCAACCCATGCAGGTACTTGAACCACATAAAGGATCTGCATGATCTGTGTGTGAGTACAGAATCTCCCAGCTCTGGTACTCAGGGTACTCAGGGTACTCAGTACTGAGTACTCAGGTACAAAGCCTCTGAAGCCAGACACAGTGATTGCCCAGAAACCCAGTTATACCTCAAGCCCTATCACACAGTCACAGAATTCTCACAGTCATAGCATGCAGGGCTCCCAAATTCACAGGGAGCAGGTGATCCACTCTCAGTCCTGTAAGCCTCCCTAGTCCATGGACAGAACTGAGGTTTTCATTGAGCCAGCTGCCTAGTCAACAGAGGTTGGTCAATGCTCCACCTTGTCAGGTTTTGTCTTGGCACCATGATAGAATGAGGAGAGGGAAGTGCCTCAAAGGCCTAAGTAAGCACCCCGCCTTTCACTAGCCCTCCTGCCCCATGTAATTGTATTCCCCCTACTTGTCCATCAAACCAACTGTACCCAGGACATAGCTCCTTCACCTGGGACCTGGGAGTTGGGGGGTGATTGTCATGCGAACAACCACTCCACTTCTGACATCATAAATGAGGCTGAAACTGGGAAAGGTGCTCTCTTTCTCATTTCTCTTAGGCTGGAGACCAGAACAATAGGGGGTGCTGAGGTGCCCTCTCTCCTTCCCTTCTACACTTTTCCTCCTTCTGCCATCTCCCAACTATGTTCATCGCTTTCTTACCTTCTGAATAAAATTTATTTTACATATGCCAGCATTAAGAATGCCTCTCTTTTAACCTCACTTTCCCCACTTCAAGTCAACAAACATAATCTTGTGTAAAATATATATTAGCTCCATAGTGAAAAATAGCTATCTCAGTAAGTAACTTTGATTTGATTATACTGATTTTATACATTTTATAATAAATCTTAGCTTGTTTTGAATTTTTATTGTTTTTAATTTCCTATTTTTGCCCTTTGCTTCATAACGTTTAAAAATAATTTATAAAAGTAATTATATGTTAAAATAGTTAACCTTTCTGCAAAGTTATCATTTAAACATTTTATTTTGGAAGAAATTTTAAAATGTTTATTGTTTTGTTTTTATGTCTAATTTTAATAAACTCATTCATTCTGCAAAAATATCTCTTCAAACTCCTGATTATATCAAGAACATTCTGCATTTTGTTTCCTACTCTTTAGTGCCAATTTGACAGAAATGTTTTCCTTCTATTTATGGTAGAGACATTTTAGTGAGCAAAATAAAACTGCAACAAAACCTTTCCACTTTTAATAAAAGTAGTATGCATAAAACTACACCAAAGCACTCACAGTGTTTATGAAAGAACAGGTCATTACTTTTAAAAGCCTGTTTCTCATCTTAGAGTATAAATATAACTATGAAATTATGTGTGTATATGTTTCATGTAATAAATATTTTCTATTTATTCCAAAAAATTGGAACATGTGACATCTAATTACCCAGTTTCCCAACATATTTATAAATATAAGCATCATCTGTATGTTTTTCTATGAGCAAAAAAATTTAAGCAGGTAAAAACAACATAAATGTGAAGTACCAGATGTATCCTAAATACATGCATGTTTTATGCATAAGTACCATATATTCATAAACTGACAGTGTAGAGAATATTCATTTCTCAGTGTAAGCTGCTCTTTTGTAGTCCAATTAGTGTAATGTCAAATACACCTGTATTTGAAGAGATCCGGTGATTTCTATTCTTATTACTGTTATGCATTTTTAGACAGTCCTAAGTTTAGGTTCATTATATACCCTGAATATTCAGATTATGTCTTGCAAAAATAATTGTAACAATGCTAAGGTGGGGCCAGTGCTGTGGCATAGTGGGCTAAGCTTTTGCCTGCAGCACAGGCATTCCATATGGGTGCCTTTCTAGTACCAGCTGCTCATCTTCCGACCCAGCTCTCTGCTATGGCCTAGGAAAGCAGTGGAAGATGGCCCAAGTCCTTGGGTCCCTGCACCAGTGTGGGAGACCCAGAAGAAACTTCTGGGCCCTGCTTCAGATTGGCCATTGTGGCCACTTGGGGAGTGAATTGGTAGATGGAAGACCTTTCTCTCTGTCTCTCCCTCTAACTGTCTACAATTCTACTTCACAAAAAATTAAATAGAATCTTAAAAAAAAAAGTGCTAAGGAGGACGGAGTGTGGGAGCCTGGGCAGGAAGGGAGAATAAGGTGGGAAGTGTCATTATGCTCCTAAATTTGTATATATGAAATACAGGAAATTCGTTGACCTTATAAAAAATTAAAAATTTAAAAGAAAAGAGGCAAAGGAGTTAATTAATAAAAATCAACTGCCTGCAGCGTTTTTAAAAGAATCTCACTTAAAGAAGCAGATAATCATTTACACTTTTTAAAAAAGATAAAATTTGTGAAGTTGGATGAATACTAAGCAGTTTTTAAAAGTCAGTGAAGCAGAACATCAAATAATAAAATATGTTCACAACTAAAAATGCTAATTATGTGATATAAGAAGTTTTAGAGAGTTCACTCAATTTAGATGAGAAGAACTACTTATTACTCAGGTGTGGTTTGTTTAGAAAGGAGTCTCATTAGAAAGAAAGTAGCAACATTGGAAAGGGCTTATATACCCTGCTATTAATTCCCTTCCCCTGGCACCCCAAACTGAGTTATAGTAGCTTAAGTTACAAAGGTATCATTTCCAGTATCTTAGAGTTTTACAATCCATTTTATAACCTTTTCTGGGAAAGTCACATTATTTCACTAATTACAATATAAGAAAGCCATTGGAAAACAATATCTTTTTTTTTTTTTTTTTTTTTTTTTGACAGACAGAGTGGATAGTGAGAGAGAGACAGAGAGAAAGGTCTTCCTTTTGCTGTTGGTTCACCCTCCAATGGCTGCCGTGGCCAGTGCTCTGCGGCCAGCGCACCACACTGATCCGATGGCAGGAGCCAGGTGCTTCTCCTGGTCTCCCATGGGGTGCAGGGCCCAAGCACTTGGGCCATCCTCCACTGCACTCCCTGGCCACAGCAGAGAGCTGGCCTGGAAAAGGGGCAACAGGGACAGAATCCAGTGCCCCTACCGGGACGAGAACCCGGTGTGCCGGCACCGAAAGACAGAGGATTAGTCTAGTGAGCCGTGGCGCTGGCCACAATATCTTTTTTTTTTAAAAGATTTATTTTATTTATTTGAAGTCAGAGTTGCACAGATAGAGGAAAGGCAGAGAGCGAGAGGTCTTCCATCTGCTGGTTCACTCCCCTATTGGCCACAATGGGCGGAGCTGTGCTGATCTGAAGCCAGGAGCCAGGAGCTTCTTCTGGTCTCCCACCAGGGTGCAGGGGCCGAAGGACTTGGGCTATCTTCTACTGCTATCCCAGGCCATAGCAGAGAGCTGGATCAGAAGAGGAGCAGCTGGGACTAGAACCGGTACCCATATGGGATGACGGTGCTTCAGGCCACAGAGCCAACCCGGAAAACAATATTATCTTTTAAAATGTGAGAGAAAATAAGCACTGGTTAGTTAACTCATTGCTTTAATATGGTAAAAGAGGAGAAATAGAATTTTTCAGCAGCTGTGTCTATGTTAGATCAACTATGGTTTTCATAATGATGACTACTAAACTGAAAAAAAATTAATACTTATTTAGAAATAGAAAAATTTAATTCAGGGTCCCAGATTTTTAGAAGGTAAACATTAGTATTGTCTTTAAAAGTGTTCCATAACACTTATCAGCCCAATAATGATTCAAAATATTGTAGCAATAAAAATAGCAAAAGTCAAAGTTCAAATGAAATATTGGAAAAAAATCATGTGACACAAGATATATTATTACACAGTTTTCCTTACAGTAACATAAATACGAATTTTATGACATAAATATATATAACATAAATAAATATAACAAATATGAATATTATCATATTTATTTTAAATGAGCAAACTATTCAAGTAGGAAAAAAACCAATATGAACATTATATAAACATGATCTAAGTCAAATACTATCTGACAAAATTCTCCTTTGTCCCTCTCACTTCCATTCTTTATAATATGGATATCTCAGAACTGCTTTCTTTCCTTTTCTCTTTACTAACACATTCTCAGCATTTTGCCTGCAGGTGAAGCAGTCTTAATTGCTGGCAATGAAATGCCAAAAAAGTGAAAAAATGAAAGTTACACATTTCTCCTGCAACTGCAGAAAAGGAGACACTGCTCTATATCATAAAACTTATTTTTGTAATATGATGCGTCCCAGAGGTGCCAACTATGCCCTCTACTTCAGTATGGAGACCTGTATGAGAATGTATAACTCTTGTTTTGTTTCCAATTATTAAACAGTATTTGTAAGTTTAATGTGAACTGAGGAGGCTTTTCATAGAGAGCATTCACAGAACAATGCTATTAGATGTGAATTATAAAGAATAACCTCTAAAAGTTTGTAACTGTACTTTACTGTTTTCCATTATGTGTTGATCCAAAAACCATATATTTCTAAATATGTAAGAAAGAAGTGGGAGCTTTGGAATTGTCTTCTTTTACTTGTAAAATTAAAATGAATTGAGTAACTCTATTGAATCAAATAATCGAGGCATTTGAGAGTGTTTCATTTTAATTTTCAGAAAACAACATAAATAATTAAAACATCTTAAGAGCAACTCTACTCATACTTTTAAAAATTAAAACATTGCTAATTAAAACCACTATTTTAAATTAACAGATTATCTAATAAAATATTTGAAAGTACCCAGTGGCTGTTTATGGAAAACAAGGATTCTCCCATACTGTTGGTAAAGAGTGTAACCTGCTGTCAGATTTTTCAAGAGAAAATTGGAAATATGGATCAAAACCTCTGAAATGCAAGTGCACATTAACATATTAAATCAAATTTTATTAATATTCTACATGTGTACATTACCACAAATACATTGATTTTCTACTTGGAAAAAAAAGCCAATAAATGAAGAAACAAACAGACTGGTAAAATAATTGATAGTACCATGATAAAATGCCACATGGTAGGGCTGGTGCTGTGACGTAATGGATAAAGCTGCCACCAGAAGTGTAGGCATCCCATATGGGTGATGCTTCTAGTCCTGGTTGCTCCACTTCCAATCTAGCTCTCTCTTTTGGCCTGGGAAAGCAGTGGAGAATGGCCCAAGTTCATGTTGGAGTCCACCCATCTACCTGTGTGGGAAAACTCGAAGAGGCTGCTGGCAACCATATGGGATGGCAGCACTGCAGGAGGTTCCTGGTTCCTGGCTCCAGATTGGCCCAGCTCTGGCCATTTTGGCCATCTGGGCAGTGAACCTGTGGATGGAAGATCCCTCACTTTCTCTGCTTCTCTCTGTAACTCTGCCTTTCAAATAAATAAATATTTTTAAAAATGCAACATTGCATGATATAAGAGTATAGGAAGGAATCCGAGTTTAAAATGTATGTATTAGAGGCTGGTGCTGTGGTTTAGCGGGTAAAGCTGCGCCTGCATTGCCGGCATCCCAGATGGTGCCAGTTCAACTCCCGGCTGCTCCACTTCCAATCCAGCTCTCTGCTGTGGCCTGGGAAAGCAGTAGAAGATGGCCCAAGTCTTTGTGCCCCTGCACCCTCATGGGAGACCCAGAAGAAGCTCCTGGCTCCCGCCTTTGGATCAGCACAGCTCCGACCACTGCAGCCAACTAAGGAGTGAACCAGTAGATGGAAGACCTCTTTCTCTTTCTACCTCTCATTCTCTGTGTAACTCTGACTCAATTTATTTGAATAAATAAATAAATCTTTAAAAAAAGAAAAGTAAAACAATGCATGTACTTATAGTATACTTCAATTTGGGTGAAAGTAGCATGCATTTTTCACATATCAATCAAAAAGCATTAAAGAGCATACGTAAATAAATAAAGGGCTTGGAAAGGCAATTCATAATTTATCTATTAACAAATGTCCAATTAACATGTTTAAATTATACAATTTTGCTAGGAATTGTATAAAAACATTGATTTTTCATTTGAAGCTAGCATATATTTTAAAACAATAACTTATAACTAAGAAAAGACAAGTATGCTTATCACTCAATGAGTCATAAATAGCAATAATCTTTCATATATATGCCTAAGAATGAGTAAGGAAATCAACACACTTTACCATATAATTTAAGGTTCTATGAAGATGGTTGAAAAACTATTTTATAATATACCCCTCTGAATCATCTGAATTTTGTTTTCTGAAGAAAATGGATGTAATACTGAATTTTTAAATTTTCTCTTAGGAATTTTAATTGACTGTCTTGATATTAACAAATAAAATGAAAATAATTTTAATGTTCATAAAAAACAGGTCACTTTAAAAAGAAATCAGATTACAAAAAAATACAGGAGTGGTTAAAAAAACTGCTAAGTAAGGAAATTCTGATGACTTCACATGGCAATGATATAAAAGAACATGGAGTAAAGGGTGAGTTTGATGAAAGATACAGAATTTGGATGCCAAGGATATTCTCAAGATAGACTCCTAAAGTATTGCCTTTACAGTAAAGTCTGTGTCTTACCTCTTGAATTCACAGAGAAGAAATTAACGGCAGAAAGAAACAGCCATTTAAGCAACAGTAGCTTCAAGACATGAGCATTTCAAATAATTAAAGGGAAATCAGGATACAACTATATGGAAGAATGAAGATTCTCCACATATTCTATGCATTCAAAAGTCACCTGGGTCAATAATTACAGACATCAATATGCAGTTTCCATCTAAAACAGTGAATCAGAGATTTTTTAAAAAAAGATTTATTTTTGTATTTGAAATTCAGTTACACAGAGAGAAGGAGAGGCAGAGAGGCAGAGAGGCAGAGAGGCAGAGAGAGAGAGGGAGGGATGGAGAGGGAGATTTTCCATCCACTGATTCACTCCCCAGTTGGCCACAATGGCCAGAGCTGTGCCAATCTGAATCCAGGAGCCAGGAGCCTCTTTTGGGTCTCCCACCCAAGTGCAGGGGTGGGGCCCAAGGACTTGGGCCATCTTCCACTGATTTCCCAGGCCATAGCAAAAGAAGTGGATCAGAAGTGGAGCAGTTGGTACTCGAACCAGCACCCACATGGGATGCAGGTGGCAGCTTTACCCACTACGCCACAAAGCGGGCCCCAGAGATTCTGATGTGAAGAAAAAATTGAGGTCAAAAAAGATCATAGAATGTACTCAAAGACACACAGCCATTATGTGTAGAAGTCAAGTTCACAAACAAAATGTTAGTATCCTTTGCTGGTGTCTACAGGATATTAGTTTTGAGACCAAACTCTGTAATGTAAATGAAAGACTCAGCTTCTCCTCTATTTCCTACAGCAAAAGGTATGTTTGCCTGTTCTTTGTCAAATTGATTTCATTGACTTGAGAGAGTGATAGAGCTGGCCTGACAGGGTTCTAATCACTGACTCAAGTCATTTTCTTGTCCAATAGATGAAAACCCTGATGGCCAGTATTGTCCAGAAGGATTTGTTTAGAGGAATTCCAGACCCAGGAAGGGAAATTCCAGGTCTCAGGCAGAAAGTAGCTACCACTTACATGTAACCTCCCCAAGACAACCTGGCCATCATAAATTCCCTTACCAATTAAAAGAAGGTCATGAGCTCTACTGACCAACCAGAAACTTGGATATGAGTTGATCATGTACCTCTAAGCTTCAATTTCAATCTGTAAGAACCTTCACTGCTGTGGCTAGAGCTGTGTTGTAGTGGGTTAACGCCCTGGCCTGAAGTGCCAGCATCCCATATGGGCACTGGTTCAAGGCCAGGCTGCTCCACTTCCGATTCAGCTCTCTGCTATGGCCTGGGATAGCAGTAGAAGATGGCCCAACTCCTTGGGCCCCTTTAAAAATAATAAATGAAAGAAAACTTCCTCTCTTGGCCTATTAAATTTTTTTAAAAAAGATTTATTTATTTATTTGAAAGTTAGAATTACAGAGAGAGAGCGAGAGTCTTCCATCTAATGGTTCACCCCCCAACTAGCCACAAGTGTCGGAGCTGTGCTGATTCGAAGCCAGGAGCCAGGAGCCAGGAGCTTGCTTAGGGTCTCCCACATGTTTGCAGGGGCCTAAGGACTTGGGCCATCTTCTAATACTTTCCCAGGTCATAGCAGAGAGCTAGATTGGAAGCAGAGCAGCTGCGTCTAGAACCGGCGCCCATATGGGATGCCAGCATTGCAGGTGGAGGTTTTACCAGCTATGCCACAGTGCTCGCACCTGGCCTATAAATTCTTAAACTAGGTCTCTGCCTTTATTTTGTCTGCCCTTATCAGAAGTGGAGCAGCCAGGAATAGAACCAGCACCCATATGGGATGCTAACATTGCAAGTGGCACTTAACCCACTACACCACAATGTTGGCCCCTTGAAACTTATATTTATACTCACTTTCTCTACTTTCCCTCTCCTGTTCCCTTTTCAACCTACTCTAATCACAATATATTCACTGCATGAGTGGAATTAGTCATCTACTACCTGTATGTTCCTAATATAGCATAGACATGAAAAATCACTGGCCACCTTGAAATACCTGTGTTTTTTTTTTTTTTAACTAAACTTGGATATCTTTGTTTTTTTTTCCTCTTCCCCGTTTACTCTTTTACTGTCAATGTTAATTTGCATTTTTTCTTCGTCCCATCTGCTATTGCCCTGATTTGGTTATGTTTGGAGACATCTTTAGGTTTCAGATGTGTAAAAATTTGGCTTTTGGTTTAACTTCATTAAAATAAAAGTGAAAACACATTTTTGTATGTAATTTATATTCCAAAGTTTCTACAGTGCCTAAAATGTTTAGTTATGCACTGTACTGAGAAGACACCAGGAAAGCAGCTTGCTGCCAGAGGTAGGGCAAGTAGTCACAGACATCTGTTTTGATGAGAAACTCATCCCATTTTGGACACTAATATTTCTTCTAAAAAAACTGGAAATATTTTATGAAACCCTTCTCTTCCCTGAGGATCCTAAAACTAGACCTCTCAGAACTTATGGCCTGTTTTATAAGTGAAGTCAACTGTATGAATGACTTTTTATACTCAAGAATATAAAAATGCACATTTAATTTATGTTAGTAATTGCTGTATCTATTTCCATGATAAAAATTTGTGCCTGGAGGGATTGCCTTGCAAATGTTATGTTTTATTCCACAGTTCTATAAAGCAGAGCATATTGGTAGAATGCCATACAAGTTCCTTGAAAAACAGGCATTGCCAAATATTCCACTGGACCTATGGCACATAGAGAAATATTCTTGATAAGAGACATTTTTAAAAGAATTAACTAGAAAAAGTAAATGCACTTCATATGCCCCCTCCTTGATTCTATTTATTAGGACTATAAAGTTCTAAAAAGACCTTATTCTTTTATTCAATAATTTTTAATATCTATCATGAGCTGTTATACTCTCTAGAATGAAGGTGATGTTAACACAAAAAGAGTACAATGAATTGTGACTTTTAATGAGTTTTTAGAACTGTTTTTAAGTCATTGTTTATTATGTAATCATTTTATGGTTATGAGCCTCCATATTCCATATGTATTTTTATTTTAAAAATAAAGCTGCTTTTATAAACTAATATATATTTAACACGTAAATCTTGGGTTATTAAAAAACAAACACTATTATTATCTGAATAACCTGGAAGGAAGTCACACAAAATCAAAAATGAAATAAAATAAAATGTTGCCCATATACCACCCAAACTCATTCAATATGACTGCAAAGGTACACATAAGATACTTTGGGAAATATTTTGATGTGTCATAACACTTTAAGATAAGATATTTTCAGAGATTAAGTATCTTCTCATCAGAAATTGAGTATTTTAAGTTGTTTAAATAATTTCCTTACAAACAATGGAAATACAATAAGATCAATTATAGAACATTGAATAAATGCCTAGAGTTCCATGTAGTCAAATTTTCTTTGAAAATTGCATCTTACTATTAAGAGATGATTTGATTTTTTAAATAAAAGGCAACTAACATTTTATCAAAACAAAAATCATATATTCCAAAGAAGTCACTTTGCCTAACATGCATATTTCATGGGCTCTACTTTGAACATTTAACCAAGAGATTCGATGTGATTACTTCAGTAACAATTCAATTTGAAATGTCAACTATGTTAAGCATTTAAAAATTAATAGCTAAATTCCTTTAAAGATCTGGGAAATTTTGCTCTGGCTTAGAATAATTTTATAGCTTTATGAATCTCCTTGTGCATTGTTTGCATATTTTAAACTATTCTGAAGAATGTACTCCCTGTAAAGGCCCATTAATTCAAAGAATTTTGACAGTCAAAGCTCAAGGTATTAATTTTCATATCAGATACATATTTTTTACTAGCAACAATTTTTTCAAAACCCAAATATACTTTCCTAAATTGGAAATATATACATTTTAAATAGGTTAGAGTAGTAAACAAACATGAAAACAAATTATTAGGGTTTTTCTCCTTCCCATTTATTTGCTTGTTGGTAGGAGAACTGTCAGTGAAGAAGGAATCCTGAGGCAGCCATCATGGTGGATCAAATGTGACTGGGAAAAGGGGGTCTGTGCATTTCTGCTGCTTCACCCAAGACAATCAAGAAAAAAGGGGCAGAGGAAGCTCACATGTAATTAAAAAAAAAAGAATATAAAAATTGTAAATAGGGTAACTGCTGACAAGCATGACTTGCTGGTATCGGAAGCACTCTTGACTTAAATGAGATTAATGAAAATGCCATTAACTGTGATTGGCACCAAGAAGAGACAGAAACTGTTCTGGGGTATAAAGACCATCTTAGCAAAAGCTAAAATGATCTGTTCAGCTATTCCTTCAAGAGAAACTTATTACTGACATTCTACTGTGCACCTGGTTTTGGGAGACATATTAAGAAAATAAGAGTGCAAAAGTATTCTCTGCCATCTTGTAGTTCACAGGTTAATGAAAACTATAAGCTTAATCAAATAATGTATATTAATGCATAACTGTGGCCGGTGCCGTGGCTCAATAGGCTAATCCTCCGCCTGTGGCGCCGGCACACCAGGTTCTAGTCCCGGTTGGGGCACCGGATTCTGTCCCGGTTGCCCCTCTTCCAGTCCAGCTCTCTGCTGTGGCCCAGGAGTGCAGTGGAGGATGGCCTAAGTCCTTGGGCCCTGCACCCCATGGGAGACCAGGAGAAGCACCTGGCTCCTGCCATTGGATCAGCGCGGTGCAACAGCCGCAGTGCACGGGCCTCAGCGGCCAATGGAGGGTGAACCAACGGTAAAAGGAGGATCTTTCTCCCTGTCTCTCTCTCACTGTCCACTCTGCCTGTCAAAAAAAAAAAAAAAAAGCGTAACTGCAAATTGAGGTAAGTCTAAATGGGAAATAAAGTTGGCTCTTTGAAAGAATTTTGCAAAAATGAATCATTTTATGATTGTTGAGTGATTCTGAGCTTTGAAAATTTGATAGGAACAAACCTTTAATCATCCATCATTTTATTTATACTATTCAGCACAAGTCATAATAAAAATCTGGTATCTGTATTGCCATACATGGTTATAAGAAATTCTAAAGAAAGAAAAACATGGCAAATTCCATGATAAATTTAACCCATACTGTTTCTTCCCTGGATTTCTCTCTAGATTCTTGAGTTTGCATACACAAACTGAGCACTCAGATATGTCTTTTCATAAGTGCTGTTTCCAGTGCTAAGATTCTCTCAAACTTTAGAAAATGGACCACGGCATTTTCTGAGGCCTTGCCCTTTTCAAGTGTCCATAACCATTTGGCCTTTTTTCACTCTTCTACATCATCTGTAATAATTCCAAATACTTGGTAATCCTGGTGGTACTTACAATTTATTATTCTTCAATTCCAAATTAATTCTCCATTGCCTGTTTTGTGAAAAATGGAGCTTAGTATATTAACTAACTTTTTCTTAAATGAGCATATAGTTAAGTCTTGTCAGTAGAGGGCATTGTGGAGACAGAGGAGGGGGAGTGCTATCCTGATCTGGTGAAATGGGCTATGCTGAAGCATTTGGCTCTTTGAACATAGCAGGTTCCTTGACCGTCGTTTGGTTCCTGCAGCACCAGCAAGTGTTCTAGTTCCAGATACTTGTGCAGAGCTTTTCCAGCACCTGGTTTCTGAACTATATAGTGGCCAGTAGCATCCAGAATCTCCCACTAACCCCCCTTTCCTGCCCCCACAGGTAGTTTTGTAATCCTTGGTGATAGATCGCTTCTGGACAAATTTCTTTGGCACATTACATGGCCAATTTCTAATAAGTTCCAGGAGTTAAGCACCTCAGAGATTTATTTGCCATGTAATGATCACAATCACACCTCCCACAGGAAGAGCTGGAGCTCAGAATGAGTGGTACAGGAGGTGCCAGGAAGGGGTGATCTTCTTAGGAAATTTATCTTAGACTTAAGGGTGCTGGCTATGCCTTCTACTGTTCATTTATTATTTATAGTTCTCTTTACTTCCTACTAGTCAATATCTCTATCCATATCCCATTAGAGTCAATATATTCTTTAACACCTTAGTTTCCTTAAATTTTAGTCACAGAGTATAAAGAATGCTTAGAATCTTTAATTCAAGTATTCTTACATATGCAATATTGGTTGTTTCATCTTTGTTTTCTTGTCTATAATAACAGGATAACTTCCAGTGGAGGATTAAAAGATAAATCAAGAATATTGGGTTTAATATAGTGAACATAGGAAGTGTTCAGTAATTATTAGTTTTTATTTTACTATAGATGTGGCCAACATATTTTACTATTTCACAGTACTTGAGAAATAAACTGGTACTTAAGAATATTATAATGTAATTCTATTAGAGATTATTTTTGTTACCTCTATAATGAATTTGGTGCTAAATTCTTCACCAGGAATAAACTATTAATCGAATTGTTGTGTGAAAATTAAAGCCCCTTTTTGATGACCTAATTTGTTTTATACTTGTCACAAATGCATGAGGCAATAAGTGAGATGTTCCTGTGTCCCCATATAAAAATTCTCTTGATGAGGATATATCTGAAATATTTTATTCATCTTAATGACTGAGAACATAAAACCTGTAATAGTCAAATATCTTGCAGGAAATGTGACCCATATCACACTAATGAAATCTTAAAATGATTATCTTTCCTAAGAGAATTAAAAATAAATCTTAAAAAAATAGAGAGAGAACTGCCCTAAGGGGTCTGAGGCTTGATTTCCAAACAAGGCATTTGGGATGCAAGAGAAAGAAATGCTTTCCTGTGAGACAGCTGCTTTTATTTTGCATAGGCTATTATTATTATGAAAAAAAAAGTGATTTGTAACTGGTTGTGATCAATTAGTTGTAAACACCACTGCGTTTCCACTGGGATCTCACTCGTGGAGATCTTTCATTTAGGTCATTTTTTTTTTTTTTTTTTTTGCCAGAGTGTCTTGGCTTTCCACGCCTGAAATGCTCTCATGGGCTTTTCAGCCAGATCTGAATGCCTTAAGGGCTGATTCTGAGGCCAGAGTGCTATTTAGGACATCTGCCATTCTATGAATCTGCTGTGTATCCCACTTCCCATGTTGGATCGTTCTCTCCCTTTTTGATTCTATCAGCTAGTATTAGCAGACATTAGACTTGTTTGTGTGATCCCTTTGACTCTTAGTCCTATCATTATGATCAATTGTGAAAGAGGCCATGTTTTATATTTGAATTTCTTCTAATTGAGAGAAAGTCAATCAGAAAATACCAAAAAAATTATGTTATCATTTTAGTTTTTGTTTAATAAACACATAAACCTTACTATGTACCAAAATTTCTTATAGTCACTGTTAAAAAATTAGTTTACAACTTACTATAACAATCCTATACAGCCGGCGCTGTGGCTTACTTGGTTAATCCTTCGCCTGTGGCGCCGGCACCCCGGGTTCTAGTCTCTGGGTGCCAGATTCTGTCCCAGTTGCTCCTCTTCCAGTCCAGCTCTCTGCTGTGGCCAGGGAAGGCAGTGGAGGATGGCCCAAGTCCTTGGGTCCTGCACCCGCATGGGAGACCAGGAGGAAGTACCTGGCTCCTGGCTTCGGATCGGCACAGTGCGCCGGGTGCAGCGTGCCTGCTGCAGTGGCCATTTGGGGGGGTGAATCCATGGAAAAGAAAGACCTTTCTCTCTGTCTCTCTCTCACTCACTGTCTAACTCTTCCTGTCCAAAAAAAAAAAAAACTATGAAGTATGTATTACTATCATTTTTTCCTGTATTATAAATAAGAAAATGAGTCACAAAGCTAGTAAGTAACCCTCTCACATTCACATGGCTAGTAAGTGGGTTACCTTTTAGTGAGGTTATAAAAAATAAAAATTAAAAAATCTGTCCACAATTCAAGGGAAAATAAATCATAGTTCACATTCAACAAATAAATTAATTCATAACAGCATTCTTTAATAATTTTCAATGCCACACTAATTAAAATAGAATATCCTGTCCAAGATATTGAATGATATGCATGGCAGAATAAAATCTGGGAAAATCAAATATTCCCAGTGAAAACCAGACTATTGTATTGTCTTCTTCAGAGTGAGTAAAAGCAATCATTTCATCTGTGTAAAAAAAAAAAAAAGAAAAAAAAAGAAAAACATTGATTCTGAAATATCAGACTCAAAGATTGAAAATCAGGTATCTACAGGTGTATATTTGCTTTCCTTTCTTCTCAGGTCAATCTCTAAGCTCACACAACCATGAAAACAATAGTTTTCTTATTCCCAGTTTGATTTTCTTTGTACATTTTACTTAAGGCTTTTATTTTCCTTATCTCCTGTATGTTAGTGTTTGATCTAAAGAGTCCACTGGTTTGGCAGACATAATCTCCTTCCACCCCTGCCACCCATTACAGAAAGAAAAAAGCAAACTTGAGGTAACCTTTCAGTTCCCGGAAAGACATTTTCCCTTTCAGCATTATTCTGAGTTTTTTGTGTTTTTGAACAATCACTTCATATATGAAAATATAAAAACAATCTTACTGACATAGGTAAGCTACTATGATGACTTGATCAAGCTACCTTTATTAGACAATTCTTTGAACCAATTGATTTGATTGGCAAATCTTTAAAATGATTTTTTTCTTTAAATAAATTTTTATAGTCCAGAGGCAGGCTAAAAATGATTAAAGATAAATTCATAATGATTTGCTTGACCTTTCATACAAAAAAACTTAAGCTACTGATTTATTAAAATTATTCCTTGATCATTTTAATACCTATATTGAAAATATAATAAAAGGACTTGGTGCCGGCGCCGCGGCTCACTAGGCTAATCCTCCGCCTAGCGGCGCCGGCACACCGGGTTCTAGTCCCGGTCGGGGCGCCGGATTCTGTCCCGGTTGCCCCTCTTCCAGGCCAGCCCTCTGCTGTGGCCAGGGAGTGCAGTGGAGGATGGCCCAGGTGCTTGGGCCCTGCACCCCATGGGAGACCAGGAAAAGCACCTGGCTCCTGGCTCCTGCCATCGGATCAGCGCGGTGTGCCGGCCGCAGCGCGCCGGCCGTGGCGGCCATTGGAGGGTGAACCAACGGCAAAGGAAGACCTTTCTCTCTGTCTCTCTCTCTCACTGTCCACTCTGCCTGTCAAAAAAAAAAAAAAAAAAAAAAAAAAAAAGAAAATATAATAAAAGGACTTGGTAAAAATTTCCTAATCCTAGTTAAGTATTGCTAGATATGCTATGTTCTAAGTAAAACGGCAAATGTGTTTGATATATTTATATATATAAATATACACTTGTACATACTATGTATAAAAATGCATACCTTTTTACATATAGACAAGTATGTTAATGATTTTAAAAACACAGACTATTGAGTTTTATAATGACATAAAGTGATTGCTAATTTGCTCTGAAGTATATTTGAATACTATAAATTATTCTGATTGTCCAGCTCTTAAGGCATTCGGATATGGCTGAAGAGCCCATGAGAGTATTTTAGGCATGGAAAGCCAACACACCCTGGAAAATAAAAACAAAAAAAAAAAAAAAAAGGAAGACCTAAATGGAAGAGCTCTGCGAGTGAGATCCCAATGGAAAGAATGGGGCCATCAAAGAAGAAGGTACCTTTCTCTAAAGGGAGGAGAGAACTTCTACTTTGACTACGGCCTTGTCTAAATGAGATTGAAGTCGGCGTACTCAAAAGGCTTCCATAGAGTTGGCAACTCATGACTAGAGCCTAGGGAGATGACTGACGCCATAAACAAGAGTGTCAAATTGTTAAGTCAACAACAGGAGTCACTGTGTACTTACTTCTCATGTGGGATCTGTCAGTGTGTTGTCCAATGTGAAGTAATGCTATAACTAGTACTCAAACAGTATTTTACACTTTGTGTTTCTGTGTGGGTGCAAACTGATGAAATCTTTACTTAATATATACTGAATTGATCTTCTGTCTATAAAGATAATTGAAAATGAATCTTGATGTGAATGGAAGGGGAGAGGGAGTGGGAGATGGGAGGGGTGAGAGTGGGAGGGAAATTATGGGGGGCGGAAGCCATTGTAATCCATTAACTGTACTTTAAAAATTTATATTTACTAAATAAAAAATTAAGAAAATTATTCTGATTCTCTTACAACTAAAAATGTGAAAATATGTTTGAATTAAAATAAAAAATCTATAGAAAAATCAATATCATCATTTAGAGAAAAATGAGTGTGTAACATGTAAGTCCAAGAAAAAAAAAAGCCAGACAATGAATCTTGCTTTCTGCACAGATACAGAAAAATTAACACTCACTGATGATTAAGGATCAAGGTCTCACTTAAAACTGCATTACTACAGTGCTTCATTCCCTCCTCTGTTCTAACAAATAAGACAGGATGTGATTTCATGCCTGAAGTAGAAGACAGGATTAATATCTACTTCATCTATAAATAGTGGTCAAAGGCTCCTACTTTTATACTAATATTAAGAATATATCCCTTGTTTCATAAATTACCATGTCTAAGATAACTGTGACAGGTGATTATACTGATATTAGTGACTTTTAATAAATCAACTCTTCTGATAGTTTTACCCTGAGTACTTCCCTCACACAGTGACTCTGGGCTTGGTCATGTGATTTGCTCTGATAAAGTAATATCATGAAATCTGACCCACGCAGAGATTTGAATGTCCTTCCATAGTGGGGCTTGACCTCTTGTAATCCTGCCATGACCACATAAAGCCTCCTTGAGGAGGAAAGCCATAGAAGAGGGAAATACTGTGATCCCAGCCTCCTCAGATGAGCCTATCACCCAGGCAACCTGCCTGCTGCATGCACCTGAATGAGACTTTTCCTAACTCCTCCTCTAAAGGGAGATTGGATAGAGTTTAGTTATTAAAGTTACATATATTTTGTAAATTCTTTTTTTATTTTTATTTTTTGAAAGGCAGAGTGGACAGTGAGAGAGAGAGACAGAGAGAAAGGTCTTCCTTTGCCTTTGGTTCACCCTCCAATGGCCGCCGCAGCCAGCGCACCATGCTGATCCGAAGGCAGGTGCCAGGTGCTTCTCCTGGTCTCCCATGGTGTGCAGGGCCCAAGCACCTGGGCCATCCTCCACTGCACTCCCTGGCCACAGCAGAGAGCTGACCTGGAAGAGGGGCAACCGGGACAGAATCCGGCGCCCCAACTGGGACTAGAACCCAGTGTGCCGGTGCCACAAGGCAGAGGATTAGCCTAGTGAGCCGCGGCGCCGGCCAAAGTTAAATATTTTTAAAAGATTATTTATTTATCTGAGAAGTAGAATTACAGACAGAGAGAGGGAGAGACAGAAAGGTCTTCCATCTGCTGGTTCACTCCCTAGATGGCCGCAACAGCCTGGGCTGATTCGATCTGAAGCCGGGAGCTACTTTGGGATCTCTCACGTGGGTGCAGGTACCCAAGCACTTGGGCTATCTTACACTGCTTCCCCAGGCAATAAGCCTAGAGCTGAATGGAAGAGGAGCAGCCAGGACATCAACTGGCACCCATATGGGATGCCGGCTCCACAGTGAGGGCTTAGCCCCCTATGCCATGGTGTTAGCCGCTAAAGTTATAAATTTTAAATATTGATATATATGGGGCATAACAGGTGCAAGTGTTAGGTAGGAAGTCAGGAATTAACCTATGTGTGTGACAAGGGCCTAAGGAAACTGACATCTACAGCAGTCCAGCATCCCCATTTCAAAGTCACCCTGATAACCTCCCAGGTGCAGTCCAGTATCTGCACTTCAAAGTCCTTCCTGGACCCTGATGACCTTCCAGAGGGTCTTGCCCCTTCTACCTGGCCTGATAAACATACTTCCTCTAAGGCGGGCACCCTAGAGAGAAGCCCCTTGGCTGAAGCCAGCCAGGTTTGCCCTGTCTGACAAATTCAGTGAGAAATTCAGAAAGGAATTTTTCTTATTTATACCCAACACGTCCTTTGTTCTAGAGAAGGAGGAGAGGGGGAGAGAAAAGATGGAAAGGCAAGACCCATCCCCTCAAAAACCCCAGCCTAAGTGTGAACTAGGTACTCTCTCTCAAGTTCTGTCTAGAGAGGTGTCCATGCATTCTTACGGATGTCCCTACCCTAATAAACTTTTCTACTTTGCTTTCCACTGCTCTCTGTCTCATGCCTGAATTCTTTCTTTCACGAAGACAAGGACCCTTAGCTTCTTCTCTGTTGACACAGGATAGTTAAAAACAATTATGCAGAAGTATACTTGGCATCTAGATTAAAGTACAATCATACTTAGGCTACTATGGTTTCCCTTTTTATTTTTCTAGTCCATACCAGTATATATTTGTTGAACATACACAGGAATGGCTTACATAACTTCCTGCAAATTCTTCTCTTTGAAGAAGGCAACAGAGAAGTATTGTGATCACATATATCCCTTTTGTGATTACTATATTTGCTCAAAGTGTACAATTCATTTAGAAGCAATAGTAGTGGCAGCTGTACTTGTAGTGGGGTGGTAGCTATTGAAATCATAGTTGCCATGTGAAATGTACTGTGATAGATCTCTTGTCCCAGTCATAAATCACAATAGGCCTATAAGGAAAGAATGAAGGACTTTTAATGGATCCATTTCACAAATTATTTGAAGCTTAAATGAGGATTCTGAGCTGCAAACCTAAGTCCACTTAATGCTACAGGCTGAGGTCTCAATCATGGTGCTAAACGACTGACATTTTCTATTTATCTACCCTGTTGCTGTAGGGCTCCAAAGGCTAGCTCTAAGATCAAGTAATACTTCTCTTACCAAGATGTTGGAAGCACAGACCTGTTAGATATTTTTCCACTACGAGTAAGATGCTATACAACACAAAAGACCAAGAACAAACAGGAAATAAAGAGAATTGTGAGCACAAACACCTCCACAGAGGAGGAGGAGATCCAACTGGAGAATGTGTGTGTTGTCTCCTGTGATAGTGCTTCTGCTCATGATGGTGATGAAGGAAAAGTTTGTGAAAATATTTACGTTGGAGATGGGGCTTCTACATAAAAGCATAGAAGGCTGTCAAATTTAAGCTCAGCACATAATTTGTGGTCTAACACAGGATACTTGAGAGTGGAATTAACAATTATATTGGGCTTAAAGTTATAAACTGTGACAATTTATGGAACACTGTATTATTTGAGGGTACTTCATAAATTTTGTGTAAAAATGAATTAAAAGATGTTTGTTTTGGTGAAAACATTTGAAATCCATGCATAGTCTTCACATAATACACATGCACTTTCCATAAACATTGTGAAGACTCCAGGCCCAATAGTCATATGGACTTAAGATTGGTTTGTAATACTGAATTGCTGTCACCAGTGAAGATGTCACTCATCATGAGATGAAAAACATTTCAATGTATTCTATGGGAAGTAATGTTCTCAAATTTCTCTAAATGTCTAAAGTTCTGGAATGAGGGTTTTCCAGTTATGGTAATACTAAACATATTTTACAAAAGAAAATATTAAAACTAGGCAAATTGTAAGTATACAAAATGAAAGTATAGAATATTAAAATTTGCAAGTTAAAATACAGTATTTTATTATGTCAGATCAAAATCTTCCCATTAAAAACGAAAGACAGAATTTTCTAAAGTGCTCTAGTTTTATACTTGGCTATATTTTAGCAAACATATCATTATTAACACCCCTTAGGAAGCATATTTTATTTAAAAATAAAAAAGGAGTATGAAAAGAAAAATATGAGAATGCTATTGACTGTAATGATAGTCTTGAAAAAACAGATATACAATTTGTTATTTGAAAAAGTAATTTTCAAATGCTTTGTAAGGAAATAGATGCCTGGAGGACAGTTTTTCCCCAACATTACATTTTATCTAACAACCATTCTGTTTTCTGAATGTCTCTTAACACATTCAAGCACTCTGCTGTTCATTTTAGTGTCCGTCAGCAAACCCTTGTGTATTTCCAGATGAATATAATGCCTGAAAGATTATAAACCTTTCTAAAAATTAATGACCAATGCAAAAGTCTTAAATAAACAGATCATTTCTCCTCACAAATCTTAATTACTAGCAGTTGTTCAGCTAAGCTTTCCCAAGTTCCCTCTATAGATGAAGAACATCATTTTATTCTTCACAACTATATCATTATACATTTCCAGCACCCCTGAAACTTAAGTATGCTACATTATTTTAACTTTTATTTAGTAAATATAAATTTACAGCTTATGGATTAAAGTGACTCCCCCCCCATAACTTCCCTCCCACCTGCAACCCTCCCATCTTCCGCTCCCTCCCCCATCCCATTCACATCAAGATTCATTTTCAATTCTCTTTATATACAGAAGATCATTTTAGTATATATTAAGTAAAGATTTCAACAGTTTGCACCCACACAGAAACACAAAGTATAAAGTACTATTTGAGTACTGGTTATAGCATTAATTCATATTGTATAACACATTAAGGACAGAGATCCCACATGAGGAGTAAGCACACAGTGACTCCTGTTTTTGGCTTAACAAATTGACACTCTTGTTAATGGCATCAGTAATCACCCTAGGCTCTTGTCATGAGCTGCCAAGGCTATGGAAGCCTTATGAGTTCACCGACTCCGATCTTAGTTAGACAAGGTCATAGTCAAAGTGGAAGTTCTCTCCTCCCTTCAGAAAAAGGCACCTCTTTCTTTGATGGCCCATTCGTTCTGCTGGGATCTCACTTGCAGAGATCTTTTTTAGTTTTTTTTGTATGTTTGTTTTTTGTCAGAGTGTCTTGGCTTTCCATGCCTAAAATACTCTCATGGGCTCTTCAGCCAGATCTGAATGCCTTAAAGGCTGATTCTGAGGCCAGAGTGCTGTTTAGGACATCTGCCATTCTATGAGTCTGCTGTGTATCAGCTTCCCATGTTGGATCTTTCTATCCTTTTCAATTCTATCAGTTAGTAATAGCAGACACTAGTCTTGTTTGTGTGATCCCTTTGACTCTTAGTCCTATCATTATGATCAATTGTGAACTGCAAGTGATCACTGGGACTAGTGAGATGGAATTAGTACATGCCACCTCGAAAGGATTGAATTGGAATCCCCTGGCACATTTCTAACTCTACCATTTGGGGCAAGTCAGATTGAGCATGTCCCAAATTGGACATCTCCTCCTTCTCTTATTCCCACTCTTATATTTAACAGAGATCACTTTTCAATTAAATTTAAACACATAAGAATAACTCTGTGTTAATTAAAGAGTTCAATCAATAGTATTAATTAGAACAAAAAAAATACTAAAAGGGATAAAGTATTAAGTTGTTCATCAACAGTCAGGACAAGGGCTGATCAAGTCACTGTTTCTCATAGTGTCCATTTCACTTCAAAAGGTTTCCTTTTAGATGCTCGCTTAGTTGTCACCGATCAGGGAGAATATATGATATTTGCCCATTTGGGACTGGCTTAATTCACTCAGCATGATGTTTTCCAGATTTCTCCATGTTATTGCAAATGACCGGATTTCACTGTTTTTGACTGCTGTACAGCATTCTATAGAGTATATGTCCCATAATTTCTTTATCCAGTCTACTGTTGCTGGGCATTTAGGTTGATTCTAGGTCTTAGCTATTGTGAATTGAACTGCAATAAACATTAAGGTGAAGACAGGTTTTTTGCTTGCCAATTTCATTTCCTTTTGTCAAATTCCAAGATTTGGGTTAAAATCAGAGAAGAAATCAACAGGTTTGAATCCAAAAAAAAATTACAAAAGATCAGCAAAGAGTTGGTTTTTTGAAAAAAATTTTAAAAATTGACACACCATTTACTCAACTAACTAAAAAAAGAAAAGACCCAAATAAGTAAAATCAGAGATGAAAAAGGAAATGTAACAACAGACACCACAGAAATAAAAAGAATCATCAGAAATTACTACAAGGACTTGTATGCCAGCAAACAGGGAAACCTTTCAGAAATGGATAGATTCCTGGACACATGCAACCTACTTAAATTGAACCAGGAAGACATCGAAAACCTAAACAGACCCATAACTGAGACAGAAATTGAAACAGTAATAAAGGCCCTCCCAACAAAGAAAAGCCCAGGACCAGATGGATTCACTGCTGAATTCTACCAGACATTCAAAGAAGAACTAACTCCAATTCTTCTCAAACTATTCAGAACAATCAAAAAAGAGGGAATCCTCCAAAATTCTTTCTGTGAAGCCAGCATCACCTTAATCCCAAAGGCTCAAAAAGATGCTGCACAGAAAGAAAATTACAGAACAATATCCCTGATAAACATTGACGCAAAAATCCTCAATAAAATACTGGCCAATAGAATGCAACAACACATCAGAAAGATCCACCCAGACCAACTGGGATTCATCCCTGGTATGCAGGGATGGTTCAATGTTTACAAATCAATCAATGTGATACACCACATTAACAAACTGCAGAAGAAAAAACATGATTATCTCAATAGATGCAGAGAAAGCATTTGATAAAATACAACACCCTTTCATGATGAAAACTCTAAGCAAACTGGGTATGGAAGGAACATTCCTCAATACAATCAAAGCAATTCATGAAAAACCCATGACCAACATCCTGTTTGAATGGGGAAATGCTGGAAGCATTTCCACTGAGATCTGGTACCAGACAGGGATGCCCACTCTCACCACTGCTATTCAATATAGTTCTGGAAGTTCTAGCCAGAGCTATTAGGCAAGAAAAAGAAATTAAAGGGATACAAATTGGGAAGGAAGAACTCAAACTATCCCTCTTTGCAGATGATAGGATTCTTTATTTAGGGGATCCAAAATACTTTACTAAGAGACTATTGGAACTCATAGAAGAGTTTGGCAAAGTAGCAGGATATAAAATCATTGCACAAAAATCAACAGTCTTTGTATACACAGGCAATGCCACAGCTGAGAAAGAACTGCTAAGATCAATCCCATTCACAATAGCTACAAAAACAATCAAATACCTTGGAAACAACTTAACCAAGGATGTTAAAGATCTCCACGATGAGAATTATAAAACCTTAAAGAAAGAAATAGAAGAGGATATCAAAAAATGGAAAAATCTTCCATGCTCATGGACTGGAAGAATCAACATCATCAAAATGTCCATTCTCCCAAAAGCAATTCACAGATTCAATGCAATACCAATCAAAATACCAAAGACATTCTTATCAGATCTGGAAAAAATGATGCTGAAATTCATATGGAGACACAGGTGCCCTCGAATAGCTAAAGCAATCTTGTACAAAAATAACAAAGCCGGAGGCATCACAATACCAGATTTCAGGACATACTACAGGGCAGTTGTAATCAAAACAGCATGGTACTGGTACAGAAACAGATGGATAGACCAATGGAACAGAATAGAAACACCAGAAATCAATCCAAACATCTACAGACAACTTATATTTGATCAAGGATCTAAAACCAATTCCTGGAGCAAGTACAGTCTATTCAATAAATGGTGCTGGGAAAATTGGATTTCCACATGCAGATTCATGAAGCAAAATCCCTACCTTATAGCTTACACAAAAATCCACTTAATATTGATTAAAGATCTAAATCTACAACCCGACACCATCAAATTATTTGAGAACATTGGAGAAACCCTGCAAGATATTGGCAGCAGCAAAAACTTCTTGGAAAAGACCCCGGAGGCACAGGTAGTCAAAGCCAAAATTAACATTTGGGATTGCATCAAATTGAGAAGTTTCTGTACTGCAAAGAAACAGTCAGGAGAGTGAAGAGGCAACTGACAGAATGAGAAAAAAATATTTGCAAACTATGCAACAGATAAAGGGTTGATAACCAGAATCTACAAAGAAATCAAGAAACTCCACAACATCAAAGCAAGCAACCCACTTAAGAGATGGGCCAAGGACCTCAATAGACGTTTTTCTAAAAAGGAAATCCAAATGGCCAACAGACACATGAAAAAATGTTCAGGATCACAAGCAATCAGGGAAATGCAAATCAAAACCACAATGAGGTTCCACCTCACTCCGGTTAGAATGGCTCACATATAGAAATCTACCAACAAAAGATGCTGGCAAGGATGTGGGGAAAAAGGGACACTAACCCACTGTTGGTGGGAATGCAAACTGGTCAAGCCACTATGGAAGTCAGTCTGGAGATTCCTCAGAAACCTGAAGATAACCCTACCATTCAACCCAGCCATCCCACTCCTTGGAGTAAGCTACATTTACACCTGTGTTTTCGAAGTTCAATGTGAGTAAAAATCATTTGGGGAGATTTAAAAAATATATATCCCCAGTCTATATCCTCAGAGGCTCAGCTTCACTAAGTTTTTACCAGGGCATAAGAATTTCCATTTTTAATAAGTAACTCAGGCCATTCTGTTGCTGGCTGCCCTGGAATACATCCTTGATTTGGTGCTTTTAAAGACAGTCTGCATTACTTTGTGGAAGGAAAGTAAATGTGCATGCCGAGTTCCCATCAAACTACTGAGAACTTTTTAAGTATATTCAATTTTGAGACAGTTTAAAAAAAACTGCACAATCATCCTCATTATTTTGCAAAAATGTAAATTAAAAAGTAAAAGTAAAAAAAAGAATAATGGTAGAGAGGCAGTGGAAGGAAGCAAAAGTATCATTACCCTTGGCAAGGTTTTTTGAGGACCCACAATAACTACACTAAGTTACAAAATCCAGAAACCTTAAATGCATGCACACATAACTTTTGCATAAAATAGGCTAATAAAGTCATAAAATTAGGTAAAAATATAAAAGAGATTTCATTTTTCTGAGACATTGAAATACTAATTAATATTTATTTCCTATTGTTTATTATGAAGTTACATTTAAGGTGTTGTTCAAGACAAAATGCAAACATTTCACTTTTATTTGGGAGCATCTTGCTATAACTATTGAGAATATTTGTTCTTATTTGATTTTGTCATACTTTATACCATTCCACAGTGATGTACTTATTAATGTTTTAAAGGGGGCAATCAGGAAAGTGGAAAAGGTCTGCATTAAATAACATAGGAAGAAGTACATTCAGTGACTTACAAATGCCAAGTTTTATAAGTAATAGTGGCATATATTAAGGCCAACTTCTGCAAGTATCCTGAACTCAGGCTGTGTGGGATGTTGTCAATTATTGTATAGCCTTTTTGGAATCTTGTCCCTTATTCTCTGTGGTTGCTTTGACATTGCTTGATTGCTCTGTCAGTTCTAGTATATTCAATTTAGTTACCATTTATTAAGTGCCCACTGTCATCAAGAAAGTAATTTCTATCCTCACTTTTAAGTCTTGACAATTCTGGCTCACTCATTGTCTCTACCTTATCACCAGCACATGTTTCCATTCACTTCTTGTAGTCCCACATCTCTACACAAATTCAGCTTACTAGTTCTGCAGATAAAAGACTCATCCACATGTCTATCTTTTTAGAACATTTGCCCTTGTTATAACACTCCACCTTTTTCTTCCTCTGTGTTTTATATCCCTTGTGATTTATTCCCTGAGAAGACATTAATTTTGACAGGTTCAGATTTAAAAGACTTCATGATGAACTATCTTTATTACTGCACTTAGAGGTTATCGTATCCTATATAAGGCTTTTAATTAATCCCAATGCATTTAATTTTTTTCATTCTTGTCAAATTATTCTGTAAAGGGCCAGGTAATATTTTATGCTTTGCAGGCCCTATGTATCTCTATTGCATTTCCCATCCCTGCTATTGATGCACAATGAAAATAACCTTAAACAATACTTCATGTATAAGAAAAACTGAATTGTGAAACCTTAATCACAGTTACTAAAATTTGAACTTTGTGTAACTTTCAGACATCATGAAATTGTTTCCCCACTATTTACAATTATCTAAATCATTCTTAGCTTTCAGGTTTGTGAACACTTGCTGTGTCGTCTTGTACACTGCTGCTAGGTTCACCTTCAGAAAACACTGCTTTCTTTGTTACCAGCAATTCTTTAAACTTCCAAATGCCACCCTCTTACCATTCACCCATTATCTTTTTTTATTTTTTGACAGGCAAAGTGGACAGTGAGAGAGAGAGACAGAGAGAAAGGTCTTCCTTTGCCATTGGTTCACCCTCCAATGGCTGCCGCGGCTGGCGCGCTGTGGCCGGCACACCACGCTGATCCGAATGCAGGAGCCAGGTGCTTTTCCTGGTCTCCCATGGGGTGCAGGGCCCAAGCACTTGGGCCATCCTCCACTGCACTCCCTGGCCACAGCAGAGAGCTGGCTTGGAAGAGGGGCAACCGGGACAGAATCCGGCGCCCCGACTGGGACTAGAACCCGGTGTGCCGGCCTCGCAAGGCGGAGGATTAGCCTAGTGAGGCACGGCTCCGGCCCACCCATTATCTTTTAAAAATGGACCTCCTTCCTGGGCAGTTTTCCCGGATTCCAGTCTGAATACACTTATTTCCCTTATAACATGTATATTATTTCCCTGGCTGCTGCATTTGGAACTCAGTCCATTTCTACCTCACCTCCCAGCTCTAGGTGTAGAGCCACCCTTTCATCCCTTATATTTTTCTTATTTTCATGCCCCTCCACAGTTTGCAGTATGTCTTTGGCTAGATGGAAGCAGACATCCCTGGAGAGAGATGGTATTGAATCCATGTTGGTTTGGGATGTCAAAGTTTGTTTGCAGGATTTCCCAGGTGGTCTCTGTGGGTATACCAAATGATGTTGATGTGTCATGTGGCTTCTTTATCTTAAATCTTCATTAAGCCACTACCTCCAAATGAAATCCAAATTCCAGCTGGGAATTGAAACAGTTTAATAATGACTTCTAACACATTTTTGGCTTTAACTCTTAAATCAACCAATTCAATTAATTTCCTTAAAAGAGTAAAACGCATCTTTACTTACATCACTGAGTACATTCAGTGATGTGTTCCTCCACTTAATTATTCATTTAGTCAACAGATAGTGAATGGGTAGTAAATTCCAGACACTGTTAAGGCAGATACAAAAATCAATTCAGCAAGTCTCTTCTACACACTAAAAATATACCAGAAGTCATCAAAAAACTGATACAAAAGAAGCATCACTTCTTGGAGTTGAGAAGTAGGGAAAACTTCCTGTAGGGAGGTGGAATTTAAGCATTGAACAGAAAATGGGCAGAAGTTTACCATACAGAGGTTGGAGGAAGATATTTCAAGGCAGTTGCAAACACATTTAGCATAGTTCAACGATATAAGGGAGTATGGGGGTGGTGAGGGGGCATAGCATATGCATAGGTGATAGAATGTTAAAGCACTATAGAGACAGAATAATTGGGCCTGAATCCCAATTTGTCACACACTGGCTGTGTGACCGTAGGAAAGTCACTTTAGCTCTATTTTCTTTTGTAAAATGGGAGTAGCAGTAACATTAACTTGATGCGTTCTCACGGGGATTAAACAACTTCATATTTGGCACAAATGTGGACTGTGAGGCATAAACATCAATAAAACTCTCCAACTAGTTTTAGTGAAAGCCAAAATTAAGACTCAATGAATTAGCCAAAAGTTATCTCCTCCCTGGGAATTACTGTCCCACTTATCACACACCTTTAGGATGCCACAACTAATATAAACTAAGCTTTAAAAATTCAGATTCCTAAATTCTACTCATAAGATCTTTGGCTACATGGTTCTGCATTGGACAGGGTCAAGGGATACTTATTTTTTCAAAGGATCCCAGGTTATTCCAGGAAGGTAGCAGGCATAATATTATGTATCCAAGAGACATGTAGCATACAGTACTTTGCATTATGACTATTAATTATATGGTTTTTACCTTCTGTGAAAAATAGCATTTCCTGAAAGGCATGTTCAATATAAACATGAACACAATAGTTCCTTACACAGATGTAATAAATATATCTTTGTGCAATTTATTAGAGAACAAAGAAAAGGAGCTAAGTCATGTTTTTTAAACTCCATATGTCCTACTGCTTGGGCCCTGCACCCCATGGGAGACCAGGAAAAGCACCTGGCTCCTGGCTCCTGCCATCGGATCAGCACGGTGCGCCGGCCGCAGTGCGCTGGCCGCGGCGGCCATTGGAGGGTGAACCAACGGCAAAGGAAGACCCAAGCACTTGGGCCATCCTCCACTGCACTCCCTGGCCACAGCAGAGAGCTGGCCTGGAAGAGGGGCAACCGGGACAGAATCCGGCGCCCCGACCGGGACTAGAACCCGGTGTGCCGGCGCCGCTAGGCGGAGGATTAGCCTAGTGAGCCGTGGCGCCGGCCCCCTTCCAATGCTATTTTAATGTCTTAGAGGTTTCAACCATCTTCCACTAATGTTCCAAAAATTTTGTATATTGGTCTAAAAACTGAAGGTGATGACTCATAAACCCAAATTACTAAAAACACTTGAAAGCACTATCTACACTTAAAATTCAACATGATCCAACCTAGCTTAATTACATTTATCACAAATCTGTTATTCTTTCTGATTTACTTGTGGGATACTCCATATTATCAGCCATATTTGCTCCAGCTTAAACCACCAGGACAATCTTTCACTGCTTCAGGTTCTTAATTCAGTAGCTTCCTAACTGATCCTACTTCCATTTTGCTTTTTTTTTTTTAATGAATTTTCAACTCAGTAACCACAGCAATCTTGTTGCCGTACGAGATGGATTGTGACACTTCTCTGATCAAGGCTCAATGTCCCCTGTATTTATTTCACTGAGCAAAGATTAGCACACTTTCGCTGGACTTACATAAGAGATGCAATTCTCACCTTGTGTCCAATCCACTCAATCCCTCCAACCCCATCACTGCTGATGTTCTTCCCACCTGCTTCTGCCTGACAGCATTCGTTTTTGCCATTCCTTCTATCATGAATAACCATTTCCAAGAAATACCAGGAATGACTTCCTTATCTCCTTCATGTCTTCATTCAAATAACATCACTACTTTAAATAAAATTGCAGACTGCCCTGACCATCCAACAACTCAGCTCCTTTTCCTTTTTTACTGCTCTATGTCTCTCAATAGCATTTGTTTTCTACGTGATTATGAGTTGTATTTGTATTTTTTGTGCATTTTCTGCTTCTCTGCCTGGTGCAAATAAGCTCTTAAACAGCAGGGCTTTTTGCACAATTTGTTCTTTGTCTTATCTCCAGTACTCACGAATCAATGAATATTCATCAAATAAATGACTCTACCATGGACAAATATTAAAGTTCTAATGATTTGACCCCTACAGTTTTTCTTGCCTGAATTCCATCCATCACTAATGTCACAGCTTGGAATAATACATTTTGCTGGAATCACTACCTTCTTCAAGAGGTCTCTCCCTAATCCATTACAACCTATATCCTGCTGCAAGAATAATCTTTATGTTCAATTACATTCAATGCCACTGTTTAACAAATAAAGGCCAAACTCCATCACATAACATTCAAAAAATTCTTTTAATTTGAATCCTAGATGTCACACTCAAGTAATTTGTGAATGTCTCACAATTTCTCACTTCTGTGCCTCTGGTCATATGCAGTTTTAACCACCTGCAGCAGTTTTCACTCCAGTCCTTGCTTATTAAACCCTACTCTTGCATCAAGTCACTATTCAATTACTACATTTTCACTGAGTTATTCTCCCAGCCAAAAATAATTTTCTTCTCTCAACAGATGTGGTCATAGCATAATTAGATATGCTTGTCATACTTTTCCTATTAGTTTATAAGCTCTTTTCCAACAATGTGAAAATAAGTTCTATTCGTTTCATGGGATTATTTGTATGTCCTATGTTTGCATTCTTCTTGATTTAGACAAAAATACATTTCATATAAATTGCATTGATTGAACGAAAACATGAAATTTCTCTGAGTATAGCTCTATAGTCTATGTCAGAGAATTGCATTAAAGTAGACTTTGATGCATTATTCAACAATCCTGGAGCTTCATTTGTCGATAATGCCACTGTGAATGACTGCCAAATGTCTTGCTATAATTGGCATCAACTAGAACATTTCTCAACTAACTCCTTCAGAAGGAAAATTAAGTTTGGAATTATTTGTTTTGGGTGAAATCATGTTCCCAATGGTCACTGCTTCCTTCCTTCCAATTCAAGTTATGCAAACCAATTATTTAATAATCCATCCTACAAGTACTATTTTGCACACAGCAGTCATACGATAAACACACTGCACTGTAGATTTGGTTTTAAAAAAAATAATTTATACAAAGTTTCCCTATCTCTAGATTTCAGGCACATCTCTAGATTTCAGCCTACAAGCCCCTTAAATTAGATTGTGGACGATATTTTCATTTTTATTTCTGTTTTATATCTTATAGTATTTAGAAATGAATTAAGTCAATATGCTACTTTTTTATAGTTTGTCTTGATGGGTCTTATTTATGATCAACTAATTTTGACAAGGGATGAGATAGTCCCTTCAGTAAACCATGTTAGGAAAATCTGATAGCCACATACAAACAATAAAATTGGCATTTCATTTTATACCTTATGCAAATATCAACTCATAGGGATTAAAGACATTAATATAAAATCTGAATCAATAAAATTCTTAGAAGATGCCAGCGGCGCGGATCACTAGGCTAATCCTCTGCCTTGCAGCGCCGGCACACCGGGTTCTAGTCCCGGTCGGGGCGCCGGATTCTGTCCCGGTTGCCCCTCTTCCAGGCCAGCTCTCTGCTGTGGCCAGGGAGTGCAGTGGAGGATGGCCCAAGTGCTTGGGCCCTGCACCCCATGGGAGACCAGGAGAAGCACCTGGCTCCTGCCATCGGATCAGCGCGGTGCGCCGGCCACAATGCGCTGGCCGCGGCGGCCAGTGGAGGGTGAACCAATGGCAAAGGAAGACCTTTCTCTCTGTCTCTCTCTCTCACTGTTGACTCTGCCTGTCCCCCCCCCAAAAAAAAAAAACAAAACAAAACAAAAAAAAAACCTCTTAGAAGAAAACCATGAGAAAGTTCTAAAAAAAAAAAATTCATATGTACCCTATCATCATAACACATACAAATTGAAATCCAAGATGGTAAAAATCCATGAAATACTTGAAGTTTAATCCCTTTTAAAATAAAATAATTAAAATAAAATCTAATAGGAAGATCAATTATGTAAAAACATTTAAAGGAATAGAATACCTATCATCATAGAGTACATATGATTTCCCCAAAACAGAGCAAGAGAACCTATAAATATCAATTTTGAACTAAAATATCCACTTAGAGAAATAATATATCAGTTTATCAACATTAACTGTATATAGTGACATATTTTTGCATATTGAGGGTTTGAATCTTATGTCACTCACAGTGTTTTTATCAGTAAATGAATCCCTAGCAATGCTGAATAATGGATCAATGTCTACTTTACTGGAATTCTCTAATGGATGTTTTAGAACTCTACTCATTATCATGTTTTGTTTGGTCAGTACCATTGATAAATATATCAAATGCATTTTTTTAAATCAAGAAGAATGTAAAATTTCAAATTGTTTCTTGTTCAGAAATACTATCAGCTTTTATAGATTGATTATACTCACTAAGAATGATGACTTACATAGCTTAGCACTTAATTATCTTGGATTTTCTATACAGATAATATTATCTCTGGACAATAAGGATCTTACCTCCTTTCCATTTTTAATTTATCTATCCTTAGAATGAGGTCATCAGTTAGAATCATGCCAGGGGATCCCAATACAATCCCATCAAGGTGGCATGTACCAATGCCATCTCACTGGTCCAAGTGATCGCTTTCAGTTCACAATTGATCACACTGATAGGTTTAAGAGTCAAAGGGATCACACAAACAAGTCTAGTGTCTGCTAATACTAGCTGATAGAATCAAAAAGGGAGAGAACGATCCAGCACGGGAAGCGGGATACACAGTAGACTCATAGAATGGCAGATGTCCTAAATAGCACTCTGGCCTCAGAATCAGCCCTTAAGGCATTCAGATATGGCTGAAGAGCCCATGAGAGTATTTTAGGCATGGAAGGCCAAGACACCCTGGAAATTGGGATCTGAGAGTGAGATCCCAATGGAAAGAATAGGGCCATCAAAGAAGAAGGTACCTTTCTCTGAAGGGAGGAAAGAACTTCCACTTTGACTATAACCCTGTCGGAATAAGATTGAAATCAGAGAACTCAAAAGGCTTCCATAGCCTTGGCAACTCATGACTAGAGCCTAGGGAGATTACTGATGCCATAAACAAGAGTGTCAAATTGTTAAGTCAACAACAGGAGTCACTGTGTACTTACTTCTCATGTGGGATCTGTTCTTAGTGTGTTGTCCAATGTGAAGTAATGCTATAACTAGTACTGAAACAGTATTTTACACTTTGTGTTTCTGTGTGGGTGCAAACTGATGAAATCTTTACTTAATGTATACTGAATTGATCTTCTGTCTATAAAGATAATTGAAAATGAATCTTGATGTGAATGGAATGGGAGAGGGAGCGGGAGACGGGAGGGGTATGAGTGGGAGGGAAATGATGGGGGGGAAGCCATTGTAATCCATTAACTGTACTTTGAAAATTTATATTTACTAAATAAAAAATTTAAAAAAAAGAATGAGGTCATCGATCAAAATGCTGAACATAGTAGTAGTGGGCAGTTTGTCAAGTCTCTCGATTCATCCAAACTTTTTCAATAAAGATGTTTTGGATACATCCATTATTGGGTCAATAATATTCCATTCTGAGGTCAGCATTTGGTATAAGCATTAGGCCAGCACCCCATATTGGAATGCTTGTTTTGAGTCCTGGCTCCTCTGTTCTCAATCAAGCTTTGTGCATCCTGGATAATGGTTCATGTACCTGAGCCCTTGCTACCTTTGTGGGTGAGACCCAGATTGAGTTCTGGGCTCCTGAATTTGTCCTGGCCCAGTCCTGGCTTCTGTGGGTATCTGAGGAGTGAATCAACAGATGGAAGCTCTCCATCTCATCTTCCTCTCTCTTGGCCTTTCAAATAAAGTGAAAAATAAGATACGAATTTAAATTAAAAAAATACTCCATTCGACTTTTACTTTGCCAACAGTCTATCATGAACAGGTGTTGAAATGTATCAAAGAATTTCCTACATCTATTGAGATGAACATATTTCTCCTTTAATCTGATAAGGTGATGAATTACATTAAAAGATTTTTGTTAAAATATCCTGGAGTCCCTGAGATAAAACCAATGTGGTCATGCTACATTATTTTTGCACATCATTGTAGTCAGGCTTTGTTTTAATATTGTAATTTCTTTTTTTTCAAATATGAAAGACTTGATTTCTCTTTTTTTGTAGATGTTGTATTAAGGTTATATTAACTTTATAGGTTAGGAAGAGTAACTCTTTTTCTAAACAATGGAGAAATTAGAATAAATTAAAGGTTTTCTATGTTGGGAAGATTTTAATGCTTCACATAAACCATGTGATACTTCCCTAGTTCATTCACTCCCACTGTGTTTTATAATCTCTAGTGTTCACTTTCTATCTTTTGCAGCTGATTTCCTTGTTCCTTGCTGCTTGTTGTTTTTTTAAGATGAAATCAGTCATAAGAGAATGCCCACAACCTCCCACCATCACCAAGTACCCACATATCTTCATCTCTATCCAACTTGTTTCAAGAAAGGAAGTGATCAAAAACTGCTGTCAATGATATGGCGATTTTAACTCTCTCAAAAATGGATAGATGAAGCACATTGTGTAATAAGACTACGAGTAATTTTTTTATAAAATTTTATAAGGCATAGGTATTCATTTTTAAAGTAGAAAGAAATGAAATTAGACATTTTAGAATCTCAGACCAGATTTATCTATTTTTTCTATTCTTTATCATAATCTTTTGACTAGTTTTCTTTTCATTGAGATAAGAAGTCAAGGAAGGTGAACACAAAATGAAATGAAACATTAAATCATGAAAGCACAGTCCTGGCATGGAATCACTCATCCAGAGATCTGAATAAAGAAAATGTATCTCCATAGTTCTCCAGCGCAAGACCATACAATCCAGCAAGGAGTTGAATCAGGTACTCTCATGTTCAGTGCAGCATTATTCACAATAGTTAAGACATGGAAATAGACTTTGCAGATGCTATTGCTCAGAGCTCCCCATGGCCAGCCATGGTTAACCTCACTGAGTTCTCAGGCATTGCCATCAAAGGTGAACATTTGAAGTATGTCTATTTCTAGCTATTTGTAGGCAAAGTTTCAAATACATCAGAAAAATGCCATGCTCTGAGCACTGGAGAAAAAAGCATTTGGTTATAAAAGTTCCCGCTTTTATAAGTTTATCCCAGGTTTACCCAGTATGGCGGTGACTTCATACACTATAATGCCACTGGATGCAAGTTCATCTACAGACACAAGTTTGATGATGAGAATATCATCCTGATATCTAGTCCACAATAAAGGCTGGAACTAACACAAATGCATTTTCATTTGCACTGCCAAGACTGAATGGTAGCATAGCAAGCATGTGGAACTTTCAGAGTGAAAGAAGGCATGAAGGTAGTGGAAGGCTTGTAATATTTTAGGTTTGAGAATGGCAATACCCTAAGTTCACCATTGCTAACTGTTTACAACTCTAATACATCTGGCTTGTGACTTTTTACAGAGAAAGGGAGAGAGACAAAGAGAAAGATCTTTCATCTGCCAGTTCAATCCCTAGAGGGCCACTACAGCCAGCGCTAGGCCAGGCTGTGGCTAGGGGCCAGGACCTTCATTTGGGTCTCCTATGTGGGTGACAGGAGCCCAAATACTTGGGCCATCTGCTGCTCTTCTTCCCAGGCTATTAGCATGGAGCTGGATCGGAAGTGAAGCAGCCAGGACTCGAACTGTCATCCATTTGGGATGTCAACATCATAGGCAGTGGTCTTACCTGCTAAGCCAAAATGCCAGCACCAGGCATGTGTTTTATATTAATCAAGAAAATGTTCCTTCTATAGATAAGGAAAGCTCTCTCTCAAACCCAACTTCTGGTAACATCCTATATATTTTTTATCTTATTGCAGTACTTTGTGTTCCAGGTTTTCCTTATTCTCTTCCAAGTCTAGCAGGATTGCAGTTTAAAAGACATTATTGTGAAACAAAAACTAAATAACAAAATAACACATAATTATTCTTAGGTGTTTAAATTTTAACTGAAAAATGATCCCTGTTAAATATAAGAGTGGGAATAAGAGAGGGAGGAGATGTACAATTTGGGACATGCTCAATCGGACTTACCCCAAATGGTGGAGTTAGAAACGTGCCAGGGGATTCCAATACAATCCCATCAAGGTGGCATGTACCAATGCCATCTCACTAGTCCAAGTGATCAACTTCAGTTCACAATTGATCACACTGATAGGTCTAAGAGTTAAAGGGATCACACAAACAAGACTAACTGCTAATACTGCCTGCTAATACTAACTGATAGAATCAAAAAGGGAGAGAATGATCCAACATGGGAAGCTGATACACAGCAGACTCATAGAATGGCAGATGTCCTAAACAGCACTCTGACCTCAGAATCAGCCCTTAAGGCACTCAGATCGTGGAAAGAATGAGGCCATCAAAGAAGAAGGTACTTTTCTCTGAAGGGAGGAAAGAACTTCCACTTTGACTATAACCCTGTCGGAATAAGATTGAAGTCGGTGAACTCAAAAGGCTTCCATAGCCTTGGCAACTCATGACAAGAACCTAGGGAGATTACTGATGCCATAAACAAGAGTGTCAAATTGTTAAGTCAACAACAGGAGTCACTGTGTACTTACTTCTCAGGTGGGATCTGTCCTTAATGTGTTGTCCAATGTGAAGTAATGATATAACTAGTACTGAAATGGTATTTTTACACTTTGTGTTTCTGTGTGGGTGCAAACTGATGAAATCTTTACTTAGTATATAATGAAATCAATCTTCTGTATATAAAGATAATTGAAAATGAATCTTGATGTGAATGGAATGGGAGAGGGAGTGGGAGATGGGAGGGGTGCAAGTGGGAGGGAAATTATGGGGGGGGGAGCCAATGTAATCCATAAACTGTACTTTGGAAATTTATATTTACTAAATAAAAAAAGAAAAAAATAACATATAAATAATGTTAGGCATTATTCAATGAATGAATGGATGAAAAAGAGTGTTATAACTGACAGTACTTCAAAAAATCTGTGGGAAAATGTAATTAAATGGTATTTGCTTTGGAGCAATTTTTTTCAAATTTATGAATAGACTTTTCATTTCCCATGACATTTTTGTAGTCCCCTATTATAAACAAAGGGATATTTATTTCAGCCCTTAAAAAGAAAGAGACAAGATCCCATCACTTAGAAAAACATAGATGTTCCTGGAGCACATTATGTTCAATGAAGTAATCAAGACATAGAAATATAAACATAGTATAAGCTCACGTATTTTTTAAAAAAATAATTATTCATAGTAATAGAAAACAGATTGGAGGTTATCAGTGGCTAGGTAAGAGAAAAGAGGAAATACTGATCAAAGTACAGAAACCTTCAATTATAAGATTGGTACATACTAGAGATACATATCATGGTGTCTATGATTATGGTATACCAAAATTTGATAAGAGACATCTTAAGTGTACTCACCACAAAGTAAAATGGTAACTCTGTGAGGTGACAAATATTTTAATGAGCTTGATTGTTGAAATCACTTCATAATATTTACAATATAAAATATCACACTATATACCCTAAATGCATACCACATCTATCAAATATACCTTACTAAAGGTGACAGGTTTTTTAACTAATTTTTAAAAGTAAATGTTTTTATAGGCAAATAAGTTTAGGTTAAAAAATGAATAAAACAGATTATTGTTTACACCTTTCATATAAAATCTGTATCGGGAAGTATTTGACACAGCAGTAAATTCATATCACATCAGAGTGGCTGATTTGAGTACTGGCTCCTTCACTTTTGATCAAGCTTCCTGCAAATGCATGCCCTGGAAGGCAGCAGATGATGACTTAATGCTTGGGTCCCTGCGATCTATATGGAAGACACAGGCTGAGCTACAGGCTCTTGGCTTTTATTTGACCCGGTGTGGACTGGAAGCAAACCAACAGTTAGAAGATCAATCCCTGTCTATCTCACTGTCTGTCTCTTTGTCCCTATCTTTCAAATGAAATGAAAATAAATAAATAAAAATTTCAGAGACTCTATCAGATAAATGTTGACTCTGTTGCTCTGTGATATTTATGGTGATTTATCATTTTATGACATTACAAACCTTATTAATCAAATTGAAAGTAGCTTTGAACATAACTATCTGTTAGGGAAATAATCTTGATTGAACTTTATAATGATATGAAATAATAAATCAGATATTCTTTAAAATGGCACATTTAAAAAAGAGAATCTATGTTTTTAAATCCATTTATTATGGAATTGTACTTGCATTTGCAGGATGCTTTAGATATCACTTGAAATCTTTAAAACAGCATAATTTATTATCACAAACCCAAGTTTAACCACTTAACAGGTTAAGAGTGATGCATAGGATATTAGGTATTAAAACATCAACAACTACACATTTTATAATAAAAGATTATTCTATAAGTTTATTCACATAAGACAATTATTCTCATAACAACTTCTAAACACTAATATTCATGTGAGTTAGACAAAGTTTTTGGTGTTTCATATTTAAGTTTTTAAAAGAGTAATCTATTTTTGATCACATTTACTCTACTTCTAATCTCTACTTCTAATCTCTACTATATAGTCCAACAATTACTTTAAGGTCAAAAGTCAATTTATTCTCTGTACCAATGCAAGTCCATAGATTTCTCTTGCAGAATGTAATTTATTTGGTTGATTGATCCCTTTCTTATTCCCCTCTTTCTTCCCTCTATCCCTCTGTTCTTTTATCCTTTCCTTCTTTCACTTATTAGAAACTATAATAGCTGTCTTCATGCTAGGATAAATTTCAAAGAACTGCGCTAGTGAAAGAAGGACATGGCCAGTGAAGTCTGAGGACATGAATATAAATCATTCTTTACCACTACCCAGATGTTTACCTTAGGAAAGTAGCAGGATAATTTTAAACATCAGTTTTCTTATGTACAAATGATTTTAAGACTATCTAACTTTTACAACTTACAGAATTAAATGCAATCATGTATATTAAAGCACAAAACATCATACTTAGCACACAGAAATTGATTAATCATGGGGGGATATTTGGCCTAATGTTTAAGATACCCATGTCCAACATCAGAGTAGATGAGTTTGAGTCCTGACTCCAGTTTACATGTAGACCTTGGGAGGCAGTAGTGGTGGCTTAAGTTACTATGCTCCAGCTACCATGTTAGAGACCTGAATTGGCTTCACAGCACTTGTCTTAGGTACTCAGACTAGTCTGGAGCCCTTGTAGACATTTGGAGAGTGAATAGAGGAGAGTACGCTCTATATTTGCCTCACCCTCCCCCCAAAAATTAACTTTGTATTCTTCGTTAAAGTAACTGATTAATGAAGAAAGAATTACATTCAATATGAAATATTTAAAAACTGTGGTATAAGCAAAATGCCAAAGGATAGGATATGATAGTTGGCTGAATCCTAAACAGGTCTTTACCAGATGAAGAAAGGTTAGGTAGGTACCGCAGGTGTGTGAAGCAGCATCTGCAAATATTTGGTATGTAAATTTATATTGAATGTATGCAGACAATAAATGGCTGGAGGAACTGTGAAGAACCATGAATACTGATCCCTTCACGCATCAAGCTATTGGGCAGGGCCTGAGGCAGCGCCTAGGGTCAATCACCTCTAGCAATAATCACAGGTATGTTCACCTCAGACAGATATGTTTTCTTTCTTAATATATTAAAAAGAATACGCAATATTTTGTATAGATCCATTAGTAAATATTTTCACTTTTATGCCTGCTATAATTCAGATGCTTCCTCTCTTATCTGGATATTGGCAAAAGCAATATTCACTGAGGAGCTAACAAGAAAAAAATCTTCACTAAAGATTAACCAGCATATCCAGGGAAGGAGGCCAGAAGGGAAGTGATTAAGCAGTGTGCCTGCTTTGAAAAGGAACATACACTATAGTTTCTGAAATTTGGCATAAGATCACTTAATGTTCTCTGAGCATTTGCTGAAAATTATAATCATAGAAAATGCCCATATTCATGGAAAGGTCTTCCAAGGTTCCTAATAACACAGAATGATCCAGTTATGCTTTACAACTGTCTGCTGTATTTCTGCTCAGAGCATAAAGATATCCCTCTAGTACATATGACTTAACAACATTCCAAGAGGGAACAGACAGCTCTGGTTTGGGTATGCAGAGCTGACTGTCCCAGCTGAAGGAGAGCATGTCTATAGAGCTACTATGAGATATTGCCATTCTCTCTCCAGCTCTACATTAGGACTGAAGCCTAAGCTACATAACTATAGTTTATGAATTAACAGAGGCTAAGATCATTGGTTCAATCCCATTATCTGGGAATTTCAGAAACAAAGAATAAAAGTCTAGTCTGCCTTTCCTGGGGGAGGGGAGGCAGGTTATAGGATTAAAAATGAGATGAAATACATAATCACACACTACTCATGTGAGTAAGGGGTTGCTGCAGGGGAAGTTGCTTCGCTTTGCCACTCTGCTATTACTGCTACCTACTGTCTGCTCTAAGGGCTCACCTGCTGAGATAAAGCTGTCAGGGAGCTGTACTGTGCTAGGTGAAGTCATCACACTAGGCCCTGGACTGCCTGCTGCAAAGATTGTGAGTGGTAAGAGAGTTGTCAAGATATCGGTTTGATCTGATTGTACACAGGGCAGTACCTCTGATCTTATTGCTCTGATTTGGATGTAGCTAGCAGTGCATTTTTCTATTAAGAGCCTAGCTTGAAATACAAAATTCTCTCCCACTTCATGCTGAGTAACCTTGCCTGCTTGACAGCAGGTGAGTTCTCTGATGAATGGAATCAAGGACAGATTTACAGAAATCCAAGTCCCTAGCATTGGTTTTCCAGTCATACAGAGAATTCTGAGACACAGAGATATGCAGCATATAGTACCAATGGGAAAACTCCTTGTCATTTTTGGACATATGGGTGGCACAGAATTTCAAGAATTCAGGAAAAGTAGGACAACAGTTAACACCAACTCAGAAAAAGGACCTAGATTTTGGATAATATCACCTTGGATGATTATTATTTATCTATGTGTCTGGGACCATAGATAAGGTTCGTAATGTCATATGGTGGTAGGTGCTGTATTAGACCATTTTCATTGCTATAACAAAGTACTTGATGCTGAGTACTATATAAAAAAGAGTTTATTTGTTTTAGTTTTGCAGGTTCAAGGGCATGGTACTGACATCTCAACTCTGATGAGAGCCCTCATGGGTATGTCTCATGGAAGGTAGTATAAAGGCAGAAGTGAGAGTGAGAGGGGGACCACTTGGCAAGATAAAAGCCAGACAGTAGGGGCAAGGGAAAGTTGATTCTTTTATAAGAACTCCTCTTGCCAGGCTGACACTGTGGCACAGCAGGTTAATGCCTTGGCCTGAAGCACCGGCACCCCACATGGGCGCCAGTTCAAGTCCCAGTTGTCCACTTCTGATCATGATCTCTGCTATGGCCTGGGAAGGCAGAAGATGGCCCAAGTCCTTGGGCCCCTGCACCCATGTGGGAGACCCAGAAGAAGCTCCTGGGTCTTGGCCCCAGATCGGCGCAGCTCTGGCTGTTGCAGCCAATTGGGGAGTGAACCATCAGATGGAAGACCGCTCTCTCTCTCTGCCTCTCCTCTCTCTGTGTAACTCTTTCAAATAAATAAAAAAAACTTTTTTTTTTAAAAAAGAGCTCCTCTTGTAAGAACTGGGGTCCCAGGAGAACTAAGTTAATTTCTTCCAAGGGCACTGCTCTCAAAGACCTCCTGACCTCCCAGTAGATCCCGCCTCTTAAAGGCTCTACTTCCTCTTAACAACACCACTGTGGAGACCAAAATTTCAACATACGAACCTTTGGGGGACAAAACATATCAAACCATAACAGATATTAACTCATTCAGTGCATAAAAAGGCAAGCATCATAATTGAAACAGAATCAGATATAAATACATAAGGCTGGGAGCAGGTAATCATAGATTGGACTCCCTCCTAGGAGGTTTGTCTAGGTTATAAACAGGCCAAAATTCCTCCAAATATACATATATCATTGCAAGAGAGTAGTCAGAGCTTCAGGAGTTATCCCCAGTAGGCTCAAAATCATCATATTTATCTGTAAGCCTCACACATTAAATCAGAGGGACAAAGTCTGGCAAGAACCAGGGAGTGTGTTTGACTTCAAGGAGTTAATGGCCTAGTGGCAATTACAAACAAAAATGTAAGAGAAATGTTCTAAAATACATGTGCCTGTAATATGGTAAGAAAGCATAGAAACAGTAAAGAAAGTTGGCCCGAGAGTGGTGGGATCATGAATTCGGATGTTTTTGCTTAGAATTCTTAGTTCAGAAAAAAGGCAAGAAAAGAAACTTAAGTGGTATGCTAATCATCTCAACCTTTTATAGGGAAGCAAAAATAGAAAGAATTAGGGAAGTAGGAAATACAAGAAAATTATCTGGGTAAAGGTTATTTTAATTCTCAAGTAAACATCTTTTTGGTATTAAATTCCCTTCAAAAGTGTCAGCATTAAATTTTAAATATCAGAGATAGCAATATATTTACTAACAATATATAAAATTGTGAATGCTTGGGCACAGATAAAATATAGGTTAGATTGAGAGTGTAAATGGTTAATAGTTTTTCTCACTCCAAGATAAACAACCCCATCACTCCTTTGGAGTTACTGATCATAAAAAAATTATCTCAGAAGTATTTGACATAGGCAACAAATTAAATTATTTTATTTCAGGAATCATCTCTAGGGATAATATGAGTTCTTGGATCATTATAACTATGCTAAAATCAATTTGGATTGATCAGAGAGAGTGAATTGAAATAATACAGAAAACACTCAAAGCAGTTCACGTTCTAATACATGAAGAATTCATAATAAGCATTTCTAAGCTTAAGAGAAAAGACAACAATAAACTGAAAATGGCTTACATACATAAATCAAATCAAGGTTTTTTCATTGTTTGTTGCTTGTTTTAAAAAATCTATTTTGCTTAATTTATAAGACATAATGAAGATTTTTTATGTTATAAAATATGACCTGTATTTGGGATATTAATTCAACCCTTAGCTGATTTTCCAACCTGTAATATTTGCTTTTTATGATGAACACATTGAATTAGTATCTCCCGGCCGGCACCGCGGCTCACTAGGCTAATCCTCCACCTTGCGGCGCCGGCACACCGGGTTCTAGTCCCGGTCGGGGCGCCGGATTCTGTCCCGGTTGCCCCTCTTCCAGGCCAGCTCTCTGCTGTGGCCAGGGAGTGCAGTGGAGGATGGCCCAGGTGCTTGGGCCCTGCACCCCATGGGAGACCAGGAAAAGCACCTGGCTCCTGGCTCCTGCCATCGGATCAGCGCGGTGCGCCAGCTGCAGTGCGCTGGCCGCGGCGGCCATTGGAGGGTGAACCAACGGCAAAGGAAGACCTTTCTCTCTGTCTCTCTCTCTCACTGTCCACTCTGCCTGTCAAAAAATAAATAAATAAAAAAATAAAAAATAAAAAATAAAAAGAATTAGTATCTCCCCATATTGAGATGTGATACACAAATAGATAATATTTTTAAAAACTGTTTAAAATAAAAGTAGTAAGAGTTTAGAATGATTAAATCTTCTATTCAAAGTGTAACTTTAAGAATTAAATGATGATAAACTAATTTATTTGTAATACATAGCACCATTATGCAATTTTAATTTCATTATTTTAAGTAGCATATGTCCTAATAGGCTACAGTATTTCTCCAACAACAAGTTGATAGATCATGTTTTGGGCTGTTCCACTCAGTTTATGTTTTCCAAGTCATGTTTCCTCTTCATTGTTTTATGTAGTATTTTTTTTTAACTTAGTAATACAAAGGTTACAAGGGCTCACTTTGAGACTGCAATTTGCTCAGTGTCCAATTATGTTACAAGGACTTACTGCCTAACAGCTTACTTCAAAGTGTCCCCTGGCTGCAACAAAACAGTCAGGATCAAAAGCTGTAAACTTGTACCAAACAGCTTCTGCTTCTTTCCTTAACTCTTTATAATCTGATACACAATGTTTTATATAAATATACATAAAAATAATCGCATTTAGTCAAAATATTCTAAACTAAAAACCGTTAAGTGCAATACCGAAAATTGAGAATTTTTGAAACCAATCAAAAATATACACATTCATAACGATATACCATCTCTCTTATTCCAATTGGCTATTTATCTTCATAATTTTTCTTTGTATGCTATCTTTAATTCCACATCTTCCTTTAGTTCTTCTATCAACTCTTATAAGCTTGTATGTCAACCATTACCCAAATTTTATTTCAAAGTTGCCTGAATTCCATAAATTGCAAAGGATCAATCCCACATTTCAATTTACTTGATCTTTTTGAAACATTAAGTGTAGTTGAACATGCTTGAACTATTTCATGCGTTCACACTTTATGCTCTTAATTTTCCCCTTCCTTCCTACCTCTTCCTTTTCAGTCTTCTAAGTCTTACCACTTTGCTAACTTAAGTATTGAGTCTTAAGTCTCAGAATACCCATTAACAAGTTTTAAAGTTTGTTGTCTTCTAGACTAACATTTACAGCTTACATAGGTATATACAACTAATTTGCATGCTTCTCTACAAATTCACATATCCTTTTTTCTCACATTGCTCCTCTTATTTATTAACATTTAATCCAGTTGCAAACTCTATTTTATACCCTCAAACTACTACATTTAATCATATGTAAATACTTTCTTAAAAATACTTCCTTTTGTCTTTGCTGCCACTATGCTTCTTCAATATGATCTGTCACACAATCATGACCATTTTCTAACTAGATTCCCTGCTTTTCTTGTTTTTTAGAATCCACTTTCCTCTTATCAAAACACATTACTCTCAATCGCATCATTTACAATCTTTAGGTTTCCTTTGGTATGTGGAGCAAAATCCCAACTGCCTAGGATGGCTTATAATTCTGTATGAACTCAACCTTTCTTTTTCAACTTCATATCTTCCCACCCTTAAGTGTGCTCACTATACTTACACTTCTGGCACACTGGTATTGCCTTGTAAAAGTCAAATCTATCCTGCCAGAAGTAATTTCCACATGAAGATATTCTCTGTGCTGATCTACTTTATTAGCAGCACCTCATAATCTTCAGGTTTCAGAGGAGCTGCTAACTGCTCAAACAAGTCTTTCCTGGTTACCCTAGGTTCATATTTTTGTGTATGTGCGTGCATGTGTATGTGTGTTTAAGAATACACTTAGAAATTTACAACAGTTTTGGGGACATTTAAATAACTATATTTATATGTGTGTATCTATAACTATAATATAAAATCTTTGAGGTTATCAGATGTAGATACTGTCATGACTGGCAGACATTTGGCACTCCATAGGTGCTTCATTAAATGTGGTTAAGAAATTCGCTATCTAGTGTGTTCCATTGCAGTTTTAATTTTTAATACATGAACTTAAATATTTTTCTAGTTAGTATACTTAAAAACTGGTAATAAAGTACATTTTATGTGTTGCCATGACCAAAACAAACAAAAAAAGTAAATAAATAACCAGGGGGCAGATGTTTAACACAGAAGTTAAGACACTCCTTAAGACACCTGTATCTCATATTCAAGTGCCAAAATTTGAGTCTTGGAACTCATTTTATTTTATTTTTTTAAAGATTTTATTTATTTATTTGAGAGGTAGAGTTACAGACAGTGAGAGGGAGAGACAGTAAGGTCTTCTGGCCAACGGTTCACTCCCTAAATGGCCACAACAGCCGGAACTGCACCAACCTGAAGCCAGAAGCCAGGTGCGTCTTCCCGGTCTCCCACATGGGTGCAAGGGTCCAAGCACTTGGGCCATCTTCTACTGCTTTCCCAGACCACATCAGAGCTAGACTGGAAGAGGAGCAGCTGGGACTAGAACTGGCGCCGCAAGCGGAGGATTAACTTACTGTGCCATGGCACCAATCCCGTTGGCACTCATTTTAATTCCAACTTCCTGATTGTGGACCATGGGAGAAAGCAGGAGATGGCTCAAATAGTTGGGGTTACGGCACACCCATATGGGAGACCCACACTGAGTTCTGGTTTCTTGGCTTTGACCCGGTCCTGCCTTGGCTGTTATAGGATTTAGAGAGTGAATTAATGGATGGGACATTCTCCCTCCTCACTCTCTCTCTGCTCTTCAAATAAAAGGAAAAATTAACAGAATTAGTGAGGTAATGTCTATGTTAATTAGCTTAATTTAACCAATCTACAATTTATAGGTATTTCACAAAATCACTGAACACCAAGGATATACACAATTTTTATGTGTCAGTTAAAAATATAAGCCAAAAATCTAGTTTTGGAGGTATTAAACCACCTGATGATTTATGATCTCTTATGCCATCTTATACAGAACTTTTTACTATAGTGAACATTGCACATATATTTGGTTATATGTCTTTGTCAGAAATAAAGCCCATAGTGGCTATTTATTTATTTATTTATTTAGGAGAACAGTAGTTTATTGACCTGGCAGGCTCTCCAGCCAGCCCACTGCACATCCACAGGGCTTGGGGGCTATGGCTCAGACCCTGGCAGGTGGTAGTTGGTCCTTTGGGGTCGAGGACGTAGGGGGTTGCAGAGGTGAGGGCGCCATGCCCACTCACTCAAAGCACAGTTCTTGAAGCCCTGGCAGGTGTCAGACATGGCCCATGCCTGACTGCCCCACCCTTCAGCAGCCTGGAAGCCTTGGGTATAGAAACAAGAATCCGTGGGGGGTGCGGGTGCAGCTGCATGAACAGCCCGGGGCCCACCCAGGCCAAAGCCCCCTGGAAAACAGCTGGAGGAGGCAGAGTGTGGAGGCCTTGGGGTAGCAGGGCGGCTGGCGGTGGCCGGTGACTTGGTGGGCGCTAGGCCAGGTGGTAGAAGAGGCTGCCAGTGCAGAGCCGCCACTGGAGCTCCTGCCAGAGCAGCTGCCACTCGCGCTGGGTGCCCTTCATGATGCCACTGTTCTCCAGGGCGCGGCGCGACAGGTAGGGCAGCACTTCCATCACAGGCCCGTAGGGCACGTACTTGTACATGAGGAAGCCCGCCTGGCCCAGGGGGAAGCTGATCTGGTCACACATGCCCAGCAGCTGCCCGAAGCACACCTGGCGGTCGGCGGGATGCAGGCCCAGCTCCTCCATCCTGTGCAGCGTAAAGCGAATCGTGTCCTTGTGGGAGGCCACCATCACCTTGGCCCTTAGGTTGTGCTTCAGTTCCTCCAGGACGTAATTGAGGCACGTGGGGTTGATGGGTTCCTCGTAGCCAATCTCTGCGGCCCAGGCATGCTCCTGAGCCATGTAGGCGCCTCACACCAGCTTGGCCCGGAAACACCAGCCCTCCCTGCGGGCCGGCTCCATGTCCAGCGTCACATTGTCATAGGCATCCTTGAGGTAGCACAGGTAGGTGTTGAAGATGAGCGGCTTCTCCACATTGAACTTGCGCTGCATCTCCAGTGTCAGGCGGCTGATGGCCAGCTAGAAGTAGGACTGCTCGGCATCCACCATCAGCCCCATGCCCACTTCTGTGGCTTTCTTGGCCAGCACGACCATACTCTGCAGCATCCGGGTCATCTGCATCTCCTCCTCCTTGGTGGACCGTGACAGCAGGGGCTCCAGCTGCCCTGTCTGCACCTTGGGGACCACGAAGGTGCTTGGAGAGCCGAGTACTGCTATCAATTAAGCTGCTCCAGTCCAGCAGGTCCACGGTGCCAGACACCCCCAGTGGGTTAAGTGTCCCTTTTTCCCCACATCCTCTCCAGCATCTATTGTTCGTAGATTTCTGAATGTCAGCCATTCTAACTGGGGTGAGGTGGAACCTCATTGTGGTTTTGATTTGCATTTCCCTGATGGCTACTGATCTTGAACATTTCTTCATGTGTCTGTTGGCCATTTGGATTTCCTCTTTTGTAAAATGTCTATTGAGGTCCTTGGCCCATCTCTTAAGTGGGTTGTTTTTATGTTGTGGAGTTTCTTGATTTCTTTGTAGATTCTGGTTATCAACCCTTTATCTGTTGCATAGTTTGCAGTATTTTTTTTTTCCATTCTGTCTGTTGCCTCTTCACTTTCCTGACTGTTTCTTTTCAAGTACAGAAACTTCTCAATTTGATGCAATCCCAATTGTTAATTTTGGCTTTGACTGCCTGTGCTTCCGGGGTCTTTTCTAAGAAGTCTTTGCTTGTGCCTATATCTTGCAGGGTTTCTCCAATGCTCTCTAATAATTTGATGGTGTCAGGTCGTAGATTTAAGTCTTTAATCCATGTTGAGTGGATTTTTGTGTAAAGTGAAAGGTAGGGGTCTTGCTTCATGATTCTGCACGTGGAAATCCAATTTTCCCAGCACCATTTATTGAACAGACTGTCCTTACTCCAGAGACTGGTTTTGGATCCTTGATCAAATACAAGTTGGCTATAGATGTTTGGATTGATTTCTGGTGTTTCAATTCTGTTCCATTGGTCTATCCAACTGTTTCTGTACCAGTACCATGCTGTTTTGATAACAACTGCCCTGTAGTATGCCCTGAAATCTGGTATTGTGATGCCTCCGGCTTTGTTTTTGTTGTACAAGATTGCTTTAGATATTCGAGGTCTCCTGTGTCTCCGTATGAATTTCACCATCAATTTTCCAGATCTGAGAAGAATGTCTGAATATAACCTTACCATAAAACTCAGCCATACCACTTCTTGGAATTTACCCAAAGGAAATGAAATTGGCAAACAAACATGCTGTCTGCACATTAATGTTTATTGCAGCTCAATTCACAATAGCTAAGACCTGGAACCAACCCAAATGCCCATCAACAGTAGACTGGATAAAGAAATTATGGGACATGTACTCTATAGAATACTATACAGCAGTCAAAAACAATGAAATCCGGTCATTTGTAACAAGATGGAGGTATCTGGAAAACATCATGCTGAGTGAACTAAGCCAGTCCCAAAGGGACCAATATCATATGATCTCCCTGATCGGCAACAACTAACTGAGCACCAAAGGAGAAACCTGTTGAAGTGAAATGGACACTATGAGAAACAGTGACTTGATCAGCCCTTGTCCTGACTATGATGTACAATGTAATACTTTATCCCTTTTAGTATTTTTTTTTTGTTCTAGTACTATTGGTTGAACTCTGTAACTAACACACAATTATTCTTAGGTGTTTCAATTTTAACTGAAAAGCGATCCCTGTTAAATATAAGAGGGGGAATAAGAGAGGGAGGAGATGTACAATTTGGGACGTGCTCAATCGACTTGCCCCAAATGGTGGAGTTAGAATCATGCCAGGGTACCCAATACAATCTCATCAAGGTGGCCTGTACCAAATCCATCTAACTAGTCCAAGTGATCAATTTCAGTTCACAACTGATCACACTGATAGGTCTAAGAGTCAAAGGGATCACACAAACAAGATTAGTGTCTGCTAATACTAGCTGATAGAATAAAAAAGGGAGAGAACGATCCATTATGGGAAGCAGGATAGACAGCAGACTCATAGAATGGCAGATGTCCTAAATAGCACTCTGGCCTCAGAATCAGCCTTTAAGGCATTCAGATATGGCTGAAGAGCACATGAGAGTATTTTAGTCAAGGAAAGCCAAAACACCATGGGAAAAAAAAAAAGACCTAAATGAAAGATCTCTGGGAGTGAGATCCCAGTGGAAAGAATGGGGCCATCAAAGAAGGAGCTACCTTTCTCTGAAGGGAGGAGAGAACTTCCACTTTGACTATGATCCTCATGGAATAAGATTGAAGTCAGCGAACTCAAAAGGCTTCCATAGAGTTGGCAACTCATGACTAGAGCCTATGGAGATTATTGACGCCATAAACAAGAGTGTCAAATTGTTAAGTCAACAACAGGAGTCACTGTGTACTTACTTCTCATGTGGGATCTGTCCTTAGTGTGTTGTCCAATGTGAAGTAATGCTATAACTATTACTGAAACAGTATTTTACACTTTGTGTTTCTGTGTGGGTGCAAACTGATGAAATCTTTATTTAATATAAACTGAATTGATCTTCTGTATATAAAGATAATTGAAAATGAATCTTGATGTGAATGGAATGGGAGATGGGAGGGATGTGAGTGGGAAGGAAATTATCGGGGGGAGCCATTGTAATCCATTAACTGTATTTTAAAAATTTATATTTAGTAATAAAAAAATTAGAAAAAAAGACTAGTGTTTGCTAATACTGATAGAATCAAAAAGGGAGAGAACGATCCAACATGGGAAGCAGGATACACAGCAGACTTATAAAATGGCTGATGTCCTAAACAGCACTCTGGCCTCAGAATCAGCCCTTAAGGCATTCGGATATGGCTGAAGAGCCCATGAGAGTATTTTGGGCATGGAAAGCCAAGACACTCTGGCAAAAAACAAACAAACAAACAACAACAAAACAAAAACCTAAATGAAAAATCTCTGCTAGTGAGATCCCAGTGGAAAGAACAGGGCCATCAAATGAGGAGGTGCCTTTCTCCGAAGGGTGGAGAGAACTTCCACTTTGACTATGACCCTGTCGGAATAAGATCAAAATCGGGGAACCCAAAAGACTTCCATAGCCTTGGCAACTCATGACTAAAGCCTAGGGAGATTACTGACGCCATAAACAAGAGTGTCAAATTGTTAAGTCAACAACAGGAGTCACTGTGTACTTACTCCTCATGTGGGATCTGTCCTTAATGTGTTGTCTAATGTGAAGTAATGCTATAACTAGTACTGAAACAGTATTTTACACTTTGTGTTTCTGTGTGTGTGCAAACTGATGAAATCTTTACTTAATATATGCTAAACTGACCTTCTGTATATAAAGAGAATCGAAAATGAATCTTGATGTGAATGGAATGGGAGAGGGAGCGGGAGATGGGAGGGGTGTGAGTGGGAGGGAAGTTATGGGGGGGGAAGCCATTGTAATCCATAAGCTGTACTTTGGAAATTTATATTTACTAAATAAAAGTTAAAAGAGGAAATAAAGCCCAATATGGGATTCAAATACTACAAAAAGTTTTCAAGGGAAGTGTAAAAATTAGGGTAGTTTATAGGAAGGGGCTAAGCAAGGAACTTGTCTAAATTAAGTTTTAGGTGAATCTCAGAAGGAACCATGAGAGAAAATTAGGCCACAGAGTTTTTCCTATGTAAACAGAAGGGGGTCAGTTCCTTTAAAAGGTCATATAAGCATATCATTAGTGTGGGCTTTTCCTGGGGTTGGTAGGACAAAGTCATGTGTTAAAGCAGTCAACAATCAGCACTGGGTAAGGAGTATACTTGCTAAGAAGAGGTATGAGAAAGGAAGCTAGAGTTCCCATTTTATATTGCTTATTCATTTGGTCATTATGATAACTTTCTAACAAGATTATCATTGTTTTATAATGAAGAATTAAATATTAAATATTAAATGCTTAGTTCAAGTGATAACTGTTTCAATAGAACCCAGGACTATCATTATACAACCAAGCTGCTTCTCCACTGAATCCTGCTTTGCATATACAAAGGGTCTCAAACAGAATTGAAGAATGTCCAATATGGGTGAATCAATTGACAGTTGTTAACGAGATCATTTTAAACTTGGCAAGAAAATCATCAGAAAGATTAAAGGGTTAAGACACTCATGACTACATTTTCAATAATGAATTTGTTATTCTCAGTATTAAGAAAATCACGACATTTCTGGCACTGTGGCACAGCAGGTAAAGCTGCCACCTGCAATGCTGGCATCCCACATAGGCAGCAGTTAGAGTCCTAGCTGCTCCACTTGCGACCCAGATCCCTGCTGATTCACCAGGGAAAGCAAAAGAAAGTAGCCAAGTGCTTGGGACCTTGTACCCATATCTGGGGGCCTGGAAGAAGCTCCTAGTTCCTGGCTTTATCCTGGCCCAGTCTCAACTGTTGTGGCCACCTGGGGAGTGAACCAGCAGATCAAGATGACTCTCTCTCTCTCTCTCTCTCTCCCCTTGTCCTTTCAAATAAATACATAAATAAATCTAAAAACAAAATAAAACAAAAAAGAAGAAATTCACCACCATATTAATAATGGAGATGCTTTTTATCATGTTGAAATCATTTTCATATTTTTATATTTAGTGCTCTCAAAGCCTGATTATATAGATAATATTTTTTTTTGACAGGCAGAGTTAGACAGTGAGAGAGAGAGACAGAGAGAAAGATCTTCCTTTTCCATTGGTTCACACCCCAAATGGCCATTATGGCCGGTGCACGCACCGATCTGAAGCCAGGAGCCAGGTGCTTCCTCCTGGTCTCCCATGAGGGTGCAGGGCCCAAGCACTTGGGCCATCCTCCACTGCCTTCCCGGGCCACAGCAGAGAGCTGGACTGGAAGGGTGCAACCGGGACAGAATCTGGCACTAGAACACAGACTGGGACTAGAATCCGGGGTGCCAGCACCGCAGGTGGAGGATTAGCCAAGTGAGCCGCAGCGCCGGCCCATATATAATATTTTTATTTCTATTAAATAGATAAGAGAGTAAGCAATAGGACTTTTGTTTTGCCCAAGATCATAAATGAGGATGTAGCATAACTTGGTCTAAACCTAGGTGAGCCTGATACCAGATTCTGTGTACTAACCACTGTCACTGCTAACATGAACTGATATAAATTTGTAGTTGACAAAATGATTCCATATATATGTATGACGTTTAATCAGAGAGAGAAAGAAAGAAAGAAAAAGGGGGGGAGGCTATAGTTACAAAGTGTCCCTCTCCAAATAACTTGTTATCAAGAGGTGATTGCCGGCACTGCAGCTCAATAAGCTAATCCTCCGCCTACGGCGCCAGCACACCAGGTTCTGGTCCCGGTCGGGGCACCGGATTCTGTCCTGGTTGCTCCTCTTCTAGTCCAGCTCTCTGCTGTGGCCCAGGAGTGCAGTGGAGGATGGTCCAGGTCCTTGGGCCCTGCACCCGCATGGGAAACCAGGAGAAGCACCTGGTTCCTGGCTTTGGAGCAGCGTGGAGCCGGCCGCAGTGTGCAGGCCGCAGGGGCCACTGGGGGGTGAACCAATGGAAAAGGAAGACCTTTCTCTCTGTCTCTCTTACTGTCCACTCTGCCTTTCAAAAAAAAAAAAAAAAAAGAGGTTATTAGGCCAAGAGAGCTCCCCCTCACCCCCTCATGAATGGGACTAAAGTCATCAAACAGGTTTCATGCTTCTTCCACGGAAGGACGTAACGTTTCTCCCTTAGGGAGGCTACAACTACACCTACTAGTGCCTGCATCTTGGACTTCTCAGCCTTCAGAATTGTGAGAAAACTAGAATGCATTCTTTATAAATTATTCATTTTCAAGTTATTTATAAAAGCAGAATAAACGGGTTAAGACAGAAATCAATTTTTAATAAATGACATAATCCACACTTTTTTTTTCAAAGTATCCTGTATCTTAGATTGTTTTGGCTGCTATATGGATACTATTACAGACTGAGTGGCTTGTAAAGAACATAAATTTATCTTATCATGGTTCTAAAGTCTAAGATATCCAAGATCAGTGAACTGGCAAATTCAGATTTTGGTGAGGACCTGTATTCGGGTTCATAGACAACTAAGTTCTCTTCATGCCCTTTCATGGTAGGAAGAGCCAGCGGAACTTGCTTTTATAAGATTAACCAACCCCATTCAGGAGGGCCCTTCCTTCCTGTGCTAATCACCTCCCAAAAGGTGCCACTCGCAAATAGTATCACATTGGGGATTAGGTGTCATTATATAAATCTGGATGGAGTACATTCAGTCCACAATACCCCATTTAGTGAAATATAAAAATAATTAAAACAAAGCTCTATCATACATTTTGCCACAAAAAAGGAAAAATAATGATACATTATCAAGTGACTAAATTAGAAAAAATCAAGTAACTCAAAAAGTGGAAATTTCTGACAACAAATGAAAAAATATCCATATTTATAGTTAAAAATATAAATAAAAATATCTCAAATACTATACAAATCTTGTAATTCTGAAGGCCCAAATCTCTACAAATAGAACTGAGAAGATTTTTATCATTAAGTTAAAATTCATTCCTTTTAAATAAACCCATTCCATTTTTACCATGGATCATTCAGAGCTGTTTTCACAGGATTTGTAGATACACAAATCAAGTATTAAATATCAAATAATCAAGGAATAAGTAATAACTAACAATATTATAAGGAGCATCTCAGTGTTTAAAAATATATTTGGGAATATACTAAGACAAGCAGGGATGATAATAGAATACAATGTAAAAAAAAAAAAACTCAATGTTTATAAAAGTTTTGTACCACTACAGCTTACTTCTCATTTGTAGCTCTAAACAAAAGAAGCTTATTTAGGAAGTCTTCTGGTAATGAACTTGTATTGTTGAAAAGGTAGTATGCTTGTTCTTATTAAGGGGAGGGGGAATTAGGGGAAATGTGGCCTGTGAGAGACAAGCCAAAATAGCACTGAAAATTGCTAGAGTGATTTTATACCTCAAGAGGAAAAGATGGGGTGCCTCGGACCCAGGGAGATTATCCTACATAAATAACTATTTTAGCGACGGGGTGTGACGACTGACTGAACACCAAGAGGGAAACCTGTTGGAGTGAGGTGGACACTATGGGAAATGGTGGCTTGATCAGCATAGCCCTGACTGTTAATGAACAACTAAATACATTATCCCTCTTAGTAAAAAAAAAAAAAAAAACAAAACTATTTTACTAGTTTCTAACAAGATTTCACTTATTTCTAGTGGGATTTTTGTAGAAACTCTAAAATTTTAGTTGAGAATAAAACAAAGAACAGGATGCTTTAAAAAGGCAGGACTTACAACTACTTTTAAATATTCTTAGAAGTATGGCATTATAGTCCATATATGTAATTCCATGTGAGAACATGTCTATAATTTAATGCTTTCAAAGCAGTGTTTACCTCTCTTTGTACATTTTCTGTTGCTATAACCAAACATCACAGACTGAGTAATTTATAAATAACAAAGATTTATTCAGCTCAAGATTCTGGAGGCTCGGAATCCAGATCAGCCAGCCACATTTGGTGAGGTCCACCCTTCTCATAGGGATTCTCTGCGGAGTCCCAAGAAGAACATAACAGGGCCAGACAGAAAGCCCTAGACTCTCCTCCTCTTCCTACAAAGCCACAGTACCTTTGGATTCATTGATCTTAATTACTTCTCCCAGGTCCCACCTCCAAATACCATAGATTCGATTAACCTTCCATTCTCAAAACTCACAACATGGATTACATTTCAACATGGATTGGGGTAGGGACATTCAAATCACCATGCCATTTAAATTGTACTAATACATTGTCAAGGAAGTTTTCAAATTGGAATTTGAGGAATCAGAGTTGCTGAGAAGTCTCAGAAAACTTCAAAACGAAGTACAATAATATCTTTCCATCTAATTCTTGTATATAATAGTTTCATGAAGAATTCAATGTGGAACCTCCAATAAGTAGCTTGTGTGTGTGTTCATGCTAGATTTACAGTAGACTGCGTATACTTTGAAATCTACTTGTATAGGCAATCTACTAAAAAGAAATAGCTAAACTTGGAAGTTTTCAAGCAATAAAGTAAAGGATAATCACTCCCTTCACCCCCAAATAAAGGCTATATTCTCGGACAAAACTGAATCCCAAATGTGTTCAACAACATTTTATTTCTGGAGATGACTTCAAGTAAGGCATAATACCTTTAAAAAAACACTGTTGCTGAATGTATAAATAATGAAATTCTAACAAACTTCTTTCTGTAAAACCAGATGAGCAGCCTGCTCAGTTTGATGTTTTCACATATAAGTACTTTTATATATTAGCTCTATAAAAATGGAAATATTGAGGTTGTAATATTGTATAGCCAGGGTACTAATAATTACAAAGACTGTAAAACTTCCCCCAAGGCACAGAAGTAAAGTTTAGTTTACTCAGATCTATTCACACTTACAGTGCACTGGAAGTCATAAAGTACAACTCATCCGTAAGAGTAAGATGAGAGGATTTTTTTCCACAAAAACATGAAATTACAATTAAGTGACCGTGTATTTCATTGTTATCATATGGAGTAATTTTAAACTAAGGACCTACACAGGGCATTTGGATGCAGATAGTAGATACTGTCAGGACCTAGTCTCCCACAGCCTCCCAGTTTCCCTTTCTACCTTGAAGTCTCATTATCCTTCTTTTATGACTGCAAATCAACCTCTTAATGAAAATAAGTCATTGATTTGAGGGAGTTGTGCAGCTGGCCTACAAGGTCCCTAATCACGTGACTCATGAGGTTATTCATTTTTCCTATCAATAACATTTTGATATTTGGTCTTGTCCTGAAGGAATTCTTTTCCTGGAGCCCCAGTACCCAAGCATAAAGTAACTACCATCTGCACATAGTCCCCAGACTGCCTGTAGCCCACTCTCACTTTGCCATCATCAAAATTCCTTAGAGGACATGACATTGTGGAACAATAGGAGGGCCACTGGCACTGCAGAAAAACCAGGAATGTGACAAGCTGAACACAAATCTCTGTCCCAACTCCAGTCTCTAAGAATCTCTATACCTATGGAAGCCTGAGTGTTCAGCCCAGTTCCGTAACCTGGACTTTTCAACAAACATCTCCTTTCTTTCACTACTCTGATGTTAATGATTGGCTGTCTGCACTTGGAGAGAGCAGAATCAGTTGGGGGCATCTACAGCAACTCTTCCAACTATTTCTAAGGGTATTCTATATTGAATTTGATTAAATGAGTTGGGGAAAAATGTTCAGATTAGAACTTATCAAGAAAATGTTTTGTTCTTAAAGTACCAATATAAAGAAGTTAGACTGCAGACTTAGGATATTATTTTGGTGGCCAACTTCGTGGCTCATTTGGCTAATCCTCCACCTGTGGCACCGGCATCCCATATGGGCGCCGGATTCTGTCCCGGTTGCTCCTCTTCTGGTTCTCAGTTCTCTGCTGAGGTCCAGAAGGGCAGTGGAGGATGGCCCAAGTGCCTGAGCCCCTACACCCACACGGGAGACCAGGAAGAAGCACCTGGCTCCTGGCTTCGGATCCGTGCAGCGTCGGCCGTAATGGCCATTTGGGGAGTGAACCAACGGAAGGAAGACCTTTCTCTCTGTCTCTCTCTCTCACTGTCTATAACGCTACCTGTCAAATATATAAAAAAAGGATATTATTTTATATGTGATGTAAGGGGGAAATTGTTGTCAATGATATACTGAAAAATGAATTAGCAGGGATAGTACTTTGCTTGCAATTAGAATACCAATTGGAATGCCTGTATCACGTATCAGAGTGCCAGGGTTCAAGTCTGACTCCATTCTGGATTCCAGCTTCTTGCTGATGGGCAATCTGAGAGGCAGCAGGTAATAGCTCAGTGGGTGACTCCTCTGCCATACATCTGTATTGAGTTCCCAGCTCCCAGCACTCTCTCTCTCTGCCTCTCCCTTTCTCTCTGTAACCCTGCCTTTCAAATATATAAATCATTTTAAAAAATATTATTGCTTCACAATCTTATAATTTTTAATGAAACAGGAAATAACAGCATTGTTCCTCTGCATTTTTCAAACTATGCCATTTCTCCATTCTTTTTTTTTGTTTATTTTATCTGATTGAGTTATTTCAAAAATCTTGTCAGAAGATTTTTTCTACCTGGTCTATTCTACTGTAGAAATTCTCAAACATGTTTTTTATTTCATTCATTTATGTTTTCATCTCCAAAAATTTTTAAAGGATTTCTTAATTTTATATATGTGAAAGATGGAGTTACAGAGAGTTAGAGAGAGAGGTCTTCCATCTGATGGTTCACTCCCCAATTGGCTGCAATGGCCGGAGCTGTGCCAATCCAAAGCCAGGATCTTCTTCTGGGTCTCCCACGTGGGTGCAGGGGCCTAAGGACTTGTGCCATCTTTCACTTCTATCCTAGGCCATAGCAGAGAGTTGGATCAGAAGAGGAGCAGCCAGGACTAGAACAGGCACCCATATGCGATGCTGGCGCTTCAGGCCAGGGCGTTAACCCACTGCAGCACAGCGCAGGCCCCTTCATCTCCAAAATTTTTTCATATTTTTTAATGAATTTTATCTATTATTGAATGCTTTGTTCATGTTGCCTATTGTTTTCTTCATTCCTTAATCTGTCTATCTGTATTCTCTTGCATTGCATGAGGCTTCCTTATAATCTTTATTTTGAAATCCATTCTGGCATTTCATAGATATCCTTCAAATCAAGATTTATTTTTGGAGAACTACTGTGTTCTTTTGGAACTGTCATTCTACATTGTTTTTTTGTTATTGTTGTTGTTTCCTGTGTCTTATGTTCTTCTCTGTGCTTGGCCTACTGAAACCCAATGCCATTTCCATAACAATGACCATAGATACATTTTACATTTTAAGGAAGAATTTTTTTTTTTTTTATGATTTTTGTCACTAGCTAACAACCTGAGCAACTCCAAAGTCCTTACTGTGATTCCTTTTCTATTTCAACACCCTAAAGTTTCCTGATTTTGCCCACAGTTGTTCTTCAGGTTTTTAGTTAATTTCCTAGGAGAGATGCAATTACTAGCCACTCTGATGACCCAAATCCTATTACAAGAAAAACTACTCTGCACATAGGTCACAAAGTGTCCAAAGGTCACCATTCACTTCACTATAATGCTAAGGTCTCTGCCCTAGGAAGAGGTTAAACCTCATTAGCTTAGCATACCATACCATACATGTCAAGACATGATTCTGATCTGTGCTGCATGACTTTGTGTCCATCCTTACATATGAGAACAAGATATTGCCCTCCATTGTATTCATTCTCTCCTACAAGAAAATCTATCCATTTCCCCTTCTTAGGAGTTACAGGCTTGGCAATGATACCCTGTGGTTTCCTTATTTGCCACAAATAAATTACTTTATGTGACAACTACTGTTGGTGGAGGTTTTGCTTTCACTCACCAAGAAGTGAATCATTCTGGTATGGAGACAGTTTTTCTTTTCTTATTTTTGGTCTGAATTTATACTCCTCGTCATCTTTTATTCTAGTTACTAGGCTAAAGATATACAAGATTTTCTGTTGAACATGTTCAGCCTTCAAATACACATATTCAGCTAAGCAAGGTCATATGGACACCTCTTTTTATGATTAAAACCAAAATGTTTTTGTGTGTTTGCTAACTAGTGATCTTTAAATAATCTGCTTTGACAGTCTCTTATGAAATTTTCTTAAAGATCCATGGTATATGTGATAGATGAATTGTGGCATGGTATATTGTGGCAGATAGATGACCTTCTCACACCATTAAAATTAAATGTTGAAATTTTCCTAGGCCGGCTCCATGGCTCAATAGGCTAATCCTCCACCTAGCGGCGCCGGCACACAGGGTTCTAGTCCTGGTCGGGGCGCCAGATTCTTTCCCGGTTGCCCCTCTTCCAGGCCAGCTCTCTGCTGTGGCCCCGGAAGGCAGTGGAGGATGGCCCAAGTGCTTGCGCCCTGCTCCCCATGGGAGACCAGGAGAAGTACCTGGCTCCTGCCTTCGGATCAGTGCCGTGCGCCGGCTGCAGCGCGCCAGCCCTGGTGGCCATTGGAGGGTGAACCAACGGCAAAAGGAAGACCTTTCTCTCTGTCTCTCTCTCTCACTGTCCACTCTGCCTGTCAAAAAAAAAAAAAAAAAAAAAAAAAAAAAAGAAAGAAAGAAAAAAGAAAAAGAAATTTTCCTAGATTAAATTTTGTCTACCTTATTATATAAAAGTTATATTCAATTTGGAATTACTTGATTAACACCAGCACACATTTCAAACACTTTAATAACAATCATTGTGATTGAAAATGCCAAATCCAGAAGCAGCACACATAATAATGATTATATTCCTATCTCCTAAGCCAGCTCATAGCATCCTTTACTGAGATACTGATTCCCACCATCTTCATACAACTCTTTGCTCAGGATTTCCGTATTCCTTAGTTGAGATACTGTCACATTCCTAATGACCTCTTAACTTTTCGGCAATTTCTCAGTCACTTCTCCTTTTCTAAGGGACGGTCTTGTAACTGCAGTTGATTAGTGTTCTCTAGCTCTTTGAATTGGCCACATTAAACTTTTTTATACTAAATAAGATATACTTGATTTTGTTAGTAACATACACAAAGAAAACAGCAACAGTTGCATAGTTTAAAATATGAAAGACTGCTGTAATTCTCTCATAATAGTAAATAATGTACAGAATTCTTATAACATTGCATTCAGTTAATAGAATCTTGTATTCTTTTTCTACTTTTTAAAGTTTAGCATAAGCACATATTTCACCTAGTGCAGGGGAAGGGAACATCTGGCCAGTGGCCATTTAAGACTTGCAAAATCGCCGGCGCCGTGGCTCAATAGGCTAATCCTCCACCTTGCGGCGCCGGCACACCGGGTTCTAGTCCCAGTTGGGGCGCCGGATTCTGTCCCGGTTGCCCCTCTTCCAGGCCAGCTCTCTGCTATGGCCAGGGAGTGCAGTGGAGGATGGCCCAGGTGCTTGGACCCTGCACCCCATGGGAGACCGGGAAAAGCACCTGGATCCTGGCTCCTGCCATCGGATCAGCGCGGTGCGCCGGCTGCAGCGGCGGCCATTGGAGGGTGAACCAACGGCAAAGGAAGACCTTTCTCTCTCTGTCTCTCTCTCTCACTGTCCACTCTGCCTGTCAAAAAAAAAAAAAAAAAAAAAAAAAAAAAAAAAAAAAAGACTTGCAAAATCATCTGGTCTGGCCATAACAAGGCAACTATAGGCAGGACTCGAAATTCAATAAACCTAGGAGCATTTTTCATAGCAAGATAAATTTGTATTACGTGAATCATAATAATAATGTAAATGTTGAGGTACATGTTGAGGTCCAATACAGCATAATAGGATAGAGAGGACATAAAAAATGCATCAGAGGACAGACACGTATGCTATGCTTTTTGTCAGTTGCCTGGGGCCCTGACTGTATTGTGGTGACTCAGAGGGCACTCTGTGCCATACAGACTGTGAGTGTACTGACTGTGAAAGTGTTAACACACTGCAGTGAAATGACAGTGATCTGGTGATGATGAGATGAGACATGCCCTCCAGTAGATGGCAGCTGATGTCGTCCCTCCTGCCTCCTGCCATTCCCATGACTGATGATGTTTTTGACTTCTTTGGACAAAGACAACAATTCTCCAATTCACGTGTCCATGACCACCAATTTTTGCAAAAACTGACTCTCAGATTAAGAATAAGGAAATGAAAGTGAACAGAAAATACCCTGAGTTCCAAATCCAAGATGCAGAATTAGAACAGTGCTCAAAGCAAAATAACTGTGTTGCTGATCACACATGCACATACAAACACACACACACACACACACACACACACACTGGATACTTACTGAGACTTAAGTGATGAGATTTCCTACAAATGGCAACTACAAAGAAAAGTTGATGTGGTATCCTTCTTTCCAAGAGAAAAGGACAGAAGATTGCAAGAAAAACTGTGTGCCAACTCTGTGGTGATAAATTAACAGTATTGAAAAAACTCAATTTGGAATGTCATTACAGCTCAACATATGCTGACCTCAATGAACTAGGAGACCAATTGCACCTAAATAAAATCAATGCTCTTCAGCAGAATTTGGATTAACAATAAACCACTTTCTCTAGAACCCCTGGTGACACAGACAACATTACTAAGACGAGTTATGTAGTGAACTAGCTACACACAAAGAAGCTCGGGCTTCATGCAGGAAGAGTTGGTGAATGTACATGTTAGTTGTTAACAAGTCAAATTGCTTCAGAAAGTTTGCCTCAGAGAACGGTCTCAAATTGGATTACTGACATAGCACAAGATAATGAAAAAACACTGAAGGATTCTGCAAGAGATTTCCAGTTTTTCCTTCTCACTTGTGAGGAGACAATAGACATGACAAATGCCGTCCAAATGGCCATTTTCATTTGTGGTGTAACTGAAGAGTGACATGTCAGATGAGCTGCTGTCACTGGAAGCCATCCGCGACACTAAAAGGTAAGGACTTGTCTGAAAGATCTGTTTCATCAATGAAAAACTTTAGCTAACATTTGAAAAGTGCTATTATTACAAATGGAACTCAAGGCATGCTTGGCTCACAAAAAGGCTTAATTGCATTTATTGAGAAAGAACTGAATCATCTCCATTTTGATCCAAGTGATTTAATTATATGCAATTGCAACATATGCCAAGAAAGTCTCTGTGCACAATCACTAAGGCTCAACAATGTCATGTCAACAATAGTATCATGCATAAACTTTGTCAAAAGCGAAGAGTTTACAGCTGCCAGTTTAAGGAGTTACTGAATGGTCTTGGCTCTGAGTATGTTAATGCTATTTATCACTGTGAGGTGTGGTGGCTGAGTCCAAGGAACATGCTCAGGAAGTGTTATGAACTGAGGGATGAAGTCAAGCAGTTCATGATGATGAAATGAAAACCTGTCAGGTGACTCAAGGATAGCAAGTGGCTCTCAAGTGCTAAGGCTAGCAAGTGCTAAGATCTACCATCAATGTGTGACATTAGCAAGTACCTCTCAGAGCTGAACATCAACCTGTAGGGCCCCAGCCAGCTTCTCAGCTCCCTACTTTCAAATTAACACTGTGCAAAGTACAACTCAAAAAGAATAACATGGTTCATTTCCCTGATCTGGAAGGACAACAGCCTTCTAAGACACTTGAATATGCTAGTGAATGTGTGAAACTAATTTAAGCATTTAATGAGAGATTCAAGTATGTGAAAAGTAACAAATGGAATTGAACATCTTTGCTATACCATTTAAGGTGGAACCAGCTCACATGCCTGTTAACCTACAACACGAAATCATTCAGTTCCAAAGTGATGATGAGCTAAAAACCATGTACAACTTCCCACTGCATACATTCTTTAAATGTTACATAAGAAATGATGAATTTCCCACTTTGAGGAGACATGCACTGAAATATGCAATCTGGGTTTGGAATAACTTGCTGCTAAGTGCAGTTCTTTTTAAAACTTACTGCCACAATGAGTCAACTGTGCTACAGACTGATTCAAACCTGGAAAAGCAGTTATGAGTAGCAATGTTATCAACCAGCTAATATCACACGTCTCACCAGAGAAACAGTTTCAGCCATCACATTGGGGGTGAGTTAATTAAATTTTTGATCCAGTATAGCAGGTTAATTTTTGATATTTTCATATGGCCAGGGAATGTTACGAATATCCAAATGGCCCCAGACAGAGAAAAGGTCCCCCACTCCTGACTTAGTGGACTCTTTTTTAACGCATTCCTTGAGATTAAAATTTTTCAAAAAATAAATTTATCACGGTAATTCATAAGGTAATAATCAGGTACCACAGGACCAGCACTGTGGCTCAGTGGGTTAACACCCTGGCCTGAATCACTGGCATTCCATATGGGCACCGATTTGAGTCCCAGCTGCTCCACTTCTGATCCAGCTCTCTGCTATGGCCTGGTAAAGCAGTAGAAGATGGCCCAAGTCCTTGGGCCCCTGCACCCACGTGGGAGACCCAGAAGAAGCTACTGGCTCCTGGCTTTGGATTGGTGCAACTCCGGCCATTGCAGCCAATTGGGGAGTGAACCATTGGATGGAAGACACCTCTCTCTCTCTCTCTTTGCCTCTCCTCTCTCTGTGTAATTCTTTCAAATAAATAAAAAAAAAAACTTTTAAAAAATTTAGGTACCACAAACATCAAACACTCAAATTCCAACTAATATTAAAACTCTTAAAAAAGATTATGCTAAATGTTCTGAAATTGGAAGGAAGGCTAGGAGAAATTTTGAGGACAAGAAAAGCAAGGAAATATGTTAAAGGCTATATAGAAGGAGATACAGAAGAATGGGTACAAAAAAATGAAAAAATCTTCCATGTTCATGAATTGGAAGAATTAATATCATCAAAATGTCCATACTACCCAAAGCAATTTACAGATTCAATGTGATTCTAATCAAATACCAACACATTCTCAGATCTACAAAAAAAACAATGCTAAAATCCATAAGGAAACATAAGAGAACTTGAATAGCTAAAGTAATATTAAACAACAAAAACAAAGCCAGAGGCATTACAATACCACATCTCAAGACATACTACAGAGCAGTTCTAATCAAAACAGCCTGGCACTGGCAAAAAAAAAAAAAAAAAAAGGAACAAAATAGAAGCCCTAGAAATTCATCCGCATATCTACAACCAACTAATTGTTGACAAAGGAGCTAAAATCAATCCCTATCAAGAGGACAGCCTCTTCAACAAATGGTGCTGAGAAAATTGAATTCTATATGCAGAAGCATGAAACAGGACCCCTACATTTTATCTTAAAAAAAAAAAAAAAGACAATTCAAACTGGATCAAGGATCTAAATCTATGATGTGATACCTTCAAATTACAAGAGAGAAACATTGGGGAAACTCTGCAAGACATTGCCAAAGGCAAAGACGCACAGGGAATCAATGTAAAAATAGACAAATAGGATTACATCAAGCAAACAAGCTTCTACACTGTAAAGGAAACAGTCAACAAAGTCAAGAGGCAAGTGACACAATGGGAGAAATATTTGCCAGCTATGCAGCTGATAAATGATTAATATCCACCATCTATAAAAAGCTCAAGAAACTCAACAACAACAAGAAAGAAACAATTACAAAATTGGCAAAGGATATGAACAGGCATATTTCAAAGGATGAAATACAAATGGCCAAAGGCATATGAAGAAATGCTCAGGATCACTAGCCATCATTGAAATGCAAATAAAAACCACCATGAGGTGGTTACTTTACCTCAGTTAGAATGGATATCATCCAAATATCAAAAAACAATACATGTTGGTGAGGATGTGGGGGAAAATGTACCCTAATCTACTGTTGGTGGGTATGTAAACTAGTACAACTATTATAAAAGGTAGTACAGGAAGTCCTAAAAAAATCTGAAAGTAAACCTACCATTTGAACCAGCAATCATACCCCTAAGCATTTACCCAAATGAAATGAAATCAGCATATGAAAGTTATTTCTAGTCCCATGTTTATAACAACTCAATTCATAATACCTAAGATACAGAATCAACATAGATGTCCATCAACTGATGACTGGATTAAGAAAATTTGATACATATACTACACACACACACAGTGGAATACACTCAGCCACAAAAAGAATGAAATCCTTCTTTTGCAACAAAATAGATGCAACTAGAAACTATTATTCTTTGTGAAATAACCCAGGCTCAAAAAGATAAGTATCATATGTTTTCTCTGATAGATGGCAGTTAATATATAATTAAAAAGGACAGGAATAAAATGGACATTTTGTGATAAGAATGTCATTTTTATCCCTTGTATATCTTCCTATGGAACTGCATTCTTCATGTTTTTTACTTGTTGACTATTATGGTTCATACTGAATTAATCCTATGAATAGTAGAGTGGTTTAAAATTATGTCTGTTCAAGAATTGATGAAAGGAAGGAAGGGGAGGGAGAGAGGGGGATTTGGGGAACAGCAGTAGGGAGGGAAATGTGGTTGTTTTCTTGGAATTGTACCTACGGAATGCATGGAATCTCTTTATACTATTTTTAAAATGCTAAAAAAAAGAGGTATGGAAAGAAGTAGGGGTATAAATACTGCCTTTAACTGTGGATGGTAGCAAGATGTCAAAGGAGTAGTTGTACCAAAAAAGCCCAACTTCTATATAGAGGGTACTTTATCCTTTCCAAAGATGGCTTCACTAAGAGTGACAGAAAATAAAAGACTGCTGAATGGTATGATTTAAGAAGTGTCTGTTCTTCATGGATTTTTCTTTTCTTAAAAAAAGATTTTAAGTATGTATGTATGTTTGTACATATGCATTTGAAAGGTGTAGTGGAAGAGATAGAGGGAGAGATGCAGAGATAGAGATGTTTCATCTGCTGTTTCACATTCCAAATGGCAACAACAACCAGAAGTGAACCAGACTGAAGCTGGGAGCCGGAAACTCCTACTGTGTCATCCATGTGTGTGGAAGGGGGCCCAAGCACTTGAACCATCATTGCTGCCTTCCCAGGTGAATTAGCAGGATGGTCGATCAGAATTGCAGAGCAAGGGATAGTGTGATCCAGCTGCTTAAACCATTGCTTAAAATGTCAACATACCATAGGACTAAGCTGATCTTCTGTATATTAAGATAATTGAAAATGAATCTTGATGTGAATGGAAGGGGAGAGGGAGTGGGAAAGGGGAGGGTTGTGGGTGGGAGGGACGGTACGGGGGGGGAAGCCATTGTAACACATGAGTCGTACTTTGAAAATTTATATTCATTAAATAAAAGATTAAAAAAAAAAAAAAAAAAAAAAAAAAATGTCAACATTCCATAGGAACAGTGTTCAAGTCCTAGCTGCTCCACTTCTGACCCTGGTTCCTGCTAACATATCTAGGAAAGCAGCAGCAGATGGCCCAAGTGCTTGGGCCCCTGCTGTCTATGTGGGAAATACAGATGAGTTACAGGCTCCTGACTTTGGCTTGGCCCAGACCTGGAAATGGCTGTTGTGGCCATTTGGGGAATGAACCAGCAGATGGAAGATCTCTCATTTCTATCTCACCATCTGTCTCTGTAACTCTGTTTTTCAAAAAGAAGAAAAAAGAAAGAAGAAAGGAGAAGGGAGAAGGGAGAAAGAAGAAGGAAGAAGAAGAATTTAATAGCAGGCAGGATTTCAAAAAAATTGCAGTATGGAATGTGGACATCATAGGCGGTGATCTAATGTGCTGCAACACAACACAGGGCCTGATTCGTACATTTGAGTTAGGCTTGTGTGAATTTTCAGGTGTGGATGATGTCAGCAATAGTAATGATTCAGGTTTAATTCCTGCCTCTTTAGATGAAAGCTGAAGAAAAGATTTAGACCAATTAGAGAAAAGAAAACGATTATTACACAGAAGAATATATGGAATGAGGTGCAAAACTACAAAATAATATAAAGAGAAAGTATTATTGTATGTAATTTTATACCCTTCTGGATTATGCCATGTATCATAGGGTATGGATAATTTTAATGACCCTGGAAATGTACTGTGAAATTGCTTATCCAAAATGCCAACTGATTAATACTGCCACTGTCACTAGATTTAAATAATACTGTTATTCTTTGATTTTAGTGTATTATTAATCCACTGGTGGTAACACGTGTGAATTTCAAAACTACGGAAGTTAAAATACTGTCCTTATTCTTCCTTTTAAAAGAATTGGGGAGATATGTTCTCTATAAAATAAACAAATCAATTAGATAATTTTATAATTTGATTACTTTACATGAAACCAGAACTATAGTAAAGGTAGAAAACATTACCATCATGAGCTTCTTTGCGAGCCTTCCTATATATTCCATTCTAGTTAATCACTGGTTTGATTTCTGTTAGAACAGCTTACATATCTAAAAATTTATATATAATTCAGTGCATATTTTGGTTCTTCTTCATGTATTTTGCAGTTTCATTCAGCACAACAATTTTGAGAATTTTATTATCAGTACTTTTCTCACATTACCGTAGGCCAGTTTTTCATTTACCTTGAAACTAGTTTTAAAATTCTCTATCAATCAGGCCATCACTGCGTTATAACAAGTTAAGCTAGAGACATCACATTCTATTTAAAAGCTCTACTTCAAGTTCCAGTGGCTCAGCTTCCAATCCAGCTTCATGCTAATGTGCTTAGGAAGATAGCAGAAGATATCCTAGGTGCTTGGGGCCCTGCAAATCATGTGAGAGTCCATGATGGAGTTTCAGGATCCTGACTTTGGCCTACCCCAGACATGTCTGTTGGGCCATTTTAAGAGTAAACCACTGGATAGATGATTTCTCTGTTTCCCTCTTGATCACTCTGCCCTTCAAATAAACTTTTGTTCAAATTACCTGTTAATTTATTCTTAAATATACCATATGGTATTTTAAAAGTTTTATTAAATATAAGATGCTACGTTTTTTCAGTTTTTCTTAAAAGATTTATTTATTTATCTGGAAGAGCCATGAAGAGATAGAGGGAGAGGGAGAGGGAGAGAGGAGGAGGGAGACGGGGGAGAGAGAGAGAATCTTTCATTCGTTGTTTCACTCCCCAGATGGCCTCAATGGCCAGGACTGAGCCAGGCTGAAGCTAGGAGCTTCCTTGAGGTTCTCCCACAAGGGTATCAGGGGCCCAAGTATTTGGTCCACCTTCCACTGCTTTTTCCAGGCCATCAGCAGGGATGGGAAGTGGAGCAGCCAGGTCATGAACCAATACCCATCAGCGACTCCAGCATTGCAGGTAATGGCTTTACCAGTTATACCACGACATCAACCCCAGTTTTTCAATTTTATAATAACTAAATATTAACTTAAAACTTAAAAAAATGAATAGAATTTAGAAAACACTTTTATCAAATTGATCCATCTTAATTATGTTAGGACGTATCAATATTTAACTGATTAAGTAAATATTCATTCATTTTTCTATGTACATTTAGTAAAAATGAAATAGGATATTCTATGCATATTTCTCAGTGGATTATGCAAACATTGTTAATCCCTCCATATCCTTTCTAAATATATTTTTATTTCTATTTTTGAAATACTAAAACAAACTAAAATTGTGTAATTATACTAACATATTTAAAATTCTAGGTATTAAAAAAAGAAAATTTGACCTGTGGCAGCTTTAATAAGAAATCTAGACACCCAGCTCCACTTCACGGATCAGGACATGGGAATTAGAATTTAAGTCCAAAGGAAAGAAATTTGTACCTGGATTATATATCATTCTTGATTCACAGTATCAGAAATGGTTCTTCAGTAAGATATTTTACTCCAACCACTTAAAATTAGGGCCCAATGTGTTGTCCAATGTAAAGTAACACTGTAACTAGTACTGAAACAGTATTTTACACTTTGTGTTTTTGTGTGGGTGCAAACTGATGAAATCTTTACTTAATATATACTGAATTGATCTTCTGTATATAAAGATAATTGAAAATGAATCTTGATGTGAGTGGAATGGGAGAGGGAGCGAGAGATGGGAGGGGTGCGAGAGGGAGGGAAATTATGGGGGGGGGAGCCACTGTAATCCATAAACTCTACTTTGGAAATTTATATTTACTAAGTTAAAAAAATAAAATTAGGGCCCAAAAGAGATATCAATAAAAATAGACTTTCTTCAAAGGTAGTATACCTCTGGGACAGGAGCTACTTCCTTGGAGCTCTAAAGAGGAACCAAGATCATTACAAAGCATTAGTAGTTTGAGTTCTGGTACATTAAACAGGCAACTGTATTAGTTATGTTCAGACAGACGTTTCATTATCCTGTTGATGTTTGTTCACGCCAATTCTGAGCACACTAAAAATAGCTAAAATTCTTAGGAGACCTCTATTATTCAGGAAGCATCGACCCATTTACTTGTGAGAAGTAAGTATCAAGTTTTTCTACCCAGTTTCAAACCATTAACATCAGTCTTTTTGTCTTATCAACTTTTCCATTAGTCCCAATTTAACTAATCTCTCTATTCTTGTCTCTCTGTAGTATTTTAAATGACTTTTTACTAAAAAAGTAATTTTTGTATGTTAGTGAGCACTTATAAGGCCAAAGTGGTATGCTAAATCCTCTATATGTCTTATCTTAGTTAATACTCAATATTACCTCACAACATTGGTACAGCTATCTCCACCATAGGGCAGTGGTTGAACAGCTGCTTTGTGAATAGCAGAATTGGATCTCTGAACTCAGCCCATCTAATTCCAAAGCCTATGAACCTCATTACTAAATCAGACCATGTCCTGTTAAAATTATACCTATAGAGACAGCATTTCCAATGAAATGTCCACTGACACCTTATAGGAATTTGTAACAAAATAAGTGTTTCCATTTTACATTGATTTCAGAAACCTGATAGCTAGTCATTAAGTAATGGTCTGCTAATGCTTTGCTTTTAATGAATTTGCAAAATAAAACAAATCAGAATCTGCAGTTACCTATATAATTTTACCTCAAATGGGAGGAAAAAGATACTCAGGAAGCAAAATGGAGCAGTCTGTAGATGCTGACTCTTCACAGGCACAGGCTGTATTCTATTCGGTATGGTGTCTCTGAATACAACCTTCAGCTCCCAGAAAACATGAGTTAAATGATTCATGTAAACAAGATTCTTGATTTCATGATGTTAAACTTTGGATTAGATTTTCTCCTATGTTTTAAGAATATAAATTTTAGCTTTTCAAAGACAAAGTAAATAATAAATACCCCTCCATTATTTTATGTTCTATTCAAATTCTTCACATTTGAGAATGCAAACTGTTTATTTTTAAGAATTTCTTTCTGTTCAATTAATTAGAAAATATGTGAAGATTTTCATTCTAATTCTCAAACTTAAAAATTGATTTACTCATAATGCTTATAGTAGACAGTCATAAAATGGCACTGTGCTTCATGTGAAATCAGTCAGTTGCAATAAAGATGCTTATCACATCTTACCACCCCCTCCTATGATTGAGAACAATATGTTGGCATTAGTGTTTTCAAGTAAATAATAATTTATAAGTATAGTAACTATCTGTATATTTTGTTACTGGAAATAAACCAGTACTTGTAAAGCAAAACAATTTTTCTAGACTACTATTTTATTTCTATACTAGGTTTCAGTAGAATGAGAATACCAAATGGAACCCTAGGCATGTTTACTTGTTTGTATCAAATTTTTGGTCTAAAAGAAGGAGAAATGAACTGACCATCAAATTTTCTCATAATTTCTCTAACTAAAAGAGACAGAGACAGAGATAACTGAACTCTAAGAAGGACAAGCATTGACATTTTACTCTCAGATGTGATGTGTGCAAATGAAAAATACTGCTTCCATTAAAATGCATAAAAATCAACTTAGAGTATGAAGTGTAAATGTTGCAGTTGATTTATTCTGCTAATTTTACAGATGATTCTTTACTCAAGATGATATTTGTCTTTATGTATAATTGAATTTTATGACTCTTTAGCAGAGAAAATGGAATAGTTCCCTTTATAAGTTAACACTGTAAATAGGAAAAACAGTTTTTACTTCTAAGGTTTTTGCAACATATAATTGTAAAATATATTTATGCTGACAATAACTTTTAGACTTGTTTGACATTTCATCAAATAAATACATACAGTGGTAAAATCAGAAGATTAAAAATAAACTTTAGAAGGAAAATTATAGACATTAAAATAAGCAATACTAAAATAAAGTGGGAACAGGAATTTAATTCATGGTTAAGATGACCATGAACCACATCACAGGGCCTGGGTTCAACTCCTGGCTCTGGTTCATGATCCAGCTTCCTGCCAATAAATACCCTGAGAGTCAGCAGAGATGGCTCTAGTAATTGAGTTCCTGACACCTACATAGGACACCAAGATTGCCTAGCCCAGGCCCAATCTTTTGAGGCACTCAAGAGTGAACCAATAAGTGGGATTTCTCTCTGTATATGTATTTATGTATCTCTCTTTCTCTAAAGGCCTCTCAAACTAAAATAATTAATGAATAAATAAATAACGAAACCTAGATTGAGTTTTGGTTATGTAGAATCCTTTGGGGAAAATAAATTTAAATTAGAAAAAATAGCAAATGCAAACAAAATCGTAGTATAAATGAAAACATTTTAAATATTAACATGTAAATTGGAAAAAGTTATGAAAATACTTGATATAATTTAATCTCACAACACTTGAGAGTAGATAATCAAGTACAAGTAAAATAAGAATAGAAAAGCAAAATAAACAGGAAATGTTTTCATATAAAATGCCCACTTCAGGTGAGACAAGTACTATAACACATATTATACCATGAAATCCAATGAAACCGAATATTGAATAGGAATTTTCCCTTTGCCTAGAAATTCCAACAAAGACCAAAGCTGAATTTAACCATTGCAGGAATCTATACTCCTAATTCACAAACTTTATCAAAGGGACAGCTAACTTAAGGAGTGGTTTATCAGTATTCAGTTTCAAAGCCCCCCAGAGAATGTTCTTTGGGGTAACCTAAAATGAGGTTTGGTCAAAAGAATTCCTCCTAAATTTGGGGTTGCCTAAAGCACATTCTCTAATTTGTTAAGTCACATCTACTCACTTAAAAACTTGTTGAGCCATTGTATCCACAGATATAGTTCCTTATTGCAATTCAAGGAGAAAACGGAAAAAAAAGCTCTAGTAAATAACCTGTTCTCCTGTTTGATGGAGCATGGCTATGAAATTTCCATAGGTAGGATGGATGTGACTATGAATGCTGGGTTTAAGCTAAACATCTGCTAATATCTATTCAAGTTGGTAACTATGAGAGAAAGTTCCTGAAGCATCAATCTTGGCTAGGTTTTACTGAAGAATAAGGCGATGAATAAGTGGAGCTGAAACTTGACTTGCCTCTTCAGTCATCCATGAAATGGTATATCTCTTATGCAATTCTCAAATGATAGCACATAGATATTAGATACTACATAGGAGATGTATGGCATTAAGACCAGCCACATGAAGACAACTGGAATGTCAGCCTGAGAAGAAGCAATAGCCAAAAAATGAAGATTATAATATTATTGTTGGTTAAAGGACTTTCACATGCTCTAGTCATACCACAGACAGAGTTGGCATCTAGAGATGAATGAAAGAATAGGTATTTGCAAGTTTACCCAGACCCTAGCATTTTCAAGGCTACAAGAGGTAGTCACCACAGATAGTAAATGTAGAAAACGCTTTTTGTGAAAGTGAGATTGACATTTTTTAAAAACAAGTAATAAAATAAATAACCAAGTAGCTGAAAAGTTATGGCAACTGCCTAAGGAAGAGTCAAGGAAGATGCCACATAAAAAGGAAAAAAAGGGGGGGGGGTGAATTTTGTTATAACATATCTGGGGCAATTGTCGCAAAGAGATAACATATATTCTATTTAATAATAATATAACTTCTTAAGTAACCAGTTGCTCTTTTTAGTTGTATACCTAAAATAGCATTACTATATTATGTCTTTCTGGATAACACTATTGATCACAAAGCTCAGGTGTCCAACCCTGAGCAACAGACACAAAACATGTGGTTAAATTATATGGCACACACACAGTTACCAATAAACCAGTGAACGGGAAGAAAGCATTTCCCAATGCTGCATCTATGTCAATCACAATTCAGGCAATAGTAATTTCAGTGATGAGTGAACTGAATGGGGCATTCCCTTGGTCCTGTAGAGTTAAATTTAAACTGAGAATAAATCATGGTTAAGGAAAAACTTTCTTGGGAAATGATATTGGATGTAAGAGCTAAAAAGCACAAAGGTATCAGTCATACAATGATAGAAGTGGCAGGGGAAACAACAAATCATATATAGTGTCTTACTACTTACGTTAGTGTAACAAAAAAAACTAAGACAAAGTACTTTCCAAGTAAAATAAATTTATTTTGGTTTAATGTTTTGGAGGCTAAAACATTCAAGCTTGGGTGGCTCTATCTGGCTTCATGGTATTTCATGATATGGAATATGGCATCACATGATGGGAATACATGCAAGAGCTCTGTATGAGAAAAAGATCAATGTATGGTGGTCTTGCTTTATAAGATACCCTTCTTTTGGCAATGAATCCATTCCTGAAAGGGTGCTTCTGAAAAATGGTCAGCTATCCTTTCCAAAGGTTGTGCCCCCATAACCTAGTTACTTCACAATAGGCGCCACCTGATAAAGGTTCCGTCACCTCTCCATACCACTACTTTGGAGACCAACTTTAAGCACATGATCCTTTTGAAGGACAAACCATATCAAAATCATAGTATATAGAACTGTGTCCTCTACGATATACAAGTTGAAATTCTAACAGAACTATGTCCTAAACAGTGTACAGGTTGAAATTCTAACTCTCAATATTACCAGTTTTGGAGATATGAGTCCTTAAGGAGGTAATAAATGTTAAGTGAAAGCTGGCGCCGTGGCTCACTAGGCTAATCCTCCGCCTAGCGGCGCCGGCACACCGGGTTCTAGTCCCGGTCGGGGCGCCGGATTCTGTCCCGGTTGCCCCTCTTCCAGGCCAGCCCTCTGCTGTGGCCAGGGAGTGCAGTGGAGGATGGCCCAGGTGCTTGGGCCCTGCACCCCATGGGAGACCAGGAAAAGCACCTGGCTCCTGGCTCCTGCCATCGGATCAGCGCGGTACGCCGGCCGCGGCGGCCATTGGAGGGTGAACCAACGGCAAAGGAAGACCTTTCTCTCTGTCTCTCTCTCACTGTCCACTCTGCCTGTTAAAAAAAAAAAAAATGTTAAGTGAAATCATAAGGGCAGGGCCCTACTCTAATAAATTAGTGTCTTTTGAAGAAGAGGAGGACACACCAAGTGCATGTGCACAAAGGAAACGTCATGAGGACACAATGAGAAGGTTTCCTTCTAGACAACTTCATTTGGACATTCAGGTCCTGAACAATGAGAATATATGTTGAAGCCATCCATTCTGTAGCAATTTGTTAGGGCAAACCATAGCAGACTAATACCAAAGAGAAACTTAAGATAAAAGACGCAAAGAAAGCAAAGGCTCCAAAGAAGAAATATACTTGGAGAATTCTAAACACTATAATATCTAAGAGTATAGTCACAGGACATGAGACAGATACAGAAGATGAAGCTGCAGAGGCAGAAAAGCACTAGTTTATGGGAGGAGTGGAGAGCTACTAAGCCATGTGTCTGGATTTCATTTTCTACATTAACATGAAGTCAAAGGAAGTTAAACAAGGCCAACTGTTCCTTACAGAATGGACTGCTGAGAGCTCAAATGAAGAACTGTTAGGTCAGTCCAAGCCTGACTTATGAAGTTAACAGTGAGCAAAAATAGACATATTTGAGGTAAATGCTGAAAGCAGAGACCACAGAAGTTACTAATAAATTAATGAGGAAAAAAAGTGTTAGTTACCACAGGATTTAAATATATATGCACAGGGATTTTTTTTTTTTGGTAATAAATTGTTATTCATTGAAATGAAGGAAATCTTTGTAGACAATTCTTGAAGCACAAACTGTTATGGAGACTGTATTCAAATTACAGAAAGATAATTTTTTTAACATTTATTTAATGAATATAAATTTCCAAAGTACAGCTTATGGATTACAATGGCTTCCCCCTCCCCATAACTTTCCTCCCACCCGCAACCCTCCCCTTTCCCACTCCCTCTCCCCTTCCATTCACATCAAGATTCATTTTCAATTCTCTTTATCTACAGAAGATCAGTTTAGCATATATTAAGTAAAGGTTTCAACAGTTTGCACCCACATAGAAACACAAAGTGAAAAATGCTGTTTGAGTACTAGTTATAGCATTAAATCACAATGTACAGCACATTAAGGACAGAGATCCTACATGAGGAGTAAGTGCACAGTGACTCCTGTTGTTGACTTAACAAATTGACACTCTTGTTTATGGCCTCAGTAATCACCCTAGGCTCTTGTCATGAGCTGCCAAGGCTATGGAAACCTTTTGAGTTCACCAACTCTGATCATATTTAGACAAGGTCGTAGTCAAAGTGGAAGTTCTCTCCTCCCTTCAGAGAAAGGTACCTCCTTCTTTGATGACCTGTTCTTTCCACTGGGATCTCACTAAAATACCACAAGAATGGGTCTTAATACAGATCCCCTTCAGCAACTAATGTTTTACCTATATGGGAAGCATAAGTTATTTTACTGGAGGACTGTGAATCTCTTCCGGAGAAACTTTTACTGGGTAGGGCACAGAACTTATGTACCCTGAAACTGGCTGACAGTACTTTTCACTTCAGAACACTGATTGCTGATTATAATATTATTATTATTAACATTTTATCCCTTTTTAAAAGATTTTATTTACTTGAGAGGCAGAGTTACAGAGAGAGAGAGAGAGTGAGTGAGTTTGTCCATCCACTGTTTCACCCCCTAAATCGCTGCAATGGTGGTAGCTGGGCCAACCCAAAGGCAGGAGTCAGAAGCTTCTTCCAGTCTCCCACACAGGTGCAGGGGCCCAAGCACTCTGGCTACCTTCTTCTGTTTTCCCAGGCCATAAGCAGAGAGCTAGATCAGAAGAGCAGCTGGGACATGAACTGGTGCCCATATGTGATGCCAAGGCCATGGACTGAGGCTTAGCCTACACCACCACAGAACCAGCCCCCTTTCTATCCTTTTTAACATCAATTGTTACAGCTTTGTCTCTCCATCATGCACCATTTTGACCCCCATTTACAGATGTGGGGACTATGCAGATCCATTTCAGTTTGCTTATGAACTGACTGCTGTGAAAATCGTAACATTTTCTAGGCTGGTCAGTTACATGACCTCTTTATATAACCTAAGCTGTGAACTTTTCATATGCATCATTCACATCTCATCATTGTTAGTGGCCGCAGCAACATCTGCATTTGCTGGGTCATCTAATCTAGCCTGGAACCAGCAGGGTGGCTACTTCAATCCCTGCATCCGGCTAGGCTTTGTTCCTTCTTGCACGCTGAGGCACAGTCTGCTCCAGTAAATAGTAGGGAAGTTCTATTCAAGGCGTTTACAGAGGTAGAAGAGAATAAACAAAAACAAGGTAGATCATTTGAGGCTAGTGTCAGATCTGAACACTGCAATTTAAGCTCTTATTCCATTGGCCAAAAGGATAGATATAGTTGAAAAGTTTGGACACTTTTTTTTTTTTAATTTATTTGACAGGTAGAGTCACAGACAGACAGAGAGAAAAGTCTTCCCTCCGTTGCGTTCCCCAAATGGCTGCCACAGCCAGTGCTGCGCACCCCACCCCCTGGTCTCCCATGTGGGTGCAGGGGCCCAAGCAACCTGGGCCACCCTCCACCACCCCCATGCCCGAGCCACAGCAGAGAGCTGGACCAGAATCTGGTGCCAACATGGGATGCCGGTGCCACAGGTGGAGGATTAACCAAGTGAGCCAAGGCATTGGCGCTGGGCCTGGACACTCTTCAGTGGAAAGAACGACAATGTTACAGAGAAAAGTAGAGTGACTACAAGGAAAGGAGAAAAACTGAGGTCAATAATTCAAATGTTCCATAATTTCTTTATCCAGTCTACTGTTGGTGGGCATTTGGGTTGGTTCCAGGTCTTGGCTATTGTGAATTGAGCTGCAATAAACATTAATGTGCAGACAGCTTTTTTGTTTGCCAATTTAATTTCCTTTGGGTAAATTCCAAGGAGTGCATGGCTGGGTTGAATGGTAAGGCTATATTCAGGTTTCTGAGGATAAAAAAATTATGGGACATGTACTCTATAGAATACTATACAGCAGTCAAAAACAATGAAACCTGGTCATTTGCAACAAGATGGAGGAATTTGGAAAACATCATGCTGAGTGAATTAAGCCAGTCCCAAAGGGACAAATATCATATGTTCTCCCTGATCGGTGACAACTAACTGAGCACCAAAGGGGAAACCTGTTGAAGTGAAATGGACACTATGAGAAACAGTGACTTGAACAGCTCTTGTCCTGACTGTTGATGTACAATGTAATACTTTATCCATTTTAGTATTTTTTCTTTGTTTTGTTCTAGTACTATTGGTTCAACTCTGTGATTAACACACAATTATTCTTAGGTGTTTAAATTTTAACCGAAAAGTGATCCCTGTTAGGAATTTGGAAAACATTATTCTGAGCGAAATAAGCCAATCCCAAAGGGACAAATATAATATGTTCTCCCTGATGGGTGACAACTAACTGAGCACCAAAAAGGAAACCTGTTGAAGTGAAATGAACACTATGAGAAATGGTGACTTGATCGGCCCTTGCCCTGACTGTTGTTGAACAACTTAATGTGTTATCCCTCTTTGTATATTTTTGTTAGTTTTACTTAATACTTTTGCTTGAATACTGTAATCAATACACAGTTATTCTTAAGCGTTGAAACTTAAAAAGTGATCGCTGTTAAATATAAAAGTGGGAATAAGAGAGGGAAGAGATGTGCAATTCAGGACATGTTCAAGCTGACTTGCCCCAAACGGTAGAGTTAGAAACATAATGATGCCATAAACAAGAGTGTCAATTTGTTAAGTCAACAATAGGAGTCACTGTGCACTTACTCCTCATGTAGGATCTTTGTCCTTAGTGTGCTGTACATTGAGATTTAATGCTATAACTAATACTCAAACAGTATTTTTCACTTTATGTTTCTGTGTGGGAGCAAACTGTTGGAATCTTTACTTAATGTATGCTAAACTGATCTTCTGTATATAAAGAGAAACGAAAATGAATCTTGATGTGAATGGAAGGGGAGAGGGAGAGGGAAAGGGGAGGTTTGTCGGTGGAAGGGACATTATGGGGGGGAAGCCATTGTAATCCATATTCTGTACTTTGGAAATTTTATTCATTAAATAAAAGTTAAAAAAAAAGAAACATACCAGGGGATTCCAATTCAATCCCATCAAGGTGGCATGTACCAATGCCATCTCACTAGTCCCAGGGATCAATTTCTGTTCACAATTGATCATAATGATAGGACTAAGAGTCAAAGGGATCACATAAATAAGACTAGTGTCTGCAAATACTAGCTGATAGAATAAAAAAAGGGAGAGAATGATCCAACAAGGGAAGCGAGATACACAGCAGACCCATAGAATGGCAGATGTCCTAAACAGCACTCTGGCCTCAGAATCAGCCCTTAAGGCATGCAGATCTGGCTGAAAAGCCCATGAGAGTATTTCAGGCAGGGAAAGCCAAGACACTCTGGGGGAAAAAAAAAAAAAAAAAAAAAACAAACAAACAAAAAAAACCTAAATGAAAGATCTCTGCGAGTGAGATCCCAGTGGAAAAAACAGGTCATCAAAGAAGGAGGTACCTTTCTCTGAAGGGAGGAGAGAACTTCCACTTTGCCATGACCTTGTCTAAATATCATCAGAGTCGGTGAGTCGGTGAACTCAAAAGGCTTCTATAGCCTTGGCAACTCATGATAAGAGCCTGGGGTGATTACTGATGCCATAAACAAGAGTGTCAATTTGTTAAGTCAACAACAGGAGTCACTGTGCACTTACTCCTCATGTAGGATCTCTGTCCTTAATGTGCTGTACATTGTGATTTAATGCTATAACTAGTACTCAAACAGCATTTTTCACTTTGTGTTTCTATGTGGGTGCAAACTGTTGAAACCTTTACTTAATATATGCTAAACTGATCTTCTGTATATAAAGAGAATTAAAAATGAATCTTGATGTGAATGGAAGGGGAGAGGGAGAGGGAAAGGGGAGGGTTGCAGGTGTGAGGGAAGTTATGGGGGGGAAGCCATTGTAATCCATAAGCTGTACTTTGGAAATTTATATTCATTAAATAAAAGTTTAAAAAAAATTTCAAATGTTGACACCTTTATTTAAATATCACACTTGTATTCACCTATCGAATTACACAGATTAAAACAAAAGCATAAAAAGTAATATTTTCTTATTAGTAAAACAAAAATGCAATGTTTTATATCTCTATTTGTAATATACATCATGTGTGAGTGTAAATGTGTTCTCCAGTTCATTTAAAATACATACACTTTAAAGAGGATGAGGAAATTTCCACCTTGCTTATGACCTTGTCTAAATAATGACAAAGTTTGTGGTCACAAAAGGTTTCCACAGCCTAGGCAACTCATGTCAAGAGCCTCTTGTGGTCACTGATATCATAGGTAAGAGTGTTAATTGCTAAATTAACAATAGGAGTCATGGTGCACTAACTCCCCATTACCACCTCTGTCCTCAATGAGCTATATTATGAGAGTTACCAGTGATACTTGTTCTCAGTTTTTTGTGGGTGTGCATGTGTGTGCAAATTGTTGAAATCTTTAATTAGTATAGAGTTGGTCTTCTGTGTACAAAGTTAGTTGAAAATAAGTCTTAATGGAGAATGTGGAAGGGTTGGGGAGAATTAGGAGGAGGAAGAGTGGGAGTGTGGGTGAGAGGGTGGGAATAGTGGGAATGTATTCCTTAAAAAAGAAATTAATTAATTGTTAATAAAAAGAGTGGGAAGAAGATTCTAAAATAATAAAAAAAGAGAGATTGGGAGCAGGAAGGGCAGAGAGAAAGGAAAGCATGAGAATAAGTGAATAACATTATAAAGAGGCACTACTGAAAATACATGCTACAGCAAACAAACTCTAAGTCATACATAGAACTTTACACATAACATGCTTTATAATCCAAATAATGTGATCGGAACAGCAGCATTGAAGAATGCTGAAATGCCTTTGAGTTTTTTCTCAAATTGTCTTGACTAGTGGCACATGGCTTCCTTCTACATGTGCTCATGTCTTTAAAACAGGGTTTCTCTACCTCACACTCCAATACTGAGAATGATTTATCTTTGCTCTGTCTCTGGTCAGGCTATACATTTTTCAGATCTTACCGCTCTGTCCCTTTTTGCTCCTATTTCTCACTGTAAAGCTTACTAGCAGTAGCCTGTAAAATCCAAGATGCAGCCTTAATGCTCTCCTACTTCGAAGTCTCTGCTATACAAACTAGTCTACCTTCTGTAACTTTAGCCTCTCACAACGTTTTAGGACATAAGCACACTAGAGGTTCTTCAGCACATATAACATGGTAGTCTTTAGGCCAATAGCCAACAGACTCCTCATTACCATCTGAAACCTCTTCAGCATGGCGTTTGTTATATGCATCTTTATTCCTATCAGCATTCTGGTCTTAACCCTCACCAGAATCCTTACCGTAACACACAGCTTATTGCATTCTAAACTTTTTGTAGCCTGCTCCTTCAAATGCTTCCAAACTTTTCTGGTAAATCAATTCTAAGGACTTTTCCACATCTTCTATAATTGTAGTAATGATCATACCCCTCAGTACCAATTTTCTGGAGTAATCTTTGTGTCACTAAAACTAAGTAACTGAAACAAGCTAGTTATGAAAAAGGTTAATTTTGGTTCATGGTTCTGGAAGTTAATCCAAGAAAATTCCTGAGGTGACAATGGTAGATCATGGATGGCAGAAGAAGCACATGGTAAACCAAGAGGCAGAGAAAGTGGTCAAGCCTACTCAGTTTTAAAGCCAACACTGTCACAAGAAGTAGCTTCTAAGGGCATGCCTTTGTGACTAAAGTACCTCCACCAGGCTCATCTTCTACACATCATACTTGGGTTATGTTCTACACTCTGGGAACCACTATCAAAGGTTTCATGGTTTAAACTTTAAATATCTACATGAGTTTGGGAATTATTTCTTAGTCCAACAACAGCAATGTGCCTTCATAAAATTAACAGCACAATTATTTAAATAGTATTGTTTATTAAGAACTGTGTACGTTATTTGGTAGGGACTATAATAATTAATAGCACTGCATTGTTTCCACAATGTGATAGGTATGCAGTAACTGTTTGCCAGGCCTATCTCATATGTTAAATGCATATCTGGCATTACTGAAAGTTCAATCTAATCTGAAAGTGGAGAATAAAAAATAGGAACCTTCAGGAAACTGAGCCTATGGGTCACATAAAATTGGCTTTCTTACAATTTCTAAGTACAAACAACCTGAAATTACTAAATATTTTCTCTGGGCCTTATTTTATACAAAGAATATAAACTATTAGCTCAACTTTTTTTAACAAATACAGTTTCTGTGTCTGAACAGCAACTGGACTAGACAACATGTGGCAGAATGAGAGAATAAGCTTATACCAAAGCAAGTCCTTGAGAAAGGGCTCCTAAATCAACAGCCATCACTAGATTAAAACACCCCAGTGAAAAAGCACACACACATATGCACACATTCATTCATTCATTCTCAATCTCCTTCTCTCGCTCTCTCTCTCCCCAGCATTTTTTGCTAATAAGATCTGTTCCCTCAGGTATTTCTGTATCTTAACAAAAACTCTTCCCTCAACCAGATCAACATGGCATTCTCTATTGGATGCTTTCATAGTTACATACCTTAGCGTAAATGCTTTACTAAATGACTATGTGAAAAGATAGGCAACTTTTGAGGAAGACAATTCCACTAAGGTTTTATTTTAGGTTTAATTGTGAAACTGACATATACTAATAACTGACTAAAAATAACAAGCTTCACAGCATTGTAGTATTTCCCAGATAATTAATTTGCCTATAGGTCAGGGTATGTGAACATTATCTATAAAGTAACAGAGTGTATTTTTGGCTGTGTGGACCATATGGTTTCTGACAAAACTACTCAATTTTGCTACAGTGGCTTGAAAGCAAGGACAGACAATATGTTAAAAAAATTTTAAAAAGGACTTGGATGCGTTTCAAAAACCTTCATTTACAAAAATTGGCTTGGGTTTGTGAGAAGGCTATATAGTCTGTCAATCCTTCCAATAAGTTTTTATATAGCACCAAAAGTAAAATAAAATTTTCTTTTGAGTCATTAGACTCCATATTTAATATCTGGATTATATTTCCTTAATGAAATAGAAAACAAAGTTTGACTGTAAATTGAATCCTTTAACATTCAGAAGTGCCTCTCTTTAGCTTTTTCTTTTATTCTTCCCAAATTATTAATTCACCATAGTTGTAAATATCCATGAAAATAATAATTTGTGTCCCGCATGTCAGCATATTTTTGTTATAGCTTTGCCCTAGGCGTCAGTGTACTGAAACAAGAAATTCTTTGTGGAACTTCTTTGACTCCCAAATAAATCCCTCCACTGAAATGCAATGGGTGCTCATTCTCAATATTCTAAAGAAAGCTGCCAGGGCTGGCGCTGTGGCATAGTATGTAAAGTGGCCACTTGCCATGCTGGCATCCGATATGGGTGCAGGTCCGTGTCCCAGCTGCTCCACTTCCAATCCAGCTCTCTGCTAATGGCCTGACAAAAGCAGGGGACGATGGCCAAAGGTCTCGGGTCCTTCCTACTCTCATGGGAGACCTGGAAGAAGTTTCTGGCTCATGGTTTGGGTTTGGCCCAGTATTGGCCATTCCGGCAATCTAGGGAGCAAACCAGAAGATGGAAGACCGCCCTCCCCCCCCTCCGTCTGTCTGTCTGTCTTCCTCTCTCTCTCTGTAACCTGACTTTCAAATAAATAAGTAAATCATAAGGAAGAAAGCAAGCTGCCTTCAATTATGAAGTAAATACTATGGGGCTTAGTAAAAGATGGAAGTGCTGGTCCTTCACCCCCTTTCTGTAGTCCCTATAGAGTAATGGTCACTGTATTAGTTAAACAATCTTTCCTCCCCAATAATTAGTGATTTCCATTTTACCATAATTTGCTTCATTTAATTTAATCTATGATTTCCTGATCTGCTTAGTACCATTGTTAAATATTTCTCTTTGGGAGTTACGATTACTCATTTTAAATGTCTTCCTTCAATACATTTTAATATCTGCCAGAGATACGAGGATGCTTAAAAAGTTGATAGAGAATGGATTTAAAAGATATGTTTATTTTGATGAAAAACATTTGAAAACTATGGAGTTTCTACATCATATGCATTTTTCATAACCTTTTTGAAGGTCTTGGGTATTGTTTCCTTTTATTTATTTTTTTCAATTTTTATCTATATGTCATTGTTATTTTACATATAATTTAGAAACATTTCGGCTGAGTGTCTGTCTATATCTCATATGTATTATGTCATGTGAAATTCAGAAACATTTCTGCTGAGTTCAAAGTGGCAAAAACAGTAAACATTTTGAATGCAATTTGTTTATAGCCCTAAATTAACATTTGTATCTTTCAAGTATTTCAACTTCTCATCCAAGAACATATAATGTTTTTCTAATTATTCAATTCTTCTTTACCTCAAAGAAGACAAATTCGTAATTCATTGCATTAGAATCTAATCATCTCAATTTTTATAAATGTAAGAAAAATATGCAATTCAACATTAAAGAATCCATCAAGATCAATTAATCTTATTTTATTCAACCAACGATGTCATCTAAGGAAATTTATAATTATACCTTAAGAATAGATAACTAGGGAAAATTGTTGGTCACCTAAGTTCATGCAAGAGAACATCTGAAAAAATATAACAAATATGAATAAAAATATTTACCTAAGTAATGTGCACTATTTATTTTATGAGGGTAATTTTGCAAATTACATAATTAAGTATAACATTTCATATGCATGACAAATTAGTTCACATTAGCAATCCATAATTATATGTGAATACACCTACATACAATTAGATTCTAAGAAGATAGGCTCTTGGTCATAATGTAATTATTAAATTAGTAGTCTTTAGAAAAGCTCTTGCATAATCCATCTTTTTGCCATTTCAAAGTTTTATAAATTAATGCATTCTTACTTTTAATTATTTTAAATATGTAATTAGCTAATACAGATATACAGAATATAGGCTTTTCTCCCTCATAGAGTTGGAAGAAAAGCAACCCATCCTGAAAAGCAGTTAACTATAAAAAGAATAGAATTAAAACAAAGAAATGAGGATATTAATTATTTCAAAAATAAGACCAAAAATACTGTGATACTACTTAAAGAATTGTAAGACACTGATTGTTTATCTCTGACCAAAAGAATAGGGTTTGCATCTTTCAAGAACTTTTAATGACTTTTTATAGCAGCCACTTTTGATACTGTCAAATAATGGGAATAAATCATGCTTTTTCCTTGTCCACGGTTGAAGATAAAGCAGAGCTTGTTTTTATGCTCCACAAGTTACCATAAATTGTTGGTACTGCATGCTTCTTTAGATGGTGATCTTGCTTGTATTGCACAATTGACAACTAGAAATCTCTATTTCTTCAAATTTATCACCACTCCATAGTTCCCTGTAAAACTGAGATGAACACTTCCAGTAATACTATATACTTTATTTATTGAAACTCATTCTAAAAACAGAGTTTATATTAAGCTCAGACTGAAAATAGCAAGCGGTTACAAGAATTATTTTTCTCACAGATTCACGATGTAGAACAATACATAGCAGTAAAGTACCATGTGCTGAAAGAGAAAAAAATCAAGTGCAAAAAAAATCTTAAAAAGGCCAAATGTGTAATTGAGTACACCATCATTTTCTTACATTTTTATTGTAAGCCACAGTTGGAGAGAACTCAAAAATATTAAGAAGGTCCTCTCATATCACCATAATGTGCATGTCAGTCTATCTCCACCCCAACCCACTCTCAGGAAATCATACTTCTTATTATTATAAGTGAAATCAATAATAGTTACATAGGATAATCCGATATACGCAAATTAAGTGAAAAGAAACATTTTAGGTGTTTTCTATCAGATACCGTATTCTTCAACACTGTGTACTAATATCCTAACTTATTCTATATTATATATACACTCCATATATTTGATTTTTACTTTGACAGCCTATTTTTGAAACTTAAATATTTTGTTATTTTAAATATACTTTCCTAAGCTGAAATATATGAATATACTGAAAATGCAAATTATTCACTTTTTGTTCACAAGGATGATACAGTGAATCACACCTCTGTAGTTCCAATGCTAGGTTAGGATATATAATAATTTACAACATAAAACTAGCCCTTGCCGCCGCCGCGGCTCACTAGGCTAATCCTCCGCCTTGCGGCGCCGGCACACCGGGTTCTAGTCCCGGTCGGGGGGCCGGATTCTGTCCCAGTTGCCCCTCTTCCAGGCCAGCTCTCTGCTGTGGCCAGGGAGTGCAGTGGAGGATGGCCCAAGTGCTTGGGCCCTGCACCCCATGGGAGACCAGGAGAAGCACCTGGCTCCTGCCATCGGATCAGCGCTGCGTGCCAGCCGCAGCGGCCATTAGAGGGTGAACCAATGGCAAAGGAAGACCTTTCTCTCTGTCTCTCTCTCTCACTGTCCACTCTGCCTGTCAAAAAAAAAAAAAAAAAAAAACACCTAGCCCTTACAGTTTAAAATACAACTTTACTCTTTATAGTTATGATACTTTTAATAATACTTAATCTGGATTATTTAGAGATTAAATACATTTAATATTATATTACATTTTTAATAAAATGAAAAGAGACCTGTTCATTTGGTAAATGTGTGCCCTTATGTTATCAATGAACTATAAAATAGCTTGGTGGGGATGTTCCCTTTTGCTACTTATCAATTCTGTAATATATTTTCTTCAAAATAGCAAAATCCTACTTATTTCCATTGAAAAGGAATATAATTTTAATTTATAAACTTTCTATTATTGTTCCATTTGGTATACTTAGTACACAGTTTGTTATTTGGTTCCTTGTAAAATATATGTGTGTATATATATGCATATATGTATATAATCTTAGCCTACTGCTCTGTTGAACAAAAATGAAAAATTCTGATTATCTCTATGAGATATAGCTTATTATTAAAGCTACACTAAGAGCCTACATTGATTAAATACCTGTACAAGTGTGACATTTGTGGGTAAAACTTATATGTCCGTTTTATGTCAACACCTTTGGGATGTAGCTGTGTACTTTTTAGGTTCTCTTTGTCTACTCATTGGTGACAGATAACAAGTGCACAGGTGATGATTAAATTGCAGATGGAGAATGCACAGCACTCTCACTTCTGTGTATGAAGGAATGCCTCAACAACCAGGAACATCTTGGAGTCCAACATGACTGAACAAGGAACTTCCGCAAGTCAGGGCTGTGAAATTCGGAGTTTGATTTGTTACCTCAGATTTTAAATAATACACTAAATCATACACATAGATATATGTATGGCTTGGCACTTCCATTAGGATATACCCATTACATAAAATATGTGGCATTAGCTTGGCAGTAAGAGGGCATGTGGTATATAAACTGTTAAAAGGATATCAGGCCGGCGCCGTGGCTCACTAGGCTAATCCTCCGCCTTGCGGCGCCGGCACACCGGGTTCTAGTCCTGGCTGGGGCGCCGGATTCTGTCCCGGTTGCCCCTCTTCCAGGCCAGCTCTCTGCTGTGGCCAGGGAGTGCAGTGGAGGATGGCCCAAGTGCTTGGGCCCTGCACCCCATGGGAGACCAGGAAAAGCACCTGGCTCCTGGCTCCTGCCATCGGATCAGCGCGGTGCGCTGGCCGCAGCACGCCGGCCGCGGCGGCCATTGGAGGGTGAACCAATGGCAAAGGAAGACCTTTCTCTCTGTCTCTCTCTCTCTCACTGTCCACTCTGCCTGTCAAAAAAAAAAAAAAAAAAAGGATATCAGACAGTTAAAATGGTAACATTATTGGTATAACTTTGATCTATAATGATTTGGAAGGCAAGCTGAGAATTGATTCTTTTGTACTTACTGTTACTTGATAGATTTATCCAAGTATTTCCAGGAAGAGATGAGTTAGGCAATAGTCTACGGGTTGAAAAAAATTTGAAAGGAAAAGGAATAGGAAAGTGTAAAAATTCAGTCTTTTCAAAATGGGAAAAGGGGGGACCAGCGCTGTGGGATAATGGGTAAAGCTGCCGCCTGCAGTGCTGGCATCCCATATGGTCGCCAGTTCGAGTCCTGGCTGCTCCACTTCTGATCATGATCTCTGCTATGGCCTGGGAGAGCAGTAGAAGATGGCTCAAGTCCTTGGGCCCCTGCACCAATGTGGGAGACCCAGAAGAAGTTCCTGGCTCCTGGCTTCGGATCGGCGTAGGTCTGGCCATTGCAGTCCTCTGGGGAGTGAACCAATGGATGGAATACCTCCCTCCCTCCCTCTCTCTCTCTCTCTCAGTCCTCTGGGGAGTGAACCAATGGATGGAAGACCTCCCTCCCTCTCTCTCTCTCTCTCTCTCTTTCTCTCTCTGCCTCTCCTTCTCTCTGTGTGTAATTCTTTCAAGTAAATAAATAAATCTTTGGGAGAGGGAAGAGATGTATAATTTGGGACATGCTCAGGCTGACTTGCCCCAAGTGGTGGAGTTGGAAGCATACCAGGGGATTCCAATTCAATCCCATCGAGGTGGCATGTACCAATGCCATCTCACTGTTCCAGGTGATCAGTTTCAGTTCACAGTTGGTCATGGTGAAGGGACTGGGAGTCAAAGGGAGCACATAGACAAGTCTAGTACCTGCTAACGCTAACTGATGGAGTAAATAAAGGGGAGAGTGATCCAACATGGGAAGTGAGATACTCAGCAGACTCATAGAATGGCAGATGTCCTAAATAGCACTCTGGCCTCAGAATCAGCCCTAAAGGCATTCGGAGCTGGCTGAAAAGCTCATGAGAGTATTTCAGGCATGGAAAGCCAAGACACTCTGGCAAAAGATCTCTGCGAGTGAGATCCCAGTGGAAAGAACAGGTCATCAAAGAAGGAGGTACCTTTCTCTGAAGGGAGGAGAGAACCTCCACTTTGACTATGACCTTGTCTAAACAAGATAAGAGTCGGAGAACTCAGAGGGCTTCCATAGCCTTGGAAACTCATGACTGGAGCATAGGGAGATTACTGATGCCATAGACAGGAGTGTCAATTGGTAAAGTCAACAACAGGAGTCACTGTGCACTTACTCCTCATGTAGGATCTCTGTCCTCAATGTGCTGTGCATTGAGATTTAATGCTATAACGAGTACTCAAACAATATATTTCACTTTGTGTTTCTATGGGGGTGCAAACTGTTGAAATCTTTACTTAATGCATACTAAACTGATCTTCTGTGAAAAAAAAAAAGAAATTATCAATTCCCAACTTGACTCTCACTGGGATTAAACATGACAATAGGTCTGCTCTGATTTCATCATCATTTAAAAAAATCATCTATTATTTTTCACTTTATGTTTCTGTGTGGGGGCAAACTGTTGAAATCCTTACTTAATGTATACTAAGCTGATCTTCTGTATATTAAGATAATCGAAAATGAATCTCGATGTGAATGGAAGGGGAGAGGGAGTGGGAAAGGGGAGGGTTGTGGGTGGGAGGGACGGTATGGGGGGGAAGCCATTGTAATCCATAAGTCGTACTTTGGAAATTTATATGCATTAAATAAAAGTTTAAAAAAAAATATATATATAGTAGGAAAGGGGATTTTTTCCCCATCTAACAGGAAAAAAAATAGAGAAAAAAAACTTACACATGAAAGATATTAAGCTATCCTGGTTAAACAAAAGATTGAGTCACATGTCTAGCATTTACCTGCCTCTATTGTTTCTGATGACTATAGCTTAGCTACCTTAAAATGCATATGAAATAAATAGCTATATTAATAAAACACACTTGAAAATTAGGTCAAAGACAGAATCTTGGGTGTGGGCTTTGTGTGTAGTATACAGCACATGGAATTAGCGATTAGATCAAAAGTCTTTCATAATTTTTAAAAAATGACATTGTCCACAAATCATGCATCTAACCTAAAAGAACTCAAGTTACAAAATAATTCTTGAACTTCCAAAATGGGTAAGCCTGAAAAAGGCTATGAAAACCATTCAGCCACAAATAATACATCAGAAATAGTTATCGATGATAAAACAGCTCATAGAGACTGGAGCCAAGGACGACAGAATAATGGATAAGAGTGCAACACAGCATCAATGTCTACATCTGCCGAGGAACTTCACAGAGCTCCCCAGAAAGATATCATCATTGTTACAGAACAGTCACAGCTGCCATGTCTTCCATTATTCTTCTCAATGGCATTTTCTACTTATTTACATTAATGCATACTTTTTGTTACAGGTGGATGGCTTGCCACTAAATTTTGTATGTCACCAGATGACAAGATGATGTATTTTAATCTGTTGGAGAGAACATTGCATTATCATATACCCTTGTATGAGAATGAGAGTGCATATTCCATGGGTGAAATCTCAGACTGTTGAAGAGATAATTGTTGAAGTGCCTACATAGCTTTGCAGTTTCTCAGCCATGGTAGAGAAGTATTGCTGGAAAGTGACTGCTCAACCCAGACATTTAACAGTATCCTATCCCTATCTGCAGCCAAATGTGGCCATAAAACAATTCTGACGGCTGTTATGTGAAGGAAATGATATGTGTCTCTTCAAATATGAGTTAAGAAGGATATATGTTTCATCCAAACTCTAAGCTTGACACAGACCATTGCAAGGTTCTGACATGTTTGCTTAACTAAATGCAAGAAATCTGTTACCTCTGATCACTGCATGAGGTGGAACTACCATCCAACACTTATACTTTGGTACATGTATTAGGCGTATTAAAGTTTTGCCTCTTTAGGCATGGATGGGGAATGGCCAGTCCATGGGCCATACAAGGTCTGTGAAATCATTTGGTCTGATCATGTCAATGAAACTGCAGGTGGAACTTGAAATTCAATAAGCAATTAGTAGGCTATTTTTAGTTGATAATTTGTATGGCCCACAAATTATATTATATATATCCAATTCTTGGCAGAAAAAAATGTTTCCCTACCCCTGAAAAGCCCTCATGGAACTGAGGTGGTATACTTAAAAATATATTCATTTTTTAAAAGGCCACAAACAGAAGACAATAAAATATGAAATTTCCAGACAAGTTGTAACTCAAAAGCACATGATTGATCCAATGTTTAGAAATGTAGCCAGGGGCTGGTGCTGTGCCATAGCAGGTAAAGCTGCTACCTGCAGTGTTGGCATACCACATAGGTGCCAGTTTGAGTCCTGGCTGCTCCACTTCTGATCCAGCTCTCTGCTATGTCCTGAGAAAGCAGTAGAAGATGGCCCAAGTGCTTGGCCCTGTGCACCCAAAGGAAGCTCCTGGCTCCTGGCTTTGGATTGGCCCAGCTCCAGCTGTTGCAGCCATTTGGGGAGTGAACCAGTGGATGGAAGACCTTTCTTCCTTTCTTCCTTCCTCTCTCTCTCTCTCTCTCTCTCTCTCTCTCTCTGCTTTGGCCTCTCTGAGACTCTCTGCCTTTCAAATAAATAAATAATTTTTTTTTAAAAAAAAAGGTAGAGCAAAATTCTAGATAATGTTCAAAAGAAAAGTCACAATTTCAGTAGGTGGCACAGAATGTCATGTTTGTTAAACGAAAAGAGATACTGGATACACTTAGTCTAATTTGTAGAAACATGTTAAAAAGAAGATTGTTAAAAATATGAAGGATAGGCCACGCCGCAGCTCAACAGGCTAATCCTCTGCCTGCGGCGCTGGCACCCTGGGTTCTAGTCCCGGTTGAGGCACCGGATTCTGTCCCGGTTGCTCCTCTTCCAGTGCAGCTCTCTGCTGTGGCCCGGGAGTGCAGTGGAGGATGGCCCAAGTGCTTGAGTCCTGCACCCGCATGGGAGACCAGGAGAAGCACCTGGCTCCTGCCTTTGGATCAGCGCTGTACACCGGCCGCAGCGTGCCGGCTGCAGCGGCCATTGCGGGGTGAACCAATGGAAAAGGAAGACCTTTCTCTCTCTCTCTCTCTCTCTCACTGTCCACTCTGCCTGTCAACAAATAAATAACTAAATAATATTAAGGATAATTCTTAAAGAAATGTCACTTATAGCTTTCATGTCAGCAGAGAGTAAAGACTAGAATTGATATTGAATGCAGCTAATTTCCAACAAATTATCCTTTGAAGCCAATTTATACTTTAACCTATTTTTAAAACTGTGACAAGGAACAAACTATAATTTAATTATTCAACTCTGTCTCGTTTGAAAATAATACTTTCTATTTTTAAACTCCTTCAAGCTTCTTGATTTCATTTTCTTTTCATGCTGGATGAAAGTCTGGAATTGCTTCATGAAAAAGCAGCTTTGTTTGGAATTGAAGGTTATATTGTAAGAGTTTATATTTAGTGTGTGAGAGCCTTTAGAGAGTGAAAATACTATTTGGGCCAATAAGTCAGCCCTTTTATTCTGATCCCAATCTCACCTTTCAGTTTTTCATCACATCCTCAAACTCCCTTATTTAATGCCAGCAAATCCTGGTATCTCAAATGTCTTTATGCTCTTTGCTTCCACAGCCATTTCTGATAACATGATTAGACAGAAGATCATAAACACAAAGCATAAATGCTTCTGAACTACAGCAGAGAACTGTGCCATGAAGCCTTAATAATGCCACTATTCAGGAGATCAAATCAATAGCTATGTCACTGAAAGCCTTGTATATCCCATTCACCTCTGTGAACAATAACGCAATGGTCTGAGAATCGCCACCATCCTTTCCTCCTGAATTATAAAGCAACATTGGAAGAAAAATGAATAAATAAAAACATATTTCTGGAAAGAGTTTCATTTTAAAAATTCTCAATATCTCAAAAATTTAATTTCTATAGCTAAATGTCCTTTTGGTAAGTTATATCACATGATACTTATGGGCTTAAAGAAAGCTTCCTTATAGTAATGTGCCTATTCCTAGCAGTTCTAAAAGTCTAAAGCTAACCTAGTATCTCCAAGAGCAAGTGTAACTACCTTAATGAGATTGATTCTAAGTTAGTGTTCAGGAGGAGCTTATTAGGGATTCATGTCACTTCAGAATTCATACAACTGAACAAAAGTTGCATTCAATTTTGCATGTTAATTGTTTCCAATTATTTCATCAATAGTGTTAAAACAGTCTCAGATACATAATGTGAAAGATTATTTGATGTAAATTAGTACTTTTCAAGTCAATGTTATATTTTAGTTTAAGCCATTAGAAAAAATTTAGAATAAAACAATTAAAATTAAATTCGTAGCATCAATGTGTTCAGTATAACAGTTTGAATTATAAACTTAAGTTATGAAAATTGAGATTTGAGCAAAGACTAAAATATTACTATGTATAACAGAGTAATACATTTGCATTGACATTTGTTTTTAAATTTTAGCATGTATTGCTTACTATACTCAAGTTTTTTGATTGATACAGTAAAAAAGGGCTTCACTTCTTCATGTTTCTAGAATGTGGATCTAGATAAACCTTTACAATATTATGGAGAAAGGAATCACAAAATCAGGCATTCAGTAGTCAACTTATAGGGTACAATATCATATCATCCATCGGATATGGATAGTATGGATACATGAGAATTTATTCTTTTGGTACTTATAGTTTAAGTTCCAGATAAATTTATCTGTTTTTCCATCATCCTCCAGAGCCTGAATTTCAGAATAGTTGTGTAAACCTTGTTCTAACAGTGCCCATATCAGACCCCAGAAAATAAATGTAGGGCAAAAAGGACCTAAATACTATTGAGGAATTTAGGGCCCTGCTGCTTTGGTTTTGGCAAGCAACAAGTTAAAGCACCAAAGGGTGAGCATGAAAAGAAGAAATTAGGAGAGGAAAAAAAGAAAGGGAGGGATGGAGAGACAAAAGGAAGAGTAGACTGGAGGGAGCAAAACACACAGAAGCCAGGCTAAGAAATAATCAGGTACAAGAGTTGTGGTGCAGCGGATTAAGCTGCCCTTGTGAGACCAGTACCCCAATATCACAGTGTAGGTGCAAGTATCTGCTATTCTGCTTTTGATCCAGTTTCTGATAATGCATCTGGAAAGGCAACAGAGGACAGCTCATGTACTTGGGTCCCTGTCTGCCATGTGGTATACCAGGATCGAATTCTTGGCTGCTGGTGTCAGCCTAGTCCAGACCTGGCTGGGGAGTGAACCAATTGATAGAAGATATTTCTGTCTCTCTGTGTCTGCTTCTCCCTCTCTCTCTGTTGTTCTGGCTTTCAAATAAATAAATAAAGCTCAGTTTCTTTCTTTTTGTGTAAGATTTATTTATTTATCTAATATTAGTTGGTACTATGTGGTATTAGGAAATCAAATTCTGAACAAATTCAGAACAACATATTGTTCTGACTCATAAAGTGCTAGATATGAATTTTTCTAAGGTCTTCTCCATGTTAACATTCTGCAACACTCACTAAAGAACATTTCCCTATTTTAAAGATAAGAAAAGCAATAGCATTGCATTAGGCTCTACCTTTACTCAACAGATCACAGTTCCCAGTGCCCTGTGATCAGTCACATCTGATATAAAAAAGGGTACATTTCTTACCCTTTATTATACATGTGGTCTTTACGTTAATCATCTTTTGACAGGCCCAGACACATAAATAATTAGTACAAACTGTACTAGTTATTGAGGATAAAGAGAGAGCCATAACTTTTGTGAAAAATAAGATAAATAATGTTTGTGCTAGACCTTAGGGGATGAATAACATCCTATCATGGAAAAAGGAAGACAAAAGGGGCACCAAGCTGCTGGATAAGTGAACAAAAACAAGAGATATGAAAAACAGAAGGATTCTTCAAAGTTGTTAAGAACAGAACAGCAGACAGCATCTGTCACCATTAACAAAGACTGGGACAAGCCTAATTATATGCTATGATGAATTATAAAAGAGAAAGAAAGAAGGGGAGGATAAGAAAGACAGAGAAAGAGGGGGGATGGAGGCAGGGAGGAAAGGAGGAAGGATGGGGGGAGGAATAAAGAAGGGAAAGAGAGAAGACTTCTTGAGATGAAGCAAAATAATATTGTTGCAGGCATTTAGATAGGGAGCAACTAAAGACCTCAAATATCCCAAATGATACATCATACATAAGTGAAATCTTCTTGGATATCCAGATCTGCTAAACCTCCAAATAACTGCAACTGCATAAAATAAAACCAGGAAGGAACTACCCAGTGAATCCAGCCCAGATTTCCAGATTGTAGAAACTATAAGCAAATCATTTTTTTAGGAAACACAGGAAGCTAAAATCTGTGGCATCTGCTTTGGGGGATGTATGGGTAGCAGGAAGTCCATGTGTACAGAGTAAAGATCAGTAAAGAAATGCTACTGGGGATAAGGAAAGGCCAACCTCCATTATTTACTGCAAGAACAACTGGTGAGAATATTGTCTGTGATCTCCTGGAAGAGAGAAAAAGCCCTCCTTAATGCTGATCAAATTAGGGTTCTCAGAAAGCTGCTGAGAAACTAGCAATGGGCACATGTGCTGTTCTATAAACAAGGCAGATGACTCAGAAAGTGGAGCCATGAAACCCTTGATGGAGCCAAGAGCCAGAGAACCAATTCCAGGCAGCATAACTAGGCTCTAATCAGAGAATCTTTTCTGCCCCTTGTAGTAATGGATCCTAACACCCAGCTGAATTTCACAATCACAGCACACCACTTCTCAGCTCCCTGCCTTTGGTATGGAATATTCTTGTGCTTTTGTGTGTGTGTATGTGTTTGTGTGCATGTGCATGTTTGTGTGTATAAAAATAGTTTATTACATTCTTAGCTCTCTAGTTCAAGAAGGGTTGTATATATGAAGCTTCATTCTCATCCTCAACTGACTTCAATGATACTATTCTGGACTTACACATGATACTATTTAGGATAAGTTTTTGGGAGAATGGGAGTCTGTGCATAATAGTGGGATATTAATCAGTGGAATCCAGAGAGTAGACTGTGGTACACTGTCCCAGTGGTGATTCTATCTAAATGTACTTCTTAAGGCTTACCCTCTGAATGTAGCTCCCTCCTATACTCATTTTACATCTGGCTATATGAAAAATGCCCTTTTAAGCCAGCCACTACATTATAGAAAAACTTGCTCTCATTCATAAATGACAAGAAGCCACAGAGAAGCACTAGAAGACAAGAGCCCGTCATGAAACTGCAGCACCAGTTAAGCTCTCCATGGAATTCAGCTACATAACTGACCTCTGTTTATTCTACAATAAGCAGAAGAAAAACTTAGGTGAGCTGTGATAAGTAATAAATCATTGTGGTTTTAAGCCAGTAAGTTTTCAGTTGTTTTATCTCATAGCAATATGTAACAAACATATGCCTTATTGACATTTATCTCTATCATGTACCATAAATGATTAAGAGATAACTGGTGCTCAATAATGCTAATAGGTTAAATTATCTTTTTTAGCAGGACAGAAAAAATACTGATATACTGATACCACTTGTTTCTTTTCCCATTATCAATGTAGGCATATTACTACTTGAGCTATGGTTAATTCATGTAAATTTGAATTAATTTTGCATTTAGGCTTTATGAGTATGCAATGCAGACTGGGTTGTGAGATATGTTGTTGACAGATGGCAACACAAGCAATGATGACCAATTATCACAGGAAAGGAAAGGGCAATATCAAGCATCGAGAATACATATAAATAAATACTTCAAAATAGAGACTGCTGGTAATATAAGATACTTAGCTGTAAAAATGAGATCTTCACACCCACTCTGACTTCTTGTTTGTAAATAGCAACTTATTGTATCTAATCAAATATGCTTATTTTTAATGGTTTTACTTTAAGTATGCACTTTATCTTCAGTTGATTATAACTACTAATTTACCGGCCAAAAAAAAAACTGGTTTCAAAGTTTGTAAGCCACAGATACAAAATTCAGGCTCTATTCTTCTAGTTTCTGCCATCCACTAGATGAAGATGTTCAACATTTATAATGAGCCCACCGTCTAACTTTCTGCAATCAGATATAAGATAATATGCTTAGCAGTCCATAAAACTGCGTGAGCAAAAGCTGTAAGGTGAACTAATGTCATCCAACATATTTTCAAAATCATGAAGTAAAAATCATCTGGCCAAAGCTATTTTATTCTCACATGTCCTTTAAAAAGCAAATATTTAATAATAGCTAATATAAATCCTTATATTAGTCTTTAATAATTTTAAAACTTTATTATTATTACCTATTTATTGATGTCTTCTAATTTAATATATGCTAACACTACATGATTGTCCGATGTAATATATAGTAATATATTGCCATAATCTGTAGTCTCTTAAATACAATAGTCCCTGCTACTTAATTACTTTACTGAAAGCAATATAGCACATTTTCATAAACATTTCTCAGGAGGAAAAATATCATAAATGTTCAAATTTTCTTGTTACTATGAGTCAATTTCTTTCACAACTGTCAGGAATAGCTTTCAATAATTTAATATTTGAAAATAAATGGACAACACATTTACTTTTAAAAATCATAATTTAAATGCAAGATAAACTATTTCTTTCTTTCTTACCATGGCAAGAGCCCTCAATTTCTTCATATCCTGTACTGCAGATACACCTTCCGAGAGGAACTAGCCAATCTCCATCAGCTCCACAATAGAGTTTAGGAGTGTCACGCTCTTCAGCACTCTTCACACAAGAGCCTCGTACTTCAACCAACGAGGAAGAATCAACCCTTGGAATGGTGTCAGGAAACATGGCCAAGTTTCTAACAGTGAAGGGGCATTTTTTATAAAAAACGCGGACTGAGACCAGGGCAATACATGCACCAATGTCTTGAAAAGCCAGATAAAATCCTTTCCTTTCTATAGGCCCCACCTCACGAATTTCAGTGTTGAGTTTCAGGATGCGATCACCCAAATCCATCTGGGTAAAACTCTCATCAGCAGCAATTGTGTCAATCTTTGTATACTGGCTTGGCTTGAATTTAATTCCATGGGACTCATCTGATTCCATATAATACAGATTAAATGTTTCTTTGCAAGTCCCTAAGACCCATGGGATGCTGTTACAATCCCTCAGTGTGAACTTCATTTCCACGTAAATTTTCTGGGCTGCATCACGGGAGATCCAGTTTGTGCGAAGCCAGTTGTTTTGATTTGGTTCCATGACATTACATACTTGGTATGTGTGAATGGGTCTATTGTGTTCATCCATTTCAGTGATGGCATCCCACTGAAAAAAGAGAAAAAAAAATATGGTTATAAAACCACAGTGGCTAAACAGAAATAATTACTTCCCAAATCAGTTTTAGTGAAAGGAAAATAAGTAAAAGGAATACCAATGAATCTATTTCAATGCAGTAGAATTTTAACCATGAGCCTCTGGTTAAGACCGTAAATACAGTGTGGCTCACTTGGTTAATTCTCTGCCTGCGGTGCCGGCATCCCATATGGGTGTGGGGTTCTAGTCCCAGTTGCTCCTCTTCCAGTCCAGCTCTCTGCTGTGGCCCAGCAGGAGAGTGGAGGATGGCCCAAGTGTTTGGGCTCCTACACCCACATGGGAGACCAGGAGGAAGCACCTGGCTCCTGGCTTCGCATCGGCGCAATGCCGGCCGTGGCGGTCATTTGGGGAGTGAACCAACAGAAGGAAGACCTTTCTCTCTGTCTCTTTCTCTCACTGTCTATAACTCTACCTGTAAAATTAAAAAACAAAAAAAAAGATCATGAATACTGGAGCCAGCTGTCTTGGTACGAATCTTGCCTTCCTAAACATTAATAGACTGACCAAGGGTAAATTATTTAAGCTCCTATTTCAACTGTAAAACTGAACTAATAATAGTACCTGTTTGATAACGTAGTTGTAAGGTACAAATTAAATATTTATAAAGAATTTAAAATAGTCCTGGCATACTCTAAGAATGTAAAATATCATCCATCAAAACAACTAGACCCCCAACAAATCCACTTTGGGGTTCACATCTGTTCTCACATCCAATTTGCCACATTGAGGTGTGTTTACCAGTACACTATAAAGAACTGACATGACTATTTTCACATAAAAGGCATTAGATAGATAAGGCTCTAGACTTATTCAAGAAACATCAACTTCTAGACACTGGGAATTTAGCAGTTAACTAACAGAACCACCCCCCCCCCCAAAAAAAAAAAAAAAAAAAAAACACAACAAAATCCCAACAACAACCAACATAGTTCTGTTGAACTATGATATAATTTTATGAAATACTTCCATTATTTATTATGGGTGAGCCAATAATCTCATGAAAAACTATATGAAATTATGCATCCAAATGCCTATCAATCTAGCATATCATGGATCTTATAGTATTAGACATAAATTTAAAGGCAAATCAATGGTATCATGGCTTGTTAAAAATATTATTTTGAATGTAACCATGAACCAAGATAAGAAATATGATATAATAAAATATCAGAACTGTGAAAATAGATGTGTAAAATTTCAAGCAGTTTATTTACAAGAGAACCATAATTCTCATTTAGGATAAATTTCTAATCAAAATTTATGCAATTTCTCAGAGAATACCCAGAATTATTATTTCCTATTCCACCCCCTTTACTCTATGATAAACGAGTATATAAATGTATTACTACTGGGTGGCACCGTGGCTCACTAGGCTAATCCTCCACCTGTGACGCCGGCACACTGGATTCTAGTCCCTGTTGGGGGGCCGGATTCTGTCCCGGTTGCTCCTCTTCCAGGCCAGCTCTCTGCTGTGGCCCGGGAAGGCAGTGGATGATGGCCCAAGTGCTTGGGCCCTGCACCGCATGGGAGACCAGGAGGAAGCACCTGGCTCCTGGCTTCGGATTGGCGTAGTGCCAGCCTTGGCGGCCATTTGGGGGGTGAACCAACGGAAGGAAGACCTTTCTCTCTCTCTCTCTCACTAACTCTGCCTGTCAAGAAAAAAATAAAAAAAAAATTACTTCTAAATTCTATTTGAATAATTACATTTCAATACCTTCAGATTAAATCTTTGCATATTAAAAATGTTATTAGCCAGGCTCATCACACAATCAACTTTTCTAAAATGAGAGATTAAAATAACGAAAATTTGAAAAACTTACTCATTTGAATAAAAATAATGAAGCAATTACATGCCTTTATTTAAAAATATGTTTGGTTGGAGGATGCTTAGATTGAGAGAAAAGTATGTATGTAGTCACTGAATCAAGACTGATGCAAACCAAGGAATAAGAAAGTACAGAAATGCAGATAATGAGAAATGTGCTCCTTATCAAAGACAAAACATATGTATACAAGGGTGCGTTATTTTGTTAAAATTATGTTTAAGGAACCATGGAATTTTTTTCTTTTATTTTTTAAGTATTTATTCTTTTGTTTATTTGAAAGGCAGAGAGAGAGAAAAAAAAAAAAGAGAGAGAGAAATATCTTCCATCTGCCCATTCACTCTCCAAATGGCAGCAATAGTGGAGTCTGGGCCAGGCCAAAGCCAGGAACCAGGAATTTCATCCCAGTTTCCCACTGGCAGCGGTTCAAGTACCTGGGCCATATTCCCTTGCCTTCCAAGGCACATTCGCAGGGACCCGGATTGGAAGCAGAGTAGCTGGTAATCCAACCAGCACTCCAATATAGGACACTAGCATTGTAAGCAGTGGCTTAACCTACTCCCCGACTTGCAGGCTCATCTTCTTTATTTAAGAAAAAAAAAAAAAAAGAAATTAGAATTACACTTTGGTACCAAAACAGTCAAAATATATCAACTGCTGCATTTCATCTTAAGAATACAGAATGCAATTTATGCTAGATTTTTTAAATTTAAATCTGATTCCTAAAGAACATGAATACAAGATTAGTATAGATCTAAAAGACTATGAAATTTATATAACAAGTTACAATAGTAGATAAATAAATCATGCATTTAGGCATAATTTTCTTTTGAAAATATTGCATTTACATGTTTACATTTATACAGTTACATAGCCTTCTAGTTAGAATTTTCTAATAATGGGGCCTCAAAAAATTGGAGACTCCAAGGGAAGAATGTGAACTCACATACCATGTCTAAATATTTTTAAATGATAAATCATTATTTAAATAATATCAAATTTTCAATGATTTTTCTGCTTTGTAAAAATACCTTTACAGCAACCTGGGAGTTCTCATTAATATTTAAAATACGTAGCATCCTTAGAATTCCACTGGACCATGTAGTAATCCGTAGACAGCCAGCCCCTGACCTTAGTCAATCCCACTTCAATTTCTTTCCCTAATTTTAGCTCCATCCAATACCTAGATAGGCTTTACATATGCACATACATGAGCATCCCGGCCCCCAAGTACAAGCTATTTCCCCATCTCGTTACAAAAATTTGCTAACTTCAGTTCTCCATTCAACTTAGATTGAGCACACCAATGTCAAAGTACAGATATTAGAGGATGGAACCCAGCAAGAAGCCATAAAGTTCCTAAAAGTTTACTTGAGGCTATATGAACAAGAAATTCTGGGGCCTTGAGTATCTCTAGTACAAAACAGGAAGCATATGATCTAAGTGGTATATCTCCTTATCCCTCAAAGATCATAACTTCATGAACTTAAGGGCAATGAATATACATGTTGAGTCAACAGGCAATTTCTGTTGGCACAGAGCAGTGTCTGTTTCTTTGCCTAAAGATGGTAATGATTTTTAAAAATCTAATTTGGGGTCTCAAACATTATAATTACTCTTTTATAGCAGAGAGAGTTATATATAATACTCTAGGGACTGGTGCAGCAGCTAAGATGCTACTTGGGTTTTCTATATCATCTGTCAGACTGTCAGTGTTTGAGTCCAGCTCAGTTTCCAATTTTAGCTTCCTGCTAATGTGCACCCTAGGAGGCAGCAGGTGATATCTCAGGTACTTAGGTCCCAGTTACACACTGGGGAGACCTAGATTGAATTCCAGAATCCTGGATTTGGCTTGGCCTAGTACCAGCTATTACAGGCACCTGGGAAGTGACACAATCCAAAGATGTCTCCCTGTCATTTCTGCATCCCTCTATCTCTCTACACTTCAAACTAAACAATAAATTTTTAAAAAATGAAAAAATTCTGAAAAATCTGTGTTTTAATAAATGGGTGATAACCAAATACCATATGTTCTCCCTGATCGGTGACAACTGACTGAACACCAAAAAGGAAACCTCCTGAAGTGAAATGGACACTATGAGAAATGGTGACTTGATCAGCATAGCCCTGACTGTTAATGAACAACTAAATACATTATCCCTCTTAGTAGTTTTTTTTATCTGTTATACTTAATATGACTGGTTTAGATCTGTAATTGATGCACAGTTATTCTTAAGTGTTGAAAATTAACTGAAATGTGATCCCTGTTGAACATGGTGGTGGGAATGGGAGAGGGAAGAGATGTATAATTTGGGACATGCTCAGGCTCACTTGTCCCAAGTGGTGGAGTTGGAAGCATACCAGGGGATTCCAATTCAATCCCATCGAGGTGGCATGTACCAATGCCATCTCACTGTTCCAGGTGATCAGTTTCAGTTCACAGTTGGTCATGGTGAAGGGACTGGGAGTCAAAGGGAGCACATAGACAAGTCTAGTACCTGCTAACGCTAACTGATGGAGTAAATAAAGGGGAGAGTGATCCAACATGGGAAGTGAGATACTCAGCAGACTCATAGAATGGCAGATGTCCTAAATAGCACTCTGGCCTCAGAATCAGCCCTAAAGGCATTCGGAGCTGGCTGAAAAGCTCATGAGAGTATTTCAGGCATGGAAAGCCAAGACACTCTGGCAAAAGATCTCTGCAAGTGAGATCCCAGTGGAAAGAACAGGTCATCAAAGAAGGAGGTACCTTTCTCTGAAGGGAGGAGAGAACCCCCACTTTGACTATGACCTTGTCTAAACAAGATAAGAGTCGGAGAACTCAGAGGGCTTCCATAGCCTTGGAAACTCATGACTGGAGCATAGGGAGATTACTGATGCCATAGACAGGAGTGTCAATTGGTAAAGTCAACAACAGGAGTCACTGTGCACTTACTCCTCATGTAGGATCTCTATCCTTAATGTGCTGTACATTGAGATTTAATGCTATAACGAGTACTCAAACAATATATTTCACTTTGTGTTTCTATGGGGGTGCAAACTGTTGAAATCCTTACTTAATGCATACTAAACTGATCCTCTGTAAAAAAAAAAAAAAAAAAAAAAAGAAATTATCAATTCCCAACTTGACTCTCACTGGGATTAAACATGACAATAGGTCTGCTCTGATTTCATCATCATTTAAAAAAATCATCTATTATTTTTCACTTTATGTTTCTGTGTGGGAGCAAACTGTTGAAATCCATACTTAATGTATACTAAGCTGATCTTCTGTATATTAAGATAATTGAAAATGAATCTTGATGTGAATGGAAGGGGAGAGGGAGTGGGAAAGGGGAGGGTTGTGGGTGGGAGGGACGGTATGGGGGGGAAGCCATTGTAATCCATAAGTCGTACTTTGGAAATTTATATGCATTAAATAAAAGTTTAAAAAAAATAAAAAATAAAAATAAATGGGTGATAATATAAACATGTACTCCAAAAGTGATTTTATCTCATATAGTTCTTTATAAATCCTACAGTTCATGTATTAATAAGTAATCAATAATATTTAGAGAATTTGTACAGCATTGTAAGTTGCATATTTTAAGGAAATGAAGAAAGAAGGTGTAACATTTGCTCTCAAACTTATTATAACATTTTTAAGATATTAGAATACTTTAAATTATGAAAAAATAAAAAATAGCAGATTCATGTATAAGTGACAGTTTTACAGTATATATAACAAATATATGGTAAACACTCAAAGGACAGAAACATTTATGAATTAAAGAGATTTGGAAGGCTTCACCAAGAAGAAAGCACTTAACTTGAACCTTAAAAATTTTAAAGATTCAATAAGGCAGAAGCAAAACAGTGAATAGATATTAACATATACAACTCAGTTTATACATACACTTTTAGGAAACTTTAGTTCTATACTATGCATATCCAGTAGATCAAAGTACAGAATCCCATTTAAAACTAACACATAATTTATGTTCCAGCTGTGAAATAATTCAGCATATCTAAGTCCGGTAAACATGGACATAACAGAATGAAAATGTTATTAAATCTGTTTTTAATTCTGTTATTAACTTCCTCAGTTCTGTCAGCTGTTTGCTTTTCAATAATACCCCAAAATAGCTTAATCTCAATGTTTGTGTATTTTTAAAAAAATTTAAGATTTAAAATAAAATACTTACATATAATAATTAGTGAAGATATAATGTAAAATATAATGTAAAAATGAGCTCAGTAAATCCAATGAAATTACATATGCTTTGGCAGAAGAGAAGATCTTGCAAACTATTCCTGTTAAACAAAACAGAGAGCTTTTTCTCCACTATAATTTCATGAGCTCATTATTTGCATTAAAAGGTGGCTAGATGAATTGATAGACGGGAAAGTTTAGAAACTTGGAGTGTCCTGCTCAAGGAGTTTTGGTTTTGTACTTGAAAGTGTTCTCTCTCATATGCCACAAGGTCACCTGGATGCAATCATTGAGGCATCAACTGTTTTACTGAATTTATACACATCACAACCTCTTCACAAATATTAACTCATTTGGTCCTCATCAATCTAAACAAAGTATGATAACAATTTTTCATTTTCATGATCTCAACAAAGAATCTAACACAAATGTTTAAGTATCCAGTGTTGCAAGGAGCAAGGCCTTCAAAATTTCTTTTATGTGCCTTATGATGTTTTGACATCACAGAAAGTTTGCAAAGGCATAGGTGTGGAGACTGCCACTCAGTGCTAGCTCATTCTTAGATAGCAAAGGGCTGAGCCTGGAGAACTTCCTTCATATGCAAACCAACCAATTCCCCAAGTAAACTGCCCCAAACAACTCCTCACCCAACTCTCACACAGCAACTCAGTATTTCCTGGGCCCTAAGTCATCCCAAGCCAGATATTAGGCAACCAGATACCACCTGTATAGCCCAAATACCACAGGAATTACTCAAACTAGACAGCAAGTCCTAGAGTGTTTGCTCAACCTTGCCTTTCTTGCAGAAATCACAATTAAGGAACTGGCCTAGAATTTTCTCTTCACTCTTCTCTTCTTCCACTTGATGAAAACCTGGTACTTCTGTGGCCCTATATGGCATACGTTGATTCTCTGAGACTTGTGAGTATAATAAACTTCTTCCCAAGCCTCATCCTTGCTTCCTTCTGTGGCCACACCTAATCTACTATACCATATCCAACATGTTCATTTGTAGAATAAATAATGTATGGGCTTTGAGACATTAGTCCTAGCAACACTTTAAAGGGCAAACTATTCTTGCTTAACCAAAATCTTTCACTGAGCAAGACATTCCAAGTTACAAAACATCCATTCCTCACTTGTAATTACCATATCCACTCCTGTATCTACTCACAGAAGCATGGGTGATTTGATTTTTACTTTAGTAAGCTTTACTACATTGTATAATTGGAATTATTTTATATGCTTTTATAAGTCTTATGTGAAAAAATAAATGACAGTGAAAAACACAAAAATCAGAATGGGGATGGGGATATTTGTTTCAGCACCTATTATGAAAAGCAAGCAGCTGACAGAAATAAGTGTTAACAGCAGAACTAATAACAAGTGATGCTGCGAGTTCGTACTGTCTCCTCTCTGTTCTGTACCCTTTTTCTTACATTTGGTGCCCCTTGTGAAGAGGGAAGTGAGGGATCAGCATCTTGCCCAAACCAGATACTCCTGCATTCGCTCCCTAATCCCTGTTACTCTCCTCCCCCCTTCCTCTGACTTTCTTCCCCTTTCTGAACTTCTTCCACTTTTTACTGTCTCTGCCCACCCCTTATCTTCTCATTCTTACAATCTCCTTTTCCTCTTGCAACCCGGACAGCCCTGAGAGACACCTTCTCATTTCCCAACCAATTCACAGCTGGAGCCTTTGCCAGATCTCATCACTGCATGCCACATTGCACCTAGTTTCTCAACCCCTTGGATTGGTAAGAAAAGTCTGTGACCTCAAGCACACTGGGGCGATGCCTGTGACAGGATCACACCCTCCACTGTTAGGGCCTGGGGTATTCGGTTGGGCCAGTTCATCCCCCCTCACAATGCCCAGGGTATTTCTTCTTCATTCAGGAGACATGCTCAAACACATCTTAGAACTGGGATGCTGGTCTACACTTGGGGATTCTCTCGCTCTCTCTTAGAGGACTCAGAACATAGGTTCTCGGTTGTTGTGACTTTCCTGGGGATGCCCTATGAAAGGTCCCTCTTCCCTCAGACTGTCTTTTGCCTAATCCATGGGTTCCAAATTTCGACTACCCTCTGGCCTGCCTCCTAAAAGATTTTCACAAGCTAGGCCTGAAGGGGGAGATAAAGCAGAGATTATTAATCCACCTCTGCACTAATTTGGCATTTTTCATCTCAAAATTCTTGAATATTTCAATAGCTTTACCCAGAGAAACAGCAAATGGTCAGAAGTTTCCTATTCCAAGCCTTTTTCCTCCTTTGGGATCAACTTTCCTCACTCCAAGTTTTCACGGGGAAAAAAGCCTGGAGCCTCCCCTTACATTATTGCCTCTGCACTTTTCCCTTCTCCCCCTCCACTTGAGAATACAGAGTCTCAGGAATACAGCTCTTCCTTCACTCCATTCCCCCCACCCCCAGCCTCCTCTTCCCTCTGGCCAGTGGGGCCACCCCTCCATCCTCTTCTCCCCCAAACTCTCTTTATCCTGTTCTCCCCAAGGAAGAAACACCTCCCCTGAAGCCCTCTGCCCCTCCCTCATCTCATCCTGATGTCCAGGCCCAGCAGAGGACCCTCCTCCCTACCAGCCCCAGGGCCCTCCTGAGCCTCTATCTGGTATTTCCTCTATTGCAGACTCACCTGGTTCCCCTACATCCCTGTTTTTGTCCTCCTCTGAGGCCAACTTTCCTCATTCCAAGCCCTCAGGCAGGAGGAAGGCTTGGAGCCTCCTCTCAAATGCTGGACTTTCCTTCTTCCACTCTTGCTCTTCCCTCAGGGATACTATCACCTCAGGAACATGAGCCCCTACTGCCCTGTCCCTCTGTCTGGCTTTTCCCCACTCCCCCTCACCAGCTACTCTTTTCCTGACCCCTCCATCTCCCACCACTCTGCCCCGACTGTGCACAGAAATAAACTGTAAAGGCTAGCAGAATATTTACTGTGCTGGAAAGCCCTGCACTGGGACATTCCAAACTCCTAAGACAATGCACCATGAACTTCACCCAGGAGCCTTTCTCACATCTTCTGCCCACCTTTTCAGAGTCCATGTGGTGCTCTACACCTTCCCCAACAAGCAGCTTAAGAGAGGACTCTGCTTGTTGTTCAAATGCAATGAAGGCTGACTTCAACACCCCTACCATCCCCACCTTCTGTACAATTGAGCTCAGCCCCTACTCTCTTTACCATCCCCATTCTTTCCTCCCTAAAGTCTTCTCTAACTAGCTACCTCCTCCCCTTCTATGAACCCTAAAACCTAACATAATAGTGCCTCCTCTCACACTGCTACTCTACCTCACATCTAAATTCTCTCACACACAAATAAAAAAAACCTCTGTTCCAGCAATCTTCAGTAATAATATTTGTCAGAGCTAGCAAAGAAAAACTCAAGTACAGTGAACTGGCTGAAACAGTGATGGAAAATCAGCTGTTGTCAGCCCCCTAAAATGGATTTTGCAGTAAGTTATGAGATGATTCCATGAGCTAACTCATATTTAAGGTTCTTATTTCTCATTTTGGTGACAGACCAGAGACATCGATTTTGTATCTATTGAGGTAATCTTTATATTCTCTGACTCTCCTTTAGTTCTGATTGTTTATGGTTTGTTTGAATATATTCTAAAGCATTTGAGTAATTTTTTTTTTTTTTTGACAGGCAGAGTGGACAGTGAGAGAGAGAGAGACAGAGAGAAAGGTCTTCCTTTGCCGTTGGTTCACCCTCCAATGGCCACCGTGGCCGGCGCACCATGCTGGTCCGATGGCAGGAGCCAGGTGCTTCTCCTGGTCTCCCATGGGGTGCAGGGCCCAAGTACTCGGGCCATCCTCCACTGCACTCCCTGGCCACAGCAGAGAGCTGGCCTGGAAGAGGGGCAACCGGGACAGAATCTGGCGCCCCGACCGGGACTAGAACCCCGTGTGCCGGTGCCGCAAGCTGGAGGATTGGCCTAGTGAGCCGCGGTGCCGGCCTGAGTAATCATTTTGTAACAATGATCAAATCTAGTTTTTTTATTATATCATGATGTTAAGGGATCCTGTTTCTGCTGGATATTGTAAGCCTTCTTGGCATCTTTGACAGGCATTCAAAAAAAAAAAAAAATCCAAAGTTCCAAATTGCTTTGACTTTAGTATTCCCAGTTGAGCCCCTGGAAATGTCTAAGGACATATCATCTCTCTTCTTGTTGAAACAACAAATAAATAGGCTACTTGGATTATATTAAAGGTACTGTCAAGATGTAAAGTGCTGCTAAATTTTAAGTAATGATAATGTAAAATCTACAAATACAAATTTCCAAAAGTTCTAAAGGTTAAGGATTTTGTTGTGCTGTTATCAGTCATGGTGGTTATCTTAATGCAAAAGGCCCAGAGGCCTAAAGGGGATAAATGTCTTATGAAATCTTACAGGCACCTTCTAAAATACTATGTGATGGAGGGCTCAGAGGCCTAAAAGGAATAAATGTTTTATGAAATCTTACAGGTGCTTTCTAAAATACTATGTGGAGTAATCAAGTGCCTCTTCTTGTTGGTCAATGAGTTTATCATTTTAATCATGGCTATTTAAAGTCGTTTGTCATCTATTGTTTTGTATTCTCCTCCAAGTACTAAATATCAGATTAACTGTTCATCGAAATTAAAACATTGTTGGTTCTATGTTTAAAATGTGTCCTCTTGAAGGTTCTGAAAGACTTTTCCCCTGACCTCTACTGAATTCAGTACTTTGGGACAGTTCTATAATTAGATAAATCTAATAATGGACTACAGGTTCCAACCAAGAAAAATATGTTAATTCAGGTTACTAAGAGCAGGAAGCAATTCTAATTGATCAATGGTAATTAAAAAAAGAAAGCAGTTAAAGATTTTAAGAGGCTATTATTGAAACTGTTTTGTTGTTTGGTCTTGTATGTTATGTTATACATGTATACATATTTTATGTCTACCTGGGAAAATTTACTAAGAGCTCTGTTTTCATTGAGTTACATGTGTGTTAGATAGTCAATAAATATTTCCAACCATGTGTACTCATAAAATTTATAAAAGGCATTGGAGCTTTTGCTAAATTTTTTCATAAGTTGTTATTAAACAGTGAAAATTGTTTGCTAAATTTTCACTTGATATTGTTACTATGAATAAGAAATCTGGGAAGCCTGACTTGTTCCCACATTTCTCTTCTATTTTCTTCAAAGATGGGAAAAGTGCTTTTATTCTGAAGGACTTTCTATTAGGATGTATAATTTGATATTTAGATCTTACAAAAGAGATGGCTAACATTTTTGTGTAATAATGCCTGGCCACATATGGAAGAATAAATAGCATAGCCTAAATGAAAGCTTAAAATATGATTTCACAGCTAGATTTATTTTGCCATGGGCACAATAAACACTCAAAAACTCCCTTTTCAAACAAAACCAAGGGAAAGTTAAAAAGTCTAACTACTTCAAAATGTATAGACAGTTTGGATAAAGTGGTCTGCATGTTTGATCTTACCTAGAAGGACATAACTTTCCTCATGGGCACCACCTTATCTCACAGGAAAAATACTGCTGTAACATGCCTGTGACCACAGATTTCTAGCTCAGGCCACCAAAGATTAGGGATGGGATTGAGCCCTCCCTTGGCTGACACTGCTAAAGGCTGCCTCTGTGGTCTACTTTAAAAGAGGATACCAGGAGGAAAGGTAGTGAGCTAGGCTGCAGGAACAACATAAGGATAGGTGGCAGGCCAATTAATGGCTACTTTACACAGTGATCTGCCATCAGGGAGACCCAACAATGCCAGTCCACCCTCAAATGGCATTGGGCAAGCAGCTGTCAGGACAGAAACCAGGTTCTGAAGAGCCCTGTCAGCTCTGCCAAGAGCCAGGTCACTGGAAACAGAACTGCTCTAGGGTTTGAAGGACTCCTGGGTCAGAACCACAGACCCTGTTGGCACTAAGCTGAAAAGTCCTTCACTACGCCTAGCTTCCAAAGTAATGATCTCCATCAGGGAGACAGCCTGCAGGCAGAGCTATAGATTTCCTTTTAGAGATGCCATCTATTCAATACTACCCTCCTACTCAGGGCAGCTAGATAATGGAAGTCAACAGAGTGTCTTCCCTAAGGAGGTTCACACCTCCCTTAGGATTTCTCTTCCAGTATCCCATGTGAAGAGATAGAAAGGTCTGGATCTCACATGTACTTGGCCAGGCCTTATTGCCCACTTGATTATCATCAAGCCCCCTCCTGTCAGTTTCTGTTTGCCCCTCTCAATGGAAAAACTCCCTCCTGATTTGGACAGCACCTTTTCTAAGTTCTCTAATAACGACCTGTCCCTTGTTTGGACCCGTATTTAATCAGCTTGTTAGATCTCTCTCTTCCAGAGTTGAAGCAGCAAAATTCTAGATGGCCATGCACATGAAACCTCAAATGGAGATAGTTTCTGTGAGCTGGCACTAGCACCCCAGAGAGGCCACCTTCTGCTAGAACCTTGTCTTGACCACTGGTCCCTACTTCAGCCCTACTCAGCTTGAAGAAGTCAGAGCAGTCCTTGCCCTAACCCCTGATGGCAGCCAGGGTTTCCATAAGCAGAGGGAGTAAATGAGGGAGCCCAGGACTAGAGCAGGACAGATTAACTACATTCCACAGCTCCTTGCCAGCATGTACACACTAAATAAAATAGGAGCATTCAGATGCACTCCAGTCTTCACACTGGGCAGGACTCTTGCTTTCCTATATCCCCCTTTGTCTTCCTCGTTTTAGCCATCTTTTCCCACCATGGGCAATGTTTCTAATTTCTCCTTTTATCCTCATAATCATAGTGCTCCTTTTCCTACCATGTACAATTAATATATTTCAAAAGTCCTTACAGGAGCATATACTACTATATCCCAAGCCATGATGCAGGAACACCACAAGACTATTCTTCAATCAATCCGACCTTGAGTATAGATCCTCACCCAGATCCTTACCCCATGTCTACATCCTGTATTGGCAGGAAGTAGCCAGAAAGAAACCAGTGCCCCATCTTATGTATACTCAGAATTCAGACTGATGGAACAAGGACAAAAGCCTCAACCATTTTAGGTTCTTGTTATCCCTACCTTCTTTCAAGAGAAGGTTCAGTCTCACACCTAGTTGTTCTCCACCCCACCTCCTGCATTCTTCCCCAGGTTTGGAAGCCTGTGGATCAAACTTGAAGAACCAATATGGAGAAGCTCACCTCTCCCTGCTGCCCCCGCCCCCACCCCTAGCCCACCTGAGATATAAAAAAGGCCTAGCCTGCTGGGTTCTAGGCCCTCTGCCACGTGTTTGCTCTGTGTGCATGCTGGCAGTTGGTCAATCTCTTCGAGTTTATTTTCTTTGAATAAATTCGGCCTGGTGGTGAGTTCATGTTCTGTCTCCTCTCTGAACTGTGCCCCTTTCCTTACATTTGGTGCCCTATGTTAGGAGGCACCAATGTGCCCCCGTTTTCTTACAAGCTTGATGATTTTCATCCCATAACTTTTATAATTATTAGGTTTATGCATATCAAATATTTTGTGGCTAGAGAATAAATTATATGAATATTCATTTTAAACAAGGATTAAGAAATATTACTCTCTAGATATACATGGTGCAGGGCTAACATGCCCTAGTGTGTGCATATAGCTTTGTGGTTCACAGAATTCAATATTACTTTGCTGATAATCTCTTGGGCATTTCTATTTGAAATGAATGGTTGTTAGGAGTGATAGGAAGTATAATTTATGCCTTAGGGCTCTCTAAAATCCCATCTCCACCCAGATACAAATTTTCATTTTCTTAGCGAGCAAAGGCAAATAGGCCAAAAAGCTAAATTCCTTTGAGCAAAGGAAGTTAGAACAAGTAAATTAATTTTAAAGCAACTGACAGTCACTGAAGAATCAGACTCCTCTCTTTTCTCATAGAACAAAATAAGGCAATCAAATAGCCATTTTCTAGGCAAAGAATATTTGAATAACATGCTGGTAAACTGACCCATACATCCAAAGTTGTAACACAAATCTCTCAAAATATACCTTCTGCTCCCCGAGAAACTTTAGAATTCAAATATAAACTTTCATTTCCAAAATAAACTCTGAAATTTAAAAATAAAATATTATATTTTCTCAGCATACTGTTGTAAACCCGATTATATTTTCAGAGTAATGATATTAAGTGCTGATAATTTACTCAAAATACATAGCGAAAGAAAAGAGCAACTCAGTTGATGAACTTAACAGCCTTACCTGTCGTTCTCCCAGGAGAAGAGGAAAGGGGAAAATCACATCCCACTTACATTAAAACTCTAAACACTTTCTAGGCTAGTCTTGCTTAACAAACAAACAAAAAAAAAATCAGTAACAAACAGTGATAAATATGCTGATAGTACAGAACAGGGAAGGAATCACTCTAAAAACATTGAAGAATGAGACAGTTACAGGAAAGTATTTTCATCTTGACCTATGCTTACTAAATAATACGTATTTATATGGATGGTGGATCTCTTTCCTTCTTCCCAACTTTTAAAACTGTATTACAATTATTAAGTCCTAAATCTATATCTGCCTGATTTTTGTAATGTTTTTTTGGATTCAATCCTGTTGATTTCTTCTCTGATTTTAATTACAAAAATCAGCCAAACGAGGAGCTGGTTTTTTGAAAAAATAAACAAAATTGACACCCCATTGGCCCAACTAACTAAAAAAAGAAAAGACCCAAATCAATAAAATCAGAGATGAAAAAGGAAACGTAACAACAGACACCACAGAAATAAAAAGAATCATCAGAAATTACTACAAGGACTTGTATGCCAGCAAACAGGGAAACCTATCAGAAATGGATAGATTCCTGGACACATGCAACCTACCTAATTGAACCAGGAAGACATCGAAAACCTAAACAGACCCATAACTGAGACAGAAATTAAAACAGTAATAAAGGCCCTCCCAACAAAGAAAACCCCAAGACCAGATGGATTCACTGCTGAATTCTACCAGACATTTAAAGAAGAACTGACTCCAATTCTTCTCAAACTATTCAGAACAATCGAAAAAGAGGGAGTCCTCCCAAATTCTTTCTATGAAGCCAGCATCACCTTAATTCCTAAGCCGGAAAAAGATGCAGCATTGAAAGAGAATTACAGACCAATCTCCCTGATGAACAGATGCAAAAATCCTCAATAAAATTCTGGCCAATAGAATGCAACAACACATCAGAAAGATCATCCACCCAGACCAAGTGGGATTTATCCCTGGTATACAGGGATGGTTCAATGTGCGCAAAACAATCAATGTGATACACCACATTAACAGACTGCAGAAGAAAAACCATATGATTATCTCAATAGATGCCGAGAAAGCATTTGATAAAATACAACACCCGTTCATGATGAAAACTCTAAGCAAACTGGGTTTGGAAGGAACATTCCTCAATACAATCAAAGCAATCTATGAAAAACCCACAGCCAACATCCTATAGAATGGGGAAAAGTTAGAAGCATTTCCACTGAGATCTGGTACCAGACCGGGATGCCCACTCTCACCACTGCTATTCAATATAGTTCTGGAAGTTCTAGACAGAGCTATTAGGCAAGAAAAAGAAATTAAAGGGATACAAATTGGGAAGGAAGAACTCAAACTATCCCTCTTTGCAGATGATATGATTCTTTATTTAGGGGATCCAAAAAACTCTACTAAGAGACTATTGGAACTCATAGAAGAGTTTGGCAAAGTAGCAGGATACAAAATCATTGCACAAAAATCAACAGCCTTTGTATACACAGGCAATGCCATGGCTGAGGAAGAACTTCTAAGATCAATCCCATTCACAATAGCTACAAAAACAATCAAATACCTTGGAATAAACTTAACCAAGGACGTTGAAGATCTCTACGATGAGAATTACAAAACCTTAAAGAAAGAAATAGAAGAGGATACCAAGAAATGGAAAAATCTTCCATGCTCATGGATTGGAAGAATCAATATCATCAAAATGTCCATTCTCCCAAAAGTAATTTATAGATTCAATGCAATACCAATCAAGATACCGAAGACCTTCTTCTCAGATCTGGAAAAAATGATGTTGAAATTCATATGGAGACACAGGAGACCTCGAATAGCTAAAGCAATCTTGTACAACAAAAACAAAGCCGGAGGCATCACAATACCAGATTTCAGGACATACTACAGGGCAGTTGTAATCAAAACAGCATGGTACTGGTACAGAAACAGATGGATAGACTAGTGGAACAGAATTGAAACACCAGAAATCAATCCAAACATCTACAGCCAACTCATATTTGATCAAGGATCCAAAACCAATCCCTGGAGCAAGGACAGTCTATTTAATAAATGGTGCTGGGAAAATTGGATTTCCACGTGCAGAATCATGAAGCAAAACCCCTACCTTTCACCTTACACAAAAATTATCTCAACATGGATTAAAGACTTAAATCTATGACCTGACACCATCAAATTATTAGAGAGCATTGGAAAAACCCTTAAAGATATAGGTACCGGCAATGACTTCTTGGAAAACACCCCAGAAGCTCAGGCAGTCAAAGCCAAAATTAACATTTGGGATTGCATCAAATTGAGAAGTTTCTGTACTGCAAAAGAAACAGTCAGGAGAGTGAAGAGACAACCGACAGAATGGGAAAATATATTTGCAAACTATGCAACTGATAAAGGGTTGATAACCAGAATCTACAAAGAAATCAAGAAACTCCACAACATCAAAACAAACAACCCACTTAAGAGATGGGCCAAGGACCTCAATAGACATTTTACAAAAGAGGAAATCCAAATGGCCAACAGGCACATGAAAAAATGTTCAAGATCACTAGCCATCAGGGAAATGCAAATCAAAACCACAATGAGGTTTCACCTCACCCCAGTTAAAATGGCTCACATTCAGAAATCTACCAACAATAGATGCTGGAGAGGATATGGGGTTAAAAGGACACTAACCCACTATTGGTGGGAATGCGAATTGGTTAAGCCACTATGGAAGTCAGTCTGGAGATTCCTCAGAAACCTGAAGATAACCCTACCATTCAACCCAGCCATCCCACTACTTGGAATTTACCCAAAGGAAATTAAATTGGCAAACAAACAAGCTTTCTGCACATTAACGTTTATTGCAGCTCAATTCACAATAGCTAAGACCTGGAACCAACCCAAATGCCCATCAACAGTAGACTGGATAAAGAAATTATGGGACATGAACTCTATAGAATACTATACAGCAGTCAAAAACAACGAAACCCAGTCATTTGCAACAAGGTGGAGGAATTTGGAAAACATCATGCTGAGTGAATTAAGCCAGTCCCAAAGGGACAAATATCATATGTTCTCCCTGATCGGTGACAACTAACTGAGCACCAAAGGGGAAACTTGTTGAAATGAAATGGACACTATGAGAAACAGTGACTTGATCAGCTCTTTTCCTGACGGTTGATGTACAATGTAATACTTTTTCCATTTTAGTATTTTTTTTTGTTCGAGTACCATTGGTTGAACTCTGTAATTAACACACAATTATTCTTAGGTATTTAAATTTTAACTGAAAAGTGATCCCTGTTAGGAATTTGGAAAACATTATGCTGAGTGAAATAAGCCAATCCCAAAGGGACAAATACCACTTATTCTCCTTGATAGGTAACAACTAACTGAGCACCAAAAAGGAAATCTGTTAAAGTGAAATGAACACTATGAGAAACGGTGACTTTATCAGCCCTCACCCTGACTGTTGATGAGCAACTTGATATGTTATCCCTCTTAGTATTTTTTTTGTTTGTTCTACTTAATACTTTTGGTTGAATACTGCAATCAATACACAATTCTTCTTAAGTGCTGAAACTTAACGGAAAAGTGATCGCTGTAAAATATAAGAGTGGGAATAAGAGAGGGAAGAGATGTGCAATTCGGGACATGCTCAAGCTGACTTACCTCAAACGGTAGAGTTAGAAACATACCAGGGGATTCCAATTCAATCCCATCAAGGTGGCATGTACCAATGCCATCTCACTAGTCCCAGTGATCAATTTCTGTTCACAATTGATCATAATGATAGGACTAAGAAACAAAGGGATCACATAAACAAGACTAGTGTCTGCAAATACTAGCTGATAGAATAAAAAAAGGAGAGAATGATCCAACATGGGAAGTGAGATACACAGCAGACCCATAGAATGGCAGATGTCCTAAGCAGCACTCTGGCCTCATAATCAGCCCTTAAGGCATGTGGATCCAGCTGAAATGCCCATGAGAGTATTTCAGGCATGGAAAGCCAAGACACTCTGGGGGGAAAAAAAAAAAAAACCTAAATGAAAGATCTCCGCAAGTGAGATCCCAGCGGAAAGAATGGGTCGTCAAAGAAGGAGGTACCTTTCTCTGAAGGGAGGAGAGAACTTCCACTTTGACCATGGCCTTGTCTAAAAACTATCAGAGTCAGTGAACTCAGGGGGCTTCCATAGCCTTGGCAGCTCATGATAAGAGCCTAGGGTGATTACTGATGCCATAAACAAGAGTGTCAATTTGTTAAGTCAACCACAGGCATCACTGTGCACTTACTCCTCATGTAGGATATCTGTCCTTAGTGTGCTGTACATTGAGATTTAATGCTATAACTAGTACTCAAACAGTATTTTTTACTTTATGTTTCTGTGTGGGAGCAAACTGTTGAAATCTTTACTTAATGTATGCTAAACTGATCTTCTGTATATAAAGAGAATTGAAAATGAATCTTGATGTGAATAGAAGGGGAGAGGGAGTGGGAAAGGGGAGGGTTGCGGGTAGGAGGGAGGTTGGGGGGGGAAGCCATTGTAATCCATATTCTGTACTTTGGAAATTTATATTCATTAAATAAAAGTTTATAAAAAAATCTATATCTGCCTTTATTTGGAACAGATTCCAGCTATCTGCTAAACGGGGGAGAAAAAAGGAGGGGTGATACTTCTGTTTTTTCTTCAAAATTTGATTATGATCAATGTATAAAGGAGAAACATATAAAAAGGAAGTGGAAGATAACAAATGATCCCTTAAAAGACATAAACTACAATAGAACAAATCTCTTTTTAAATTAGCAAATATCACATTGGTAGATGATTAATATAGCCATGAGAAAGCATGTAATTTTTCATATTATTTCTCCAGTAAAGAACAATCTAAAGATAGATTAAAACAAAAAAAACAACAAAAAATCATGATATATCTATAATTCTTAGTTGGGCTCCCTATATAACCTGTTTCAAAGTGTTCTGCTATAAGTGAGTATAACTAATTATTCCCCCAGCTGAAAAAACATTTAAATGGGAAAAAGGAGCCAAAAAGAGGAAGAAAATCTCTAACTTCATTCTGAGAATGAGAAAGAACGGTGGAGAGTGAAAAGCCGCCTTCATTTGGTAAAACAGCACATGTTTGATTTCTTCCAAACATCATTCCTCTTACCTTGTGTAAGCCAAATAGATTAAATTGTTGAATGTACACAAGCATCTCATTAAGTTAACTCTGTAGTGGCTTAATTTGTAAAGCATATGCATCTAATATTCTCTATCAAAGAAAAGCTTCTTAAAGGATCTTCTTATTCTAATATGATATTTTCCTCAAAACTGCTTAAATATTCACTTTGAGTCAATATATCTGACATAAACTTAGAGAACTAGTGCCCAGAATTCTGCTGCTAGGCATGTAGTTAATAACATAAATCCGTTCTTAGAGCAAAAAAGTGAAGGGTCTGCATTTAAATGATAACTAGTTTCAGAGAATAAAACAAGAAGCAAAATGCATCATGTGTGAATACATTTCTATTTCACTTTGGGCAAACATAAAGCCTTTTTATTAGCACTACAAAGATACTTAATAAAAAAAAGGTAAGAATTCAGGGGTACAACTGAAATGTAACTACTGAGACAAGGTAAATTTTACAAATAAATTTATTACATTTGGTAGATTTCTCCTGTTAACAAGACTGAAACATTATAGGGCAATTTTCACTAAGAAGGAATGATTACTTCATAAAGTTTTCATATATTCATGAAGATTAAATATTCTTAAATAGAGTCCATCTTCTATATGTCCAAAGCCCCTACTCCCAAGTCACAAAACTTGGGATTTTTTACTTAACCAATAAACAATATGATAAAAAATGTCATGTGAAAATATATTTGCAGGATTTCTACAATACAGAAATGGTAAATATTCATATTAAAATGCTAGATTATTTTCAACAATATATGATTTCCTAGGTAGTTTCCTTAGCACTTCACAAATATGAAAAGCATATAAAAATGATCTTACAAACCATACTTAATTTCTTTCTTGTAATTTTGAGAGAACGAAAAACATTGACTAGGGTTTGTGGATGAGAAAATTGACTTAAAAATAAACTGACTTACCTGAAATTACAAAGAACTCTGAAAAACCAACACGAGAATTATCTAAAAAATTATACTGCCCTATAGTAAAGATTTGGACTAAAATAAATTTATGTAGAACATACACTCTGCGAGGGCAGGGACTTTGTTTTCATCATTGTATACCCAGTACAATGTAGAGAATATATTGAGTTCTAAATACCTGTTATTTATACATATATGTTTTATTCATACAAATGAATAATAAAAAGCTTGAATGCAAGTAAGGTGATGCTCTAGACACATTAAGTAGAAAAATGATTAACGGGAGGGATCTGCTTTGTGGCACAGAGGTTTAAAGCACCTGCTGGAATGCCAGCATTTCATATAAGATTGTTGGTTTAAGTCTTGGCTGGTCTGCTTCCAATCCAGCTTCCTGCTAATGCACCTGGGAAAGCAGAAGATGGCCCAAGTACTTGGGCTCCTGCCACCTACATGGGAGACTTGGATGAAACTCCTGGCTCCTGACTTTGGCCTAGCCCAGCCTCAACTGTTGTGGCCATTGGGGGAGTGAACCAGCGGATGGAGGATCTCTCTCTCACTATCATTCCTTATCTCTCTGTTACTCTTATTAAGTCTTAAAAAAATGGTTATTGTTTGACTCAGAATCCTATACATGAAACTATAGAAATGTTCATCAGCCACTCCAATGGCCTCAAAGTGAGGCTTATTCAAAATGAGGTCTGTCTCCATTAATTGACTTAAGGACAAAAATTTGATGTGCCATTGTGAAAGTATGAATGAAATAAAATTAGTATAGGTTAAACTAATTTTTTGAACACAGCTTGTAAATGCATGTATTATGAGAAAATTGTGAAAGAATGGGAACTATTCCTTTGAAATAATTCTGTAGTGCAGATTTCTAATTGTTAAAAAAGTATTTAGGGGGCCAGCACTGAGGCACAGCAGGTTAAGCTACCACCTGTGACACCAGTATCTTATGTGAGTGCTGGTTCAAGTTCTGACAGCTATGCTTCTGATCCAGCTCCAGCTCCCTGGTAATGAACCTGGGATAGCAGCGGAAGATGGCTAAGTGCTTAGACCCCTGCAACCCAACAGGAGACCAGGATAGAGTTCCAAATTCCTGAGTTCAGCCTGGCCCAGCCCAAGCCGTCACAGCCATTTTCCATGAGCTTTTTTTTGTTTTAAGATTGGTTTATTTATTTGAAAGGCAGAGTTACAGAGAGAAAGAGAGAGCTTTCATCAGCTGGTTCACTCCCCAAATGGCCACAAATGGCAGAGGTGGGCCAGGCTGAAGCCAGCAGCCATGAGCTTCTTCCTAGTCTCCCAGATGGGTGCAGGGGCTGAAGTACTTGGGCTATCCTCTGCTACTGTGCCAAAGCACCCAGGAGCATTAGCAGAGAGCTGGAACAGAAGTAGAGCAGCCACGTCTCCAACAGGTATTGTAGGCAGCAGCTTTACCCACTATACCACAATGCCAGCCCGTTTCCATGAACTTTTTTTTAAAAAACTTATTTTTATTTATTTGAAAGACAGAGTAAGAGAGAGAGGTAGAGACAGAGAGAGAGGTCTTCCATCCACTGGTTCACTCCCCAGATGGCCGCAACGGCCGGAGCTGTGCCGATCTGAAGACAAAAACCAGGAGCCTCCTCCGGGTCCTCCCTGTGGGTGCAGGGGCCCAATGACTTGGGCCATCTTATACTGCTTTCCTAGGCCATAGCAAAGAGCTGGATCAGAAGAGGAGCAGCTGGGACTAGAACTGGCGTCCATATACTTCAGGCAAAGGCGTTAACGCACTGCGCTACAGTGTCAGCCCTCCATGAACTTTTTAAAGAATTTTCATAAAAAGAATTTCCAGAAAAGTACTGGAACTGGGTAACTGGAAACAATTTAAAGAACTTTCATAAACAGAATTTCCAGAAAAATACTGGAACTAGGTAAGTGCTATCAATTACTGGCTGTGCCGCAGTGCTGCCCTCACCCTTCTCTCCCAAAGTTTAGAATGTCAAATTAGTAAGAGTACAAGGCAAGTTTTACATAACTTACCTAAATTGGGAATTTCCCCACCCTCTATTTTTTATCTCACCTATTATTAATTATTGTGAGTGTACTTTAGATGTATTACATTCTTTCTGCAAACTATTAAAGAACTGTAAGCATTTATATAGAATCTGACACAATCATTACTGTGCAATAAGCCAAAGATAATGTAATGAACTTATTCTGTTATTTTAAATAACCTTTAGAAAAAATTTCACTAATCGTTTATTTAGAGGGGAAAAAAAGGATACTTGAGGCTAACTAAAAAGCAATGCTTAACTAAATAGCAATGTTTAACAACCACTCACTTTGCAAACCAAGGAAAAAAGCTATCCCTGAAAAGTGCACATAATATTTCACAGAATAATAAAGTAAAATTGCTGTTAGCATAGCAATGAAAAACTTTATGATGCATTATGCAATTTTAAGGTCATGTCAGGAACATAAATCCTTCAGCTCTGAAATAACATTGTACTGAACAAACATATTTGGGCACTTCTGTACTTTGCTTCTTTGTAACAGATGAAAATGAGGTGTTAATTCTGAATAATACTATAGTTTTTAAAAATATGTATTTCTTTATTTGAAACACAGAGAAACACGGAGAGAGAGAGAGGGGAGAGGAGAGGGAGAGGTAGAAGCCATGAATCAGGAACCTCATCCAGGACACCCATAAGAGTAGAAGGGGCCCAAGTACATGGGCCATCATCCCCAGCTTTATAAACAGGAAGGTGGATCAGAAGTAGAATAGCTAGAACTTGAATCTGCACTCTTTTTTGATATGGGATGTCAACATGACAAGTGGCAGCTTACCCCACTGTGCCACAACACTGACATAATTCGATATTCTTAAGATATAAGAACATGAAGATGTTATCAATAAATATTTATGAAATACCTCTTATATGGAGACATTCTTTTTTTTTTTTTTTTGACAGGCAGAGTGGACAGTGAGAGAGAGAGACAGAGAGAAAGGTCTTCCTTTGCCGTTGGTTCACCCTCCAATGGCCGCCGCGGCCGGCGCACTGTGGCCGGCGCACCGCGCTGATCCGATGGCAGGAGCCAGGTGCTTCTCCTGGTCTCCCATGGGGTGCAGGGCCCAAGCACTTGGGCCATCCTCCACTTCATTCCCTGGCCACAGCAGAGAGCTGGCCTGGAAGAGGGGCAACCGGGACAGAATCCGGCGCCCCGACCGGGACTAGAACCCGGTGTGCCGGCGCCGCAAGGCAGAGGATTAGCCTAGTGAGCCGCGGCGCCGGCCCTATATGGAGACATTCTTAAAATACATGGAAAATGTGTAATTACATGTGTAATTCAGATAACACTTTTTTCCATGAAAGTTTACAATTTTAATCCAATTTAAAGTTTACATTTTAACCCAATAAGTAAAGCAGTACACACTTCCAAAGTAATTAAGAATTAAAAGGACATGGGATTAAGCTACACACTGCATATGATTATTTAGATATGTTTCTCACAATCAGATACTTAAATGCAAAGATTTCCCCTAATATATATGTAAATATATTTAAGGCAGTCAATATTTAGATCATTTAAGCTAGTGTAACGGTTTACAAGTTATTAGAAATAGATATATATATATCTGAGAATGTAGAAATATAGTAAAAGTAGAATATAAAGGATATAGAAAATATATATGAAAATGAGCATAAGACATGTAAACTAAAAGACATATTAATTAGTACATGAGAGAAAAGATGTCAAGTATCAATCATGAAATATCCACTTTTAAAATATAAAGACTGACAAGTTTTACAATGGACAAAAACGTAACTACAACTCATAATTTTCTGTAGATCTATTTTCATTCCAAAGTTTCTTCAAAACACTGAATTTATCTTTACTATTCAGTGTATTCAGCACCACTCTGACCCCCCTTCCCAAACCTGAGCATACAAAGTGCTTGGCAAAACAAAGGATCTTCCAATAGTCAAAACACACAAAATTATTACACAATTGTATGCTGCTAATAAAGGTAACTAAAACAAAATAATTGAAAAAAGTTAAGAGTATAAGGGCATTTCAAAAAGTTCACAAAGGGGCCGGCGCTGTGGCATAGCAGGTAAAGCCACCGTCTTAAATGCCAGAATCCCACATGGGTGCCAGTTAGAGTCTCAGCTGTTCCATTTCCGATACAGATCTCTGCTGTGACCTGGGAAAGAAGTAGAAGATGGCCCAAGTCCTTGGCCCTGCACCCACATGGGAGACCTGGAAGAGTGCTCCTTAATTCGGATCGGGACAGCTCGGGCCATTGTAGCAAAATGGGAAGTGAACCAGTGGATGGAAGACCTTTCTCTCTCTGCCTCTCTCTGTGTAACTCTGACTTACAAATAAATAAATAAATCTTTAAAAAAAAGTTCATGGAAAAATGGAATGAAAAAATATATTTTGGTGCAAAACATTTTGTAATCCACTTTTTTTTTTACAATATGCATTTTTCTATGAACATTTTCTTTTAAAGATTATTTAGTTGAAAGGAAGAGTTACAGAGAGGCAGAGGCAGAGGCAGAGAGAGAGAGAGAGAGAGAGAGGTCTTCCATCCACTGGTTCACTCCCCAATTAGCCCCAACAACCAGAGCTGAGCTGATCTAAAGCCACTGTGGAAGACAGTATGGAGATATCTCAGAAATCTGACTATAGACCTATCATAAGACCCAGCCATCTAACTTCTGGGAATTTAAGAGTGATCTGTATCCCTATGTTTATTGCAGCTCAATTCATAGATATGGAATCAACTCAGATGTCCATTAACTGAAGACTGGAAAGAGAAATTATGATATATATACACTATCGAATATTATACAGCAGTAAAAATATTCCTGTTGTTTGCAACAAAATGGATGCAACTGGAAACCATTATACTTTTAAATAAGCCAGTCCAAAAAAGTCATATACCATATGTTCTCTCTGATCTGTGGTAACTAACATAGTACCCAAAAAATAATCTATAGGAGTGAAATTGACACATTGAGATTCAACAATTCTTAACAGCTCTTGTCTTGACTGATGAGGAACATATTTTTTTTTTCTTCATAATATTTGTTGAAATCTTTACTTAGTGTAGGGTTAATCTTATGAGTATAAAGTTAACCAAAAACAGATCTTTGTAAAAAGGAAGAATGGGAATGGGAGAAGAAGGAGGAAGAAGTACATAGGAAATACATGGAATTTGTATACCTTATATAAAATTTTTAAAAATAAGATGATATATTGGGATGTGAAGACCGGAATAAGCCTAATTTGAAGTTTGTTAATTGGTGCTCTACATGGAAAACACAGATTAAGGCAGTTTTACTAAGATTAGTGAATGTATGAAAACATTTTTCTTAGTTTTTATTTTTTAAAAGATTTATTTATTTATTTGAAAGACAGAGTAAGACAGAGAGGTAAAGACACACAGAGAGAGGTCTTCCATCTGCTGGTTCACTCCCCAAATGGTCACAAAGGTGAGCTGATCCAAAACCAGGAGCCAGGAGCTTCTTCCAGGTCTCCCACACAGACGTAGGGGCCCAAGGACATGGGCCATCTTCTAGTGTTTTCCCAGGCCACAGTAGAGAGCTGCAGTGGAAGTGTAGCAAGTGGGACTCCAACCGGTGCCCATATGGGATGCCAGTGCTGCAGGCCGGGGCTTTAACCCACTGCTCCACAGATCTGGCCCCTTAGTTCTTTTTCTAAGTGGCTTTTAGATTATTCAGAAAAATGTTCCCCAGTGCTTATTCTTTTTCCATTTGTTTTTTTTCTTACTCATCTAATTTCTATTGCTTTGCTTTTGGTAAACTACTGTCAAAAGTGATGAATGACTAAATGGTATTCAAAGGACACAGAGGTGAACTAGACTAGGAAATGCAAGCAAGAACAATTTTCCCTCTCTCTTAATGAGGCTAATTGGCTTTAGCTAAAACAACATACATATTTAAATTTAAATGGGAAGATGAACATTTTTTTTGACTCTTCACAACAAAATAGAGAACAGAAACCTTGGGAATACCTGTTTCCATTTTGACAAGTTCTGAATTCTGTTGAGATTAGGATTTCTTTCTTTATTGGGAACACTATTGCAGAAGTGTGTGCAGAATGCTTTCCTATCTAGTGAAACCTTCTCAAAGTGTCTTTCACATTAGGACTGGGAGAAGGTTCCAGTCAGAACTGGAAGTAAGATGATCATCCACTACACTGAATATTGAGAACTGAGTAATTCAGTCTCTTCTACCCAGTGTATGCAATTCACCCCTTCAGTGTAATTTCCTAAGGCACAATACTCATTACGTTAAAGTACAAATATTAACGTTCAATGCTCTCCATGGTCTGACATCAATTAACTTTAATTATACTTTTTCCCTATAGAAGATTTTGTCAGAGCTATGTCCATTCCCCATAACCTTTTAGTTTTTTTCTTTTAACACTGCAGAAGGTCTCTTTGTCTATGTGCATGCCAAATCAAAAATGCTGAGGAACTAATATCCCCAGGGGAAAGTCCTCATCAAATAACTCATGGAATTTAGCATATGAGGTATCCCTTTTAGCATTTCCCTGAATGTCCAGGGATTGACTCCCAATTATCCATGTTATTAAGTAGCTTTATAAATAACTATTGCTTTCATTTTTTTTCTTATTTTTAAAGATTTATTTATTTATTTATTTGAAAGTCAGAGATATAGAGAGAGGGAGGGAGAGACAGAGAGAGCTTCATCCATTGGTTCACCCCCTAAATGACTGCAATGGTCAGGGCAGAGACAGGTCAAAGCCAGGAGCCAAGAGCTTCTTCCAGGTCTCCCATGTACGTGACAGGGCCCAAGCACTTCGGCCATTTTCCGCTGCTTTCCCTGATGCGTTAGCAGGGATCTGGCTTGGAAATTTAGCAACCAGGACTTGAACTGGCACCAAAATAAGATACCAGAGTCACAGATAGTGGCCTAACCTGCTACCCCACAAACTAGCCCCAGACATCCTTTTCCTGTCTGCTTCCCCTCCATAACCCATGCTTACTACATCTCCCAAATAAATAATTCACAAATGCTTGTGTCAGCATAAGCATATGAGAGAACTGCAACTAAGAATGTTGGTATTAAAATGATTCTAGGAAACAGGTACTACAATAACTATACTAAAGGGAAACAAAGACTCCACTGCTGGTGATGCATAGATGACAACCCCTGGCTTTCTGAAATAAGCCAGTTCCAAAAAGACAAATATCCTATGTTTTCTCTGAAATATGGTAATTAATAAAGAATATAAAAAATATATATGAATGAAACAGCCACTTCGTGATTTGATTGTTTTTTGTCCTTGTTTATATTCCTGTGGAACTATGGTCTTTCTACTTTTTACTTGTTGAATAACAGTTAGTCGTGCATTAAACCTGTGTTCACAGAGTGGACTGAAATTGAAATTATTTTTTTTTGTAAAAACTAAAGAAAAAAAGAGAGCAAGGAAGCAGGGGGTGAGGGAGGTGGAGAAAGAAGGAGGGGTGTTACAGTTATAGTAATATATATATAGTATATAGTTATAGTAATAGTTACCAGAATTGTAGCTTTGAAATACATACAATCTGTTCTCTTTATAGTAATAAAAATTTTTAAAAGTTGTCACCATTGTTACTGATGGTAAACTGGGATATCATAAAAAGGAGCCTCAAAAAGTTTTTTTTTTTTTTTTAAAGCAACAGGTGCTTAGCCTAGCAGTTATGATTCCTATGTTATGCATCAGATTAACTAAGCATGCAGTTTCAGAATCCAGCTTCCCAATAATGTAGTCTCTGGTAGGTAGCAGAGATGGATCAAATAATTGTGTTCCTGTCACCCCAGCAGGAGATCTGGATTGAGTTTCAGGCTCCTGTCTCCAGACATCACCTAGTCCTGGCTGTTGCAGATGTTTCAGGAGTTAAATAGCAACTGACTGACTTACACACTCTCTTTCTGTCTCTGTCATGTATACAAATGATCTTCAAACTATTCATTGATAGTGCATTTTATGTAAAATTTATGCATGGATTACAAAACATTTTTGCACCAAAATAAACTTATCTTGTGGGGCTGGTGCTATGGAGCAGTGTGTTAAAGCCCCAGCCTGCAGTACCTGCAAACCATATGGGTGCTAATTTGAGTCCCAGCTGCTCTACTTCCAATCCAGCCCCCTGCTAATGCACCTGGGAAAGCAGCAGATGATGGGCGAAGTGCTTGGGTCCCTGAACCCATGTGGGAGACCTGGAAGAAGACCCTGGCTCCTGACTTTGGATCGGCTCAGCCTCAGGCCATTGCAGCTATTTGGGGAGTGAAGCTGCAGGTGGAAGAGACCCCTCTCTGTCTCTCTCTCTCTCTCTCCCCCCATCCCTCCCCCTCTATAACTCTGCCTACCAAATAAATACATCTTAAACAAAAAACATCATTGAATAACACTTTTTCACTAACTTTAGGAAGTACCCTTAAAAAGGTAGATGTGTTGCACTCATTTAATACATCTAGGATTTGAGGGAGTTACAGATCAATAGCATAAGTAATTATAAGAATAATAGTTACTGGTAAGTGAAAACATTGCATGAAGGGAAAAATGACTTCTCAAGCCAGCTAGCCTCTAACTTGGAATGGTTTGAAATAGAAGGCATTTATAACAGCGTCTGTAGAGACACTCACTCATTCCCTGAAGCAAAAAGGCAAAGGCAGATGGTCATGCAGACCAAGATCAGGATCTTGCTGTGCAAGGAACCAAACTGCAGAGACAGATGGATCCATGATCCCACTGTCTCTCCTACATTAAGACCAGGGACAGACAGGAAAGAATACACTATTCAGATACTCCTTTGGAGTGTAGGGAAGAAAAAATGATGTCTTAAAGTAAAAGAGGCAAAAATATCTGTGTACAATGATTTGATAAGGTAGTCAAAAGGTACAAAAAGATGAGCATGATACAACGAATTTATTAATTAGCACTAGAGCTAAACCAGCTAACTGTGTTTTAGGGATGGCCCTAAAGACAAACCTTTCCCTAAAAAAATTTAAAAAAAAAGAAAGAAATGTGATAATGTGAACACCTGTATCTTGAAAAATGTTTTTATAGACCAGATTTGAAGGTTAGAGAGTCTGCTTATGAAATTGGTTCCCTAGTTTCTACAGGAATGGTGAGATTTTTAAACAGCAGAGACCAGAAAGCCACTTAACCAAAAGGCAAAGGATAACCATAATTGCTCTGAGTGCCAAAATGGGCAGCTAAATTTGAATGGCAACCAGGGAGCACCAACACATGGATAGTAGCACTAACAGATAGTGAAATTCACAGAAATTAGATAGATGGGAAGTCAATGAAGGTTTTGCTGGACCTAAGAAACTATTGAATTTCCAGACCTGGTGACAGAAAAGATGTCAGCTCTGACAATGAAAAATCATTATCCTATATCATTTTCTTCATCACACCATTTCTTGTACTCAATCACCTAAAGAGCAGGCCAAGTCCCCTACAGGAATTAATGCACAACTGAAAGCAATCCTTAGTGAAAGAACATTTGAGAACTGGCTCATACACATCACCCAGCTTGCCTCCAGACTGGGATAACACTGAGGTATCTCCCAATGACTGCCTCGCACCATTTTATCAGGGCTACAATCCAGGCATGTTATAGCCAAAATGAAACCATTATTTTAACTGTTTTGCTAGATTCTCTTCCTGTATCTAAAACCCTCTTGCTCTACTATTTCTATCCACACAAATTCTAATCACACTTTGGTAAATTCTTAAACACCAATCATCAAATACACTTTTCCCAGTTTCCTCAAGTAATGTGATTTTGCTTGCTCCTTTGTGGGTGTTTTTTTTGTTGTTGTTGTTCATAATGTATTTGTAACTGAAAATAGGATTCAGAACAACTGAATATCCATAAAAATGAGATTGGGCCATTTTGCTATATCATACACTAAAAATAATGAAAAATAGTTCACAGAGTTAAAATGTAAGAGGTAAAGCTATAGAAATATTCAAAGAAAATACAGAGTAAACTTTTGTGACTAGTAGTCAGTGGTCTCTTACATATGACATCAAAAAAAAACAAACTAGGGACTGGCACTGTGACACAGAAGTTAAACCACTGCCTGCAGTTCTGGCATCCCATATGGGCACCGGTTCAAGTCCCAGCTGCTCCACTTCCAATCCAGCTCTCTGCTATGGCCTGCCTAGGAAAGCAGTAGAATATGGACCAGCCACTGTGGCCATTTGGGGAGTGAACCAGTGGATGGAAGACTATCCCTCTTTCTGCCTCTGCCTCTTTGCAACTCTTTCAAATAAATAAATAAACCTTTTTTTAAAAAAATAAAAATAAAAAAGAAACAAAGTATTATAGAAAAAATACACTGTTCTTCAAAATTAGAAGCTTCTATGCTACAAATCATACAATGAAGGAAGTAATAATGTGCACAAAAGAAGAAACTTTTTTGTAAATCATACATCTACCAAGGACTTGCGTCTCAAATGTTTAAGCATTCTGACAAGCAGAAAACAAAAAGACAAACAATGCAATTGAAAAAAGGAGCAAATGCTTTGGATATTTCTCCAAAGAAAACAGAAAAATAGCTAATCATATAAAAAGCTCTCAACATCATTAACCAGTAAGAAAACATACATCAAAACAGAAATTTGAAATCACTCTACACCTACCAAGATACCTACAAATAAAATAATAACAACAATTTTGGGTGAAAATGCAGAGGAATTAGAATCCTCAGAGATTGCTGGTTTCAGAAATGTGAAGAGTCATGGCCACTATAGAAAACACTTATATCAATTTTTCACAATATTAAGCATAGAGTTATCGTGTAACCAACATTCCTCCATTATCAAGAGAACTTAGAATATACCTCCAAAAACTTGCACATGAATTTTAACAGTATTATTCATATTAGAAACCAATGGAAAAATCCAAATATCCAAGGAATGATGAATGGGTAAATAACATGATAAAATCATGTAACTTAATAGTTTTTGGCAATTAAAAAGAATTCACCTTCTCATGGGTAAATCTTGAAAATATGCAAAGAGAAAGAAGTAAATCACAAAAGACCATATATATTCTTTGATTCCAATTCTATCAAATGTTAAGAAAAGGAAAATCTATAGAAATAAAGTAAATTAAATTAGTGTCTGCCTAAGCACTGAGCTGGTTTGCTCCCCAAATGCCTGCAACCACCAGGACTAGGTGAATTCAAAGTCAGGAGCCTGGAACTAAATCCAGGTCTCCCATGTCAGTGAGGAGAACCCAACTGTTGCCTCCCAGGGTGTGCATTAGCAGGAAGCTGGCATCAAAAGCAGAGACGGAACTTGAATCCAGGTATTCCAATGTGGCATGCAAGTACCCCAAGTGATAACTTAACCATGGTGCCAATTGCCTGAACTGTTTTATTAGCTTTTGTCTGCCTTACAGTACATGGAGCCTGCAGGGATATTAACACAGCACAAAACATGGTTGAAACAGAATTCTTGATTCCTTCTTTCCATACTTCTGTTTCTGACTCCTTCTCTCCATACTTCTGCTTCTCGGCTAATACTATCTTTCTTAGTAAATTTACCATGCAACCATGGCAAAAGGCTAGGAAAGATCCTTCATTTATATTTTTCCTTGACATCTGAGCTATAGTACATAGTTGATCAGGTTAGCTTTACTTCCTGTCCACATCCATCATATGTTAACTTTCCCCTTCCTATGTGGTTAACAACTTAGTTCAACACTACCATCATTTCTTACTGGCACTGCTTCAGTTGCCACCCAACTATTCTCTCAAGCTTTTCTCTTATCTCCTCATAATTCATTCAGTAACCATAGTGGACCAAAAGTAACCTTTAAACATGCAGGGGGCTTCTAAATTTCTTGCAAAAATAGAATTAAAAAAAATGGTACAATTATTGGGAGAGACTCACCAATATGAAGATGAATGACTGAATTTTAGCAAAATAAACAATCAACAAATATGTACTTCATGGTAATGGTTCACTACCATCCATCTCTCCAACAAACAGTAAGAATTGCAAGGCCGGCGCCGCGGCTCACTAGGCTAATCCTCTGCCTTGCGGCGCCGGCACACCGGGTTCTAGTCCCGGTCGGGGCACTGGATTCTGTCCCGGTTGCCCCTCTTCCAGGCCAGCTCTCTGCTGTGGCCCGGGAATGCAGTGGAGGATGGCCCAGGTGCTTGGGCCCTGCACCCCATGGGAGACCAGGAGAAGCACCTGGCCTCTGGCTCCTGCCATCGGATCAACGCGGTGCGCCGGCCGCAGCGCACCAGCCGTGGCGGCCATTGGAGAGTGAACCAACGGCAAAAGGAAGACCTTTCTCTCTGTCTCTCTCTCTCACTGTCTACTCTGCCTGTCAAAAAAAAAAAAAAAAAATTGTATGCAAAAAGCCAGTATCATCAATTAACATTGATAAATAGATTGTTTTCTAGATGATATTTTATTGGAGAGGCAGAATGACAAAGTGATATCTTCCAGCTATTGTTTCACTCTCCAAATGGTAACAATAGCTATAGATAGGACAGTCTGAAGCCAGGAGCAAGGAACTCCATCTGGGTGTCCCACATATGTGGTCAGGACTCAAGCACTTGAGCCTTTATGTGATACTTCCCAAATGCACTAGCAGAGAGCATGATTGTAAGCAGTACAGCTGGAACTCGAACTAGACCTCTGGGGGCCTGTGTTTCAGTGCATAAAGTTAAGCTGCTGCTTACAATGCCATTATCCCATATCTGAATGCTGGTTTAGGAACTGGCTACTCCGCTTCCATTCTAGCTCCCTGCTAATCTGCATGGGAAGGCAGCAGAAAATGGCCCATGTACTTGGGCTTTTATCATCCATGTGGGAAACCTGGATGTAATTCCTGACTCTTAGCTTCAGCCTGGCCCAGACCTAGCTGTTATGGGCATTTGGGGAGTGAACCAGCAGATGGAAGATCATTCTCTCAGTCTCTCCTTCTACCAGTCTGCATTTTAAATAAATACATAAATCATACAAAAGAAGACTCAAATATGAGACACAAAAATCTCAAACAGTAGCTTAACCCACTGTACCCAAAGACTTGTCCCTGTTCAATATTTTTAATAGTGCTTATTGGAGGAATACAACAGGTATGCTAAAGATTTATATGCAGTATCACCTTTATTTCTCACAAAAATCCAGTGAGGCAATACAGTGACCCATATTTTGCATTTAAGAAGACTGAGTGTTATAGAAGATGAATCATATATTCCAAACTCTGAGAACTAGCAAATGGCAGAACTGCAAATATCTTTTTGGTTCCCAAGCCAAAATAGGCATGGGATTTACAAAAGTAGAAAATCTTTTGAATGCAATGAATGTGAAAACCATTTTGCCTGAAGTTAGACCTCGACAGACATCAGAGCACATACACAGAGGGGGAAGAAAAAGCCCTATCAACATAACGAAAGTGATTATTTTTGGTGCTAGAAGTCAGTCTTCACTATACATCAAGGAACACAGAAATGAGAAAGCATGCATGTGCACGAAAACCTTCTCCCATAAGTCATTTCTTACTATCAGAGGAGTCACATAGAGGAAAAACCCTAAGCACATAGTGGAAGTGGAAAAGCCTTTATTGTAAGGCAAGCTTCAACAAATGCCACCATAGTTACGGGATAAAACACTGAAAATGTATGTGGAAAATCCCTTTGCTGGAAACACACTTCAGCTGGTGTTAGGGAATGCATATGACAGAATAAACCTGTGTGACAGATTGGCTATGTGTTCTTCAAAATGTACTTTTTTCTCTTTGACATGTACTCTGTATTTTTGACTTCTCCGTATAGGCAGTAGGACCATGTAAATGAGGTATGCTTTCACGTAAGTGAAAGTTTCAGGCTATGACACTTGAAAATCAAAATTTTAAAGGACTTTACATAAAGTAGAACATGAAGAAAGAATCCAATATTCAATGTGCAACTGAATCACATGCTTAGAAAGCAAAGTACAAACTCAAACTCCCATTTTTGAGGCTTCCAGGATTTGGAACTATGTGCTATGAGGCACAGTCTTACCATAATTTTTCTGCTTCTTGTCATCTAATAGTTTGGCTCGTGGAGGGGATCTTTTGTTGCATGTGTTCCATTAAGCTAACTCTCTTATTCTGTTTAAATATAATTAATAGAACTAAATTATCACTTATTCCAGAACTCTTACTTTCTTAACTATTGAGAATTCCAATGTGATTTGGCTACTTTACAATCATTATTATTTTCATACCAATCAGTATTAACCTGCTAGGAATTAATAGCTGATTGAAATTTAATAACTTCTATTGTACTTCTCGATTACAAAACCCTTTGTTATATATTCACAGATTCTCTACATTGTGAAATAGAATTTTATTAAAAGAAAAAATAAGGGTTATATACATAGGAAAATATTTCCAGCTATTAAAGTTTCTATTTTGTATTTTTATTTGGTTTGCCTTCAAAATTAAGTAAGAATTCTTGGTGTAATATGGTAATGTCACTAGCCACCAAACATTGTTCATGCTTTCTTTTTTTATTCAAATCTATAACTTCGCAAATTTCCCTCCCTTAGGAGTCCTGTGTTTTAAACCACTGATATCTTTGCTTTTATCATCAAATTTATTTAAATGTGCTCTTATTAATATTCATTTATTTTTAGGCCGGCGCCGTGGCTCAATAGGCTAATCCTCCACCTTGTGGCGCCGGCACACCGGGTTCTAGTCCAGGTCAGGGCGCCGGATTCTGTCCCGGTTGCCCCTCTTCCAGGCCAGCTCTCTGCTATGGCCCGGGAGTGCAGTGGAGGATGGCCCAGGTGCTTGGGCCCTGCACCTGCATGGGAGACCAGGAAAAGCACCTGGCTCCTGGCTTCGGATCAGCATGATGCGCTAGCCGTGGTGGCCATTGGAGGGTGAACCAACGGCAAAAGGAAGACCTTTCTCTCTGTCTCTCTCTCTCTGTCCACTCTGTCAAAAATAAAAAAAAATAAAATAAAATTTAAAAAATATTCATTTATTTTTAAAAGTTTTCAAATCACTCTGTACATTATTCCTGCCTAGTCAATATACTTTTAGTTAATTCATGTAAGTATTTTTACTTTATCCAATTTTTGTTTTGCTCTTCACTCTTATTCAGATTTTCTGGACCTCATTTTGCTCTTCTGTTCTTGCGTTTTTGTACTTAGACAAATTTTTCTCATTTTTTTACTAAATTTTATTTTAATATCCTCTTTTAAAAGGACAATTTTCCTGCCAAGTAATTGTTTAGTAAAGTGTTTCCATAAAATGTTTCATCTAGCTTTCCAGAGCCTCTTTTACGAAATTCTAAGCTTTACAATGTTCTATTTACATCACCTCTTCTTTTCATTTAGAAATTGAAACCTTTAAATAGAGGGGCTGAAACTGTCAACTGATTCCACCAGTTTTTTTCTCCCCAAACCTTGAAAACCTGATAGCTGTACTTGCGGTAAGTTATTTGTCTCCATTTGAAACAAACAGGTTATCTGTAGTTGAGTCAGTTTAGTGAGGGCACAGTTAGTTGATCAGTACTAGTTAATATGACCTGTGGATTCCTTACTACCAATTTTTCAACAAGTTTTGGAACGAGGGGAGAAAGTGAACATGGGAATTTCTTCAGTTATAGTCTGTAAGCCCCTTCACCCTGTGTATGAAATGTAACTTATTCAAGGGTGAATAATGTTCTAAAATTTATGTTCATGGTTCTTTTAGACTATGAGGCACCTTTCAATTCAAAAACCTTTTGACACTGGCCTGCTGAAATACTTGCTCATGAATACAGAGGGTATGTTACTCCACTTCCTACTGAATATTGATTTATGTGACCATGAAAAAGTAATAAATTTTAAACATTTTTACCCGTCCTAGCTACCAGCAAATGATTCCTCAGCTGATTTCTTCAAAGCATTTTTCATAGCACACAGACCATGGCTTGTATTTGCTCCTACTGGCAAGTAATGCTTTTCAACTGACAACTATTTTTTAATTAAAATGCATTCATCTGAAAAGTTATTAGCATAATGTGTGAGAAGGTGGGAAATACTGAACTTACTGACATGGATAATAAAATGAGGTTTTGTTCATTAAATTTTTTAAATCATTGGATTCTATCTGTGAAATAAAAGTTTTCAGGGCTGGTGCTGTGGCACAGCGGGTAAAGCTGCCGCCTGCCATGTCAGAATCCTATATGGGCACAGATTTGTGTCCTGTTGCTCCACTTCCGATCTAGCTCTCTGCTATGGCCTGGGAAAGCAGTAGAGGATGGCCCATGTCTTTGGGCCCCTGCATCTACATGGGAGACGCAGAGGAAGCTCCTGGTTCCTAGCTTCCAATAGGTGCAGCTCTGGCCTTTGTGGCCAATTAGGGAATGAACCAGTGGATGGAAGATCGCTCTCTCTGCCTCCCCTTCTCTCTTTGTGAAACTCTTTCAAATAAATACATCCTTAAAAAATTTAAAAAATAAAAAAATTTTCAATGAAGAATACCAGTTTCAAATCCTTATTTTTTAAATTTCTGTTCACTTCTATACATCTGTCAAGACAATACCTTTTTTTTTTTTTTTTTTTTTTTTTTTTGACAGGCAGAGTGGACAGTGAGAGAGAGACAGAGAGAAAGGTCTTCCTTTTGCCGTTGGTTCACCCTCCAATGGCCGCCGCTGCAGCCGGCGCACCGCGCTGATCCTGGCAGGAGCCAGGAGCCAGGTGCTTTTCCTGGTCTCCCATGGGGTGCAGGGCCCAAGCACCTGGGCCATCCTCCACTGCACTCCCTGGCCATAGCAGAGAGCTGGCCTGGAAGAGGGGCAACCGGGACAGAATCCGGCGCCCCAACCGGGACTAGAACCCGGTGTGCCGGCGCCGCAAGGCGGAGGATTAGCCTATTGAGCCACGGCGCCGGCTAAGACAATACCTTTTTTTAAGGTCATATATATCCCCTTTTGCAATTAAGAATAAAATTTATGGGAAGGCATAAAGTAAATAATAGGAGTACTGATATAAACATTGAATAGACAAACCTAATTTCTACAAATACGGTAGAAATTTCTTACATACCAAAAATGGTTTTCTTTCTACTTCTTTGGAAGATATGTACTACTGGGGCCTGAGTTGTGGCACAGCTGGTTAATCTGCCTCCTCTGACACTGGCATCCCATACTGGAATGCCCATTCAAATCTCAGCTGTTCCACTTCCACTCCAACTCCCTGCTAAAGTGCCCAGTAAAGCTACAGATGATCTATGTAATTGGAACCCTGCTACCCAGAGGGGAGACCCACTGGTCCAGTCTCTTCTGCTGCAACTATTAAGGGAGTATCTCAGCAAATGGAAGATCTCTTTCTGTCTCTGCCTCCCTCTCTGCTACAGTCTTCCATATAAATAAGTATTTTTTTGAAAATATACGCATGACTAAGGATTGTAAATATTACTACTGTAGACACTGAAAAACATAAATAGTATGAAGGCATGTCATATCTGCATATATGCAAATAAAATTCATATTGAAGTACATAGACATGGATGAATACAAGATAAATTACATGCCCATGAATGAATATATTCACTATTATAGTAATAAAGGCACCCATCTTTTGGAGGATATCTTGTCAATAATACCAAATTTAAATTTCTTCTACCTTTAAAATACATTAGAAATATGCTCTACAGAAATACATCACAAGAATATTTGCTGAGCAGTACTATTAAAACTGAAAAATCAGTCACAAGTGAAAAATACAATAAGTGAGTGGATAAATTATAGCATTTCGTTTACAAATACAGGTATTAAAACAGCTCAGCCATCATTCAAGTAATTCAGAAATTAATTCAGTTAATATTTACTAAGAACTTGTTTTATTTGCAGTGTTCTAGATTTATGGTGTATCGTAGTGAAAGCAAGAAAAATTCTCTTTCACAGAACTTTTACTTGGTGATAGTTTGTTTACAAAGAAAATAAATAGGAAACAAAGTATTACTAATAAAAAGTGCTATTCAGGAAATAAAAAAATGAGGTAAGGAAAGCCAAAGTTAATGAGGAAGATGCTCTTTTGTGTAAGATAGGGAGTACTTCTCTGATTTAGTGAAATTTGGAATCTGGCTGAGTGGTAAACCAAGAAGAAATCCGTGGGAAGAGCTTTACAAGAGGAGGCAACAGTAAGGTCAAGGAACACAAGTGGAGAATAAGCCCAGATCATTTGATAAACAGCAACGGCCAGTATAACTGAAGCTCAGATGGCAAGAAAAGTATTAAGAAAGGAGTTCAAGGCCAGAGCTTCGAATCCTCTGCCTGTGGCGCTGACACCCTGGGGTTCTAGTCCCAGGTGGTGTGCTGGATTCTGCCCTGGTTGCTCCTCTTCCAGTCCAGCTCTCTGCTGTGGCCCGGGAGTGCAGTGGAGGATGGCCCAAGTGCTTGGGCCCTGCACCCGCATGGGAGACCAGGAGGAAGCACCTGGCTCCTGGCTTTGGATCAGCGTGGTGCGCTGGCCGCAGCAGCCATTGGGGATGAACCAAGGGAAAAGAAAGACCTTTCTGTCTCTCTCTCTCAAAAAAAAAAAAAAAAAAAAAAAAAAAAAGGAGTTCAAAGAGGCAGTTTAGGGAGTTAGGGAGGTACACAAAGGTTCTGGTGGGCTATCAAAATGATTTTGGCTTTTCTTCTTAATAACATTTCACGTTGCTGTAGGGTTTTGTCATGAGAAGTGACAAGATCTGGCTTACATTCTAAGTGGGCGATTCTGGTTACTGTCTGGGAAATAGGTTAGAGAAAAATGAGGAAAGAACACCAATCAAGATGCTATTGAAATGGTCCAGGTAAAAGAACACAGAGCTTGGACTAGGACAGCAGCAGTATACATAAAAATTATAAATATATCTGAAAAGATTTCCTAATGGGTTGGATATGGGCTACAAGAGGAAAAAAGGGAATGTCAAACATGAGATAGACCAGCAGGCAGCAGGTGCTAACATATGAGGTTGTCCCATGATATATCCATCAGTTGAGCTAAATGAAATAGGCAGGAAATGTGAATATCTGTTCCATTTTTATTAAAAGAAAGACCTGGAAAGAAAGAAAAGTTTCTTCTGAACAAGGAAGCAGTACTTCTCAAAGAAATTTTCCATTTTACTTCATGGACTTTGGTATTATTAGAATATACTAGCATATATTATTTGTGCAACTTTATTAAAGATTTACGTATTTATTTGAAAGGCACACTTAGAGAGAGAGTGAGGGAGAGATTCAGAAAGGCAGAGGGAAGAGAGAGAGAAAGACAGACAGACAAAGACAAAGACTTTGATCCTGTGGTTCACTCCCCAAATGTCCACAATAGCTAGGATTGGACCAGGTCAAGGCCAGGAGCCAGCAGTTTCATCCAGGTCTCACACATGGATAAAGGGGCCAAATCACTTGGGCCATCTTCTGATGTATTCCTAAGCACATTAGCAAGGAACTTGACTGGAAATAGAGCAGCCAGGACTCAAACCAGCACCCATATGGAATGCCATAGTCACAGATGGCAGCTTAAACCTCTGTACCAAAATGCCAGCCCCTTATTTGTGATTTTTAAAGAAACTTTTAAAGCCTAACTCACGAGAAGAAAGGAGATATGAAAATGTGTATGAGTTTTTAAATAATTAAATGTAGACTTGTAATTTTCAATACTATAAACATGAAATGAATTTCCAAGTAGAATTTCTCATTAGTGATTCAATCATTAGATATATCAATCTTAACATTTCTATTTTAAAGGACATAACTCTAAATTTAATTTTCAAATAAAATGTGTCATTTTAAAAAATAACATACTCCACTGGCATGGCAAACAACACAGGAAACCTTTTAGCATCCTGGTATGGCATAAAAACATAAGCTAAGGAAAATTCAGAAACCCTGGATTTAAATAACAGTAAGTTCAGAAACCCTACCTCTTCTGTGCCAGGCACTGTGTTTAATGCTCATCAGGCCATTCAACAAAATTGTCAGTCTACAACTAGCTTATCCTCTTGTGTAGAGGGGTATAGTAGGGGCTGCTTTCTGCTGACAGTGTCTTTGTGGTACAGCATGGACAAGACGACAAATACTTAGCCTGAGTGATCTAAAACATTAAGCTTTTTCCAAGTACCTGTCATAACTAGGCCTACTCAGTTTCTTGGCCTTTGGTTCAAACCCAAAACACCCTAGTTTCTTCAACTGGTGAGAAAGAATATGGCAGCTCTTTGACTCCTGTCTTTCTTCCCAGAGATCATGCTATTTTCATGACTACCTCAGGTCATAGAGGTCTCTTCTTTTCTCTCAGTTGCTATAAATATAAATGGACTATGACACACAGTTTGTATTTATAACATACTCTGTAATGCTTGTTTTCTGTCTTTTTTTTTTTATTTTTTATTTTTTGACAGGCAGAGTGGACAGTGAGAGAGAGAGACAGAGAGAGAAAGGTCTTCCTTTGCCGTTGGTTCACCCTCCAATGGCTGCCGCTGCAGCCGGCGCACCGCGCTGATCCGATGGCAGGAGCCAGGATCCAGGTGCTTTTCCTGGTCTCCCATGGGGTGCAGGGCCCAAGCACCTGGGCCATCCTCCACTGCACTCCCTGGCCATAGCAGAGAGCTGGCCTGGAAGAGGGGCAACCGGGACAGAATCCGGCGCCCCAACCGGGACTAGAACCCGGTGTGCCGGCGCCGCAAGGTGGAGGATTAGCCTATTGAGCCACGGCGCCGGCTGTTTTCTGTCATTTTAAATAAAGTAGTTACATGGTATAAATTGGAGCTGTCAGTCAAAAGATATGATTTAACCTATGCTGTCAACATTTTGAGTGTGTTTAAGTAAATTACTTAATCTTACCTGATCTTCTGATTCTATGCTTGTATCATAAAGAACACAATGCAATTTCCAAGGATTGTTATGAAGATGGTATTTCTCCATAGGTAAAGATATTTACAAATTATAAAAAAAAATTGAAATGGTTTACACTGTGTGGTTTAAGTGCAAGTCATTATCCTCATTGTCTTTGGAATTACTAATCTATAATATCACAAGCATCCTGACAGCAGGGATTCTATCTTAAAAACTTAACTCCTCGGAGCAAAAATGAATATGTCTTAGAGAGACTAAGTTTAAATAACAGATGAAAAGTAGAGGAGAAGTTGGTATAAACATTGACAATTAAGCAGTAGAGAAACAAAATAAATATGATTTAAAATTATATTTTAATTTATTCAAATATTTCAGGAACAAAGTAAACTTCCCACACACCTTTTTTTCTTCCTTTTCATGTTTCTAGTCACTGAAATTATTACTTATTTTAATCCTTTATTATTTACTTACAATCACTAATAAGTATGGTGGTTTAGCTTCGCACACTAGTAGATAACCTTATATAACACCATTTTATGCACTTTTCATAAAATAATTTCATTTAATACTTAAAAAATTCCCATAAAGTCACTAATTATTACTAATGTAATGTTACAAATAGAGAAGCATTGAGTAGTTAATGTGCCCAAAATTGCACAACTAATAAATAATGAAACAAAGTTTTTAATCCAAACCCATTTTCCCAATGGCTATATTATACTGATTTTCTATATACTGCATTACCATTAGCTGCTTTTGTTTTATCCTATCATTTTCAGTTTAATAATTTCAGTTACTACTTCTGTAATACAAATTCAGAAGACTTGAAAAACTTCTTAAAATCACTCCTGTATCAGTGAGAACTGAGCCAGATTTTTATTTATCTTGGACCTAATACGTACTTACAAATCAACATCAATGTTGTTGGTTTTGATTTAATAATAAAGCCTAACAACAAAGCAAAGGACACAAAGGGTTTTAGTTCTAGGACTTCATCTCCGACCAATTTTATTTACAATTAATAAAAAAGATAAAAGGTGCACATCAAAACACTATATATGGGAATATGTATCACCAAGATAGAACGCTCCAAGGTCAGGATTCAAATGCCCTATCACTGGGAACTTGGGATGCTGTCAAAATAGGCAATGTAGGGTCAAAGCAGACAGCCTCAGTTCAGGCAACCCACCTTCTCTGAACCCCGTAATATTGTATACTCAATTCTCTGCTGTATTCATATAGGTTAATTATTAGTAGTAAACTAATTAAAAATTAGGTAGCCATGTTTGGTTTGATAAGGAATAACCCACCAGATTTTCACTTCTCTTGGATCTGATACATATGTATAAATTTCTCAAATTAATTGTTTAAGATGTCATCTGTGAAGACAAATTAAAGATAACTAACCATATCCTAATATTTTTCTTCTACTATAAATATGTAATATGAAGTGAGTATTCATTATTTTTATTAAAATAAATTATATTTTAAGCAATTGCTTTTTTCCTTAAAATTGATTTAGTTAAAAGTATCTAAAATTTCTTTGCATAACTTTCAAGAAACAAAGTAACCTAATATTTACTATGACATTTTCCTGCAGCATAAACAATGCAATATGTTTCAAATGTATTTTAAAATTGCCAAAAATGGGGTTAAAGCCCTGGTCTGAGTGCATGCATCCCATATGGGGGCAGGTTGGAGTCCCAGCTGCTCCGTTTCCAATCTGGCTCTCTGCTATGGCCTGGGATAGCAGTGGAAGAAGGCCCAGGTCCTTGGGCCCCTGCACCCATGTGGAGACCTGGAAGAAGCTCCCAGCTCTGGATTGGCACAGCTCCAGCCATTGCGGCCATCTGGAGAGTGAACCAGTGGACGGAAGACCTCTCTCTCTGTCTCTACCTCTCTCTGTAACTCTGAGTTTCAAATAAATAAAATAAAATTGACAAAATTACACCAAGGTGATGCATGAAAATTACAGAGTGTAGGTTGAATATCTCAGAGAACTTCAGTTTTAGGAGGTAGTTGACAACCAATACTAGAAACATTTTTTAAAATATTTAGAAGTTGTACAGAAGCAAGCAAACTATAAATGGAAATAATTTATTAATAAAACAGTCCATTTTTAAATAAGTAATTTGATCACATTTTAAGAGACACAAAGATGAACTCTGCCAAAGTGAAAACAAAAATCTAAAATTTTGCCCTCACGTATGTACAGACTTCCATGGTTAAAAATCCTACATACATCCAGACAATGGAATATTATTCAGTGCCAAAAAAAGGAATGAGCTATCATGACAGAAGTGACATCGAACAAATTTAAACATATTATTAAGTCACAGAATCCAATCTGAAAAGTCTACCTACAGAGTGATTGAAACCTATGACATATTTGAAAAGACAATATTATGGAAGAGTGAAAAGATCAGTGTTTCCCAGGGGACAGGCTGGAGAGCTATCATATGTATGTAGAGCATACAGAATTTGGGAAGCTGTAAAAAATACATTATAAACACTATAGTAGTACTAGTACATGGCACCATAAATTTCTCCAAACCCGTACAATGTAAAATGTGTGTGTGTGTGTGTGCGTGCGTGTTTAAGCAACTTATTTGAAAAGCCGAGTTACAGAGATCTACCAGTGCCCATTTTGGATACCTGCATCTCAGGCAAGAGTTTAACCCCCAAATGCCACAACACCAGACCCAGTTTATATTTAGTAAAAGATGATACTTATTTGCATAGGTCAGGCGGCTATTGTAACATCAATATAAATCTTTCATAACTTTCTTTATTCTGGTCTTACATATATGATCTAATCATTACATTTTCCTGACTATGGAACTCAAGACAAATCAGGTTAAGTGAAGATATTTTCATTCAGAATACCCATCAATTCTAGGGTTCCATACTGGAAAGCACAGGCTTACATATGAAAACACAAAGTAGGGCAGAGTGATGAGTATACAATTAGAAAAACCACTTAGGGAAAGATGATGGTATCATGGACCACAGTAGTTGCAAAAATAGTGGTAAAAGCCATGCAGAGTTTGGATATATTCTTAAGGTAAAGTCACAGAGATTTGTTGTTCAATTTAACACACAGTTTAAGAAGAATGAAGTTCAGTGTAACTCCAATGTTTTTCTTCTCTAGAGTAACTGGAATGCTAAAATTTTCCATTGTTGAATGGTAAATACAATGGCAGGAGGAAGCTGTAGGAGGTAGATAAGTAATCCAGTTATGGAACTGTTGGTTGAGATGCATAACAGAAATCCACATTCAGGTACAATTCTGGATACTCAAGTCTGAGTTCAGAGATATCCAGGCAAGGAGTGCAAATTCAAGATTCATTAGTAAATTTGGTAATGTAAGTGGCTGGAAAAAACCACCAGCCAAAGAAATTAAAAAATGAAGATAAACAAAATACTCTTAAAGTTATGGCACCCAAGAGATATGTGTCAAAAAATAGGTAGCTATTATATGTGATTAAAGGGTGCCAAATACACCAAATAATCCAAATAATCCAATGGCTAAAAATTAAATTCTGAGTTTTACAATTTGAGTGTTAAAAGTGATCTTGAACTGAATTTCTCAGGCAGAGTAGTTTGAGAGAAGTCTAAGCGGAGTCATTTTGTGAGAGAAGATGGTGAGTACAGACAGCTCTTTCATGGTAATGGAGATAACATATAGATACATTTTCAAGTTATTTTAGAGAGAAAGGTGAGGTAGCAGGAGAGAAATACATAACATTTTTATAGGTTGATGTTCATAATACAAATTATTTTGTATTAGAATAACACTACTCATGTCATAAAATATATATAATAAATTGCATAATTCATCTTCCTTACATTTCTAAATATTTAAAAATCCTAACCTGTTACCTCCTTTAATTTCATATAATAGATAATTTTTACAGTTTCTTTCCCTGCAAAACATAATCTAACCTTTCACCTATAATTTTTAATACCATTATGTGTGCAAGTACCTATATCATTTAGATGTTTACATCTTATATGTGTATATACTTGTGTCTATACATACATATATTTGTGTACATATACATACATGTACACATATATTGATATAGGTATAATCTGTATTAAAACACAAAACTATAAGGTCGAAATAAATTATTTCTTGGCCTTCAGAATGTTTCTAAAGGACAATAATCCTTTTTTACAGCCTATCTGTGTGATTTATTTGTTGGAAGAAGGTGTTTTGCCACTATTGCTTATCTGCACAAGTCATGACCATAGAAGCTTATCTATTTATGACCAGTTCTTCTTCATTGAAAAAAGCATGTTTAACACACTAATTCAAATGATTTATTGATTAACAGATTAAAACGTTGACTTTCCTATATCCCAATATGTTAGGAAATTTTGTGGTTTTGGACCATTTTCCCTTTAACAAGTATCGTTCCTTCTTAACTTTGCTAATCCATACGTATATCATTTTTTTCTTTATTTTTTAATTTTTTTGACAGACAGAGTTAGACAGTGAGAGAGAGAGACAGGGAGAAAGTTCTTCCTTTTCCGTTGGTTCACCCCCCAAATGGCCACTACAGCCAGCGTGCTGCGCGATCTGAAACCAGGAGCCAGGTACTTATCCTGGTCTCCCATGCGGTGCAGGGCCCAAGCACTTGGGCCATCCTCCACTGCACTCCCAGGCCACAGCAGAGAGCTGGACTGGAAGAGGAGCAACCAGGACAGAATCCAGTGCCCCAACCGGGACTAGAACACGGGTTTCTGGCGCTGCAGGCAGAGGATTAGCCAAGTGAGCCATGATGCCGGCCATGTGTTATAATATCCAGAGCGGCCAAATTTGCCAATAATACTTTCATTATACAAAATAAAGAACCATAAATCTTCATTTATAGTATATTTAAATAAATCTAATAACTGGAGAGTGTGGTCTCATTGAGGGTTTGGTTAATGCAACATAAAGCTTTAGAAATTTAAAATGTAATTTGGATTACTCTTAGTCCGTCCAAATCACCATTGTCTTAAGCCACTCAGAAAAGAGAAGACCCACATACGCCAAAGTTGCTTTATGGTTTTTAGGCAGATGTACATATAAATGTGTTTAAATTAGTAAATACAAACTATTAGGAAATTATGACTTATTTTCAAACAAGTCAAACATTATTCTTTCATCAAGTATTTGTCTTTAATTACTGATTTTGTATATCAATTCTATCAACAAATTTTTAAGTAATTAATATTTGAAAATCAATTGGGTAGGCTTATGGAAGACAGAAATACACATGATATATTGAGATAATATCAATTCTTTCCAAGAGTTTACAATTTAATGCTAGGGAAAGTTGAAAAACAACAAAATACACCCCCTGGAACCCAAAATTGTAATACATGGCGAATATGATAAAGCTTATAAGTAGAACATGGATTAGTGAATATACTTTCTGCTAAAATCAGTAAGTGAATTATAAACAATCAAAAACCGTCCTCAATTAGACATACCACACCTTCCTTAAATAGATATGTAAATACATAATAGTTTAACATTAGGCTCTTAAATACAATGCAAAGATAATTCCTACTTTTGTCTACCTTTTTATTATAGAATTTAAAGTGTTGGGGTATTGCATATTGCTTTCCTTGAATCTTTTATTTAAAAAATTAACCTTCTTAATTACTTTTTAAGCTATGTACATAAAGTCTAAGCTAATTTTTTTCATCATTCATGTTTAGACATTTTAATATACCTCAGCCATTATATCTTTCAAAGGCTTAATGCTATTTTTGAATACATTATGCTTGCAAAGATGATGTGCAACCTCTACTCATTGAGAGGCTACCTTCTCTTCAAATTACAATGCATTTCAATATTATGAATGAAGATTTTCATAATCTCAAAAGTCTACAAAATCTGAAATTTAGATTTTGAGATTAGTCTTAGGGAAAAAAAAATCATCTCAGATAATTTTGCTAATTCCCTGGCCTACATTTCCAGAGTCTTCCCAGTTGAGGAAATGAACATATGAACACTTAGTACTTTCCAATTTTCACTTATTAAAATCTATAATATTATAAACTTCCTTGAGCTTCATGTATAGAAAAAGAACAAGGATTACAGAAATTGCTTACTGCCAGGTATATAGTACACACAGGAAAGCTTGAAAATTTTGATGTTAAAGGATAAATAGATAGTATAGATTATTATTTTTTTTGAGAGGGAAAGGGACAGATATACAGAGAGAGAATTCCTACTTGCTTATTCATTCCTCCAATGCCTACAATGGCAAGGGCTGGGCTGGAGGCTAAGTTGAGATTCAGGAGTTGGAGCCCACAATTGAACTCAGATACTCATATGTGGGATGTGAACACCAGGCTAAATACCCACTCTTGATACATATTTTTATAGTTTAACTTTATACTCTATCATTATAAATGATTCAGGACAATTTGATTTTTGTAAGGTTTGTATAAAACATATTCATTTTAATTAGCTAATTTTTCATGTTCTAGAACTCTTACATTTCAAACATATTTCCAAAAAGTCAAAGATCTGTTTGTCATTGATATTTAAAAACATTTTTAAAATACGTTCAAAGTAAAATGTGGAATTTTTAATGTACTTATTAATTCTGGGGCCTAAAAAGACAAACTGTCATAGAAAAAGAAAATTTCTACTTAAAAATATGTTATAAATGCATATGTTGTTTTCCTAGAAACTTTCCCAACCTGGCTCCTATGGAGCTGCAGCATGTACATCCAGAGCAGAAGTAACATCGGGGTCTGGTGAGGAGGTCTCTTCAGTGCCTTCTTGAATTTTCCCCCCTTTTAGCAGTGTTGAAAATAGGTCTGGAAAAGCATAGGAAAGCTATATCAAATTTTCCTTAGGAGGTTTGTTCCATACTGTTTTAGCAACTTTGTACAGTGAAGGTGCTATATAGTATGATATTAAATAATCATTTTCACTAATGAGTCCTCCCGTGTCAAATTGATAACATCCTCCACATTAATATAATTGCATTGTATTAACACAGGCTAGGATAGATTTGAAGATATGCGTGTATGACTTAGAAAAGAAGCATACATACTTAGATGGAACTATTTAGAATGGTGTCCTATATATAAAATGAAATATGATGTTTCAGGCAATATGGGGCTTTTGATATACTCTAAATTGGACTTTCAAAAATATTTAAATATCATATATTCTTATACAATCTGAAAATATGAAATACATTATCTTGGAATAATTTGTTATTTCAGTGTTTACTACTCATAGAATATATGTCACATATACATAAAATGTACAATAGTTACATATATGTAACTATTAGCCCAAAATAATATCATTAATATATCTTAGCTTGAATGAAAAGGTACTAGTGTATCCTAGAACTATAGATAATGCTTAATTTATTCAAATAATCAATGTAACTGCTCAAAACAAACTTTTTTAAAGAAATTTTTCCCTACTATTGATTAGCTGGTTTACTTTCTAAAACACATAAACATATTGTTACCATGAGTATTATCTCCAGGTTTAGTGATAAAAGCACACAGTAAAAAATATTTAAAGAAGAGTTGTTGCTAAAACAGTAACTATTAATCTGAATGCTCTTAGTGTTACTGGATCATTCAAACTTGTAGAAGGTATTTGCAGATATTAGAGAACCAATATACTTGAATCCTTATGTTATGACTAAAAGCATATATAAATTATAATTGGTATTAATTCCCCATTTTATGGTGCTAGTATATTAAAATAAGAATATTAAACTTTATTATTTAAAGCTATCATATTTAAAGGACTTTTCCCCAAAATCTACATTTTCATATGTAGGATTGGCAGGCCTTTAGGAAAAGGACACTTGAATGCTATGATTTTTTAAAGGTATTTAGCTTGTAACTATTTAATCTCAATTCTATTTGCCTTCCTAATCATTCCCTAATAGTTTATAATTTTATCTAAACCACAAATATTTAAAAATATTATAAAACAATATAAGATAAAGGTTGCAAATACTCCTATATTCATTCACCATATGAATCTGACATAGTTAAACACAGAATAAAATTAAAGTAGCAGGATATAAGATCAATGCACAAAAAACAACAGCCTTTGTATACACAGGCAATGCCATGGCTGAGGAAGAACTTTTAAGATCAATCCCATTCACAATAGCTACAAAAACAATCAAATACCTTGGAATAAACTTAACCAAGGACGTTAAAGATCTCTACGATGAAAATTACAAAACCTTAAAGAAAAAAATAGAAGAGGATACCAGGAAATGGAAAAATCTTCCATGCTCATGGATTGGAAAAATCAATATCATCAAAATGTCCATTCTCCCAAAAGCAATTTATAGATTCAATGCAATACCAATCAAGATACCGAAGACCTTCTTCTCAGATCTGGAAAAAATGGTGCTGAAATTTATATGGAAGCACAAGAGATCTCGAATAGCTAAAGCAATGTTGTACATCAAAAACAAAGCCGGAGGCATCACAATACCAGATTTCAGGACATACTACAGGGCAGTTGTAATCAAAACAGCATGGTACTGGTACAGAAACAGTTGGATAGACCAATGGAACAGAATTGAAACACCAGAAATCAACCCAAACATCTACAGCCAACTTATATTTGATCAAGGATCTAAGACCAATTCCTGGAACAAGGACAGTCTATTCAATAAATGGTGCTGGGAAAACTGGATTTCCACGTGCAGAAGCATGAAGCAAGACCCCTACCTTACACCTTACACAAAAATCCACTCAACATGGATTAAAGACCTAAATCTATGACCTGACACCATCAAGTTATTAGAGAACATTGGAGAAACCCTTCAAGATATTGGCACAGGCAAAGAATTTCTGGAAAAGACCCCGGAGGCAAAGGCAGTCAAAGCCAAAATCAACTATTGGGATTGCATCAAATTGAGAAGTTTCTGTACTGCAAAAGAAACAGTCACGAAAGTGAAGAGGCAACCTACAGAATGGGAAAACATATTTGCAAACTATGCAACTGATAAGGGTTGATAAACAGAACCTACAAAGAAATCAAGAAACTCCACAAGATCAAAAGAGACAACCCACTTAAGAGATGGGCCAAGGACCTCAATAGACATTTTACAAAAGAGGAAATCCAAATGGCCAACAGGCACATGAAAAAATGTTCAAGGTCACTAGCAATCAGGGAAATGCAAATCAAAACCATAATGAGGTTTCACCTCACCCTGGTTAGAATGGCTCACATACACAAATCTACCAACAACAGATGCTGGAGAGGATGTGGGGAAAAAGGGACACTTACCCACTGTTGGTGGGAATGCAAACTGGTCAAGCCACTATGGAAGTCAGTCTGGAGATTCCTCAGAAACCTGAATATAACCCTAGCATACAACTCAGCAATCCTACTCCTTGGAATTTACCCAAAGGAATTTAAATTGGCAAACAAAAAAGCGGTCTGCACCCTAATATTTAATGCAGCACAATTCACAATAGCCAAGACCTGGAAGCAACCTAATGCCCATCAACGGTAAACTGGATAAAGAAATTATGGGATATGTACTCTTTAGAATACTATACCGCAGTAAGAAACAACAAAATCCAGTCATTTGCAACAAAATGGAGGAATCTGGAACACATCATGCTGAGTGAAATAAGCCAGTCCCAAAGGGACAAATACCATATGTTCTCCCTGATCGGTGACAACTGACTGAACACCAAAAAGGAAACCTGTTGAAGTGAAATGGACACTATGAGAAATGGTGACTTGATCAGCATAGCCCTGACTGTTAATGAACAACTTAATACATTATCCCTCTTAGTAGTTTTTTTTGTCTGTTCTACTTAATATGACTGGTTTAATTCTGTAATTAATACACAGTTACTCTTTTTTTTATTTTTTATTTTTATTTTTTGACAGGCAGAGTGGACAGTGAGAGAGACAGACAGAGAGAAAGGTCTTCCTTTGCCGTTGGTTCACCCTCCAATGGCCGCCGCGGCCGGCGTGCTGCAGCCGGCGCACCACGCTGATCCGATGGCAGGAGCCAGGAGCCAAGTGCTTTTCCTGGTCTCCCATGGGGTGCAGGGCCCAAGCACCTGGGCCATCCTCCACTGCACTCCCTGGCCACAGCAGAGGGCTGGCCTGGAAGAGGGGCAACCGGGACAGAATCCGGCGCCCCGACCGGGACTAGAACCCGGTGTGCCGGCGCCGCTAGGCGGAGGATTAGCCTAGTGAGCCGCGGCGCCGGCCCATACACAGTTATTCTTAAGTGTTGAAATTTAACTGAAATGTGATCCCTGTTAAACATAAGAGTGGGAATAAGAGAGGGAAGAGATGTAAAATTTGGGACATGCTCAAGCTGACTTGCCCCAAATGGTAGAGTTAGAAACATACCAGGGGACTCCAATTTAATCCCATCAAGGTGGCATGTACCAATGCCATCTCACTAGTCCAAGTGATCAATTTCAGTTCACAATTGATCATAATGAAAGGACTAAGAGTCAAAGGGAGCACATAAACAAGTCTAGTACCTGCTACTACTAACCAGTAGAATAAATAAAGGGGAGAGTGATCCAACATGGGAAGCGAGATACTCAGCAGACTCATAGAATGGTGGATGTCCTAAACAGCACTCTGGCCTCAGAATCAGCCCTAAAGGCATTCGGATCTGGCTGAAGAGCCCATGAGAGTATTTCAGGCATGGAAAGCCAAGACACTCTGGAAAAAACAAACAAACAAACAAAAAAACAAAAACAAAAACAAACGAACAAACAAAAACCTAAATGAAAGATCTCTGTGAGTGAGATCCCAGTGGAAAGAACAGGCCATCAAGGAAGGAGGTACCTTTCTCTGAAGGGAGGAGAGAACCTCCACTTTGACTATGACCTTGTCTAAACAAGATAAGAGCTGGAGAACTCAAGGGGCTTCCATAGCCTTGGAAACTCATGACTGGAGCATAGGGAGATTACTGATGCCATAAACAGGAGTGTCAATTGGTAAAGTCAACAACAGGAGTCACTGTGCACTTACTCCTCATGTAGGATCTCTGTCCTTAATGTGCTGTACATTGAGACTTAATGGTATAATGAGTACTCAAACAGTATATTTCACTTTGTGTTTCTATGTGGGTGCAAACTGTTGAAATCTTTACTTAATGTATACTAAACTGATCTTCCGTAAAAAAAAAAAAAAAAAAGAAATTATCAATATGTCTGATCTGATTTCATCATCATTTAAAAAATCATCTATTATTTTTCACTTTATGTTTCTGTGTGGGAGCAAACTGTTGAAATCTTTACTTAATGTATGCTAAACTGATCTTCTGTATATTAAGAGAATTGAAAATGAATCCTCATGTGAATGGAAGGGGAGATGGGTTGGGAAAGGGGATGGTTGCGGGTGGGAGGGATGTTATGGGGGGGAAGCCATTGTAATCCATAAGCCGTACTTTGGAAATTTATATTCATAAAATAAAAGTTAAAAAAAGGTACTCCATATATAGTTTATTTAACAAATACAAAACCAGTAGAACTATATTTCTCTTTGGTACATTTTGCCTGATTATTATTGAATTCTACATGATTATTTAAAAGTCACAGTTAAAATAATAAGATATGCTGAAAAATTACTTCTGAAAAACAAATTATCACTTATGGAAATGATAGTCTACAATGAAAATTAGAAATCTCAAAAGTGTTAATATATAATTTCTTCACTACTAATGGCAGAATAACATTAAATTAAAACTGATCATTAAGAATAAACTTTAAAGATAGAAATGAAGACTTCAGTTGTAATGTAGGAAAATGTTATCCAAATTTGCACTAACTTCCAGGCCATTAAAGTCAAAAACAAAACAGTATGCTCAAAGTAAAATATTCTATGAACAAACAACCTTCTTTGTGATGAAAATATGTGCAAATATATTTCCTTCTGTGAATAACACCCATTAAAAACAGGAAAATGCATTACACATTTTCAAAGAGAAACTATTAATAGTTTATTCCAACAAAGAGAATACAATATTGTGCAGGAAAATGTTATGGTTTAGCAATAGAAATTTCTAAGGTGAAGTTCCTCACACATATGCTACTGCAGACATTCAAAGAAATGTCTGAGCCACATTCTGTTTATCAACTCTCAAAATTCATGTTCTCACAGGCAAAATATAAGGATTTGTTCTTAATTGCCCTCCAAGTCTTGATTGATTCTAGCATCAATTCTGAAGCCTAAAGTCCAAAGTCTCATATAAATATTATCTAAATGAGATGTGAGTAAGATTGTAGATTATTCCTGGGACAAAACTCTCATCCAGTTATGAACCTGTAAAACCAAACAAGTTCAGTATCTCAAAAGTACAGTGGTGGGGCAGGCATAGGACTGACAGTCCCATTCCAAAAGGGAGAAATGGGAAAGCAGAAAAGGACAATTTGTTCGAATCAAGTCCACAACCTGCAAGGCAAACTCCATGATGCCCAAAATATTCCTCTTTGACTTGATTCTATGTTTTTTGGATTCACTGGGTGGCATCATAATCCCCAGGGCTCAACTGCAGGTTTTCCATACTACAGTTATTGGTGGTGGCCCAACCCATAGCACAGCTCTCTGCTAAACAATGTTCATGCCCACAGGCCACAAACCCATGGCTTCCTTTGGAGGTCATTTTTTCTACTGTGACCTTAACTATGGTCCTGGTGGCCCATGAACTGTCTCTGAGGTTCCTCCTTTTCCCTTAAGAATACACAAATGTTCAGTCTTCCTTCATTACATTCTATCCTCTCCCTTTAATTTAGTCCCAGTTGACAGAAATTCTATAGGTATAATCTCATCTGTATTCCTGTTTTGGTGAGATGATGGTTAATTAAATCACTCACACCCACATATATCTCTTTATCAAATACCATACCCTTGGTGTTCTCTTCTGAACATTCTGTCTTGTTTTTTGGAATATGGACAGGCTGAGATTTTTTTCTAAATCTTCATGTTCTGGTTCCATTTGCTTAACAATTCTGTCTCCAATGTATTTCTCTTGTCTGATATTTTAAAAATGCAGTCAGGGTGAATCAAATCACTCTTCTAACAATTTCCTTAGAAATCTCCTCAAATAAATATCCTATTTCATCACAGCTAAGTTTTACCTTCCAAAAAACACTAGAATATGAACATAACTAAACCAAGTTATTTGCCACTTTATAACAAGTATTGTCCTGCCTCACACAAAAACTTTAACAATTTCCATCTGAGATCTCATCAGAATGGCTTTTTTTTTTAAAAGATTTATTTATTCATTTGAGAGGCAGAGGTACACAGAGGGAGAGACAAGGGGAAAGGCCTTCCATCTGTTTGTTCACTCCCCAGATTGCCACAATGGCTGGAGCTGGGCCAATCCAAATCCAGAAGCCAGGAGCTTCCTTGAGGTCTCCCACACAGATGCAGAAGCCCAAGCACTTGGGTCATCTTCTATTGCTTTCCCAGGCCAAATAAGAGAGCTAGATCAGAAGAAGAGCAGCCATGACTAGAACCAGCACCCATATGGGATGCCAGCGCTGCAGGTGGAGGCTTAGTCCACTATGCCACAGTGCTGGCCCCATCAGAATGGCTTTTAAAATCTGTATTACTACCAGCATTTTGTATAGAATTATTTAAGTATATTTATGTATTTCTCCAGAGCTTTCATTTTTCAGAATCCTCACCAAAATCACCCTTAAAATTTCATTCATAACATATCATTTTTCCCCAGGACGTACTTTAATGATATTCAAGCCTTTGCCCCTTATCTAGTTCCAAGGTTGTTTCCACATTTTTAGCTACATGTTACACTAGCATTCCATTTCTCAGTGCCAACAGTTACTTGTCACTTTTGTTGCTATCACAGAACACTAAAGACCTGGTAGATTAAAAAAATTCATTTCTCACAGTTTCTTAGTTTGGATATCCAAAATCAAGGCAAAAACAAATCCAATGGATGATGTGGGTACACTTTGTGGTTTGCTGGAAACCTCTTTTTCATTGTATCTTCCCAGAGCAGAGAGAGAAGACAGAAGGCAAGGCAAGTATTCTTGTGTCTCTTCTCATGTCATTGATCCCCAAATAATTTCATAGATATGACACATATATGTGCATATTGATACTGGAAAATATTTGAATAGTACATATTAAATTGCTTTAGGCAATTTAAGGTAACATCCTATGAAAATATGCACTAAAATTTAAAGGAATAAAAATGAGGGCTCTGCTCCTAGTATCTAATTACTTCCCATGGGATCCTACCTCCAAAAACCATCATATTGAGGATTAGGCTTCAACATATGAACTTTGAGTGACACAACCATGCAGCTCACAGCAGTGCCACTGCAACTATTGAAAGTCTCTTAGTAAATTTCTAAGTCCAATTTAGTGTACCTATTTTGCTTTAACAATGGGCAGGCTTAAAATACTATTAAAATGCCTGCTAGCTTTCAGGAGATGTAAAATAAGTTAGGCACTTACACTTGGAGAATGAAAAGGCACGAATCCATCACCTGCTCTAGTCCCCATCACTCCTGGGAACTTACATTTCCAGATATTTCATACCATAGTGATAACTCCAGTGTACTCAGAAAACTAATTGCATTTCTGATTTGAAAATAATTTTTTCAAGTATTCTAAGACTAAATTTCATTTGGTTAGTAAAAGAAATATATTTGATATTTGAAGTAAACTGTAGTGCTTTTGTAGTGTTTTGAAACAACAACACTGAGATATCTCCAGCCATTTCAGATAACGGTAGAATGTCTTATGTTGGGCTGTCTTCTATTAATAATGATAAACTCTGGAGCTGGGGAAGAATGACAGTACATGAAAGAGACTCAATAGAAGCAGAAACTAAAGGAGACAATACTCTGAATGATGAGGCTATTGAAAAAAAAATTCTTAATTTAGACACCCCACCCATTCCTACCTACAATAGCAATTCTATCTACAATGTGAGAGCAGGTGTTGACAAAAGGGAGACAGACTTATAAAGCTGAAGTTTTACTGACCTCTTATTAAGGAATCAGAAGTTGGAATTCTTGGCTTCCAGAGTGCCTGGTGGTTCTGAGTGGGGGTAGGGCTTAGAGCAGGAGCCACAGAAGGATGATTCCAAAGAGCTGCATATTTCTATCTCACAGTCCTATGCTGACTCAAACTATCCCTCTGCTGGGTGGTATAAAAAGCAGCCTGGAGGATAACAGGTGAAAGCCTGAAAAAAATTTCCTAGATTTTATCCACACACCCTAAGGGACAAAAGCCTTTTCAGAGACCCAAAACACCAAAGAGCGTTTTTAAGCAGTGGCTTTCACACTGAAAGCACCCTGTCTAGTAACAGTAACTATGTCTCCTAAGGGACTGTCTCGCCTATCACCCATATACAATCAAAATAGATGGAGTTAACACTTAAAAATCCTAAAAGCAAACTCCCCCCAAATCAAGATGAGCTGTGTATAAATTAACTTCCTCTTAGAACAAAACTCAAAAGTTCTTGGAGGAAAATGACAGAATCCAGGGTTTCTAAAATATATCATCCAAACATGCTAAGAAACATATGATCCTGGGAAATGCAAACCATTATGGAATAAAAAACACAGGGGTGAGATGCTGAAGTTAGCAGAGGGAGTATAAAATAATTATGATAAATCAGTTAAAGAAACATTAAGAAAAGGTGACTAGAGGGATGGTACCGAGTATTTCACAGGAGAGATCTACGAGCAGCAAAACACAACTAACAGACAAAATAAACCAGAGGAAATCATGGAACAGAACAATTCAATATCTGAAATGAGAAATCTTTCAGTTGAGATTAAAAACATATTGGGCAAAAAAGAAAAAAAATCACTGAACCTGAAACATAGGTTCATAGAAATCATCCATGACAAAATACACAAAAAAAAGTTAAGAAAAAGAAAATGAAAGAACTTCAATGATCTGAGAGCCCAAAGAAGATAACCTGAATACAAGAGAAGGGAGAGAAACCGTGCAATAAATATTATTTGAAAAAACGATGAAAATTTTCAATTAACAGATATTTTATTCTATATGTCTGTATGTCTATTGTGGGGGAGGGGACAAGCTGTTTGGGAAAGGAAAAACTGAAAAATTGTGAAATAGTTATCAAAATACTTGGTGAGAAAATGATTTTTGAGAAGCAAACCTCAATTTTTTTATTCTTATATTAAATTATTTACATCATCTCAAATCACTTCAGAGCCTTTGCGTCAATTGTTAAAAACTTTTTTGTCATAAAGCATGATAGTAACAGTCATTTCTCACAAAAAATGAGAACCGTTATCTTGACATTTCCTGTTTACATGACAAGATGTTCATCAAAGTATTGTTATGGTGACCATAACACGTTAAATATCCATACTCTCCCTACTTTGGCTCTTAAATCCACATCTATTTTTCTCACATAATTAACTTTCCTCTCATTTCAGTATAAAATATAAATACTCTTATACTGAACTTTGTATCCCTAAAATTTCATAACCAAGTTTTTCTGTTCCAAGAAACTTCAAGCCTCCTAAACTGCCTCATACTTTCATACTGATTTGCAGCTTGATTCTACATCCTGCCTTACCACTTCTTACAAGGAGTTAATGAAACAGGAAAATTACAAGAGGAGTCTTTTATAGTTAATTTCATTAGAGGAACTTTCAAGATCAATGTAGTGTCTGGGATAGCCTAAAAACTATTTTCTCTCTAGGTATCTGCATGTGGCAAGGTCTGCATTTTTAAAAATTAAAGTATTTTACCTAAGGATTTCAAAAACATCTTTAGCTAAAACAATTCCATATATGGTGAATAAAGAAAGTCTACACTTTTAAACTTGGAGATTAATTATTAGAAGGAATTCTAAATTCCATGGATTAATTCTACTGAACATTTATCTTTTTTCATTATTTCTAATTTGTGTGGTTTAAGTAATGTGAAATTGTGTTAAACACTAGGCAAAATGTTCTCTCTTCATAGGCTTTTGAAATACAAAAATTTTTTAACAAAATGCAAAAATGTAGGCTGGATAACTGACATGCATGCATTCTGTGACAAAATAAATATTTCACTTAGAAATTTTTCCCCCAAGTAACAAAGACACAAAAGAACATAAAGTTAAATGAACTGCACTGCTTAGAATTAATAGTTACAAATATATATTTTTATCATTTGAAGTATTTTTAAATTGTAGATATCATATATTTTAACTCTAAGTAACAGAATTTTTGAAAAGTAGTCTCCTAAATAATCATAAAATTATTTTCAAACCTAATAAAATTGATACTGAATCTTCAAATTTATATACATAATCAATTGAGGTATACTTCTTGCATTTGGTTATGACTGCCTCTATTTTCAAAGTTTTTATTTCTTAAGTAGGCAGAGAAAAACATACATACAGTGAGAGAGAGACAGATACACAGATAGACAAGCAGTGACAGAGAGAGCACACCCCTTTCTGATGTTTTACTACCAAAATGCCTGCAACTGAGGAATGAGCCTAGCAGAAGGGTGCTGGAATGCAATACACATTTCCAATGTGGGTGTCAGAACCCCAAATAATTGATTCATTACAACTGCCTCTGAAGGTTTGCACTGGCAGGAAGCTGGAGCCAGGAGCTATAGCCATATATCCAAATATAATAATTCAGACACAGAACAAGGAATACTGCTAGGCTAAATGCCTGCCCACCTCTTTGTAAAATGTGAACAGCCCTTTTCTCCAAATATTTCATCTAGTGATGTTATCATTCCTTGAAAATCTCTGCTCAATTAATTATTCCATTAGTCATTACAAATTGGTGATTTCTAATTCTATCATTCATTCCATATTTAGTAATAGGAATTCTTCTGTAATGTAATGGTTCATCAGGAACCATATGGTTACCAGAAAAATCTCATACTGGAAAATAAGCAAACATACTTAATTCTTTCCATTAATTATAAAATTCCAGGGTAAAGATTTGTTACAGTAGTCAACATTAAATAAATAGAAACTTTTGTTCCCTTTTTCTCTCACTTTCTAGACATCAAGGTACAATCATGGATTTAATATACTTCCTATGTTAAAATCAACTGTAGTCGACACTGTTTTGGATATTTAAATTATCACAATCATAGCAAACAGAAGCACTATAAATCTGACATTATGCTATCATAAATACACAGAGCACTAAAAGTTATGACTTCTAGATGAATTGCAAAGCCACATCAGAAAATTAATTTCATATTCTCTAATTACTCAGAGCAATTAGGCAGAAAAATAAATCAAAGAGATACAAATTGGGAATGAAGAAGTCAAATTATCTCTATTTGCAGATGACATGATTCTGTATACAGGGGATCCAAAAGACTCTACCATGAAACTATTGGAACTCATAGAAGAGTTTGCTAAAGTGGCAGGATATAAAATCAAGACACAAGAATCAACAGCCTCTGTATACACAGACAATGCCATGGCTGAGAAAGAACTTCTAAGATCAACCCCTATCATAACAGCTACAAAAAATCAAATACCTTAGAATAAATTTAACCAAAGATGTCAAATATCTCTACAATGAGAATTAGAAAACAAAAACCAAAGATGTCAAATATCTCTACAATGAGAATTAGAAAACATTAAAGAAAGAAGAAGATAAAAAAAAAAATGGAAAAGTCGTCCATGTTCATGCATTGGAAGGATCCATATAATCAAAATGTCCATACTACTGAAAGCAATTTACAGGTTCAATGTGATACCAATCAAAATACCAACAACATTCTTCTAAGATACAGAAAAATTATTTTGAAATTCATATGGAAAACCAAGAGATCTTGGACAGCTAAAACAATCTTGTACAACAAAAAACAAAGCCAGAGGCATCACAACAACAGATTTCAAAACATACTTCAAGGAAGTTATAATAAAAACAGCCTGGTACTGGTACAGAAACAGATGGATAGATTAATGGAATAGAATAGAATCACCAGAAATCAATCCAAACATCTACAGCCAACTTATATTTGATCAAGGATCCAAAACCAATCCCTGGAGCAAGGAGAGTCTCTTCAACAAATGGTGCAGGGAAAACTGGATTTCCACATGCAGAAGTATGAAACAAGATCCCTTCCTTACATCTTACACAAAAATCCACTCAACATGGATTAATGATCTAAATCTATGACACAACACCATCAAATTATTAGAGAATATTGAGGAAACCCCATAAGACATTGGCATAGGTAAAGACTTCTTGGAAAAGACTCCAGAGGCACAGGCAGTCAAAGCCAAAATTAACAAATGGGATTATATCAAATTGAGAAGTTTCTGTACTGCAAAAGAAACACTCAGGAAAGTGAAGAGGCAACCGACAGAATGGGAGAAATCATTTGCAAACTTTGCAACTGAAAAAATATTAATAACCAGAATATACAGAGAGATCAAGAAATTCCACAACAACAAAACAAGAAACCCATTTAAGAGCTGGGCAAAGGACCAATTACTCTACATGAAGAGAGTTATGAAAGTATTCGGATTTGCCACTGCCAATTCATTACTATTAATATTTTCATAGCATAATTAATGAAAAAAGCAAGCATCACTAAAATACATAGTTTTAAAAATATGCATTTAAGGGGCTGGTGCTGTGGTGCAGTGGGTTAATGCCCTGGCCTGAAGGGCAGGCATCCCAAATGGGCACCAATTCGAGGCCCAGCGGCTCCACTTCTGATCCAGCTCTCTGCTTTGGCATGGGAGAGCAGTGGAGGATGTCCCAAGTCCTTGGGCCCCTGCACCTGTGTGTGAGACCCAGAGGAAGTTCCTGGCTTTGGTTCAGTGCAGCTCCGGCCATTGCAAACAATTGGGGAGTGAACCAACGGATGGAAGACCTCTCTCTCTTCCTCTCCTCTCCCTGTGTAACTCTGACTTTCAAATAAATAAAATAAATCTTTAAAAAATGCATTTAATTTTCCAGATAATTTAAATTTTTTGAAGGATTTATTTCTTTATTTGAAAGGCAGAGCTGGGGTCAGTGCTGTGGAAGGTTAAGCCACCTCCTGCAATGCCAGCATCCCATTTGGATACTGGTTAGAGTCCTGGCTGCTCCACTTCAGCTCCAGCTCCCTGCTAATGTGCCTGGGAAAACAATGGAAAATGACTGAAGTATATCAGGAAAGCAGTGGTATATGGCCCCTGCCACCCATGGGGGAGACTTGGAAGAAGCTCTTAGCTCTTGGCTATGGCCTAACTCAGACCAGTGTGGCCATTTGGGGAGTGAACTAGCGGAGGAAGGATGGATCTCTCCTCCCCTCTCTCTATCTTGCCTTGCTAATAAATAAAAATAAATTGCTTTGAATAAAGGAAAGAAAGAGCGACAAAGAGAGAGCCAAAAAAGAGATCCTCCACCCACTGGTCACTCCTCAAATGACACAAATGGCCAGAACTGGGCTATGCTAAATCCAGGAGCCAGCACAAGCCTGGCCACCCACATGCCTTGGTGGCAGGGATCCAACTACTTGGGTGATCTTTGCTGTCTTTCCAGGGACATTAGCAGAAAGCTGAATCAGAAGCAGGGCAGCCAGGGCTTGAACTGGCACTCCAATATGGAATGTCAGAGTCACACGCAGCTGCTTAACCTACATGTGCAACAACTCTGGAACAGTCTTTTTTTAACTTAATATTTTAATTATTTTTGAGGTACCATTTTTAATACATTATAGTCAAAGGATTAATGGCTCCACTAAATAAAGAGTTCAACAAATTAAAATGTAACTAAAAGTAAAAGGAGCATAGTCCAGCAGGAAAATAGGTAAGGGCTTTAATCGATAATTAAAAGAATATCAGCCTCAGTCATATTAAAATAGCCACAAAATCATTAAAACTATAGTAGCATATAATTCCTACTGACTTAACAAAGTTTGATAGAATACTGTATTTTTAGGGAGACTGACAAACTTTATTTTTTTAACTCCCACATGTAAAGGAGATTTTTTTTTTTATCAATTTTGTATGTACAGGGGCAGGTGTGGCACAGGGTGTTAATCTGGCACGTGGGACACCTTCATTCTAAATCAGAGTGCCTGGTTCAAGTACCCCCATTCTGTTTCCAAGCCAGATTCTTGCTAATGCACCTAATATATTAGCCCAAATACCTGAGTTCTCGCCACCACTGTAAGAGACCCAGACAGACTCCAACGAGCAGGTGGAAGCTCTTTGTCTGTATCTTCTCTTTGCATGTCACTCTTTCAAATTGTGTGTGTGTGTGTGTGTGTGTGTTTTAAGGTAAAGTGACAAAGATGAAAAGAAACAGAGATATGCTTCATCCACAGTTTCACTTGTTAAATGGCTGTTACAGTTGGGGTTATGCCAGGAGACAGGAACTCCATCTGGTTCTCTCCTGTGTGGCAAAAACTCAGGTACTAGAGTTATCACTTGGTATTTCCCAGGCAACTTAGCAGGGAGCTGGATCAGAAGCAGAATATCTAGGATTCAAACTGGCACTCCAATATGGGATGCAGGCAGCTTAAAGGTGGCAGCTTAAAATGCTGTTCATGAGTGGAAGAAGATGGCAGAATAGGGAGGGAGCTTACTACTCTAGTCTTAGGGGAATATATATTTTTAAAAAGTAGAGTGAGAGAGAGAAATATCAGGGTAGAGTTAGGGAGAAAACAGCAAAGGAAACTTCAGTCAAATTAGAGTGACACTCTAATTTTGACCTGCATTGAGGGTGGGGACCTGCATTGAGGGTGGGGACATGCAAAACTCAGGATTCAAGCAGCTGAGAGCATCAGCACCAGCTCTGGAGTCAGGTGAGACCGGAATGCAGCAGCCCAAGCTACTGGCGATAAAGCTGTGGGAAGAGCCTGGCAGGAATCAAGCTTGGAGCCCTGTGGAGGACAGTGAACGTGACAACCTAGAGGTTAAAAATGGGGCCACATTTCTCTCTTTCAGATCACAAAGCACCTGTGTCCAGTAACTAGCCAAGAGAGGGCAGGCACCATTTTGGACAGACATAACAGCTGCACCAGCTCATGTCCTTGTGTCTGGCAACCAGCCAAGAGGAGACACCTGACTCTGGCTGGGATAATTGACAGGAGGCAGGGGGTGCAACTGGGAACTCAAAACACTGTGGCTGTGTAAGGGTACAGGGTGTAGCTCGGACTTAGAGCAGTCACTGTGGGAGGCTCCACATGCTCAGGTCTCCCTGATTCCCTGGTGAGGGTCAATACTGCAGGATCCATGTTCACATCAAGGACTGCACAGATCCTTTGGGTGGTTCTTAAGACAGCGTGAATGAAAACTGTATCCACTGGAGCTAGTGCCCAGGCATTGGTCTCCTTTCAGGAGAGGAGATGAGCATGGGAAAACGCCAACAGAATAGAACAAACTTCCTCTCTGGAAAAAAAAAAAAAAAAGGAGGTGAGGAGATTTACCATACCCAATCTGGGTATCACCTTGGACACTCCCCTCACACACACATGACCACACCCAGCACATGCTTCTGGGTATTCACTGAAAGAGCAGTCACTCCAGTAAGCCAAAAAGACATAGTTCAAAGATAAATGGAATCAGAGGGAGGGGCGGGATTCAACAAGTGTCACCACAGATGTCTAATAATAAAATTAGACAATATGAACATACCAAAAAGAACACACAGCACTTCAATACTAGAATTTTAAGATGAAGAGATTGACAAAATGCCAGGAATGGAATTCAAAAAATTGACTGTAGGATTACTTAGAAATAATCAGAAGTTGGCCGGCGCCGCGGCTCACTAGGCTAATCATCCGCCTTGCGGCGCCAGCACACTGGGTTCTAGTCCCGGTCAGGGCGCCGGATTCTGTCCCGGTTGCCCCTCTTCCAGGCCAGGTCTCTGCTGTGGCCAGGGAGTGCAGTGGAGGATGGCCCAGGTGCTTGGGCCCTGCACCCCATGGGAGACCAGGAAAAGCACCTGGCTCCTGGCTCCTGCCATCGGATCAGCGCGGTGCGCCGGCCACAGCGCGCCGGCCGCGGCGGCCATTGGAGGGTGAACCAACGGCAAAGGAAGACCTTTCTCTCTGTCTCTCTCTCTCACTGTCCACTCTGCCTGTTAAAAAAAAAAAAAAGAAATCATCAGAAGCAAATTCATGAATTAAAGAAATATATACATGACATGAATAAAAATTTTTCCTATTAAATTGAGATTTTAAAGACAAATCAAAATGAAATATAGTAAATGAAAAAATCAATACAACAAATAAAAAATACAGTAGAAAGCCTAAGAACAGATGGCTGAGGCAGAAGAAAGAATATATTAGTCAAAAGACAAATCTGGAAATTTTACAGTGAGACCAAAAAACAGAAGAAAAATAAGAAAAAAAGTGTCAGAGACGTTATGGGACTTAGGTGTTCCTGAAGATGTGGAAAGAGAAAATGAATTAGAAGGCCTTTTAGTGAAATAATTACAAAATACATCCCTAATTTGGAAAAAGAATGGGCCATCCAACTACAAGAAGCTCATAGATCTCCTAATAGACATGACCAGAAAAGGTCTTCACCACAACATATTATAGTCAAACTCTTCACAATAATACATACAAAAAAGCACACGAGAGGAATGCCAGATTATTTTCAGAGGATCTCCAATTAGACTCACAGTGGATTTCTCATCAGAAACCCTAGAGGCTAGGAGAGAATGGCAAGATATATTCTAACTCTTAAGAGAAAAAAAATGTCAACCCAGAATACTGTACCCCCCAAAGCTCTCATTTATGAAAGAAGGTGAAACAAAGACCTTCCATAACAAACAGAAATTGAAAGAATTTATCACCACTTGTCCAGCCTTACAAAAGATGCTCAAGCATGTAGTACACAAAGAAACATGGACATCACTATGAAAGAAGTTGAATGCAGAAAATCTCAGTAAAAGTACAAAGGAAATCCAAGTGAACAATAGGAATATTTATGGAAAAATGGCAGGGCTAGTATGTTACTTACCAATCAATAGTCATCTTGAATGTAAATTGCCTCAACTCTCCAGTTAAAAGATGCAATCTGGGCTGAATGGATTAAAAAACAAAACCCATCTGTTTGCCTCTCCTCTTTCTGTATAACTCTGACTTTCAAATAAATAAATAAATCTTAAAAAAAATGTTACGGGACACAGCAAATGTAGCATTAAGAGGAAAGTTTATAGCAATTGGTGCCTACGTCAAGAAATTGGAAAGGCACCAGATAAATGAGCTATTAATGCATCTCAAATCAACCTCAAAACTAGTAGGAGAAAAGAAATAATTCAACTAGAGAAGAAATAAAGAAAATTGAAACAAAAAAAAAACACAAAAGATCAGCAAATTGAAAAAATGGTTTTTTGAAAAACTAAACAAAATTGACACACCAAAAAAAAGGAGAAAACATAAATAAATTAGAGACAAAAATGGAAACGAAACAACAGAAACCACATAAATAAAAAGAATCATCAGAATTTACTTCAAAGGGCTGTACGCCATCAAATTGGGAAACCTAAAAAAAAATGGATAGATTCTTGGACACATACAACCTACCTTTATTGAAACATGAAGATTCAGAAAACATAAACAGACCAATAACCAAGATGGAAATTGAATCAGTAACAAAGACCCTCCTAACAAAGAAAAGCCTAGGACCAGATGGCTTCACTCCTGAATTCTACCAGATGTTTAAAGGACTAATTCTAATTGTTCTCAAGCTCTTCACAACAACAGAAACAGAGGGAATCCTCCCAAATTCCTTCTATGCAGCTAGCATCGTATTCATTCCAAAACCTTAAAAAGATTCAACAGAGAAAGCGAACTGCAGACGAATATCTATGATGAACATATATGCAAAAATCCTCAACAAAATACTAGCCAGTTAAATCCAACAACACATCAGAAAGATCCCAGACGAATCACAAATCAAATAAAGTGATACACTGCATTAACAAACTGGCAAAAAAAAAAAAAAAACATATGATTTTCTCAATAGATGGCAGGTAAAACATTTGATAAAATACAACACCCTCTCAAGATGAAAGCTTTAAGCAAATTGGGTTTAGAAGAAACATCCCTCAGCACAATCTAGGCAATTTATGACAAACCCTCAGCCATCATCCTATTGAACGTGGAAAAGTTTGATCTATTGAGATCTGGAACCAGACAAGCATGGCTACTCTCACCACTGCTATTCAGTATAGTCCTGGATGTTTTAGCCAGAGCCATTACAAGAAAAATAAATCAAAAGGATACAAATTGGAAAGGAAGAATGACATACATGATTCTATACATAGGGGATCAAAAGACTCCACTAAGAGACTACTGGAACTCATATAAGAGGTTGCTGAAGTCGCAAAATATAAATTCAACACACAAAAATTAACAGCTTTTGTATACACAGACAATGCCATGGCTGAGAAAGAACTTCTAAGATCAATCCAATTCACAATAGCTATAAAAAAAATCAAATACCTTGGAATATTTTTAACCAAGGATGTCAAAGATCTCTATGATAAGAATTATAAAACATTAAAGAAACTAATAGAAAGCACAAAAAAATGGAAAAATCTTCCGTGTTCATGGATTGGAAGAATCAATGTCATCAAAATTTCCATACTATTGAAATCAATTTACAGGTTCAATGCAATACCAATCAAAATACCAACAACATTCTTCTCAGATACAGATTAAATGATTTTGAAACTCATAGGAAAAAACAATAGAACAAGGATAGCTATAGCATACTTGTAGAACAAAAACAAAGCCAGAGGAATCACAATACCGGATTTGAAGACATACCACTGGGCATAAACTACCACTACCCATAAACAAAACAGCCTGGTACTGGTACAAAAACATATCAATGGAATAGAAAAGAAATGCCAGAAATCAATCCAAGCATCTACAACCAACTTATCTTTGACAAAGGCACTAAAACCAATCCCTGGAGCAAGGACAATCTCTACAACAAATGATGCTAGGGAAAGTGTATCTCCGCATGCAAAATATGAAGCAAGACACATACCTTACACTGTATACAAAAATCCACTCAAAATGGATTAAAGACCTAAATACCATTAAATTATTAGAGAACATTGGGGAAACTCCGGAAGACACTGGTATAGGCAAAGACTTCTTGGAAAAGACCCCAAAGGCACAGGAAATCAAAGACAAATCTGATAAGTGGGATTATATCAAATTGAGAAGCTTCTGCATTACTGAAGAAACACACAGCAAAGTGAAGAGAGAACCACTAGAATGGGAGAAATTATTTGTAAACTATGCGACTGATAAAGGATTAATAACCAGAATATCTAAAGAGCTCAAGAAACTCAACAACAACAAAATAAATAACCCAGTTAGGAAATGGTCAAAGCATATTACCAGATATTTTTCAAAAGAAGAAATCCAAATGGCCAACAGACACATGAAAAAATGGACAGGAACTTGGCAACAGGTAAATGTAAATCAAAACCACAATGAGGTTTCACTTCACTGCTAGTTAGAATGGCTGTCATAAAGAAATCAACAAACAACAAATGCTGGCGAGGATGTGGCGAAAAAGGTACCCTAATCCACTTTTGGTGTGAATACAAACTGGTACAGCCACTGTGGATGACAATTTGGAGACACCTCAGAAATCTGAATATAGACCTATGATATGACCCAGCCATCCCACTCCTGGGAATTTACCCAAGGAAAATGAATTCATCATTTGAAACACTAATCTCCCCATGTTTACTGCAGCTCAATTTATAATAGCTAAGATATGGAAAAAACCCAAATGCCCATTAACTGAAGACTGGATAAAGAAATAACTGGGACACATATACCAAAGAATACCACACAGTGTTAATAAAATAAAATCTTGTCATTTTCAATGAAATGGATGAAACTGGAAAACACCATACTTAGTGAAATAAGCCAGTCCCAAAAGGACAAATACCATACGTTCTCCCTGATCTGTGATACTTAATAGAGCACTTAAAAGGTAATCTATAGAAGTGAAATTAACACTTTGAGATACAATGATTTTTAACAGCCTTTTTCTCAGTTGTTGAGGAACAGATTTTTTTTTAATACAATTTGTTGAACTCTTTATAGAGTTAATCAAATGTTCATGAAACTAATTGAAAACAGATCTTAGTAAAAAATAAGAATTGGAATAGGAGAAGGATGAAGAAGAGGAGTGATATATGGGTGAGAGGGCAGGTATGGTGGGAAGAATCACTATATTCCTAAAGTTGTATGTTGAAATGCATATAGCTTGTATTTCTGAAATAAAAGGTTTCTGAGGAAAAAACAAATAAAGTATAAATTTTAAAAATTAAAATTAAAAATGCTGTAACAAAATGATTTTTATAGGTAATTAATGTTTCTGTATTTGTCCCCAAACTAGAAAAGAAAATGTGCTGATTTTCAATCATCAAATTATTTTAGTCACTTTATTTGTATTATTTTTATTGGCTTTTAAAATAAATATGCTTTGTAGATACAGTTCTAAGAATATTGTATTCTGTTCCTCCCTCCCTCCCACTCTTTCTTCCTCCCAGCCTCTTTCCATCTTTCTTTCTTTTTTGATTTTTGAGATAACATAATTTAAATTAACCTTTCAATAAAAAGACTTAATACTTCAATCAATAAAAACTTAAAGAAGTACAAAGCAAAAAGATATATAAAATGGCTATAAACACTTATTGAATGGAAAAATGATCATTTCACCCATATACAGCAAATTTTAAAGTAATCACTGATCATTAACACTATTGCGGTATAACATTCTTAACCATTGGTTTGACGAGAAACAGATAAATCCTGCATGTTATCCCTTATATGTGGATGGTAAAATTTAAAAAACAAGCAAGAAAAAAAGAAAGAAATGCCTGTATGTATCACTATTGTTGCAGTTTTGCAAAACTTTGATTTTAATCACTTTAGAAAGTAACACTGTACTGCTAATCATGAGAGAGCATTAAAGTTATGCATAACACTGCTACACTTGTGTATTTGTGGAACATATTTTTAAAAATATTTCTAAATAGTAGTATATACCATCTTTAGTCTTTTTAAAATTTTTGTTAATATAAAGAAAATAGGCTGGCGCTGTGGCTCACTAGGCTAATCCTCTACCCGTGGCGCCGGCACACCGGGTTCTAGTCCTGGTCGGGGCGCCGGATTCTGTCCCGGTTGCCCCTCTTCCAGGCCAGCTCTCTGCTGTGGACTGGGAGTGCAGTGGAGGATGGCCCAAGTCCTTGGGCCCTGCACTCGCATGGGAGACCAAGAGAAGCACCTGGCTCCTACCTTTGGATCAGCATGGTGCACCGGCCGCTGCGCACAGGCCGCGGCGGCCAGTGAAGGGTGAACCTATGGCAAAGGAAGACCTTTCTCTCTGTCTCTCTCACTGTCCAGTCTGCTTGTCAAAAAAAAAATAGATTCCATTTATTTCATAGGTACACTTCTACGATAACCATACTCTCATGCCTCCTCCACAAATCCTCCTCCTTCCATCCTTAGTCTTATAATTTATCTAAACATAGTAAAGTTGTAAATCTAATAGAATTTAGTTCCATTTTGTTTAGAGTTAACTAATAGTCTAGAAGAATTTTAGGCAAAGATAACAAAGTTAGTATCATTTGGTAATCCCTTAATTTTGGATTAAATAAAATTTTGCTTCTCTTAAGGACTGTATTAACTAGTGTCTCAAATTCTACTCAAAATTGGAACAATTTATTTCTATTCTGTGCAGTCTAATTATTTATGTTTTCACTGCAGAATATAAGAAATTTTAAGTCTAAACTATTTTATGGATATATTTAAGTAAATAAGATAGATAGTTTTTCCACAAACACACAAATACAGAGTAATACATATATACATCTTAGAACTTATATCCATAGTAAAACAAAGTTTTTTAAGCTGAACATTGAGAACAACATAATCATTGAGAGCAACATAAAGAAGTCTCCCTTAATGTCTGAAATAATTAAACTAAAAAAGAAAGATCAATATATCAACACAAAACTAGTTTATCTAAAGGCAAATTTGTTTGCTGGTTTGACTTTATTTTGCTTTTTAAATTTTTAAATCTTTCAAATAAAATAGAGAAGTATAAAGAAGAGTTCAATAAGCATACATATATTTAACCATTTTGCCATATTGACTTCATATGTAAATATTACCTGAATTCACATACAATTGTTCTTGAAAGGTATATTAATAACATGGATTCATGGCTAAGATCATAAAGTGAGGAGAGAAGACTATATTATTATGTATCAGGTATGATTCAATGAAGACAACATTTATAAACATCCATATACCAAATAATATGGCACTCACACATTTATTATACATATATACATCCATAAACTTCCACATTACAGAAAACATAATATTTATCTTCTGGTGCCTGGCATATTTCACTTAGCTTAAATAATCACCTATCGATTTTGCTACAAATATCAGGATTTTATTTATTTTTTGATAGCTGAGTAAAATTTCATTTTCTTTATCCATTCACACACTGGTGCACATCTAGGTTGATTATATCTTTGCCATTTGAATTTTTTTGCAACAGACAGTAGTCCAGGTATCTCATATGCCAACGTCAATTCCTTTGGATGTTTCCAGAAGTAAGATATTTCTAGTTTTTAAGGATCTCCATATTGTTTTCCATAATGGCTGTATTAATTTGCATTCCTATCAACAGCATTTTCCCTACTCCCTCACCAGCATTCGTTATTTGTTAAAAAGTTATTCATTTATTCAAAAGGGGAGCTGACACAGAGAGGTAGAGAAAAACAGGGTTCTTCCACCTGGTAATTCATTCTCCAAATTGCTGCAACAACCAGGTCTAGGCCAGGCCAGTGCCAGGACCCAGGAGCTCCAGATGGGTCTCCTACATGAGTGGCAAGGGCCCAAGCACTTGGACCATCTTCCACTGCCTTTTGTCACATTAACAGGAAGCTGGATTGGAAGAGCAACAGTTGGGACTTGAACCAGCAAGAGATGCCACCATAGCAAGTGGTAGCTTAACTCACTGTGTCACAACCCTAGCACCATATTTGTTATTTGCTGACCTTCTGAAAATATATATTCTAACTGGATTGAGATTATACCTCATTTTGTTTTATTTATTTCTCTCTAATGGAGAACAGTTTTGTCATTTGTATCTCTGATTTTGAAAAATGTCTGTTTAGAGCCTTTGCCCATTTCTTAACTAGATTGTTTTGTTGTTGAATTTCTTGAATCCCTTTTTTTCTAGATATTAATCCATTATCAGATGCATCCTTTTCAAATATTTTGTCCTATTCTGTCAATTCAGTCTGTATACCGTTTCTTTCCTTTGCTGTGCAGAAACTCCTCATTGGATATAATCCTACATCTATTTTTCCTTTTATTACTTTTTTGAAGTCTCATCCAAAATGTTTTTGCTATGTCAATGCCTTTAAGCATATTCCCATATGTTTCTCTCATAGTTCTAGAGTTTCAAGTCTTAAATTTATATACTTGATCCATTTTGAGTTTATTTTTCATACAGGTGTCAGGCAGGGAGGTATCTTGTTTCAAACTTCAGCATTTAGAAATCTAGTTTCCCAATACCATTTATTGAAGAGACTGTACTTTCTCCAGAGAATGTGTTTAGCATCTTTGTCAAAGATAAATTGGTTGTAGATATGTGGAATTATTTCTGGGATTTCTTTTCTGTTTTTGGCCTATGTGTCTATCTTTATGCCTTGATCATGCTATTTGGTTGTAACAGCCCATATAGTATGTCTTGAAATCTGTATTGTACTAACTCCAGCTTTGATTTTATTTTTAAAGATTAATTTGGGTGTTCAGGGTCTTTTGAGTTTCTCTGAATTTTAGGATTGTTTTTCTAAATCTGTGAAGAATTTTATTAGTATTTTGACTGGATTGCTTTGAATCTGTAAATTGTCCTAGGTACTGGGGACTTTTTGATAATATTCTTCCAATCCATGAACACGGGAATTCTTTTCATTTCTTTGTGTCTTTTATTTCTTTCATTGGTGTTTTGTAATTTTCACTGTAAAGATCTTTTACATACTTGGTTGACACTGTATACTGCAACTTTGCTTAATTCTCATTTTTTGTTGAAATAATCTTTTGGTAGAGTACTATATTTGTAAACAGAACTTACCTAGTCTTGAGAAGGTTGATCAAAGCTTATAAGAACCCCTGAACAAGGGTCGGCGCCATGGCTCACTTGGTTAATCCTCTGCCTGCAGCACTGCCATCCCATATAGGCACCGGGTTCTAGTCCTGGTGGCTCCTCTTCCAGTCCAGCTCTCTGCTGTGGCCCTGGGGGGGTCAGTGGAGGATGGCCCAAGTGCTTGGGCCCCTGCACCCACATGGGAGATCAGGAAGAAGCATCTGGCTCTTAGCTTTGGATCGGTGCAGTGATGGCCGTGGCGGTCATTTGGGGAGTGAACCAACAGAAGGAAGACCTTTCTCTCTATCTCTCTCTTACTGTCTAACTCTACCTGTCAAATTAAAAAAAAAAAATCCCTGAATAGCAGGTCTCTGGCACTACATAGACATTCAATAAATACATTGTGGGTGTCTAAATCAAGGCAAGTTTTCATTTTGTTCATATGTAATGAAAGAGATTTTCCTTATAGGTATATAGGATTATGTTATTAAATTTTATTCATTTTCTATTACTTAATTTTTCTATCAATTAATTTGATTTGATTTTAAAGTTCCATTTAAACATCCTTTGCTGTTGGAAGAGATAACATTGATAAAATTTATGTAAGCATTAAAGAATTTAACAATGCTTTTAATATTCTCCCACACCAATTATTTATCATGATTAGAAGCAAAAACTAACAATGAGTTTGGTTGCCTTTTCCCTTGTTTCCCTAACTTGATTTGCAATACAATTATTTTGAGTAGTCTTTAAAAATTATTTGTCTGCTCCAAGGTTCTGTATTCAGTTTGTCTTTGTGTTCCAAAAGTATTTAAAGTGATTCAGGTTTTATTCTACTATCTGAAAATTACTTCTTAAGTAATTATTTTTAAAAAGATTTATTTATTTGAAAGGAGGAGTGATAGAGAGTGAGAGGACAGTGACAATAGGGGAGACAGAGGGTAACAGAGAAAAGAGAGAGCTCTTCCATTTGCTGATTCATTCCCCAAAATGTCTACAATAGCCATGTTTGGTCCAGGCCAAACCAGGAGCTAGGAATTCAATCCTGGTCTCCCACATGGTAGCAGAGGCCCAAGTACTTGGGCTATCTTTTGATGACTTCCTAGGTTTAGTAGGAAGTTACATTGGAAGTGGAGTAGCTAGAACTTAAACTTGCACCCTAACATAGGATGTCAGTCTCACAAGGGGCCACTTAAACTGCTGTGTCACATTAACCTCTAAATGACCATTTGATGAAATAACTGGGCAATTATGAAAGAAGGACATCACAGCTTTCTGATATACTCTCAGGAATGTACTGTGAATTTTTTGTACTCCTTTTCATCTTCTGTAATGTAAGATAACTTGGATCACACAGAAAGGAAAATAACTAAAAGGAAATGAAAGTGTACTTATTAGCACAGAAAGCTTAAAGCCAAATGACTTTTCAAATGAAAAAAATACTAAGAAAAGTATTATTAGACTTGGACATTCACTTTTACTTTGGCCAAAGGCATACATTTTTGTATCTATGAAACTTTAAATAGTATCCAATATCAAAAAGTTATTATACTCAATTATAATCCCTGCCTTGGTAGACCAAAAAAATATGGTTTCTCTTATTGAAATAGACATAAATATTTTAAAAATGCCCTAAAGCTAAATTAAATGAAGTGACTAAACGAGCCATTTTTAAGTAAGAGACAACATTCCTTGCTTAAAAATATGATTGTACTTTTACAAGTTTCTGTTTGATCTATTACCATGCCACAAAATTTAATTGAATTCATCCCCAAACTTCTTTTATTATATATTTATACATATGTCTAAATTTAATCCTTTTTATCAAACCTGAATCTATGAGCTTTTGCTAGTTCCAAAAAGATTTTAAGTTAATGATACTTTATATATTCCCATGTTTGCAGAGTAATATTCTAATGGGTGATATTATTTACTATTATTAGTGGAAAAGAAACAGTCTATTCTTCAAAGCCTTTTTTCAATTACAGAGAAATTAAAAATGGTTATGTTCCATTGTTGTCTAGTTTTTATTTATGAATAATGTAGCATGCTAAATGTTGAGATTTGGTTTTATGTTATCTATAACATTTCCCTTATATTAAGAAATTACAACTGGATATTTTATGAAATTAATACTTCATTTCTGTGTTTGAATTTACTTAAAAATTAATTCAGGAAAATGTTAAATTCATTATTATAGTATTGTACCTTAAAGAACTCCCCATATCCTTTTATTTGTCAGAAACTAAGTTGTGAGAAAGAGAAATGAAGCAGCGACTCAAAAGTCATACATAATTCTTTTGAATCACTACAATATTCGTTTTCGTCATCCTTCACCATGTAATCTGTAGTCTAAACATATTTAAAATACAAATAAGAAATGTTATCAAGTGACTATATAATTAGAATAAAGACTGGTAAAATAAAGACTGGTAGAATAAAGACTGGTTAAGCATCTCTGAAGCTGGTAAATAAATTTGAATATAGCCTTTCATAAAATCAAGATAACTTATGCTTAAAATAAAATACACAATTATGATGGTGAGGTCAAAATAATGTACTTTCTCCTTTCACTGCTATAAATTGCAAGAAATATTAAAGTATCAATGACATATAATATAATTTAAAAGTTTTATTGTTATAAACATTTTTTCCTAATAGAATAGAACTGAAACTGCATGGTAGGAGTTTGTGTCCATTTACTTTATAAACTCAAACATTATCCTTCTTGATGAGACCATATACAAAATTATCTTTCAAACCCTGAGTTTCCAGCACTAATTTATTCTTTTTCTACATTCCATAAGTATATCTCAAGCATCAGATTTTATTAGAGTTATTCCTTCCTAATTTATACAGACTTCAAGATCATGATCAAAGTGTGAAATGTGTATTTATTTTTACTGAAACAACATTAAAAGCAATATAAATTAAATAAAATATTATTGAAACCTCGTATCACAAAACCTTATAAAATAAAGTCCCAATGTATAAAACGTCACTATCTAGGATGTTTACGCATTTTCCACTCATTTATTTGCTGCCTTACATGTTACCTTCTATTACTGTATTCTTAAGGAATTCCAAAATATGAAGTGATTTTAGGCATAAAAAAATGTCTTCAATTATTTGCTTTCACTGGTACTACAACTTCTCTTAATTTATTAAAACACAGTTCTTTAAACTTTGAAATTATATTTTATGTTTTAATATCTACAGATAATAAATATTTAAAATGTATATTTAAAATATAATTTATCCTGTTGGAAAACTGTCATCTGTTGCTTTTTCCCTTCAAAATCTTTTTGTATATTTGCAAATTTAGTACTATTTATCCATAAATTATAATCTTTTTGTGGTACAATTTCCATGTATTATAAATCTCAACCATGACTGGGTCATCAAAGTAAAGTAGTGGTTCATGACTTCCAAGGTAGGGCCTAGGGATAGGAGCAGACTAGAAAAAAGTGAAAACCTAAATAAGAAGGAAGGATAATCACTATTTTCAAAATTTTAAAATACAAGTTCCTGTGTGTGTGTGCATGTATGTGTGCAGGTGTTCACTTGCATGCTGGGTTGTAGCATAAATAATATTCTGCCTTTGGAAGATAAAATGTAAAAGATACTGTATTGGGGAATTAAGAGGATCTCGGGGGAAACAAAGTTCTTTAAATGTTATTATCAAATGTAAACCTATTGAAATAATGTTAAGTATTCATAAATACCAAATTTCATGTTGTTGGAGATTATTAGGCTTTAGGCTATACGTAAGTTAATTAAACACACTGATTTCTCATTTTGCAACTTATATTAATCTAATTATTCAAATGAGGTCTTTGCTATTTGTGGTTTCTTCCTGTATTTCATTATTGCCCAGTATTTTGAACTTGGCCCTCTGTTCTGGAAGCCTACCGTAATATATTTTCAAAAGGAAGTAATGAGTTGCTTAAAAGAAAGGAAATTTTCTATGTCTTCTGCCATATTAGACCAAATTTACTTCCTACCCTTGGAAGGTATCTCTTTCAATCTACTCAATACTCACTCCACATAGGACTCCCCATCTCTTCTTTCCATCTGGTTTCTTATTTTCTTTATGGGTACTTTCAAAATACACATGCATTTTTCTCTCAGATATTAAGTACTTCAAGACCTTTATCATCCTACCAATTGATGCTAACAGTACTACTATATTAAACTAGCAACATAGTAATAAAAATTACACAAGATGGTTCCAACTATTTCCTGCATTTATGATTTATCAATTATGTTATCACTCCTTACTTGTTTAAACAAAGCCAGGTTGCTATTTATCTCTATGTCCAGTTTGACACCTGTTTACAACGCGTTGACCATTTTTCAAATGCTCTGTCTAGAGATCCCAATTCAAAAGGTAAATCTAATTACTACTTTTCAGTATTCTTGGAACCAAGAAAGTTCAATACGTCCACTTCATTCTTTACCTGTCTATGAACAGGGATAGTCAATTCTCCATCTTCTCTTTGTTTAGAATTTGAAGAATCTATTACTTTTGCAGGACTCAATATTATTTAAAATAATACATCAATAATGGGATGTAAGTAGATATAATAGGATGTAGTAAAAGGATGATGTATATTTTCATTTATTCAAAGCCTATATTACACCAACTTTGCCTCTCAAGAATCACAAAAACTTGCACGCGCGCACACACACACTCACACACAATTGACTACATCTATTTCCCAGAATTTTTTTCTTACCTGTAAAAACAGAAAAACCAGCAAATATTTCAGAGTTCCTTTTCAAAATAAATAGAATTAATGCAGATTAGGTGCTGGGCACATTGTCCAGAATATAGCAAATACAGTTAAATGTGTGCTATGAGTATAATTATTATTTCTGCTACAATTTCTACTGTCATCAGCCCCCACCATCAGGGGTTTATGGCAACATAAAGGGAAATACCTGGTAGAATGATACTCATTCTTATGTAAAACCTGACTCACTGAAATAGAATACTGGTATTACAGGAGATATTTTCTTATACTTCATAAGCTTAAGTTCCTTATCTATAAAATTAGAATTAGAACAAAAAACTAAAATTATTCTATGAGAAATTTGAAAATACAGGTAGGTTATTTATTCTGCTTATCACCTCCCACTCAAGCCACATAATAATAATTTAACTGATTCTTATGCATTATGCCAGTAATTCCAAAGTTCCCACTGGGAACAATGATTTTGTTCAGATACAGATGAACAGCCCAAATTACTTTATGTAGCACTTATAGAAATGAAATCTGTTATCAAAATTAAACTGTAAATAATTAATACATATGAAAAAAGGAATATGAAACTTAAAATGAGTAAAGAATAAATATTTGAGTATGTGATATTTTCTTTACATTAAATTTTAACTTCTAGTTTTATGACTTGAACTTATTTTCCTTTAAAGATAACATTCTATTCACTGTCTTTATTTATTATTATTTTTTTTGACAGGCAGAGTGGACAGTGAGAGAGAGAGAGAGAGAAAGGTCTTCCTTTTCCTCCTTTTCCGTTGGTTCACCCTCCAATGGCTGCTGTGGCCGGCGCACTGCGGCCAGAGCACCGCACTGTTCCAAAGGCAGGAGCCAGGTGCTTATCCTGGTCTCCCATGGGGTGCAGGGCCCAAGCACTTGGGCCATCCTCCACTGCACTCCCTGGCCACAGTAGAGAGCTGGCCTGGAAGAGGGGCAACCGGGACAGAATCCGGCGCCCCGACTGGGACTAGAACCCTGGGTGCCAGCGCCGCAGGCGGAGGATTAGCCTATTGAGCTGTGGCGCCGGCCACTGTCTTTATTCTTTAAAAAAATTCCATGCTTTGATATGTCTACAATTTTTAATAAGCTTGTAGGTTCAATCATGATGCCTGTGCTTAATATTTAAATACTATAGACAAAAATTCATTTAGTTCCCTTTCTAAATTTTGTTTTTTTCTTAATACCAGCATTTATCTCCATATTTTATATGGTAATTTGCATAAGTAATTTTGCCCAGGTTTATTTTATTTTATTTTTTTATCTCACAACATCTTCCTTTTCTCAGAAAAATATTTAGATGACTTTGTCAACATTTTTAATTCCTGTTTCAGTAACAAAGGGTGGAAAGAAATCAAACTAAATACGTATACCCTATAGTATGTACAAATCTTCACATTTATCACATAAACAAGAATATTTTCCAATTTTCTTTTCTTTATGAATAATACCATATTTTCTTTTACCTGAGTTTTTCTACTAGTTCTGCCATGTTGCCATTTAGCCATAGCAAAGAATATGACGTGGTTTCCATTTGTGGATGTTATTCTTAACTGGAATGGTATCTATTCATTTATTATTAATTCATTTATTTTATTTCATGAGACAGAGAGATGGAGACATTGCGAATACACATGATCTAGTACGCTCCCCAAATGCCTAGGATGGCCAGGGCTGGGCTGGGTAGAAGCTGAGAGCTGTGCACTCAATGAGGTCTTACCTGTGGGTAGCATGAACCCAACTACTTGAGTCATCACTGCTACCTTTCAGGGCCTGCATTACCAAGAAGCTGCAGTCAGGAGCTATAGCAGGGTATCACACCCAGGGACTCCAATATGGGACCTGGGCATCTTAACTGACATCTTAAGTGCAAGGTTAAAAACCATCCACAGAATGATGTTTTTAAAAACTTTACAGAATACTAAGTCACCTAAATAATATTTATATTTGCATCTAAAAAGTACTTTATGACTTAAAACTTTCCTAAATAAAGAAGTACTCACTTATCATTTATCACAAGAAAACTGCTGATATTTAAGAACAGTAAAAATGCAGCTACCTCCAAATTCATTCATACTTACTGAACTTCGTGGATAGTATTTTATCATTGCTAACAAATTATCAATAGCAGTCTGTAGTTACATTGTAAAAGAAATTCTACTAACATAATTATTTCTAGGATGGCATTTTAAAAATCATTTGAAAATGCAGTCATGCAGCTAAAGAATTACAAGAGATCCATAAAGTTATTTTTTAAAAATTGTAATAAAAGCCGGCACCGCGGCTCACTAGGCTAATCCTACGCCTGCAATGCCTGCACCCCAGGTTCTAGTCCTGGTTAGGGCGCCGGTTCTGTCCCGGTTGCGCCTCTTCCAGTCCAGCTCTCTGCTGTGGCCAGGGAGTGCAGTGGAGGATGGCCCAAGTGCTTGGACCCTGCACCCGCGTGGGAGACCAGGAGGGGGCACCTGGCTCCTGGCTTCGGATCAGCACAGTGCGTGGGCCATGATGGCCACTTGGGGGGTGAACCAATGGAAAAGGAAGACCTTTCTCTCTGTCTCTTTTACTCACTGTCTAACTTTGCCTGTCAAAAAAAAAAAAAAGTTGTAATAATGAAGAAATTATATATTAGGTGCATGTTTGATAATGCTGATTGTACTTTGCTTTAACTATACTTAAGAGTTTTTTAAATTATTATTATTTATATACAATAAAATTTTCTTAATTTCTAACATAGTACTTGGTACAGGAAGACAGTAAGTGTTTGTTAAATACTTGCGCATAAAGAATGAGAAAAAACTTAAAATTAATATTGTTTTATTTATACTAAAAAGTATTACTCAATCTTGAAAACTGTCTTACTCATGATATTGAGACCCCTATAGATTCTTCATTTGGTACATATGTCTAGAGCACCTACGATATGAAAGCTGTAAGACAAATGTTGATTACACAGCAACAAGCCAGGAAGCTAGGTTCATACTATGTTGGGGATTTTGATGAACAATGTGGAATGAAACAATGAGCATCTAAATCTCACAATTTATTAATTCATTACAATTACAACAAACACTCTGAAAGGGAAGTATAAAGGGCACATCACCAGGTTTGGGAAATTAGGGAAGTGTGTGGTAAAAACTGTAATGTGAAAAATATACAGTAAGATGGACCAAAATCTACAGCCACAGAGATCTTTCTTAAATACAAACAGGATTATGTCATCCCATGGATAAAATCTACATTCTTTAATGCAGTATACATTAAAACCTTTTAAAAGTCCCCTTGGATATTTCTTCAGTTCTACCTACACAGTTTCTCCCTGTCTCAAAAATATTGTGTAGCATTGGGTAGCCTTGTGGGGCAATAAGATCTGCTGCTGCTTGCAATGCCAACATCCCATATACAAGCACCAGGTAAATTCTGGCTGCTCCACTTTTTTTTTAAAGGTTTATTATTTTATTTATTTGAAAAACAGAGTTACAGAGAGACGTAGAGACAGAGATAGAGGTTATCCATCCACTGGTTCACTCCCCAGATGGCCGCAATGGCCGGAGCTGTGCCGATCCGAAGCCAGGGGCCAGGAGCCAGGAGCCAGGAGCCAGGAGCTTCTTCTGGGTCTCCCTCGTGGGTGCAGGGGCCCAAGAATTTGGGCCATCTTCTACTGCTTCCCCAGGCCATAGCAGAGAGCTGGATTGGAAATGGAGCAGCTGGAACTAGAACCCGCACCCATATGGGATCCCTGCGCTTCAGGCCAGGACTTTAACCCACTGCGTGCCACAGCGCCAGCCCCTGGCTGCTCCACTTTGTATACAACTCCCTGAAAATGTGCCTGGGAAGGCAGTGGAGAACAGCCCAAGTACTTGTGCTCTTGCCACCCATATGGGATACCAGGATGGAACTCCAGGCTCCTGGCTTCATTCTGGAACAGTTGCATTTGTTGTTGGGAATGAACCAAGAAAATGGAAAGTATTTCTCTTCTTTTTTCTTTTCTCTCTCTCTCTCTCTTTTTCTCTCTCTCTCTCACACAAACATACCCTCTCTCTCTTCCTAACTCCTCTATCACTTTCAAAAAATATAAATATTTAAAAAGAATAAACTACAAACATATTAAATCATGTTTAGTCTCCTTTAGTCACTACTCACTCTTCTTAAGTTCTTATGAATACTTCCAAAAAATCTTTGCCTTTCCAATTTTAGTCTGGTTAAATCCAACCAGCCTTCAGGTGTCCAGTTAAATGCTCAGGAAGATTTTCTTAACCTCTCTTATTGTGATAGATGCCTCCTCTGTATTTCACAATGTCTAGTATTTTTATGTCACTGTATTTATCTGACAACATTACAATTTCCTATTTATTTCCAGTTTCTTCTGCTAGGGTGTAGATTTGATGATAGTGTACCTGTTGTTTTCACTGGTGTACCTGTTGTTTTCACTGTTGATTGGTAACTGATTCCTGATTTTGACCTTTTGCCCTAGACTTTTTTATTCACTTCAACCTGAAAGGAATCTCTACTGGAGAACTAAACTTTAGACCATATTTATGGCATTATAAAAGGGTTATATTCTCATTCTCATTCTCTCTCTCTGTGTGTGTGTGTGTGTGTGTGTGTGTGCTGGCTGGGATCAGAAATAAAGACCTTAAAAAAAGAAAAGAATGACACCATTGACAAAAGTGATGTAGTTAAAAAGAACAGAAATTTTTGGAAAATGAATCAAATTTCAAGTACAGTTTATTGGTTTATGTTCAATTCTTACCCCAAAATAATTTGATTCTATTTAAGACAGCTACCTTCTGTTTCAGATAACATGTGTTCTCTAGTTTTTAGGAATCAAAATTGTAATAGCCTAAATTCAGTAGAGGAAAGATAAATGAAGGTGGAAAAACATGATTTTAGAAAAATTATATCAAAAAATGTGAAAAGTGCATTTAAATCTGAATTGAATTAGGTAGATTAAGTTTTTAAGTTTTAAATAATACATTTTACTTAATAATAAACTTGCTCAAGTTATACATACAGCCACCAATTACTAGTCTATAGATTGATTAGAATAACATGGTATTATCAATTTTTTATTTTACATGTTCAGTCTTTTAATGAAAATATTTAAAATATATAAAAGGGTATAAGTAGTAAGATAAAATAAAACTATCTTCTCAGTACTGTTTGAGCAAATGTTAAACTTTGATTTTATTAATTCCATATTTTTTCCCTTCAAAAATAAATTCTTACAAATACCACTAAAGGTCACTTCCCCTGTTCTGTTTCATGAAGCTGCTTAAAACAATCTGCTATCTTAAAGTTTGTGTGTATTTTTAATATTTTACTAGATATATCTATAATTTTTCTATTTAAGTAAGTATTCTTAAAAATTTAAAGCCCTTATGGCTGGCGCCGCGGCTCAGTAGGCTAATCTTCCGCCTGCAGCACTGGTACACTGGGTTCTAGTCCCAGTCAGGGCACCGGATTCTGCCCGGTTGCTCCTCTTCCAGGCCAGCTCTCTGCTGTGGCCCGGGAGGGCAGTGGAGGATGGCCCAAGTGCTTGGGCCCTGCACCCGCATGGGAGACCAGGAGAAGCACCTGGCTCCTGGCTTCGGATCAGCGTGGTGCACCGGCCGCAGCGGCCACTGTGGGGTGAATCAATGGCAAAGGAAGATCTTTCTCTCTGTCTCTCTTTCTCTCACTGTCTACTCTGCCTGTCAAAAAAAAAAAAAAAGAATTTAAAGCCTTCTGCATTAAAAATCATATTCTTTTTATTAAAATGAGATTAACTATAAAAAGATTATAATGGGGCACTAATGTTCTTGAATAAAAACAATTAATTTAAATGAATAGAAATGACATTCATTTTCTCAGCTATAATCACAACATATCAGTTTTTAAAAAATATTTATTTCTGATATTTTAATTTTAATCATAATATATATTAGATTTATTTAAAAGCTTATAAAATAGTTAAGTGTATAGTATTTCAAATTTTATATGTTAATATAAGACTAACAATGTAATATAATAGCCATCATCATCTCCTCTTAAATAGCCTGATTTTCAGATAAAAGTCACAACATGACTAATATATTTTAAGCAAATATACAAAGTGAAACAATACGTTAAGCATTCAGAAAAACAACATATCACAAGCGCAATGAAAATCAGACACTATTTAAGAGAAAAATATTGGTATTTCAATTGGCAATAATTTTTATGTTCTTAAGTATGGGCCAAGGAATTTTACATACAATGGTAATAACCTTTCTGGAGCTTACATTATTATGAAGAACTAGACAATTAACTCATCTTAGAATAAAATATAAGAGAACAAGAAAGCAAGCACTTGTGAAGATTATTTTAGACTGAGAAAAAACATTTTCTAAGAAGTAGACATTTGAGCAAACAACTCAATGACAGAAGACAGATACATGTGAAAAACTTAGGAAGAAACATCTACAACAGAGAAAAGAACACGTTTAAAGGCAGTTCAAGTAATAGAAGGTCAATATGGTTGGGGCAGAGTGACGCTGGACCTAGTCATTCTGACCCTTTCAAAAAGCTAGTAAATTCTTTGAATTTTCTCTGAGAGTTAAGGGAAGCTACTGGCAGTTTTAAGCAAAACAGCAATACAATCTAATTTTAAACAATCACTGTGACTACAATGAGGAGTATAGGACAAGAAACAGAAAAGGAGAAAGACCAAAAGCAATCTCTTGTAAGGCTAGGTCTAATGTATTAATGGTTAAGATATTAGGAATAGTAAAATTGAAGCCACGTTCAGAAAACAGAATGGGATCAATGCTGACTCCAGATTTGTATTTCTATGAATATGCTGAAGGCATACCTAGCACAATTAGGAACAATGCAAAACTAAGAAAACTTAGACTGTTCACTCATTTTAAGGACTTTACTGGCATTCAGAGTCATTCAGAAAGACAATGCACCTTTCAGACAGTATTGTCCAAGAGCAAACAAGATATTCACAACATCAGCTGGAAAGGTATAAATTTAGATTACATCTAGGCCAACTCCAGCATCCTATGACTGAAGAAATAAATACATTCCTAGAGGGGTGGGAGCTGTGGTGCAGTAGGTTAACGTCCTGGCCTGAAATGCCAGCATCCCATATGGGCGCCTGGTTCAAGGCCTGGCTGCTTCACTTCTGATCCAACTCTCTGCTATGGCCTGGGAAAGCAAAGATGGCCCAAGTCTTTGGGCCCCTGCACCCCACATGGGAGACCTGGAAGAAGCTCCTGGTTTCGGATTGGTGCAGCTCCCGCCGTTGAGGCCATCAGGGGAGTGAACCATCAGATGGAAGACCTCCCTCTCCCTCTCTCTCTCTCTGCCTCTCGTCTAACTGACTTTGAAATAAATAAATAAATCTTTTAAAAAATATATTCCTAGAAGCACATGAATTCTACCAGATATTTAAAGAAGAACTGACTCCAATTCTTCTCAAACTATTCAGAACAACTGAAAAAGAGGGAGTCCTCCCAAATTCTTTCTATGAAGCCAGCATCACCTTAATTCCTAAGCCGGAAAAAGATGCAGCATTGAAAGAGAATTACAGACCAATCTCCCTGATAAACAAATGCAAAAATCCTCAATAAAATTCTGGCCAATAGAATGCAACAACACATCAGAAAGATCATCCACCCAGACTAAGTGGGATTTATCCCTGGTATGCAGGGATGGTTTAATGTGCGCAAAAAAATCAATGTGATACACCCCATTAACAGACTGCAGAAGAAAAAGCATATTATTATCTCAATAGATGCCGAGAAAGCATTTGATAAAATACAACACCCTTTCATGATGAAAACTCTAAGCAAACTGGGTATGGAAGGAACATTCCTCAATACAATCAAAGCAATCTATGAAAAACCCACAGCCAACATCCTATTGAATGGGGAAAAGTTGGAAGCATTTCCACTGATCTGGTACCAGACAGGGATGCCCACTCTCACCACTGCTACTCAATATACTTCTGGAAGTTCTAGCCAGAGTTATTAGGAAAGAAAAATAAATTAAAAGGATACATTGGGAAGGAAGAACTCAAACTATCCCTCTTTACACATGATATGATTCTTTATTTAGGGGACCCAAAGAACTCTACTAAGAGACTATTGGAACTCATAGAAGAGTTTGGCAAAGTAGCAGGGTATAAAATCAATGCACAAAAATCAACAGCCTTTGTATACACAGACAATACCATGGCTGAGGAAGAACTTCTAAGATCAATCCCATTCACAATAGCTACAAAAACAATCAAATACCTTGGAATAAACTTAACCAAGGACGTTAAAGATCTCTACGATGAAAATTACAAAACCTTAAAGAAAGAAATAGAAGAGGATACCAAAAAATGGAAAAATTTTGCATGCTCATGGATTGGAAAAATCAATATCATCAAAATGTCCATTCTCCCAAAAGCAATTTATAGATTCAATGCAATACCAATCAAGGTACCGAAGACCTTCTTCTCAGATCTGGAAAAAATGATGCTGAAATTCATATGGAGACACAGGAGACCTCGAATAGCTAAAGCAATCTTGTACAACAAAAACAAAGCCGGAGGTATCACAATACCAGATTTCAGGACATACTACAGGGCAGTTGTTATCAAAACAGCATGGTACTGATACAGAAACAGATGGATAGACCAATGGAACAGAATAGAAACACCAGAAATCAATTCAAACATCTACAGCCAACTCATATTTGATCAAGGATCCAAAACCAATCCCTGGAGTAAGGACAGTCTATTCAATAAATGGTGCTGGGAAAATTGGATTTCCACGTGCAGAATCATGAAGCAAAACCCCTACCTTTCACCTTACACAAAAATCCACTCAACATGGATAAAAGACTTAAATCTACGACCTGACACCATCAAATTATTAGAGAGCATTGGAGAAACTCTGCAAGATATAGGTACCGGCAATGACTTCTTGGAAAACACCCCAGAAGCACAGGCAGTCAAAGCCAAAATTAACATTTGGGATTGCATCAAATTGAGAAGTTTCTGTACAGCAAAAGAAACAGTCACGAAAGTGAAGAGACAACCGACAGAATGCGAAAAAATATTTGCAAACTATGCAACTGATAAGGGTTGATAACCAGAATCTACAAAGAAATCAAGAAACTCCACAAGATCAAAAGAGACAACCCACTTAAGAGATGGGCCAAGGACCTCAATAGACATTTTTCAAAAGAGGAAATCCAAATGGCCAACAGGCACATGAAAAAATGCTCAAGATCACTAGCAATCAGGGAAATGCAAATCAAAACCACAATGAGGTTCCACCTCACCCGGGTTAGAATGGCTCACAGTCAGAAATCTACCAACAATAGATGCTGGAGAGGATGTGGGGAAAAGGGACACTAACCACCTGTTGGTGGAAATGCAAACTGGTTAAGCCACTATGGATGTCAGTCTGGAGATTCCTCAGAAACCTGAATATAACCCTACCATACAACCCAGCCAACCCACTCCTTGGAATTTACCCAAAGGAAATGAAATTGGCAAACAAAAAAGCAGTCTGCACATTAATGTTTATTGCACCTCAAGTCACCATAGCTAAGAGCTGAAACCAATCCAAATGCCCATCAACAGTAGACTGGATAAAGAAATTATGGGACATGTACTCTATAGAATACTATACAGTAGTCAAAAACAACGAAACCCAGTCATTTGCAACAAGATGGAGGAACCAGGAAAACATGCTGAGTGAATTAAGCCAGTCCCAAAGGGACAAATATCATATGTTCTCCCTGATTGGCGACAACTAACTGAGCACCAAAGGGGAAACTTGTTGAAGTGAAATGGACACTATGAGAAACAGTGACTTGATCAGCTCTTGTCCTGACTGTTGATGTACAAAGTAATATTTTATCCATTTTAGTAATTTTTTTTGTTATAGTACCATTGGTTGAACTCTGTAATTAACACACAATTATTCTTAGGTGTTTAAATTTTAACTGAAAAGTGATCCCTGTTAGGAATTTGGAAAACATTATGCTGAGTGAAATAAGCAAATCCCAAAGGGACAAATACCACTTGTTCTCCTTGATAGGTGACAACTAACTGAGCACCAAAAAGGAAACCTGTTAAAGTGAAATGAACACTATGAGAAACGGTGACTTGATCCGCCCTCGCCCTGACTGTTGATGAGCAGCTTAATATGTTATCCCTCTTAGTATTTTTTTTTGTTTGTTCTACTTATTACTTTTGGTTGAATACTGCAATCAATACACAATTATTCTTAAGTGCTGAAACTTAACTGAAAAGTGATTGCTGTTAAATATAAGAGTGGGCATAAGAGAGGGAAGAGATGTGCAATTTGGGACATGCTCAAGCTGAATTACCTCAAACGGTAGAGTTAGAAACATACCAGGGGATTCGAATTCAATCCCATCGAGGTGGCATGTACCAATGCCATCTCACTAGTCCCAGTGATCAATTTCTGTTCACAATTTATTGTATTGATAGGACTAAGAACCAAAGGGATCACATAAACAAGAATAGTGTCTGCAAATACTAGCTGATAGAATAAAAAAAAGGGAGAGAACGATCCAACTTGGGAAGCGAGATACACAGCAGACTCATAGAATGGCAGATGTCCTAAGCAGCACTCTGGCCTCAGAATCAGCCCTTAAGGCATGTGGATCCAGCTGAAATGCCCATGAGAGTATTTCAGGCATGGAAAGCCAAGACACTCTGGGGAAAAAAAAAAAAAAAAAAAAAAAAAACCTAAATGAAAGATCTCCATGAGTGAGATCCCAGTGGAAAGAACGGGTCATCAAAGAAGGAGGTACCTTTCTCTGAAGGGAGGAGAGAACTTCCACTTTGACCATGGCCTTGTCTAAATATGATCAGAGTCAGTGAACTCAAAAGGCTTCCATAGCCTTGGAAACTCATGACAAGAGCCTAGGGTGATTACTGATGCCATAAACAAGAGTGTCAATTTAAGTTAACAACCGGCGTCACTGTGCACTTACTCCTCATGTAGGATCTTTGTCCTTAGGGTGCTGTACATTGAGATTTAATGCTATGACTAGTACTCAAATAGTATTTTTCACTTTATGTTTCTGTGTGGGAGCAAACTGTTGAAATCTTTACTTAATGTATGCTAAACTGATCTTCTGTATATAAAGAGAATTGAAAATGAATCTTGATGTGAATGGAAGGGGAGAGGGAGTGGGAAAGGGGAGGGTTGCGGGTTGGAGGGACGTTATGGGGGGGAAGCCATTGTAATCCATATTCTGTACTTTGGAAATTTATATTCATTAAATAAAATTTAAAAAAAAAAAAAAAGATCATGTTGAAGGTCGAAGATAACTTCAGTAGCAAGGCCAGAGTAGTGTGCTACGAAAGTTAAAGTTCTAGAGGCTCACATAAGTATAAATGTTGAGTTATGCAACTCACTGAGATTTTTTAGATTTGGCTTCATTAATAATTTAGTTAATAAATACAAGTTAATTTACACAGAAAGTACAATGATCAGTTATCTGACAACCAAATTGCAAGCAGGTAAAACCTGCATGGATTCATAAGTGATCCAGTATATATACATATTGCCATGCCAATTAAAAATTTCATATAATAAAAAATAAAAATTCAATAATAAAAAGATAGCAAAAAATTCAACCAACTAGTATTAAAAGATGTTTTTTACAAAATTCACTGTTGTTAATTTATGATAGAACTTTCTTGGGTTTGTTTTTGAAAACTGTTTCAAAAATTATGAGTCTGCTGGACTAATTAGACAATAAAACATTACTCTTTTCTTAATTACCTGAGAGTTATGTCCAAGTAATCCTCAATTACAATAACTCTCTAGGTTTGAAAACTAATTCTCTAAAGAGTGAAAATGACACTTAACCTCTGTCTCAAACTCTACAAACTATTTTGTTTTAAAGATAAGGATACAGCCAAAATAACTAATTAAATTAACATAATAAAACATACTTTCTATAAAAGATCTGTAAGTTATATCTCTCTATATCTGCTGCTAATACCCTAAATACCATAATTCTCACTAACTGAATCAATATAAAGCAAAAGAAACCTTTCACTCCTGTTCGGTTTTTTCACAACTACTTCAATTACTTTATAAATCTTTGAAAGCTATTTCCAGCTCATAGTAGATTAACTCTAACAAAGCGATCCCCTTAAAACCAGATTACGATGACTCCTTCATCTCACAGTGCCTCCAAATAAATCCTAACAGCTTTTTCTTTCAAAGTCTCAACAGTTTACAATAATAAGAACACAGAGAAAATTGCTTTCTTTATTGAAAGTTTTTAGAAGGAACTCACTACTTTCTTTACAGCAATTCTCATCCAGCCAACTCTTGCACTCAGTTGCCCCTAGATTCTACTTCAATCCATTGACTCCTTCAGTTAACAATGGTTATATATTGTTAAATACATAGAACATATCCCAGAATAGAAAATGAAAACTAGTAAAATCTGAATTTTTAAAGCATGAGGAAATATCATTTTACCCTGACCTCAGATGAGAACTAACAATAAGTTATCCAAGCTTGTAAAATGAGAAAGAAACAATATAAAATTCATGCTTATAACGCCGTTTACAAACAAGTCAGTATTTCCATTTTGTCATACTTTATCATTAACAAGAGGACATAGTAAATATATGGTGAAATATTTGAAACATTTTCAAAACATAGTCATTCAGTTTTATTACTGTGAGATTGACAAAAGCATCAATTAAAAAAGTAAACAGAGCTAAATAGATCTGCAAAGTAGAATTGTAAACAAACACGAATATGGACTCATAAATAAGAATATACTAAAAAGTGTATTTTGGCTTATTTGTCTGAATGGTACCATGAACTCTGGCAATTTCCCAAGGTTGCATATTTAAGAAATCATTAGAATATGAAGTGCATATGAGTTTCGGGAGAAATTACCAGATAGCTTAAAATCAACCATTAAATACCCATATACTTTCTAAAAGTCAAATTTAAAAAATGTCTTATATCTTTTTTATAACTTGACAATCTTTTACTAAATATTAAGGATGCTAAAATTATTAGTGTCTGCAAAAGAGATGCATACAAAAGAGACAATATCAATGCAGACAAAATGAAAGCATATGACAATTATAAATCAAAAAAGTAAAGAGAAATATCAAAATGATTTTTTCCCTGGTTATCAACAACAGATAACAATCTAGATATAGCTAGAGGACACCAGAAGTTTGAAAGTTTTCAATCATCCTATTGAATAGATAATCACAATAATCAGAAAAAAAGTAAACTTTTATTCCACAGAGGTATATAACAAGTTATCACAGTCCCCTGAAAATAATATGAGCATGAGAAGTAAGAAATAAGGTAAAATTCTTAATTGGCTTATCTTAAAATGCTGAGATTCAACAAATGGTTACTGTTTTTCAAGAAAGTGCTAAGCATGTCTTAATGAATGAGATAACAAATATCAGTCATGTCCATTATTTATAATTTTTAAAATGTTTTTACAGATCCTTTCATTATGACCTCCCTTAGTTATCTCATTGAGGGAGCAGGATAAGTGTTAAGAAGTTATCTCATCAAAGAACAGGATGAGTGGTAGGAAGTCATCCTTTATAAATGCCAACTTGGGGGCAACTTTGGTCCATTTTTATTTTCTCTGTACCCAAGTCCTTTCTTTGTAGTCCACTGCTTCCATTCAGATTTCAGATATCATTCATCTGGAAATCAGTGATTTAGAAACCTAGACTCAATAATATTTTCTTTACAAAACTTTGCATTACCTCTTCTATTTTCTTTTTTCCCAGATCCTGATCTCTTCTGTTTATTTCCAGTAGCCCAAATTCTACACTACCTTTCTGTACTCTAATCTTAACTTTAGAGAGAAAAATGGTGAAAGTGAAAACTTTTTACCTCTTATAATAGCTACCATCAGATTTTGCTGATCCTATGTAGTCTCATGGGCCACATCAAGCAAATAGTAAATTAAGGCAAAGAGAAAATCACAAGGCTGGAAATTGTGGGAAAAGGTGCAAAAACAAAGAGCTATTATAAATCAGATATGACAGGGCATAAGGGTATATGGCTTGTCAAGATGTCTTAAATGGAAGAGCTGCGATACAAAGTGTTCCTTGCTGGCAGAAATTCAATGAGTACAAAAGTGAGACACGAGGCTCTTGATGCATTGGAGGCCAGGTATCAGAACAAAGTGAATAGGATTCCAAGAGTAAAGAAACTGAGAATCAAGGAAGACAAAAGCCTGGGCTCAAGTGAAACTTACCAAAGATGGCTGACACTTCACCCAGTTCTCATACATAGTTGGTCTCAGAACAAAGTGGAAATCTGAGACTGCAGGATCTGCAGAAAGACAAGTAAAAACAAAGAGAGAGAGAGAGAAAGGGACAGTAGAGGGAATGGAAGTTATCTTAACTCCTACTTCTCTCTTTTGCAAGTATGCTTTTGATTTCTTGATAAATGAAATATGGATAATTCTGTTTTTCCACAAAATAAAATACATCATTTTGATAATTCACTGAATTTCCCAGTGAATTCTCAATATGATATATACTGAGACCTATCGCACTCAGATTGTATAAGATGTAAGATAATTTTTAAAGTAAAGGTCATTTTCATAATTTTGAGTTCTGAGCTACAAATGCATACATACACATGAATGATGCATACACTGTGTGCACACATACACACGTTCTTCTATTTTAAAATACATACTTAAAAATAATTCGAATTTAAAAACCCACAAATTATGAGTTCTGCAAACTGTAGATAGTCTATAAGAAAATTCAGCAGTAGGCTATGAATTTGCTGTTTAAAATATCTATATTTGGTAAATTAACACCAATACCTCTGCTCTCACATCTGAACAGAATGTCATTCCTGGGAATTACAAAAATAGTCAGAAACACCTGAGGAGAATAATTATTAGTCTTAAGTTACTAGGTTTTCCTAGAAATTAAAAACTTTTCCACAAGTGACAACACACATGAGATACATGTATTATGGTATATTGACCATTCCAGAAGTCAGCGATATTGAATTATGAAACATTTAGCTTGGTTTAGATAACATTTATGGCTTTTATCTTAATTTTACATTAATTTTCTTTGCAGAAAATATATGTATATTCGTACATAATTAGAAAAATTCAGGATGATGAAAGATTAAGAGCCATAATAATTCTGATCATCAAACTTATGACCAAAGGGACCAGTGCTGTGGCGCAGTGGGTAAAGCCACTGCCTGCAGTGATGACAACCAATTTGGACACTGGTTCAAGTCCTGGATGCTCCACTTCTGATTCAGCTCCTATTAAGGCACCTGACAAGGTAACAGAAGATGGCCTAAGTCCTTGGGCCCAAGCACCCACACTGGAGAAACAAATGAATCTCCTAGCTTCAGACTGGCCCAGCCCTGGCCATTATGGCCATTTGGGGGAGTGAATCAATGGATGGAAGACCTCTCTCCCTCCTTCCTAACCTCTTAGCCTCTCTCTTTCTTTCTCTTTCTGCCTTTGCCTTGCCCACCATGTAACTCTTTGAAACAAATAGTAAAACTTTAAAAAAAAATAACCAAAACGACAAAGGAGGAATCTTCTATGTCCTACTTAAAATAATTATAAAACACAATATTCATGAGAAATTAGATCTTTATTCACAAAGCACTAAACATCTTAAGAACTTGTAGTTTCTAATAGACCCATGGCATTAAAAAGGATCAATAACTTTTTTTAACTTTTATTTAATGAATATAAATTTCCAAAGTACAGCTTATGGATTACAATGGCTCCCCCCGCCATACCTTCCCTCCCACACACAATGCACCCTTTCTCGCTCCCTCTCCCCTTCCATTCACATCAAGATTCATTTTCGATTCTCTTTATATACAGAAGATCAGTTTAGCATATATTAAGTAAAGATTTCAACAGTTTGCATCCACACAGAAACACAAAGTATAAAATACTGTTTGAGTACTAGTTATAACATTAAATCACAATGTACAGCACATTAAGGACAGAGATCCTACATGAGGAGTAAGTGCACAGTGATTCCTGTTGTTGACTTAACAAATTGACGCCCTTGTTGATAGTATCAGTAATCACCCTAGGCTCTTGACATGAGTTTCCAAGGCTATGGAAGCCTTTTGAGTTCACTGACTCTGATCATATTTAGACAAGGTCGTAGTCAGAGTGGAAGTTCTCTCCTCCCTTCAGAGAAAGGTACCTCCTTCTTTGATGACCTGTTCTTTCCACTGGGATCTCACTCGCGGAGATCTTTCATTTAGGACATTTTTTTTTTTTCCCAGAGTGTCTTGGATTTCCATGCCTGAAATACTCTCATGGGCTCTTCAGCTGGATCCGCATGCCGTAAGGGCTGATTCTGAGGCCAGAGTGCTGTTTAGGACATCTGCCATTCTATGAGTCTGCTGTGTATCTCGCTTCCCAAGTTGGATGGTTCTCTCCCTTTTTTATTCTATCAGTTAGTATTTGCAGACACTAGTCTTGTTTATGTGATCCCTTTGGCTCTTAGTCCTATCATTATGATCAATTGTGAACAGAAATTGATCACTTGGACTAGTGAGACAGCATGGATACATGCCACCTTGATGGGATTGAATTGGAATCACCTGGTATGTTTTTTTTTTTCTTTTTTGACAGGCAGAGTGGACAGTTAGAGAGAGAGACAGAGAGAAAGGTCTTCCTTTGCCATTGCTTCACCCTCCAATGGCTGCTTCGGCTGGCGCGCTGTGGCCGGCACACCGCGCTGATCCGATGACAGGAGCCAGGTACTTATCCTGGTCTCCCATGGGGTGCAGGGCCCAAGCACTTGGGCCATCCTCCACTGCACCTCTTGGCCACAGCAGAGAGCTGGCCTGGAAGAGGGGCAACTGGGACAGAATCCGGCGCCCCGACTGGGACTAGAAGCTGGTGTGCCGGCACCGCAAAGCAGAGGATTGGCCTAGTGAGTTGCGGTGCAGGCCTTCCTGGTATGTTTCTAACTCTAATGTTTGGGGCAAGTCAGCTTGAGCATGTCCCAAATTGCCCATCTCTTCCCTCTCTTATTCCCACTCTTATATTTTACAGCGATCACTTTTCAGTTAAGTTTCAGCACTTAAGAAGAATTGTGTATTGATTACAGTATTCAACCAAAAGTATTAAGTAGAACAAACAAAAAAAAAAATACTAAGAGGAATAACGTATTAAGTTGCTCAACAGTCAGGGCAAGGGCTGATCAAGTCACTGTTTCTCACAGTGTTCATTAGACTTCAACAGGTTTCCTTTTTGGTGCTCGGTTAGTTGTCACCTGTCAGGGAGAACATATGATATTTGTCCCTTTGGGACGGGCTTATTTCACTCAGAATAATGTTTTCCAGATTCTTAACAGGGATCACTTTTCAGTTAAAATTTAAACACCCAGAATAATTGTGTGCTAATCACAGAGTTCAACCAATACTACTAAACAAAAAAAAAATACTAAAATGGATAAAGTATTACTTTGTACATCAACAGTCAGGACAAGAGCTGATCAAGTCACTGTTTCTCATAGTGTCCATTTCACTTCAAAAGGTTTCCACTTTGGGGCTCAGTTAGTTGTCACCGATCAGGGAGAACATATGATATTTGTCCCTTTGGGACTGGCTTAGTTCACTCAGCATGATGTTTTACAGGTTCCTCTATCTTGTTGCAAATGACCGGGTTTCATAGTTTTTGACTGCTGTATAGTATTCTATAGAGTACATGTCCCATAATTTCTTTATCCAGTCTACTGTTGATGCATTTAGGTTGTTTCCAGCTCTTAGCTATGGTGAATTGAGCTGCAATAAACGTTAATGTGCAGACAGCTTGTTTGTTTGCCAATTTAATTTCCTTTGGGTAAATTCCAAGGAGTGGGATGGCTGGGTTGAATGGTAGGGTTATCTTCAGGTTTCTGAGGAATCTCCAGACTGACTTCCATAGTGGCTTAACCAGTTTGCATTACCACCAACAGGTGGTTAGTGTCCCTTTATCCCCACATCCTCTCCAGCATCTATTGTTGGTAGATTTCTGAATGTGAGCCATTTTAACTGGGGTGAGGTGAAACCTCATTGTGGTTTTGATTTGCATTTCCCTGATTGCTAGTGATCTTGAGCATTTTTTCCTGTGTCTGTTGGCCATTTGGATTTCCTCTTTTGAAAAATGTCTATTGAGGTCCTTGGCCCATCTCTTAAGTGGGTTGTCTCTTTTGATCTTGTGGAGTTTCTTGATTTCTTTGTAGATTCTGGTTATCAACCCTTTATCTGCCGCATAATTTGCAAATATTTTTTCCCATTCCGTCAGTTGCCTCTTCGCTTTCCTGACTGTTTCTTTTGAAGTACAGAAACTTCTCAATTTGACGCAATCCCAAATGTTAATTTTGGCTTTGACTCCCTGTGCTTCTGTGGTATTTTCCAAGAAATCAACAGGATTGAATACAAAAAACCATTATAAAAAATCAGATAATTGAGGAGCTGGTTTTTTGAAAAAATAAACAAAATTGACACCCCATTGGCCCAACTAACTAAAAAAAGAAGAGAAAAGACCCAAATCAATAAAATCAGAGATGAAAAAGGAAACGTAACAACAGACACCACAGAAATAAAAAGAATCATCAGAAATTACTACAAGGACTTGTATGCCAGCAAACAGGGAAACCTATCAGAAATGGACAGATTCCTGGACACATGCAACTTACCTAAATTGAACCAGGAAGACACCGAAAACCGAAACAGACCCATAACTGAGACAGAAATTGAAACAGTAATAAAGGCCCTCCCAACAAAGAAAAGCCCAGGACCAGATGGATTCACTGCTGAATTCTACCAGACATTTAAAGAAGAACTAACTCCAATTCTTCTCAAACTATTCAGAACAATCGAAAAAGAGAAAATCCTCCAAAATTCTTTCTGTGAAGCCAGCATCACCTTAATTCCTAAGCCAGAAAAAGATGCAGCATTGAAAGAGAATTACAGACCAATCTCCCTGATGAACATAAATGAACATAGAATAGAATGCAACACATCAGAAAGATCATCCACCCAGACCAAGTGGGATTTATCCCTGGTATGCAGGGATGGTTCAGTATTCGCAAAACAATCAATGTGATACACCACATTAACAGACTGCAGAAGAAAAAGCATATGATTATCTCAATAGATGCCGAGAAAGCATTTGATAAAATACAACACCCTTTCATGATGAAAACTCTAAGCAAATTGGGTATGGAAGGAACAATCCTCAATACAATCAATGCAATTTATGAAAAACCCATGGCCAACATCCTATTGAATGGGGAAAAGTTGGAAGCATTTCCACTGATTTGGTACCAGACAGGGATGCCCACTCTCACCACTGCTATTCAATATAGTTCTGGAAGTTTTAGCCAGAGCTATTAGGCAAGAAAAAGAAATTAAAGGGATACAAATTGGGAAGGAAGAACTCAAACTATCCCTCTTTGCAGATGATATGATTCTTTATTTAGGGGATCCAAAATACTTTACTAAGAGACTATTGGAATTCATAGAAGATTTTGGCAAAGTAGCAGGATATAAAATAAATGCACAAAAATCAACAGCCTTTGTATATACAGGCAATGCCATGGCTGAGGAAGAACTTTTAAGATCAATCCCATTCATAATAGCTACAAAAACAATCAAATACCTTGGAATAAACTTAACCAAGGACGTTAAAGATCTCTACAATGAAAATTACAAAACCTTAAAGAAAGAAATAGAAGAGGATACCAAAAAATGGAAAAATCTTCCATGCTCGTGGATTTTAAGAATCAGTATCATCAAAATGTCCATTCTCCCAAAAGCAATTTATACATTCAATGCAATACCAATCAAGATACTGAAGACCTTCTTCTCAGATCTGGAAAAAATGATGCTTAAATTTATATGGAGACACAGGAGACCTCGAATAGCTAAAGCAATGTTGTACATCAAAAACAAAGCCGGAGGCATCACAATACCAGATTTCAGAGCATACTACAGGGCAGTTGTTATCAAAACAGCATGGTACTAGTACAGAAACAGATGGATAGACCAATGGAACAGAATAGAAACACCAGAAATCAATCCAAACATCTACAGCCAACTTATATTTGATCAAGGATCCAAAACCAATGCCTGGAGTAAGGACAGTCTATTCAATAAATGGTGCTGGGAAAATTGGATTTCCACGTGCAGAATCATGAAGCAAGACCCCTACCTTTCACCTTACACAAAAATTCACTCATCATGGATTAAAGACTTAAATCTATGACCGACACAATCAAATTATTAGAGAGCATTGGAGAAACCCTGCAAGATATAGGTACTGGCAAAGACTTTTTGGACAAAGGATCAAAAACTTAGTGACCTTCTATTTATAGTATCATAAGTGTATTAAATTAAGTTTGTACATAGAATTTTAAATAACCTTTCTTATTTACCACTGTTATTTCCCCCAACTCCAGCACCACTTCACCATCAGTGAACCTCTTACCTCATTTCTTTATTTACTTATATTTTCCGATTAGTTATTACCAGTCTATAACAATTTATATTTACACAATTATTGTCTTTCTTTCTCTGCTAAAATGTGAGTACCACAGAGACAGAAGCTTTGTTTTGTTTGCTTTTGAGTTCCTAATGCCTAAAATGAACGGTAGGAAATGTATACCTGCTAAATACAAGCATAAAATTTGTAGCTGGAACTTTTAAAGAGTTTTGCTCTATGTGACTTTGTTAAGACTTGTCAAGGAGAGACACTGCTGGCAGATAGAGCAGGAAAAGGAAAGGCATTTTCCCTCACTTCAACTTCTGGCTCTACCAGAAGCAGGAGTAGTTCTGCAATCTCAGAAGCAGAACGCTCACTGACTTTTGTCCTAGCAACACAGGCACATTAAGCTATATATGGACTCCAGAAATGCCTAAAGTGAGTCCAGGAGCTTCAGCCAGAAGTGCGCTCCAGGATTCTCACCACATCATTAGGTGTGTAGCTCCTGGTTTGCTGAAAAATGGAGAGCCAGTAGTTTCAGTATCAGAAGTGGTCACCACAGCATTCCATCTCAAGCCTCTGGGTAATCACTTTCCTTTTGTCCCTCCAGCCCTAGAGGGTAATAGCAGTTTTCTGCAATAAATTATTTTTATTTATATATACTCCACCTTTTATTTAACCTCCCATTCTTTTTTTAACAAAAGATTTATTTATTTGTTTGTTTGAGAGCAGAGTTATAGATAGAGAGAGGGAGAGACAGAGAGGTCTTCCATCCACTGGTCAATACTTTGGACAAGATTTCCTGTTTTAAATCCCTGTCTGAATGAATCAGGCATATTTTTATTGTACTGATTAGTTAGCACTTATGCACTGCTTTACAAATAACTTTCTGCCTAATATTTGCCCAATTTAATAGCAACTATGCTCACATTTTACAATACAGCAATTCCACAAGATATTAAACTATGTCAAGAAGTCAACACTGTCCTTTCAATGGTTTTGTCCTATCTTTTCATTATTTTTCTCATGCATAATGTGATATATTAACTTAGAATATGTTTTGTAAAAGACATAATTCATCCACCCTCTGCAGTAAGCCACAATGAAGTATTTAAATCCCCACCCTTGTTTTGAGAATACAAGATAAAAAATATCTGAAAATATTCCACCTTTCTTTCCCTACTGCATATTACACATATTAATAAATGTTTGACAAAACAGTAGCACCCATATCCAAAGAGTTTATATTACCACTATTTCTATGACTTATTAGACAGCAATTAATGGTGACTTGAACACTCTTAAAAACCACCATGATACTTTGAGAATCTGACTCAGAAATCGAAGTTGAGTTACTTTGTTCTCCTTGGCAACAGGAAATTTATAAAACACTCCCCCTCTCCTTTTTTTTTCCCTAAGGTCAAGATAGCATTCTCATTCATTTGACCAGATATGAAAGCTACTGTCCCTTCATTATAAATTAAAGTTTAAGCCATGTTGGTTCATCTTTATTCTGTTATCACAATCAATATTTTGATAATTCTATCCATGTGTGGAGATCCAAAAATTGTTCTTAAATATTTTTAAATTAAATAAGTACATGAATATATATCATAAAATTCTATTACTACTTTATTTTTTTAACTTTTATTTAATGAATATAAATTTCCAAAGTATAGTTTATGGATTACAATGGCATTTCCACCCCATAACTTCCCTCCCATCCACAACCCTCCCCTCTCCTGCTCCCTCTCCTCTTCCATTCACATCAAGATTCATTTTCGATTCTCTTTATATACAGAAGATCAATTTAGCATATATTAAGCAAAGCTTTCAACAGTTTGCATCCACACAGAAACACAAAGTGTAAAATACTGTTTGAATACTAGTTATAACATTAAATCACAATGTACAGCACATTAAGGACAGAGATCCTACATGAGGAGTAAGTGCACAGTGACTCCTCTTGTTGACTTAACAAATTGACATTCTTATTAATGGCATCAGTAATCTCCCTAGGCTCTTGACATGAGTTTCCAAGGCTATGGAAACCTTTTGAGTTCACTGACTCTGATCATATTTAGACAAGGTCGTAGTCAGAGTGGAAGTTCTCTCCTCCCTTCAGAGAAAGGTACCTCCTTCTTTGATGACCTGTTCTTTCCACTGGGATCTCACTCGCGGAGATCTTTCATTTAGGACATTTTTTTTTTTTTTTGACAGAATGTCTTCGCTTTCCATGCCTGAAACACTCTCATGGGCTCTTCAGCCAGATCCGAATGCCTTAAGGGCTGATTCTGAGGCCAGAGTGCTGTTTAGGACATCTGCCATTCTATGAGTCTGCTGTGTATCCCGCTTCCCATGTTGGATCATTCTCTCCCTTTTTTTTATTCTATCAGTTAGTATTTGCAGACACTAGTCTTGTTTATGTGATCCCTTTGACTCTTAGTCCTATCATTATGATCAATTGTGAACAGAAATTGATCACTTGGACTAGTGAGATGGCATGGATACATGCCACCTTGATGGGACTGAATTGGAATCCCCTGGCACGTTTCTAACTTTACCATTTGGGGCAAGTCAGATTGAGCCCGTCCCAAATTGTACATCTCTTCCCTCTCTTATTCCCACTCTTATATTTAACAGGAATCACTTTTCAGTTAAGTTTCAACACTTAAGGATATTTATGTATTAATTATAGAGTTCAATCAATAGTATTAAATAGAACAAAAAAAAAAACTGAAAGGGATAAAGTATTAAGTTTTTCATCAACAGTCAGGGCAAGGGCTGATCAAGTCACTGTTTCTCATAGTGTCCATTTCACTTCAACAGGTTTCCTTTTTGGTGCTCAGTTAGTTGTCACTGATCAGGGAGAATATATGATATTTGTCCCTTTGGGACTGGCTTAGTTCACTCAGCATGATGTTTTCCAGGTTTCTCCATTTTGTTGCAAATGACCGGATTTCATATTATTTTACTGCTGTATAGTATTCTATAGAATACATATCCCATATTTTCTTTATCCAGTCTACTGTTGATGGGCATTTGGGTTGGTTCCAGGTCTTCGCTATGGTGAATTGAGCTACAATAAACATTAAGTGCAGACAGCTTGTTTGTTTGCCAATTTAATTTCCTTTGGGTAAATTCCAAGGAGTAGGATTGCTGAGTTGTATGCTAGGGTTATCTTCAGGTTTCTGAGGAATCTCCAGACTGACTTCCATAGTGGCTTGACCAGTTTGCATTCCCACCAACAATGGGTTAGTGTCCCTTTTTCCCCACATCCTCCACAGTATCTGTTGTTCGTAGATTTCTGAATGTGAGCCATTCTAACTGGGGTGAAGCGAAACCTCATTGTGGTTTTGATTTGCATTTCTCTGATTGCTAGTGATCTTGAGCATTTTTTCATGTGCCTGTTGGCCATTTGAATTTCCTCTTTTGAAAAATATCTACTGAGGTCCTTGGCCCATCTCTTAAGTGGGTTGTTTGTTTTGATGTTATGGAGTTTCTTGATCTCTGTAGATTCTGGTTATTAATCCTTTATCTGTTGCATAGTTTGTAAATATTTTTTCCCATTCTGTCGGTTGACTCTTCACTCTCCTGTTTCTTTTGAAGTACAGAAACTTCTCAATTTGATGCAATCCCAATTGTTAATTTTTCTTTGACTGCCTGTGCCTCCAGTGTCTTTTCCAAGAAGATTTGCTGCTGCCAATATCTTGCAGGGTTTCTGCAATGTTCACTAATAATTTGATGGTGTCGAGTCATAGATTTAGATCTTTAATCCATGTTGAGGGGATTTTTGTGTAAGGTGTAAGGTAGGGGTCTTGAATAGAAATCTTCATCACTCTAATTCAATCATGAATCCAGGAACTGATCTGATTACCACAATACAGGTATAACCATATATTTTTCTATGACTGTATGTATGTATGTTAGACCTATATATAAAGTCCCAATAATCTTTGTTGGTATTGTTTTTATAAAAGTAAGATTATATTATATATGCAGTCTGGAAGTAAATTTTTTCATGTAAATACAGTCATACATCATGGTTAATCACACAATCCTGCATAAAATAACTCTACCCAATATTCCTTTCTTTTGACAGCCATATAGAAACTGTTTCCTCATTATACTGCTCAACTGCCTGTACCTGCTGCAGCCAAATGTGTAGCTCTAAACAACAGTGATCACTACACTTCTTGACCAGTGATGAAATCGCATTTGTATACAACCTTTGGCCTGTTATGTTACTATATTTTAGGTCAAAGTTTCAGAATGAGGCAATTTATGGATATTCCAATTTTCCTTTTTTATATACAAACCACAGATTTTGCACAATACCTACAGCACTCAGTAATGATGCCATTAATCATTTGTTCTTTGAAATGTTTCCTAATGTCCTCCCTTTCATAACAAGCTATTCTTTGAAATCAGTCTTTGAAGGACCATGACTGACAGAGACAAATAAGATGCTTAATCGCATTGGCACATGCCAGAGTCTATTCCTGTGGCAAAACACTCTGCAAAGCTTCTTACTAAGTTACAATCTGTAAAATAATGATGAATTTTCAAAGTCAAACATCTCTTTTATGCTTGCTGTCACAGTCATATTCTCTGGTCCTCAAAAGCCACTCTGTTTTATTTCTCATTTCCTTTTATATTCACTGTTTTCACCATCTTCCTTTTTTCTCTATTTTGGCTTATGTTTTTTTTTTTTTTTTACTTCTTATAATAATAAAGACTGGAAAACACATTTCTGAAATACTTATCTTTTCATATATCCTAATGAGATTCAATGTCTATCCTATATAATTAAATTTGCAGCTTTTACATTTAAAAATTCTAAAAAGAAAATTCTGATATTTTTCCCAAGAGTTGTCACCAATATTTAATAAACTTTTAAAAGAATAGCCATGTATTTGAAGGGCAGAGTGATAAAGAGAAAGAGAACTTCTAACCACTGGGTTACTCCCCAAAGAGCCACAAATGCCAGGGCAAGGCCAAGCCGAAACCAGAGGCCTGGAACTTCATTAGGTCTCCCACCTGTGGGGCAATGGTCTACGCACTTGGACTAGACAAATTAGAAGTAACACAGCTGGGACTCAAACAGGTGCCCTGATAAGGGATGCCAGTATGTCAGGCACTTGCTTAATCTGTTGTGCCACAATGCAGGCCCTCAAAATAAACTTTAAGTCTACTTTCAGAAGTCTTTCAATGTTATTTTCATGATTTTCAGAAACATTTAATTTTATTCGTAGAAATCTAAGCAACTGTGAGAATATGACACGTTAAGAATAAAATTTAATTCATTATATATAAATTTTAAATTACACAAGCAGTATCTTTTATATTTTCACCGAAATTGCGTATGTAGTCCCCCCCCCCCCGCTATGAGGGATTTTGAAAAACAGATAACACCAATTTACACAGACATCTCACTTGATTAGTGCTTCACATCAGTTCAATGACTGTGAAACATCAACATGACTGAGAAGTTATATCTAATGATTACTTTTTTCTATGTTGAGACACAACTATTCCAATGGCGAGTAAAAAGATTAGAAAATTGATATCAACTTACAGGATAAATGCTCTGCTTATATCTACTGTGCCAGAGTTAATTATTGACAATTCCTACTTCAATCACAAAAAGCAACCATTGTATAATAGCTTGCTTTAACTTCCCATCATTCCCAGTACAGAACAGACCAAGCCTCACAAAGAATCTTTACTAATATTTATATGTTTAACTCTCCTTGGCTCTGCAAGTACTCCTTGAAGAAAATTGAAGAAAATTAGAATGATGCCACTAAAGGCCTAGTGATGCCAAACGTTGCTGACAAACACTAAAAGCTTAGAAGAGAGGAGGAAGGTTTCTTTCACAGAGACTTCAGAGGGAGCATGGCCTTGCAATAGTTTAATATCAGACTTCTGGCCTTCAGAGTTGTCAAACAATAAATTCTAGATGTTTTAAGGCAACAATTTTATTGTAATTTGCCTAAAAACAGAATACTAATACATATCATAATATATATGTAATAATCCCTATTTAGGTTACAATTTTAACTAGTATGATGACTTGCTAACATTATTTATGAATCGCATTAGTAACATTTATACACAGAGAGCCATAGGTCATACATTTTTTAAGTAATTTATGAATGGGAAAATACTGGGAATAAAAGAATTCTTTCAAATATTGAGGGAAAACTTTTGACCTCACAAATGAGATAACAGTAGCTGAGGTAAGGACGATGGCAGGAAGATACTACTGAAGTTTTAAAACTATCCTTTTTCTATTATTTATCCTGACAGATTTCTTTGATCAGCTATGTTTTCCTGTTTTGGTAAAAATCTATTCTTACCTTTAGCATGACTCCTCATAAAACATTTAAATCACAGGACTAATAGCCAAAAATAATCATGTAGGAATGTTCTATCGCTTTAATGTAGTTAATATAGTTTGGGTACTGAATACTAAACTATAAAATTAATATGAAAGTGCACTTTCTTTTTAGCTATTGCTCCAGGTAGGGTTAAATTTCAACTATGCATTATTAGTTTCAACAGATGTTTTTCTTGGTCAGCAATATTTATTTCAAAATAGGTCTGTGATGACATTGATTTCTTAAAACTCAAGTAATATGAAATATTTATAAAATCAATTTTCCCTTCCTATTCATTTTTAGAACTAGCATTAGCTAGTTCTCCATTGTTAACTAGCTCATTCCCTCATGCTATACTTCAATGACCAAGGGAGAATTTACTGAATTCATATATCCTAAGATGTTGGTATTTTCTGTGAAGATTTCTTTTGCATCATTCACACTGTCAATGATCACACTACAAGTATTCTTGAATTTTGGAACCTTTACAGGAAATGTTTCACATAAAGGAAGTAGTTGAATATGTGTTAATTTCAATTAGCATTACACCCCCTATATTTTGCTGTTCTCTCTATAAATGTAGCTGCGATCATTTCTGTTTACGTTTGTTAACATCTGTTCACTGACATATGACACATTTGGCTTTGCACAGAAAGAAAAGTTTATGTAAGAGTATATTTTGAGGACCCTGGACCGAAATTGTAATTTCTCAAGAGTCCATGAACAAAAGTCAACCAAAGGATGCAAATACATAAAGAAGTATTTATGATTGAATAACATCCTCTCTCCCTTCAAATTATAAACCTAAAGAACTAGAAGCAAAAAGTGGATTGCCTTCTGTCTTTATCCAGAGTGCTCTGGTGCTGGAACTAACCAAGCAAATAAGGTAATGAGTAAATAGCTGTCATAGGAGTATTTGTTCTGCTAATACACGTATAGCTTGATCATTACCACTCAGCATTGAGAACCTTGAAAAACTGTATGTGTGTGTGCGTGTGTGTGTGTACCTGAAGCTTCAGTTAAAGAAAAAATAAAAACAGCAGCATTGAATGTTGACTGATGTTCATACAAGAGCTTTGTTAACAATATATAAGCATTTTTAGAAATCTCAGTGTTGAATACAAAATATGTTTCTCAAATTTATATCATAATTTTTTAATTATAATAAAATTAAAACATTTTCACAATGATTTGTTTTCCTGAAATGTAATAGTAGTATTTGAGAAAATAGCTATTTTCATTTTGTGGTATTTTTTAAACTTTTATTTAGTAAATATAAATTTCCAAAGTACAGTTTATGGATTACAATGGCTTTTTCCCTCCCATAACTTCCCTCCCACCTGCAACCCTCCCATCTCCTACTCCCTCTCCCATTCCATTCACATCAAGATTCATTTTCAATTATCTTTATATACAGAGATCAATTTAGTATATATTAAGTGAAGATTTCAACAGTTTGCACCCACACAGAACATAAGGTGTGAAATACTGTTTGAATACTAGTTATAGCATTAATTCACATTGAACAACACATTAAGGACAGAGATCCTACATGAGGAATAGGTGCACAGTGACTCCTGTTGTTGACTTAACAAATTGACACTCTTGTTTATGGTGTCAGTAATCTCCCTAGGCTCTAGTCATGAGTTGCCAAGGGCTATGGAAGCCTTTTGATTTTGCCAACTTGTGGTAGTTTTTTTTTGATGATCAAGGTCAGAAATACTGTTCATAATTTTTGACTTTTAAGTATAATTTTGAAGAGTTTTTATAAAAGGGTTGATTCTGAAGTTAAAACAGATGGCTTGTGCTACACTGATAGATGAATGAAAAATTTACAAAAATGAACAAAATTATAAAAGATACTTGATGCAACAGAAACGGACTCCTTTTAAGATTTGTTTTATTTGAAACACAGTGAGGGGAGAAGACAGAAAGGGGATACTTTCCATCCATTTATTCACTCTCTTGCCTGCATCAACCAGGGTGGAGACAGACTAAAACCAGGAGCTAGGAACTTCATCCAGGTCTCCCATATGGGTACAAGGGACTCCAGTACTTGAGCCATCATCTGCTATTTTTCGAGATACATTAGCAGGAAGCTGGATATAGCCAGGATTCAAACAATGCATTCGGGCTTAACCTGCTTGCCACAATACCTGCCTTGAAGAGAAAGGTTTTACTCTTTGTTCATTTAAGGTGACATTAGGGTCATATCATACACTCCTGCTTTGATGGACCTTATAATATAGAGAAATGATGAAATGTTCAAACTGGAAAATGAATTTTACATAGCTGGGATACAAGTCCGAATAAAAATTCCTTGGAAGAAAAACAACACAGATTGCAAAACAGTAAGACCTAATGCCACAAGCCTGTTGAAACTTTGATCTGGAAGCAAGGCCAAATGGGTGGTCACTTTAACTCTTTCATCAGGGCAAAGAACTAAAAATCATCTATGAGTGTCAGAAGACTGCCCAGGCTTAATGCTCAGAGCCAGACTTCTTGTACTATTTCATGGCCAAATTCAACATATGAAAAGAAGTTAGACAAATAAACATATGCGCTAAGGAATCTGTAGACTTTAGTATGGAAACCAGTAAGTGAGCCAAGTTATGTAAGTTATGCTAGTCTGAGTAAGCAAATAAAAGCAATAAATGAAATACAAATTGAACTTGGATAAAAATTTCACAATATAGTCTTAAAAGACTGATAAGGCAATGATAAAATGACGGAAAAACTTTATTATACAAAGGAATACAACTATAGGTATGTGTGTGGAAGGGAGGTGGGGAAATAAACTAAAAAATGATAAAAACAGTAAAAAAATTTGCAATCAGAAACATTAAAAAATTATACAAATAAATAACATGTGAGGGTACTGCAGAAAATGAAATTAAAAGATAAAATTTATATTTTGGTGCATTTTCAACTCCAATCAAGCTATAAAATGTACAGTGTCACACAAATAGTTACTTCTATCTTTCTTTCTTGGATATACCTCCATTGTGGTTATGTTTGAGGAAAACTTTTCTCCTGGTCAGAAGGAGAGGATTGGAATGTAACACAAACAGAAGAGTCTCCCAGGGCTAGTGCTGCAGTGCTGCCATCCCATACGGGTGCCGCTTTGTGTCCTGACTGCTCTACTTCTGATCCAGCTCTCTGCTATGGCCTGGGAAAGCAGTGGAAAAAGGCCCAACTCCTTGGGCCCCTGCACCCTCATGGGAGACCCCAAAGAAGCTCCTGGCTTTGGATGGGTGCAGCTCCAGCTGTTGCAGCCAATTGGGAAGTGAACCAACAGAAGGAAGACCTCTTCCTCTATCTCTCCTTTCTCTTTGTAACTCTGATTTTCAAATAAATAAATATATCTTTTAAAAAAAGGGATAGTTTCCCACAGAACAGAACAAACATATGGGTATGTGCAAATTTTCTAATAAATCTAAATACTTAATATAGCTAAATAGTTAAGATATTTATAATGATTGTTTTTTAAATACCATTTAATAACTACATGCCTATTTGAAATTAAGGCTTTTCTCAGAACTTTATGATTTTATATTTCACAATTAGAGTTAATTAATTTGCCACTGCTTTTTGTGTATGGTGTAAAGGATCAAGATCTACTTGTCATATGGATATTCTATTGACCCTATCACCATTTACTGAAAGAATTTTTTCACATTATTGCAATGTAACTTTGTTGTAAATAAGGTTATCTAATACATATTGTCGGTTATTAAATTCTCTTGTCTTCCTTGCTAGTTGATCTGCCCATTCTAGCACCAATATACTATTGTGTAAGTTATAGTGTTAGAAAAAGTTTTGATATTTTGTGGTGTAATTACCACACTACTGTTCTTTTTCTAGATTTTCTTAGCTATTATTTGAAACTATACTGGGGCCAGTGCAGTAGTGTAGTAGGTAAAGCCACGGTCTGCAGTGCCAACATTCCATATGGGTGCCAGTTCAAGTCCTGGCTGCTTCACTTCCAATCTACCTCCCTGCTATCACCTGGAAAAGTACTGGAGGATGGTCCAAGTCCTTGGGCCCTTGCATCCACATGGGAGGCCCAGAAAAAGCCTCTGACTCCTGGCTTCTGATCAGCCCAGATCTGGCCATTGCAGCCATTTGAAGACTAAACCAACAGATGGAAGACTCTTCTCTCTCTCTCTCTCTCTCTCTCTCTCTCTCTCTCTATACCTCTGACTCTCTGTAACTCTACCTTTCAAATAAATAAATAAATCTTTAAGAAAAAAAAGAAACTATCAAATTTTAGATTTGGCTTATATTTGCTGTATACACACAAAAAGAAAACTTAAATGCAAAACAACAAATATCAGAGAGGATATGGAGCATTTAAAACAATCAGACATTGCTGGTGAAAATACAACATGGCTTAGCAACTATGGAAGATAGTTTTGTGGTTATGCCAAAAGTAAACATGGAATTACAATATGACTCAGCATACAAGTACATATTCAATGTACTGAGTATAAGCATATACCAAAAAGAGTTGAAAACTGGTAATCAAATAATACACTATACAATCACTATTAACAGTATCCAAAAGGTACAAACAGCCTAAATGTCCACCAATATATTAATGGGTAAAATGTGGTATATACATAAAATGGAATAATATTCAACCATAAAAAAGAATGGAGGGACCGACGCTGTGGGGCCTGGTTAAGCTCCTGCTTTCAATGTCAGAATCCCATATGGGAGCCAGTTTGATTCTCAGCTACTCTAATTCCAATCCAGCTCCCTACTAATGGGCCTAGGAAAGCAGTGGAAGATGGCCCAAGTGCTTGGGCCCCTGTATCCATGTGAGAGACTTAATGGAGTTCCTGACTCCTGGCTTCAGTCCAGCTCAGCCCTGGATACTTCTGGGCTCCATACCTCAATGAGTTTTTCTCGATCTCTGTCTCTCTCTGTTCCTCTAAATGCTTTCTGTACTTCACCAGATCTCCTCAATTCCTACAAACTCGATTTCCTGATCCCATTGGCAGGTATTTCCTAGATATTTCATTCGTTAGTCCCAATGTGGCTAAATTACCCCATTTGCAGACTGGTAGTTTTTCGATCTAGACTCCCATTAAGTCCTCACTTGGTCTGAACTTGTGTAGGCAAGTCTCAACATGTCTCTGGTATCCCCTATCTTCCTTTGTACGCCTTCTCTTTTGGGTCACTCCTGTGTGGTCCTTCCTACGTAGTATATACTTCAGCAGTTGTTTACTGGGGAGAATTTTATTCCCCTACTCTGCTTCTTTATGACTTTACCTGCCTAGTCACCAACCTAGGTAGTAACCAGGACTGGCACTCTTTCACCAAACTCTACCTTAAAAATACCTCTGCTAAGGCTCTCACCATGAAAGCTCATTGTCAAAATCACGCCTATTAGACAAGACTCAAGGTTAAGAGGCACAGAACAACTATTTTTCCTTATGTATAAGAACAAAGAGACAGTATATATTTGACCAGGCTAGCATACCACCAGTAAGGGAACTGACCACTCCCTATGTGTGCTATTCTGACATACCCCAGGCTAAAGGTACGGAAGGGTGAGTGGGAGTGGGAGACACGTGCTAACCCCACCCTTACCTTCCTCCCTTCCTTGTGGGCTTCAGTGCCTATATGGATGCCACAGGCAGCTAGAGAATTTTTAGAGATGTCTCAAACTCAGGAGACATAAGACCTGAAATATGCTTCCATTTTTATGCTCTCATCCCATCCAGAAGGCAAACAATCTACTTGGAGAATTCTTTGACCCCTGAGCGTAAAGTCAAGAAAAATGCCTCATCTTTTCTGCACTACCATCTGACCTCTACAAGCTAGAGAATGGAGAAGTTAGCTTAGGTGAGTTGTGAAAACTGCCAGCCCCTCTACTGTGACTCCCCATCTCATAACCTTGTCTCCTAACTGGCTTGTTGTCCCTATTATCCTGCATGTGCTCCAATATGCATTAAATTCTTTTCCAGCATGTCAGAGCGTCCTTGGGTCTCTTTAAGTGAGCCACCAGGGTTCTTCTGTTATGTTTGACTATTGTTAAGGTCTTTAATCCCAGTGGGGCAGAGTTTTTATCAGGTGACCATTGGTCCCATTGATTAATTCTGTCCAAAGATTTCTAGGCAAAAATCTAGACCCCATAATCTCAGATGCTATTGAATACTTCTTGAGACATCTCCTGACCTTATCTCTCTTCCCTGAGGCTAGTTTGATTGACAGCTCCATGATTAGACACTTCCAGCTTTAGGGCATAAGGTTACTGTCTCTTTGCAGGGCCTCCAGTTTTTCTCTCTCTATCCTGCATCTCTGTGGGCGCTTTAAGGAACTTCCTTGTAGGTTGTTGCTCTTTATTCTGCCTCCTATCAGATTCTCCTCCTTAGGAACCTCTGGAATGGTGCCCATCTGCTCTGATAGATGCCCTCTCCCATTAAACCTTAACATAATGGTAAACCATCTCTAGTGGAATTCTTGTCCCTGACACCTCAGCCCCTAGCCTAAAGTCACTCTTGGGACCTGTCTTGCAACTGCCTGACATTTTTGTTTCATAGGCAGAGTCCCAAGTAGCTGACTGTTGACTAGGGCATCATTGGCCTAAGGTGTTCTTCAGATAAAAAGAAAAGTAGACTCAGATTTGATTAGAATCTAAAAAGATGTCCTTGGTAAATACAATCTCGTGCATGACAAACTGACTCAGCTGTAACTGGACACTGGGTTTAAAGAATTTTTTTCTTTTCAATCTATGAAGATCATCGCCTTTAAAAAAATACTGCTTTGTAACTTGACAAACTTGTTTTACAACTTGGTTTAACAGGTTACTGATAGCAATGGGTAATCAATGCTTGTTATGGCCCCATTAAGGTGAATTTTGCAATCTCTGGTTTAATATCACTGATTTATACCTAGAGTTTTATAAAAAGGAGTAGAATTTGATATAAACGTAACTTGACCTTAATTCAGACAGAGGTATGATATAATATCAGCATCTTCAGCCATCTATGAATAATTGCTAATGTAAATTGATTGGGTAAAGCAAATGAAATAAATGTGTCTAAATGTAAATCTTGGTACTCCTAGCATATATGTTAGTAAATATTTTTCAAATAGTCTTAAAAAATCTGTATACCTGCAGCATCTCCTTTTGAGAGTTTTGTCTAATTGGTGACTCTGTCAAGTTTTACAGCCAGCTCCAAGCAAGCTGTTTTCTCTTCCCTACTTCTGACTCTGCTAAAAACTGTTCCAAGTTATGGGATATGATTCCATGGACTATTCTTAAATTTATGGTTTTATTTCCAATTTTTGGAATGACCAAACAGATTTTGTGTTCTGTTTAATATTCTAGTGTGCTCTCCTAATGTCTCTGTTAAGTTCTGATTGTGTCATTAAGGGTTATGGTTTGTTTAAATATATATTCATTCTAAAGCATTTAAGTAATCACTTTGTTATGTTAAGGGATCCTATTTCAATCAGGTATTTTAAGCCTTCTTGGTACCCTTGACAGACATTCAAAAATAATCAAAGTTCCAGATTCTTTGGACTTTGACATTTCCAGTTGAGCCCGTAGAGATATCAAAGGATATATCTCTCATTTTGTGGAGATACTAACTAGGAAGGCTATTTGGATTATATTAAAGGTACTGACAATATATGAAGCGGTGCTAAATTTTAAATTGTGATAATGTAAAATGCTATTGATACAATGATCAAAAGTTAAAAAATCAAATGATCTTGTGTTACCACACATGATGGTTAACTTAATGAGAAAGGCCCAGAGGCCTAAGAGAGATGTTTTATAAAATCTGACAGGCTCTTTTCAAATTTACTGTGTGCAGTAAGCAAGTGCCACTTCTTATTGGTTAATGAGTTTATAATTTCAAACATGACTATTTAAAGTCTTTTGTCATCCACAGTTTTGTATATCAGATTTATAGCTCATGAAGTTAAAACCTTACTGGCTCTGTGTTTAAATGTGTTCTCTTTTAAGTTCCAATGAATCTCTTTTCCCCTGACCTCTATTGTATTCAATACATTTGGACAGATCTGTAAGCAGATAAAGCCAATAGTGTACCACAGATTCCAACTTAGATTAATTCAAGTTACTAAGAGCAGGAAGTAATTCTTATCGATTGATGGTAATTTAAAAAACAGCTAAAGATTTTATAAAACTATTATTGAAACTGCTTTATTGTTTAATCTTATGCTACATGTGTGCACATATTGCATGTCTACATAGGAAAATTTATTAAGAGCTTTGTTTTAATTGGCTTATAGATAAAATATTGCTCATAAATTTAAACTGCTATGTTAATCAAAGATACCTTTTTGGTTCATGTGACCTAAATCTCTGCACCAGATATTTTAAATTTGTTGACATGTTTATACTTGGCTTTGCTGGCCAAACATGTTACACTTGTGTTACATATTTAAGCGATGTTTCCAAATACATGTAACTCTTGAAATTTATAGAAGGCATTGGATCTTCTGGTAAATGTTTTCATAAGTTGTTATTTAACAGTTAAAATTGTTTGCTAAGTTTTCATTTGGTACTGTTATTGTCAGTAAGCAATCTGGGAAGCCTAAATTGTTCCCTCATTTCTCTAGTCAAGATGGGAAACTGACTCTATACTGACAGACTTTCTAGGACTCTCTAGTTTGGTCTTTAGAACTTATAAAAGGGATAGCTAACATTTTTCAGTGATAATAACATAGCCGAAATAAAAAGCTTAAATTATGATTTTACAGCTAGATTTACTTTGCCATGGGCACATTACACAAGCAAAACCTCCCTTTTTAAGCCAAAAGAAGGGAGAGAGTTTTACTAATGACTTAAAATGTTATAGGTAAGATGGTCATCATATTTGTTAAAGTGAGGATATAACTTTCCTCATGGGCATTGTTTACCTCCAAGAAAAATCACTATCAGAACATGCCTGTGACTACAGATTTCTAGGTTAGGCCACAAAGATGTTAGAGATGGGACTGAGCACCTGCTTGACTTGCATCCTCATAAGGGTTTCCTTTAGTCTGTTTTAACAAAAACCAGGAGGAAGAAAGCCAGGCCACAGAAGCAATGTAAAGATAGGTGGCAGGCCAACTAACAGCTGCTTTACACAGTGATCTGCCATCAAAGAAACCCAACAGACCAATCCACAGCATTGGTTTTCAGTATGAAAAGTCAGGGCTTCAGCAGAAGTCAGCTTATGAAGAGTCCTGGCAGCTCTGCCAGCCTAGAGTTGGTCAATGGAAACAGAACTGTTCTAGAGCCTAAAGACTTCAGGTCAGAGCTTCAGGCCTTATTGCCTCTAAGCAGAAAAGCCCTTCACTTGGCCCAGCTTCCAAAGTAACCACTGCTGTCAAAGGGATGGCCAAGTAGGGTCAGCAGCATTGTAGGCAGAACTGTAAATTTCCTGTTAGAGATGCCACCTGCCTTCACCTGGCCAGATCTCCTCCCAGACCAGCTAAGTAATAGAAGTCACCAAGGTGTCTTCCCTAACCAGGTTCACACCTCCCTTATGATGTACTCCATGTAAAGTCATATATAGGCCTGTGCCTCCTAACTGGCAAGGTCTTAAAGCCCACCTGATTATTATTAAGCCCCTTCTGCAAGTTTCTATTTGCCTCCCAATGAGCAAGCTTGCTCATGGTTTAGAAAGCACCTTTGTTAGGACCTCTAATAATGACTCTGTCCTCAGTTTTAGATCCTGTGAGTTTAAACTGCTTGTTAGATGCATTTTCTCCAGACCTGAAAAAGTAAAATTCTAATGGCCATACACATGAAAACTCAATGGAAGCAGTATTCCGCAAGCTGGCACTGCATCCCCTTGGAGAAGCCACCTCCTGCTGGAACCCTGTCTTGAATGCCCTTCCCAAAGATGCCCCTTTTCAGAACAAAGCAACCATAGTGATCATTACCCAGTCCCCCTAACAGATGTTACACACAGAGAGAAGGAGAGGTAGAGAGAGAGAGAGGTCTTCCATGTGCTGGTTCACTCCCCAACTTGCCGCAACAGCTGCAGCTGTGCTGATCTGAAGCCAGAAGCCAGGAGCTTCGTCCAGGTCTCCCACGCGGGTGCAGGGGCCCAAGGACTTGGACTATCTGCCGCTACTTTCCCAGGCCATAGCAGAGAGCTTGATAGGAAGTGGAGCAGCCAAGACTCAAACTGGCACCCATGTGCTAGCACCGCGGGCAGCAGCTTTACCCACTATGCCCCTGCACCAGCCCCAGGGTACATGCTTCTTGATGGAGGAATGTGGAGTCACATGATTGACAGGCAGTCAGGGAGGTCCCAGTGCAATCTGGGGTATACAATGCTTTCTTTCCTCCAAATGGTTATCTTTAGCAAGAACAAAGTGTCAGTCTTCTTTCCTTAGGAAAATAGAATAGTAAGGGAGTGGTGATTTCAGCCTCCTGAGCTCACAGTTTATCATGAAAACAAGTTATCTATCCCACCTTCTGGATGTGTTTTGTTTTATCATGAACAAGCCAGATAGGATAAAGGATTTTAAATCATGTCTTTTGATGAGTTTTGTCCCCACCTGGTAACTGAATGCCAATCTTTATTTCTTCAAAATTTTTCTTCAAAATTGTACTTAAAAACCCCCAGTGTCAAGGGGTCCTTTATGGTTTTTTCCTCTTGGAAGCCCCCCTTCCATGCTGCTCTGGCTGGAGGTCTTTGACTCTAATAAATCTTGTTTTTTTGAATTAAAAAAAAGAATAGAAGTACATCTCTCATTACTGAACTTTTAAGGAAGAAAGCTAACCTCTCTAGGGAAGAGAATATGATCTGCCAATGGTGAAAATTCACTTTATTGTAAGAATTAAGATAATTTTTAATTGTGTTTGAATTTTTGTACAATCAGGGTTATTTATAATTACAACTAGCATCTCCTGAACTAACATCAGAGGGGGTCATAGAATTTATCCTACAAAACAAGACACTTTTAATAATTAATGTGGCACAATAAATAATCATCCTAAGACAACAAAAATAAAAGATAAGTGTTCCAGCCAAATTATGACTAATGGTCATCCAAACAATATAGCAACTGTGTTTGGTATATTGATAAGGTGTATCAATAGAAAGAATAACATATTACTATAATAATTTTGGCTGTACATATTTGACTACACATTTTTTTACTATAAGTTTACAATGTGCAAAATTCTTACAGCAACTCTGATATCCATAAAGAAATCTCTTCTATTATGCACTGAAAGTATTTGAAAGTAAGCATATCATTTTATTAAATGAGCATTATTAAATTAAGCTACCTAATCAGTTTACTATTAATATGATGTTACCTTCACAAATAGTCTGGGAGATACATAAACATTCAAAAGAAAAAATGTACACACACAGAAATAAATATACACATACATTTTAATTTCATTATTTTAATTGAAAGACTTCTTTAACTGAAATATTTCTGTATATTTCCATATGACTCCACATTCCTCCTTAAAAATGATGGTTGGGATGAAGCTTAAATTAAGCATTACATAATAGATTTTGCTTTGCTACAATAAAACAAAGTCAAACCACTCAAAAAAAAACCTACCTTGCTTACTATGGTTCATTAGTTCAAAATACAAATTGCATGGAATACAGATTACAAAAACCTAGTTAACACTTAAAGCTGACCCATGCTTGTTGAAAACTTGACTAGTTAGTATAAATTCTCTAAAATTTGCAGTCCATCTATCAACCATTACAAAACCATGTTTTACTCTTTTTCTCTTCTTAATAACAAGGTGCAGGATTAATAACCATTTGGGGTTAATATTTCCCTGGTGTGATTCAGAGCATCAACTATTCTAAACTGGTCATTAATTCTTTAAGAATGTATTTTGACTGGTGTTGATTAAACAGCTTATATCATTAAACAGCTTACCATGATAGGTAAACATCCTTCCCTTTCACCTTTAAAGTTCCATTTTAGTAAGAAAGTAGATGAGCAAAATGAAATAAATTGGTCTAAAACACAAAAACAAAAGCAAATTTATAAACTTTCTATCTGTAATCAGATCTATGATGAATTAGATCACAGTTCTGTACTCACTGTTTTCTTTCCCACAGCTGATTCTTCCCAACAGAGTACCATATTGTTCCATCCCCAGTGAGAACCAGTATCTTATCTAAACTAATTCATTACTTGTATATTTCTTTAGTTATTCCACCAAATTTTATTGAGTATATATTATGGCAGTCACTAGCTTACACAAAAATGAAACACTCAGAGTTCTTGTACTACACCAAGAGTTCATAATCTAAGAAACAGATACTTAAATATCATGAGATAAATGCTACAGTATGCAATGATTACAGACATCCCAGAAAAGAGGTTTTCTAATTCAGCCTTAATCAGTACAAGTCTTCCAGAAGAGGTGGAGGATCTTTTGTTACTAAAAAGACCATTGTGGGGGTAAAGGGGCACTGTGGTACAGAGAGTTAAGTCGCCACCTATGGCACCAGCATCCCACATGGGCACAAATTCAAGTCCTGGCTGCTCCACTTCTAATGTATCTCCCTGCTAATGGCCTGCGAAATGCAGTGGAAGACAACCCAATTGCTTGGGCCCTTGCACTTACAAGGGAGACCTGGATGAAGCTTCTGGCTCCTGGCTTCAACCTGGCTCAGTCTCAGCCATTGAAGCCACTGGGGAGTGAACCAGTAGATAGAGGATCTCTGTTTCCTCTGTAACACTTACTTTCAAATAAATAAATACATTGCCTTTATTAAGAAATAAAGACCATTAGGAGAAGGCAAGATAGAAATGTCGGGGTAGGAATGAGGGGAGATAAAAGAGAACTTTCCAAATAGACTCAGTCACATAGTCTGAGATAAGAAGCAAGTCACATGGAAGAACCTACCAAAAAGCTTATTTTGAAAAAGCTGGAAGGTGGAGGTGAGTGAAGGTCAAGTTAAGTCAGACAAAGGCAAACTAAATAACAGGAAGTGGACAGAGTCTTTTTTAATAAGATGAAGCCCATGGACATGATTAGATCTTCAATTTAGAATGTGAATTCTGATAATAGGACAAGGCATTGATAGAAGTGTTGGGAGGAGGTGCTGGAAAAATCTCAAAATGGGTGAATAAATTTCCAATCAAAAAATTTGTGAGTGAAACTAATGACAGAAAGCTATAAACTGATTTAAAGCACTTTGGTAGGTAAAATTAACCAGATTTGATAGTTGATTATCAGCCATAAGAATAAATAAATCACTTAAAATCACAAAAAATTTATAAAAATATTCAGTCTAGCATGCTTCATCTAGTTGTTAAATATTTTACACTAATTCTCCTAGGATTTCCTAAGAAAATTTAGCCTTTGGATAAGCTTGCATTGGACTTAGATATATATATATATATATATATATATCCTTTCATTTATAAATGAAATGATTCATGAATATTTTATTAAATTTTATGTTTAATTTTTAATTAAAACAATTAGAACTTGCTGAGAAAACAGAACTTCAGCTTAGAATTTTACAACATGAGATATATTGTAAAAGAAAAACCAGAAATTTCTCCTGAAAGTAGAAGAATGGAGTTATAGCTTTTCAAGTAACAATGTAAAAAGTAATGAGAATAAAGGATTATACAGAACAAGGAATTTTGGTTTAAATGAACCCGTAATTTTATATGTATAATGTATGTGTATATATATATATATATATATAAACATACACACACACATATATATGTACGTGTGCCTAGATTTTCTTTTTACGGGAAGACATCATTACTGTGGAATATGTCTGCCAAAGTTCATGGGTTGGAAACTTAATCATCAAATTCATATGTTAATATTTGGAGGCAGGGCCTTTGGGAAGTAACTAGGATTAGATGAGCTGCTAAGGGTGACGGTCCTATGATAACATTAGTGGCTCTGTAAGAAGAGGAAGATACCCATGCCAGTTTTGCCATGTGATGCCTCCTTCCTTGTTATGATGGAACAAGACAGCATTTCCAGATGCCAAGCAAACAGTGATGACATGCTACTGGATGTCCAGACTACATACTACTGGGAAATCCAGTCCATAGTACTGTGATACAAATAAATCTAGCAATCAGTCTCAGACATTTTGCTATAGCAATGGAAACCTAACAAACTCCATACTTCATTTATAAAAATGTTTGCAGGAAGACATCATGAAAACTATACACTAAAAACAGGAGATACTGAAAAAACAAATTCCATACATATTTTCCAGCTGCTCAGAGATTCAACATGAGGCTAATTACATATTCACAGACATCAGTAAACATTTCACATCTGATTTCCTCAATCTGCTTTTCTACTACTTCTCTTCCTCATCGTAGAATTAACTTCATTATTATCTAATGTGATGTTCTTTCAACTAGTGAAAAATAATCCATTTTCTTTGTAGAGGATGCTATATGGGAAGGAATATTTTGAGACATTGGAGAAAGAAATGACATAAATCAGCTACTTTAGGTACTAAGGTACATACTAACCAATTTATGGACTCTAGAAATTATGCATACTCCCTCACCTATTTACCCACAATACCTGCAGGGAGGGGAGGTCAGTTGGCCACGCAAATTTGATCAAAGAAACCTAGAAGCTCTGGGATCCTGTGTTCTCACCAAAGTTCTACTACCCATAGCCTTTCATGTTTCCTGGCTTGCCTCAAAATAGTGCCAGTGCCTCACTGCCTCCATTGTTGCTGATGCTGTTACTACAGAGTTTGCAATCTGACAACTACTGGGTTTACAATGTGGCAGCCCAACTAAAAGGGATTCACTTTAGATTACCTAAGAACTGGATCTGGAAATTCAGTGGCAACACAGTCAGCTCTATATGTACTGGCTAACCCTACTTTCCTCTTCTCATATCTTTGTTTAAATACCTGCTATGTTTACTTCAATCGTTTCAGATTCAGTTTTTCATCTATAATTTGGTGCTGAAAATGTTTATTTCACATAGATAATACTAAGATTAGACAAAAAATGCGTAAAATGCTTAAGTGTAGTTCTTATTGCAGTACCACGACATAACTTGAATTTGAATATGCTGAGGCAGAGATTTGCATGGGACAGCTTGTGGAGTCACCTATGTGGAATTAAATTTATAAGTGCTCCTGAAAGTGTCAAGGTTTACTGCTCACCCTAGTGCACCACAGTGAAGTTCTGAAGTCTTCCTTTATGGATTTTAAGAAACAGCAACAATATCAGGTAAACAAAGATATAATAACTTGATTTTTTTTTAGACTGAATTAACCTGAAAATAAAGCCAACTGCTACTGATAGTGATTGAAATGATGAGAAAGTCAAATGGACTTCAGACAGCTCATTTTAAGGAAATAAAAAGGTTAGTGAAAATGAAGTGGGGCCAGCATTGTGGCTAAGTGGGTTAACGCCCTGGCCTGAAGCACTGGCATCCCCTATGGGTGCCAGTTCGAGATGTGGCTGCTCCACTTCTGATCCAGCTCTGTGCTATGGCCTGGGAAAGCAGTGAAAGATGGCCCAAATCCTTGGGACTCTCTACCTGCGTGGGAGACCTGGAAGAAGCTCCTGGCTCCTGGTTTCAGATCAGCGCAGCTCCGGCCGTTGCGGCCAATTGGGGAGTGAACCATCGGATGGAAGACCTCTCTCTCTCTCTCTCACTCTGCCTCTCCTCTCTCTGTGTAACTCTGACTTTCAAATAAATGAATGCATCCTTTAAAAAAAGAAAATGAAGTCAAATTGATTTTGTGAAATTGCTTAATATTTCAGTCAATTATGTAACATCTCTGAGAGTTAAATATGTAATATTTTTGCTTAGTCCAGCATGTAAGGGCTTAGATATTGTCTCTCCATTCTAACAAGTAAAAAGCTAATCCCCAGACTGAAACACATCAACTCCTCAAAGATTTCAACTTTGAAACTTCAACTTTCCCCCAAATTGGAGAGATGTATAGGTGAATACAGAGAATCACAACTTACAGAAGCAGAAACCCACTAGTAGGAACCTCTGCAAGACTAGTGCCAGGGCAGAACTTAAGGTGTAACTGAGGAATTCCAGGAGGATCATTAGGGAAAATTCTGAGATTTATAGCTGTAGCTATAGGGGAATCTCTACAGTTTTGTGAGTTTTATCTGTAGAACCTTCATCAGGTCTTCAAGCAAATACTGGAGTAAAAATCCATTTGCACTTCTGGCAGACAGAGAGGCAAAGGAACCATTTGCAATATGCCAGACCATTCTGTTCTTAACAAGGCCTGTTCTCAGGAGAAACTATTTTAACAGAGCCTAAGCTGTCAAGATTTTATCACAGTCTAACTGACCTGCAGGGAGGTAAGTAAACAAATCCATTCAGCTCTAGTCACCCAAGTGCTAGAAGTTGCTCTATTCCACTTAAAGCAAGGGTTAGCAGAGTAACTAAGAAGCACACATGAAATTCACTGTCCAGGGGTAAGGACTCACCAAAAGACAGAGAGATCTAATGATAGCATGATAGAACATCTTCCCACACCCAACCACTTCGTTATTAAGGGACTATTTAGCTAAGTTCTTTATACTAAGAGCATTAGGTCCACCTTTGAAAAAAAATTTCCAGGACTACTAGAAGGCAAGAACAGAACAAAACCAAACAACACAAATGCCTCACACTTGGACAGAATAAATGATTATCAAAACCAGAGTCAGAAATGGCAGGGATGCTGAAATTATCAGACTACAAATTATAAAGCAAACAAAAACTACTATGGTCAAGAACTCAGGGATTCAATTTAAAAAGCTGATAACATGCAAGAACTGATGGATAATGTATGTGGAAATGAAAACTCTGAATTTCAAAATCCTGGAGATCAAAAGCACTGCAACAGAAGAGGCTTTGATGGGCTCACTAGGAGAGCGGACATGGCAGATAAAAATCTCTAAACTTCACACTACAACAACAGAAGCAAACACTCTGACAGGAATTATACAATACTATAATTTTAATTATTTTATAACTACTTTAAAATGTATTTTATATGAGTAAAATTGAAATATTTTCATTTGATTATTATTTAATATTTCTTGTCTATTTTCCTGCTGGACTATGGTCTTTTTTATTTTTGAATGCTTTATTTAGTAGAACCATTAAAAATTTAAAGATAATATAAATTAAAATGCTATTTCAAAAAACAACAGCTTAAAAAATAAAGAAAATTCCAACACTAACAAAGAGGAGGGAAAGATTGAAAATCCACAGCAGATTATTCAAAAACTATGGGGCAATTATAAAAGGTTAACGTGTGTAATGGAAATATCAGAATGAGAAAAAAGAGATAGAAAAGAAATATTTGAAGCAATACTTACTACTAATTTGCCCTAAATTAATGTCAGACTCCAATCCATAGATCTAGGAAGCTCAAGGAACACAAAGCAGAAAAATGCCAGAATAAACTAAACTTAGACATGTCATATTCAAACTTCAGAACATCAGAGACAACACTTGAAAGAGCCAGAGGAATCAAACATTTTACCGACAGAAGGGAAAAGATAATAACAACAATATCTGAATTTTCATTGAAACCATATAAGCAAGAAGAATGTGGGGTGGAATACTAAAAGTGTTGAGAGAGAAAAATCTACCTACACAGAATTCTGTATGCTGTGAAATTATCCTCCAACAGTTAAGGAGAAATAAAGACTTTCTAAAACAAAAGTTGAAAGAATTTGTTACTAGTAGACCTTCCATGTGAGAAATGTTAAAAGAAGTCCTACAGAGAGAAAAAAAAAAAAATGACAGCGGTTGGAAACTTGGATCTGCATAGAGAGCAGGAGTATAGGAGAGGGCAGCCTCAGTAGTCACCTTCTGTGAACACACATGGCCCTCGCTCCTGAATTGCCATTTGTTGGTTTCTGCTTCCTCAGAGAGGCCGCAGGAGCTCTCCAGGCAATCATGAGTCCCTCAAACAAGTTGTCTTAAGAATTAAACTCAAGATTCCCAGTGTTCCTCCAGTCACTGATAAGTACAAGCAAGCCTTGGGAACTTACCATGACATTGTTTTTTTTTTTGTGTAGGAGGCCATTAGTTTGCTCCTTTATGGTATTTTTGAGTCAGCAAACAAAAGCAATTAAGTATTAGGTCTTTTTCATGTGTCCCTTCCTTGAGAATCCCAGATCTCTTTTCATTTCATTTTTTTTTTTCTTTGGACAGGCAGAGTGCACAGTGAGAGAGACAGAGAGAAAGGTCTTCCTTTTCCATTGCTTCACCCCACAATGGCCGCTGGGGCTGTTGCACCGGGCTGATCTGAAGCCAGGAGCCAGGAGCTTCTCCTGGTCTCCCATGTGGGTGCAGGCCCCAAGGACTTGGGCCATCCTCCACTGCACTCCCGGGCCACAGCAGAGAGCTGGACAGGAAGAAGAGCAACCAGGACAGAATCCGGCGCCCTGACCGGGACTAGAACCTGGGGTGCCGGCGCCACAGGAGGAGGATTAGCCTAGTGAGCCACAGCGCCAGTCCTCTTTTAATTTTTATGATAACTTTCAGGGAACACTTGAAGCTGAATAAGCTGGCCTCTTGAATACTGGTTAATTCCAATTCAGCAGCTTTTATGGGGCTGGTATCATGCTGGAGTCCAACATCTAAGGTTATTACCTTCAATATCTGCCTTGGTAATTCTTGGCTGTCAGGCTAATTTCGTAATATATAATCAAAACATACAATCAGCCAACTATTTCCATAGCTTTTGCGCCCATAGATCCAACTAATATTCAGAAGAAACTGCACATATACAGACTATCTTTGCCATTATTCCCTAAAATGTACATTATGAACTATTTACATAGTTTATATTTTATCATAGGTAATCCTGGTATAAGAATTACTACTAAGACAGGATGCCTCAATATGACCTATATATTGCTGTGCAATATTGAATAGGGCCCAGTGCTGAGTATAAATATTTTGAATATTAAATTTAACTAAAAGTTCTTTTATTATAATTGTATTTACTTTTAATTTACAATGTTATATATTGGCTTAAAATAAATCAAATAATCAAAGGAAAGATATAAACATGATAACATTTCAAAAAATTTTTTTTCTTTTACATTTTCAGCTTAGAATAATAAACCCAGGAGATACATATTTTAAAAATTCTTCTGTTGAACAAAGTTGTGGCCTGAGCAGTATCTTTCCTTTTTCTCTTCTAATTAGCATTAACATAGCAGCTTTCTTAAAGACGAAATTCCTCTTTTCCAGATTATCAAAATTGAAATGAGATAGTTCTGAATAAAGTAGGTTCAAGAATAACCACTGATCAATTTTTCACAGCGAACAGAAAAGCCACAGAAAATGCCCACACTTAATGTTTATGAAAACATTTCTTTGATATTCACTTACAACTTTTAGACTATAATACAATACAAAACATTTTTATTCATATATATTCCTCCAATGATTACCAAGGCACTATATTAGCTTCTTCGCTAGATCATCACAATTTTATTATCTAAGTGTATTATGCTGACAGGTAAAAGATGGAGGGGATCCTTATAGGATAAAGTTGTTAAGAGTTTTGAAATATGTAGACATAAAATTCTTGACATTAGACAGAGGGAGCACAGTGTTAAGAATTACAACTACTGGTTCCTAAATTCTCTGATGCATTCAATCTCTTCTGAGACCAGGCTTCATCATCTATACAAATATAATTATTCAATTTCATTCTATTCTCAATATATCAATAATGCCATGTCATCTATATGTTGTCACATATATTTATTCCAATTTTCCATAGGGTCTTTCATTTCTAATAGTCTGTATTATCATTGTAAAAAAACGAAAGCTTCAGTAATGTTCATTTGCTTAAGTGGGAAAGCTTTCATTTTTACTTTTACCTACTAGAACTGAGCAATAGATACACTATCTAGACCAACTAAAACATCAAATGATAAGCTATCTATGTGAAAACAATATGCCATATCATATGATTACAGTTTTAAATCCTTCTGCATTCCTCCAGCAAAAATGATTCTCAACATTTAGACTTAATGCACTCTTTCAGTAATTTGTACCTTGGCTCAAGCTGTTCCATTTGCCTACCTCCTCCTCAAGGCCGAATGATACTTCACAGTTTATTAAAAAGAGTTGATACATCACTTCTCACTCTCAATTTTCTCTGAATAGATTTAATCTAACCTTTAATTATGCTTTCATAAAACATTGCTCAAAACTATCTGAAGAGTCTTTCTTTGGCCTTACGATTAGGTAGAATTCTCTGCAATCTGAAATTTAGAGGATTAAAAAATCTGTCTTTAGCAGAGGAACAGAATACTTGGAACAGAGAAACATAAAATACAAGTTTCTTAATCTGAATTCTGGACAGTGTTTAAAATAAAGTATACATTTAGGTGTTGACACAATTGACAAACAAGTGTTTCAGAAAACTAATATGCTCTGTTTTCATTTCTAAAAGTCCAAAAAGTGAAGCCTGTATCAACTGTGATATAACCGTTTATCTTTTAATGTCTGAATCCATGTGCTAATTTTCCTCTAGTCTCTATGTACTGATCATCAGCTTTTATCTTTACACAGTAGAATCCCTTAAGAAACAAAAAGCAACTGTCTGTGAAATGATCATTCATTAAGTGTTAATATTAGGATATGTTGTCCTAGAAGTCTTGCTGTCCTATTTCTGAGACTCTGTGACCTTGTAAAAGTTACTTAATGTACCTGAGTCTTAAATGTCCCTATCTATCAATGAAGATAAATTATACTTAACTTATGGGCCTGAGGTGAGTAAAGTGCTTTGAACAAAGCCTAGCATGTGGTGAATGCTCCATAAATTTTAATCATCTTTTCCTTTTCTGCCTTACTCTCTTATATTTATTTTCTACTCTAATCTTCTCTTTTCTTGCTTCTTTCTCTCCTTCCTCTTACTAATCTTTGGTACCTAAAATGTACAACTTAGGATAGGCAGGATAATTCTCAAGTGGAGAAAAGAAGTTTGAGTCAATTAGACAAATACCACACCTAAGTAACTGGCCTTCCCTGAGGTTTGCAATGCTCCTCTGGTAGAAGTACCATGGTGCTGGGGTATGGATAGGACTCATCACATTCACGTGTCAGAAATTTACTCCACAATGCAACAATGGTGGGAGCTGACAACTAGTAAGAGGTGATTAGATCACAGAAAGCTATGGCCTTAAAAACAGATAACTGTCCTTTTAGAGTGAATGGGTATTTATTGAGGGAGGAGGTACTTTCAAGATCAAGTTCACCCTTCTCTTGCTCTCCCACTCTCACCCCAGACAGACTCGTTCTCCCCTTCTGCCCTGCCAGTCTTCTACTCACCAGAAACCAACACCTCCATTTTGGATTTTCCTAGCCCCCAGAACTGTAAGCAATAAATTTCTTTCATAAATAAATTACCCAGTCTTAGGTATTCTGTTTTAGCATCAAAAACAGAATAAGATACACAAAAAAAGCAAAGTGTTTAGAGTTAGAAATATATTAGTTTGAATCAGAATCCATCGTTCCTGATTTGGCTTATAACTACTGGCATTTTTCTCTTTCTATCTTAAATACTGGGATTCTACAAGTAGGAAATACAAACAACACATAACCTCCAAATGCCATTTTGAAAATAAAATGAAAATGTTTACTGTAGTATTTGGCAAATAGAACACTATGAGGTAAGTAACATTTCTCTGATAATTTTTCCCTCTGGCCATAACAAATCTAAAATACTAGAAAAAAATCCCAACTTCATGACATCCATGAAAAAATCATCACAAGAATGAGAGCATCAAGTGCACATGTAATTCGGTAAGTTCTTGTGTCTCCTTGTTACCAGTTGGCTTTGAAATGCAGTCTGATCAAGCCCAACACAATCAGTAAAGCAAGGGCCAAACGCATTTGTTCCTACATGATGTTTTGACTTTGTCCATGTGAGACCACTGATATTATGTCTCAAAAACTTTTGTCATTCTTTTTCAGAAAATGGAAAATAAAGGATTTTTAAACTACTTAATTATTGCTAAGTGATTACAAGTCATTTTGCGTAAATATATATCTTGGGATGACATTCTAGAAATATTTCATTTACTTCATAAAAGTAACTGTGGTAAATGTGACTACTTAATACACTTGATAGTGATGTCTGTTCATTTTAATAGATATAAGATAATAAAGATAAAGAAGAAACTTACTTTAAGATATATCTCTCAGAAATGACTTGGTGAGAATTCTAACAAAATAAATTGAATAAAATGAAAATTCCAGAAAAATAAACTCACAGTAAACTTTTAAAAATCTAAAGAAGCAAGCACATTGTTAAGCAAAGAGAATGATTTAACTCTTCATAAGATTTCTGGTTGAAAATACATGTTTAATGGATAATCTCTGATGTAAAAATTTCAAATTCAAACAACAATATATGAAAGTTCTACAAGAATAAAACATGCACTAGGAAGCTTTTACGTTCAGACTTATATTTGAAGATATAATGAAAATGTGATGTAAAAATATTAACTAAGAATGTGACAAATGCGAAAAATCCAGTATCTAAGAAAAAATAAAGGTAATCCAGTATATCTGAAAACATCTGACAGACTCTATTATTGAATATTTTATCTAGATAGAAAAAAATCAAAGTAAAAAACTTCACAAACCTTTTTATTCATTGGCATATAAAAGAAGTGGAAACACATTCCAATGTGAAAGATTACACAAAATATAAATAAAAACCATATAAAATGCAAGCACAATCATAGCTAAGTGTCAATACCTGAAAAACTATGTAAATAACACATTCATAATCCTTCAAAAGCAACTATTTCTAGTTGACAAAAGTCTAATCACAATTTATCTTTCTGACAAGTCCAAAAATCACATGCTGCTTTACTAGACTTAATATTTTATATTAAAAACAAAGTTATTAATATTTGTGCAATACATATATGGTATTCTAAAGTTTATATACGATACTCATTGGTGCTACCACGTTTAAGATATACACAAAAAACTGTTTTGAACTTACATATAAAAGTGTACTTAAGAAAATATTTATATGTGAGGTAATCCAATGTTATCCTCTATAATGCATATTATTAAAGAGCAATTATAGGATGCTCAAATATAATTCCCATTGATTACTGGTTCTAAGTGAATTTAATCTTTTTTATGAGGTTTAAGTTGTATGCCAAAATTCATACCAAATACAGCCAGAAATTCACTCTTCCTTTATTATAAGCAATCCTAAACAAGTATCCCTAAAAAGGATAACAATTTTAAAAAGATATTTAAACTTACCCCATTTAATGGATATGTTTTCCACCCTAGTTCTCCCAGTACAGTTGTTGTATCAAGTAACACAACTGAAATTAAATAGATAAAAAAGTGTATGAATTTTTCAATTAATGCAAAAAATTTTTAAAAATTAATTTTAGTTGTAACAAATGGTATTACTTTAAAATTTATGTACTTAATATTAACATGTAATTATAATAGTAAGTAATTATAAAATACATGACACTATAAGTTAATTTTTTTTAATTTTTTTTATTTAGTAAATATAAATTTCCAAAGTACAGTTTATGGATTGCAATGGCTCCCCCCCCCATAATTTTCCTCCCACTCGCACCCCTCCCATCTCCCACTCCCTCTCCTCTTCCATTCACATCAAGATTCATTTTCAATTATCTTTATATACAGAAGATAGATTTAGTATATATTAAGTAAAGATTTCATCAGTTTGCACCCACACAGAAACACAAAGTGTAAAATACTGCTTCAGTACTAGTTATAGCATTACTTCACATTGGACAACACACTAAGGACAGATCCCACATGAGAAGTAAGTACACAGTGACTCCTGTTGTTGACTTAACAATTTGACACTGTTGTTTATGGCGTCAGTAATCTCCCTAGGCTCTAGTCATGAGTTGCCAAGGCTATGGAAGCCTTTTGAGTTTGCCGACGACTTCCATCTTACTCCGACAGGGTCATAGTCAAAGTGGAAGTTCTCTCCTTCCTTCAGAGAAAGGTACCTCCTTCTTTGATGGCCCCGTTCTATAAGTTAATTTTTAAAGTATGCTGATTTGTATTTAACAATGCTAAATGAAACAGATAATTGAATAATAGAAATATCAAGGACAATTTTGTAATGAAATGGATATGTTGAGATTCGATGACTGTTTGCAGTCCTTGTCTTTTCGGTTGAGGAACAGTGTTTTTTCTTCAAGGTATTTGTTGAGCTCTTTATTTAGTGTAGAGTTAAACTTATGAGTATAAAATAAAGTGAAATTATATCTTTGTAAAAATTAAGAGTGGGAATAGGACAGGGAGGAGGAAGAAGGTTTGGAACAAGGGTGGGAGGGAAGGTCGGGTGGGAAATATCACTATGTACCTAAATCTATATATATGAAATACGTAAAACTTGTATACTTTAAATAATACTTAACAAATAATAAAAAAGCATTCGATTGTGAAAGAGACACAGAAACAGACAGAAAGAACTCTAATCCACTGGTTCACATGCCAAACACCCATAATGCCTGGAAATGGGCCAGGCTGAAGCTGGAGCCAGGAACTCAGTCCAGCTCTACCATGTGAGTGGCAGAGATTCAATTACATGAGCCATTACTTCTGCCTCCCCAGATCTGCATTAACAGGAAGCTAGGGTTAGGAGCTAGCACCGGGATTCACACCCAGGTACTCTGACCTGGGACTTAATTCATATCTAAACCACTAGGCTAAATGCTCAGTTTGAAAATTGTAATAACGTATTTTTAAAAACCTTCCCCCAACTTTCATATATAGTCTTCTTTACCATTTAAAAAAATCTGCTACAGTAGGCTTCAATATTTTAATTCTATTAAATGGCTTGATATATAATCAGTAAAATATGAAATAAATTATTTTGAATAAATCTACTATATTCAAAGGGTAGTATACATTTTACATATACAAAATCGTACACTTAATACTAAAAGATAGAAAAAAATAAAAACTCTTTCCTTCATCAAAAACAATTCACAGTCTTGTCAAAAAAGCAGAAATATAAATAATAAAAACATACTATGTTAACTTCTACAACAGGAAACCATTTAACACCCTAGAAATTAACACCCGTGGAGCCAGCACTGAGGCACAGGGCAACACTCACATCAAGTCCTGGCTTCTACATTTCTGATCCAGCTTCCTGCTAATGTGCCTGGGAAAGTAGCTGGGACCTCTGCCTCCATGTAGGAGACCAGCAAAAAGCTCCTGACTCCTGGCTTCTGCCTGGCCCAGCCTAAGGCTCTGCAGCCATTTCGGGAGTGAACTAGCAGATGGGAAGATGATTCTCTCTATCTCGCTCTTATTCTGACTGCCAAATAAATCTTTTACAAAAAGAAAAGAGTGCTGGGTTCTAGTCCCAGTTGCTCCTCTTCCAGTCCAGCTCTCTGCTGTGGCCTGGAAGGGCAGTGGAGGATGGCCCAAGTGCTTGGGCCCCTGCACCTACATGGCAGACCAGGAAAAAGCACCTGGCTCCTGGCTTCGGATCGGTGCAGCACGCCGACCGTAGTGGCCATTTGGGGGGTGAACCAACGGAAGGAAGACCTTTCTCTCTCTGTTTATAACTCTACCTGTCAAAAAAAAAAAAAAAAAAAAAAAGAAATTAACATCCTATAAATTAACTTAGTCTAAGGCAAATATATATTATATTTATAGGGCAAAGTCTGGCAGGACATTACAAAGAAAATGCAAATTCAGTTAGGCTAAGCCCAGAGGACCTTTAGTAAGATGAAGTATTTTTTAAAAAGATTTACTTATTTATTTGAAAGGCAGAGTGAAAAAGAAAGAGGGAGAGAGAAAAAGAGATCTTCCATGTGCTGGTTCACTCCCCCATAGCTACAGTATCCAAGGCTGGGCCAGTCTGAAAGCCAGGAAACAGGAACTCAACCCCTGGTCTCCCACATGGATAACAGTGACCCAAGCACTTGGGCCATCCTCCGCTGCCTTCTCACAAACATTAGCAAGAAGCCAGACTGGAAGTGAAGCAGCCAGGACTTCAATCTACTCTAACACGGGATGCCAGTATTACATATTAACCCACTGTACCACAATTCTGGCCCCTACTGAACAATTTTTAAAGGAGAGAAAACAATAAAATGAATCCTTATATACACATCACCAACTTCAATGATCAACCAATTTTTAGCCAATCTTGTTTCATCTACACGTTTACTTATAATGCAAGTTTTCTCTGCAGCCAATCCAGTAATCATATTAATTTGATCTGTCAAAATTTTAATTTTTCTGACATATTCTTCTAAAATAAAAATGTCTTAAATCAATATATACAATAATTCCTCAATGTCACCAAATGGCACATCAATGTTTAATATTCTTCAGTGTCTCTACTTAGTAGATAATCAGGACACAAGTAAAGTTTATACATGACAATAAGATGGTTTTCCTCGTTTACTTTTTGTTTCTTTGTTTAAGTCTATAGGTTCCCCCGTTACATTTTCAGTTAGATTTAATAAAGTGTTTTTTTTTACCTAGAATACAACTATTTTTAAATTTATATTTCTATATATTGTGAAAATCCCTTAAATAACCATAGCCACAATCAAGCTATAGAACATTTTTTTTAAAAATTTATTTATTTATTTGAAAGTCAGAGTTACACAGAGAGGAGAGGCAGAGAGAGAGAGAGAGAGAGAGAGAGAGAGAGAGAGAGAGAGAGGGAGGGAGGGAGGGAGGGGTCCTCCATCTGCTGGTTCACTCCCCAAACAGCCGCAATGGCCAGAGCTGCGCAATCCAAAGCCAGGAGCTTCTTCCGGGTCTCCCACACGGGTGCAGGGGCCCAAGTCCTTGGGCCACCTTCTGCTTTCCCAGGCCACAGCAGAGAGCTGGATCAAAAGTGGAGCAGCTGGGGCTTGAACTGGTGCCCATATGGGATGCCAGCACTTCAGGCCAGGGCATTAACCCGCTGCACCACAGCACTGGCCCCCAAGCTATAGAATATTTCAATCACTCCAAAAGAATTCCTGTGTGCCTAACAGTGAATCCCTTTCCCACTTCACCCCCTGTCCAACTACTAATCTTATAGCTGACCCCTATAGTTTCTCCTTTTCCAGAATCTGAAATGAACGAAATCATGTAAGATGTGAACCTTATTTTTCACTTAAGCATACAGCATTTGAGACCCACATAAAACAATACTGTTTCTTTTCATTGCTGAAAAATACTTCACTATATATAATTCCATATCTGATGGGCTTTATGGCCAGGTAGTAATGTTAAATATACATGAAGTTATTATAAACTTTTATGCAATGTTATTGTTCATTAATATAAGGAGAACAGATTTCATCTATATCATAGATACAATTCCATATAAATCGATGCTTTCATTTCTCTGGGAAAAATACATACAACCAGGATAACTAGATTGGGAATTATTTTTAAGAAACTTTAAACTTGGCCGGCGCCGCGGCTCACTAGGCTAATCCTCCGCCTAGCGGCGCCGGCACACCGGGTTCTAGTCCCGGTTGGGGCGCCGGATTCTGTCCCGGTTGCCCCTCTTCCAGGCCAGCCCTCTGCTGTGGCCAGGGAGTGCAGTGGAGGATGGCCCAGGTGCTTGGGCCCTGCACCCCATGGGAGACCAGGAAAAGCACCTGGCTCCTGGCTCCTGCCATCGGATCAGCGCGGTGCGCCGGCCGCAGCGCGCCGGCCGCGGCGGCCATTGGAGGGTGAACCAACGGCAAAGGAAGACCTTTCTCTCTGTCTCTCTCTCTCACTGTCCACTCTGCCTGTCAAAAAAAAATAAAAAAAAAAAAAAAAAAAAAAGAAACTTTAAACTTGATTCCAAAATGGCTATGAAAGAGAGAGACAGACAGAAAGGTCTTCCTTTACCATTGGTTCACCCTCCAATGGCCGCCGCGGCCGGGGCGCTGCGGCCAGCGCATCGCGCTGATCCGAAGGCAGGAGCCAGGTGCTTCACCTGGTCTCCCATGCGGGTGCAGGGCCCCAAGGACTTGGGCCATTCTCCACTGCACTCCCGGACATAGCACAGAGCTGGCCTGGAAGAGGGGCAACTGGGGTGCCGGTGCCACAGGCGAAGGATTAGCGTATTGAGCCGCGGCGCCGGCCAGTACTGTGGTTTTTAAAAAACATTCTAAGGGCTGGCACTGTGGCATACTGGGAAAAGTTGCCACCTACCGTGCCAGCATCCCATATGGGATCCAGCTCTCTGCTATGGCCTGGGAAAGCAGTAGAAGATGGTGCAAGTCCTTGGGCCCCTGTACCGGTGTGGGAGACCCAGAAGAAGCACCTGGCTCCTGGCTTTGGATCAATCCAGCTCCAGCTGTTGAGGCCATTTGGGGAGTGAACTAGGGGACAGAAGACCTGTCTCTCTCTTTCTGTCTCTGCCTCTCTGTAACTCTGACATTCTAATAAACAAACAAGTAAATCTTTAAAAGAAAAAAGCATTCTAACAGGTATACAATATTATCTACTTTTTGTTTTAATATCATTTGCCTCAATGACTAACCAGCTATCTTTTTCACTACTTAAATTTGATTTATTAAAGAAAAATAAAAAAACTACATTGTTTTGTACTACAGCCTAGATTTTCCTGATTATGGAGTATTACTGAATCTGCTTCCCCATTTCCTGTATTTGCTTTGGTGATTACACGTAGTGACTTGATCACACCTAGTTTCCATTTTGTTTTTCTCTTTGTGTAAGACAAAACTAATAGTTCTTCATGGTCCTTATACCAGAAAACAGGGAAGAAGGCATTGTCTACAATGGACATGTTAAAAACCATCAGCAACCAATTTGCAACTTCCACTAGCAAAAAAAAAAAAAAAATGAATAATTTGACCATATACACAGTGCTTGAGTACAAGAGACTGCAGCATTTAAATGTGTTTAAATCTACGAATTCATAGTGATAAACTGTAGTGATTGTAAATTTTTAAAGATTGTTAGAAAAGTACTATGGTTAAAGCTTGTAAATAAACTGAAAAAATATTTTTTCTTTATATAAGCTACTGCTGAATAACCAAATCGTTAATGAACAGACATTTCTCTTATAGAAATACTCCAGTTAATAAATGAAGAATGACCAAATTAGGCTACACCATTTGCTACTACTAATGAATTAATATATTTTGCTAACGGTTTTCCATGGCTGCTAACGTCACAAAGAGGAATAAAAGGAAACATAACTGGCTATAGTTTTTTTTTTTAAGTTTAATTCACTCCACATTAACAAACAATTCTAACAAACATAGAAGTAACAGAAGTAATAGAAAGTACAATAAGGATAATACAAACACACAGTAAGACATCTGGGTTCAGTTAGTTGTCACCAATCAGGGAGAACATATGATATTTGTCCCTTTGGGACTGGCTTAATTCACTCAGCATGATGTTTTCCAAATTCCTCCATCTTGTTGCAAATGACTGGGTTTCGTTGTTTTTTACTGCTGTATAGTATTCTATAGAGTACATGTCCCATAATTTCTTTATCCAGTCTACTGTTGATGGGCATTTGGGTTGGTTCCAGGTCTTAGCTATTGTGAATTGAGCTGCAATAAACATTAATGTGCAGACAGCTTGTTTGTTTGCCAATTTAATTTCCTTTGGGTAAATTCCAAGGAGTGGGATGGCTGGGTTGAATGGTAGGGTTATCTTCAGGTTTCTGAGGAATCTCCAGACTGACTTCCATAGTGGCTTAACCAGTTTGCATTCACACCAACAGTGGGTTAGTGTCCCTTTTCCCCACATCCTCCACAGCATTTATTGTTGGTAGATTTCTGAATGTGAGCCATTCTAACTGGGGTGAGGTGGAACCTCATTGTGGTTTTGATTTGCATTTCCCTGATTGCTAGTGACCTTGAACATTTTTTCATGTGCCTGTTGGCCATTTGGATTTCCTCTTTTGAAAAATGTCTATTGAGGTCCTTGGCCCATCTCTTAAGTGGGTTGTTTGTTTTGATGTTGTGGAGTTTCTTGATTTCTTTGTAGATTCTGGTTACCAACCCTTTATCAGTTGCATAGTTTGCAAATATATTTTCCCATTCTGTCGGTTGTCTCTTCACTTTCCTGACTGTTTCTTTTGAAGTACAGAAACTTCTCAATTTGATGCAATCCCAAATGTTAATTTTGGCTTTGACTGCCTGTGCTTCTGGGGTGTTTTCCAAGAAGTCATTGCCGGTACCTATATCTTGAAGGGTTTTTCCAATGCTCTCTAATAATTTGATGGTGTCAGGTCGTAGATTTAAGTCTTTAATCCATGTTGAGTGGATTTTTAACTGAGCACCATAGGGGAAACTTGTTGAAGTGAAATGGACACTGTGAGAAACAGTGACTTGATCAGCTCTTGTCCTGACGGTTGATGTACAATGTAATACTTTATCCATTTTAGTATTTTTTTTTTGTTCTAAAACCATTGGTTGAACTCTGTAATTAACATACAATTATTCTTAGGTGTTTAAATTTTAACTGAAAAGTGATCCCTGTTAGGAGTTTGGAAAACATTATGTTGAGTGAAATAAGCCAATCCCAAAGGGACAAATACCACTTGTTCTCCTTGATAGGTGACAACTAACTGAGCACCAAAAAGGAAACCTGTTAAAGTGAAATGAACACTATGAGAAATGGTGACTTGATCAGCCCTCACCGCGACTGTTGATGAGCAGCTTAATATGTTATCCCTCTTAGTATTTTTTTTGTTTGTTCTACATAATACTTTTGGTTGAATACTGCAATCAATACACAATTCTTCTTAAGTGCTGAAACAACTGAAAAGTGATTGCTGTTAAATATAAGAGTGGGAACAAGAGAGGGAAGAGATGTGCAATTCGGGACATGCTCAAGCTGACTTACCTCAAATGGTAGAGTTAGAAACATACCAGGGGATTCGAATTCAATCCCTTCGAGGTGGCATGTACCAATGCCATCTCACTAGTCCCAGTGATCAATTTCTGTTCACAATTGATCATAATGATAGGACTAAGAACCAAAGGGATCACATAAACAAGAATAGTGTCTGCAAATACTAGCTGATAGAATCAAAAAGGGAGAGAATGGTCCAACATGGGAAGTGAGATACACAGCAGACCCATAGAATGGCAAATGTCCTAACAGCACTCTGGCCTCAGAATCTGCCCTTAAGGCATGTGGATCTGGCTGAAATGCCCATGAGAGTATTTCAGGCATGGAAAGCCAAGACACTCTGGGGGAAAAAAACACCTAAATGAAAGATCTCCGCGAGTGAGATCCCAGTGGAAAGAACGGGCCATCAAAGAAGGAGGTACCTTTCTCTGAAGGGAGGAGAGAACTTCCACTTTGACCATGGCCTTGTCTAAAAATTATCAGAGTCAGTGAACCCAGGGGGCTTCCATAGCCTTGGCAGCTCATGACAAGAGCCTAGGTTGATTACTGATGCCATAAACAAGAGTGTCAATTTGTTAAGTCAACAACAGGAGTCACTGTGCACTTACTCCTCATGTAGGATCTCTGTCCTTAGTGTGCTGTACATTGAGATTTAATGCTATAACTAGTACTCAAACAGTATTTTTCACTTTATGTTATTGTGTGGGAGCAAACTGTTGAAATCTTTACTTAATGTATGCTAAACTGATCTTCTGTATATAAAGAAAATCAAAAATGAATCTTGACGTGAATGGAAGGGGAGAGGGAGTGGATAAGGGGAGGGTTGCGGGTTGGAGGGACGTTATGGGGGGGGGGAAGTCATTGTAATCAATATTCTGTACTTTGGAAATTTATATCCATTAAATAAAAGTTAAAAAAAAGAGTTCTGGGTTCATTCCGTGTTATAGAATTAACCACACATATTTCAGAAAAGATTGAAAACATATTATTATAACAAATAGTCAAAGACATAGCCTAGCATCCATCAAAAATCATGCAGTAACTAACTGGATCAGCAAGTTCATGACTAACTGACTACTTCAGAGGAAACAGATGGTCACTGATGTGCTCCACCCTGGCAAGGCAACTGTGCCAAAGACAGAAATACGTGGCTAGCCAAACCTACAAGACGACTCTTGAAGTCATCTTCTTATTTGGATTGAGCACTCATTTTAGTGGTGGCAAGACAACGGGCTTTGGCATGATTTATGATTCCTTGGATTATGCTAAGAAAAATGAACCCAAATATAGACTTGCAAGACATGACTTGTATAAGACAAATAAGATCTCAAGGAAACAGCAAAAGGAGCATAAGGACAGGATGAAGAAGGTCAGGGGAACTGCCAAGGCCAGTGTTGGTGCTGGCAAAAAGCAGAAGTAAAGATTTTGCAGTGACTTTATCTACGGTGATTGTGTGATTTTTTTATGGGAATTAATAAATTGCAAAAACTTTAAAAAAAAAACCCTAATCTTATCATCCGTTAAAAATTCTTTTTATTTTCGGTGTATACTATCCAAAATAATTCAGAAGTATGTATAATCATAATATACATTTCTGTACCCAAAAATTAATATTATCTAGCAAATTTATATTTTTTTTTATCCTTCAAATCAGTTTTAATTCTCTGAAGGGACAGGACACCAAAGATTAGTTTTTTACAGATGGCCAATAGCCTACAGTGGGGACCTAATGCCCATCCCTATCATATCACTTGTAACATTGTAAATTGCATTACTCTTACTGCCTTCACCATTTGGAAAAATGACAATACTAACTCAAAGTCACCGTAGTAGAGACCTTTAATACACTCCAAATTGTCCTAGCAATATTTCTTTCCCCTTCTAAACATATCCTTATTTAATCACTCTTCTTGTTAATGATCTAACAAGTTATGTGAATAAAAATAACTTTGACAAGGACCTAAATTGCATTAATGGTGGGGTCAATGTTGTAGAGCAGTGGGCTAAGTTGCCACCTATGATGCCAGCATCACATAGACCAGTGCCAGGACTTGAAGCTGATAAAGTCTCAGCTTCTCCACTTCCCATCCATCTCCCTGCTAGGGAAGCAGCAGGTGATGGCCCAAGTACTTGGGCCTCTGCCACCCAAATGGGAGACTGGAACAGAGTTCCAGGCTTCCAACTTCAGCCTAGTCTACCACCAATCATTGCCACCATTTGGGTAGAGAACCAGCAGAAAAAGAATCAGTCTCTCTTCCTTTTGAAAGAAACTAATTCTTTAAAAAAATCCTTTAACATTATTGCTGTGTAGAGTACATCTAAAATTTTAATGGTTCATGATCATATTTTCATTTTTTTAAAAGATTTTATTTATTTATTTGACAGGCAAGTTACAGAGAGAAGGATAGGGGTCTTCTATCTGCTGGTTCACTCCTCAAATGGCTGCAATGGCCAAAGTTGAGCTGGTGCAAAGCCAGGAACCAGAAGCTTCTTCTGAGTCTCCCACATGAGTGCAGGGGCTCAAACACTTGGGTTATCCTCTAACTGCTTTCCCAGGCCATAGCAGAGAGATAGATCAGAAGAGGAGCAGCCAGGACACAAACTGTTACCCATATGGGATGCTGGTGCCAGAGGCAGAGGCTTAGCTTACTATGCCACAATGCCAGATCCCATATTTTCATTCTAATCTGCTTTACTGAATTATAATTGACATATACCAGCACATATTTAATGTATACAATTTGATGAGCTTCAACACATACATACACCCATAAACCTCACCATAATCAAGATAGTAAATATAGTCACCACTTCCTTCCTGCACTTTTGTGTCTTGATTTTTGTTTTGAGGGGATGCTTTTCTGCATGGGATATAAACACTTAACAAGAGAGCTGGGGTAACCAACAGAGTACCTAAAATGTAATGTATTGTGAAAAAACATTTTGAGATTTGATGATTGTTTAAAGCCCTTGTCTCTGTTGTTGAGGACTGGTATTTTTTTCCTTCATATTATTTATTGAATTGTTTACTTAGTATAGAGTTAAACTTATGAATATAAAGTGTACTGAAAATAGAGCTTTGTAAAAATTAAGAGGAGGAATAGGAGAGAAAGGAGAAAGAAAGGATTTGAACATGGGCTGGAGAGCGGTAAGATGGGAAGTATCACTATGTTCCTAATTCTGTATATATGAAATACATGAAACTTGTATACCTTAAATAATTTTTTTTTAAAAAGTACAAAAAAAGAGAACTACTCTCTTAAAAAAATTTTAAGTGCAAAACATAGTACTGCTAACTACAAGCACTAGGCTGGAGAGCAGATCTCTAGAATTTACTCATCGAACATAACTGTAACTTTTAGCCAGTGAACAAACAGCTCACTATTTCCTCCACAACCATCTGCTCCCATGCCTGGCAATCAACATTTTAGTCTCTGTGTCTCAGTCTATTTCAGATACCTCATCCAAATGAACTTATGTAGTACATTTCCTTCTGTGACTTGCTTCTTTCACTCAGCATGTCATTGAGTTCATGTGTGTTGTGCATTTTCTTCATTTTGAAGGATGAACAATATTCCACTGTATATACAGATGATAATTTCTTCACCCATTTATCTGTGGATGGACATTCAAGTTGTTTCAATGTCTTGGCTTTCATGAATAAGTGAAGAGCATAGATACCCTCAACATGCAGCTTTCAAAATTTTTGGATATATATTAAAAATGGAATTTTCAGACCATATAATAGTACTATTTTTTTAGGAACTTCTACATTATTTTCCATAATGGCTATATCAATTTACATTCCCTCAAATGGCACAGGTCACTTTTCTATATATTCTCACCAATACCAACTATCTTGACTTTTGATAACAGCAATCCTAGCAGGTACGAGCTGATACATCACTGTGGTATTGACTTGTATTTACCTGGTAATTAGTGCTGTTGAACATATTTTTATATTTTGGCCATTTGTAAGTCTTTTTTGGGGAAAGTCTATTCAGGTCATTTGCCCATTTTTATTCAGTAGTTTTTCTGTCCTATTGAGTTAAATAAGTTCCTTATATATTTTGGATAGTAACTACATTTTTAAAAATATGTTATTTGTAGATGAGAAAACTGAAGTTAACATAATTTTCTTTGCCATCACAAAGTGATAGATTTAGATTCCAAATACAGAGACTGATTCTCAAGTGCCCAACTATAACCCTTTAAAAAAAAATCTTTCTGCCGGCGCCGTGGCTCAATAGGCTAATCCTCCACCTTGCGGCGCCGGCACACCGGGTTCTAGTCCCGGTCGGGGCGCCGGATTCTGTCCCGGTTGCCCCTCTTCCAGGCCAGCTCTCTGCTATGGCCAGGGAGTGCAGTGGAGGATGGCCCAGGTGCTTGGGCCCTGCACCCCATGGGAGACCAGGAAAAGCACCTGGATCCTGGCTCCTGCCATCGGATCAGCGCGGTGCGCCGGCTGCAGCGGCGGCCATTGGAGGGTGAACCAACGGCAAAGGAAGACCTTTCTCTCTCTGTCTCTCTCTCACTGTCCACTCTGCCTGTCAAAAAAAAAAAAAATCTTTCTTTATCTACCATCCCACTCCTGGAAATATACTCAAAAAATATGAAACCAGCACATGAAAGTTATCTGTACTCCCATATTTATAGCAGCTCAATTCACAATAGCTAAGATATGGAACCGACCTATATGTCCATCATCTGATGACTGGATCAAGGAAATGTGGTAAATATACATGACAGAATACTGCTCAGCCATGAAAAAGAATGAAATTCTGTCTTTTGCAACAAAATAGATGCAACTGAAGACCACTATCTTAGTGAAATAAGCCAGACCCCAAAAAGACAAAAATATATGTTTTCTCTGATTTGTGATAGCTAATACATAGAGAATAAAAAGAAAGACTGAATGCAAAAAAAAGTGAAATTGACATCTTGTGATCTGATTGTTGTTTATAACCCTTGTCTGTATCCCAACAGAACAGTGGTCTATTTTTCACATGTTCCACTATATATAGTGGAACATTAAGCCTGTGATTATAAAGCAAATTGAAAATACATTACTGAAAAATTTAAAGAAAAAAGGAATGAAGGAGGAGAGTAAGAAGTATCATTATATTCTTAGAATTGTATCTATGAAATACGTGCAATCTTTTCTCTTCATATTAATGACTACAATCTTAAAAAAATCACATGCAAAACTGCGTTATTTGTATTCTTTTTGTTTTTGTCAATGTATAAAAATTAGAATTTCTTTTGTTAATGTTAAATCACTATAATTTTTACACTATTCTCAATAAATATTTCAATGGAAAACTTAGTACTACCATCAGCAAATCATGAGATTCACATCAAAGGGTTTATTGCAGCACAATGTTAAAAAATCCTTAATAGTATTTAAGTCCATTGGCAGGTATTTTCTTTTCATAAGTTACTTAGAGAAACTGTGGCTAGTTATGTAATGGATGTATTATTCTAAAATATATTCAGGCTGCTTTGTTTTTGACACTCATTCATTTCAAAACAAAAATGGAAAATATATATGTTCCTACAACAGTGCAGATGTTCAGAAATCATTTTTCTGTTTCCTAACAGCTTCCAGAAACAAGATTCATTGTAATGGCTTGTTTTCATTAAATCACAATCATGTCTTTTATAAATATTTGAGAACAAATTTCAAATTTGCATTTCAGACAAAGAAAGATACATTAATATAAAATAAAATATGATTTCTGAGCTTTACATATCATTTTATTCTGCAAATTTTCTAATCTTATCATCGGTTTCATATAAAGACCCCCACAAATTCAAATTTTCTAGATAGACTAATTACATAGAACCTAGCAAGGTGAGAGCTCCTCCTGCTGGCTTTAAACAAAAGTTATCCAGTCTTTACAAGAGTAGAAAATATCGTAAAGCCAGTATGAAGAAAAAAACATTATATCAACATTAATTTTAGTAAAAAGATAACATTTTTTATTTTAAAATTTAACAACAATGTTTTAGTAATGTAAACATACTTAAATAGTACAAATGAAAATATAATTATTCATGTCACAATAATTGAGAAATTAGGTAAACCACAAACAGGCTAATGGTATAAAAATGAAGTTGTAAAAATATGTATTTTGTTTAATAAGCTACATAATGCATAAATTATATTTATAAAATGAAAAAAATTTTCTATTAAGTTAAAAATCTTTCAGCATGTTATATTTACCTCTAAAAATCATTTAATTTATTAGTGTTTTTTTACTCAACATTTTAGAATTTATAAGACAATTTTATTGTCTTGTAAACCACAATATCAAATGATAATGGCAAGTTTGATAGTACTGATTAAATATGAAAGTACTGAGTACCTAAGATGAAAAGCTTAATGTTAATTTCTTGCCTCTGAATAATTTATCAAGTCTTCACCTATATACTTTTTTTTAACTTTTATTTAGCAAATATAAATTTCCAAAGTACAGTTCATGGATTACAATGGCTTTTTTCCCCCCATAACTTCCCTCCCACCTGCAACCCTCCCAACTCCTGCTCCCTCTCCCATTCCATTCACATCAAGATTCATTTTCAATTCTCTTTATATACAGAAGATTGATTTGGTATATGCTAAGTAAAGATTTCAACAGTTTGTACCCACACAGAACATAAAGTGCTAAATACTGTTTAAGTACTAGTTATAGCATTAAATCACAATGAACAGCACATTAAGGACAGAGATCCTACATGTGCACAGTGACTTCTGTTGCTGACTTAACAAATTGACACTCTTGTTTATGGCGTCAGTAATCTCCCTAGGCTCTTGTCATGAGTTGCCAAGGTTATGGAAGCCTTTTGAGTTTACCAACTCCGATCTTATTTAGACAAGGTCATAGTCAAAGTGGAGGTTCATTCCTCCCTTCAGAGGAAGGTACCTCCTTCTTTGATGGCCCATTCTTTCCACTGGGATCTCACTTGCAGAGATCTTTGATTTAGGGTTGGTGGTGGTGGTGGTTGTTGTTGTTGGTTTTTTTTTTTTTTTTTTTTTTTTTTTTTTTTGCCAGAGTGTCTTGGCTTTCCATGCCTAAAATACTCTCATGGGCTCTTCAGCCAGATCCGAATGCCTTAAGGGCTGATTCTGAGGCCAGAGTGTTGTTTAGAACATCTGACATTCTATGAGTCTGCTGTGTATCCCACCTATATACTTTTTAGTAAATTTAAAAGATATTAGTATTAAAACAATTAGTATATCTATTCATAATAAACATTATTCAAAAATTTCAATGAAAATATGAGAAAACAATGCATTTTATTTCAAATATTTGCACCAAAATATACTATTTTGAATAATTAAACAAGAAAGAGGTAAACAAACTATGTAGTTATTCTTCTTTAAAATTTTATTTTTATTTGAAAGACAGACAGATGGACTGCAGGTTCCCTCCCCAAATGCCTGCAACAGCCAACACTGGGCCAGGTTGAAAACAAGACCTCCCTGTAAAATGTGATCTCCGAATTGGATGGCTGAGACCCAAGTATTTGAGCTACCACCTGCTGCCTCTGCCTGTCAAAAAAATAAAAATAAAAATAAAATAGAAAGAAGCTGGATCAACAGCAGATTAGCAAGGACTTGAACTAGGGCCCTTCTGGGATCTTATAGAGGAGTGCAAGCATCCTAATTGGTGCCTTAATCTGCTGTGCGTAACAACTCCATCCCCTCATTCTTTCAGAACAATTTTATTCTAAGAATTCAAGATAGGGTTGGGCATTGTGGTACAGCATGTTAAATCACCACTTGGGAAGCCTCAATCCTTTATCAAATTGTTGGTTCAAGTTCTGGCTCCTGCACTTCCAATCCAGCTCCCTGCTAATGTGCCTAGGAAAGCAGTGAAAGATGAATGAAGTACTTGAGTTTCTGCCACTCACATGGGAGAAGTGGCTGGAGCTGCTGGCTCTTGGTTTCAGCTGGTGCAGCCCCAGTTGGGTAGTCAACCAGGATGGAAGATCTCTCTCTCTCTCTCTCTTCCTCTCCCTCATTATCTCCCTCTCCCTCTCCCTCTCTCTCTCTTCTCTGTGACTGCCTTTCAAGTAAATAAATCAATCTTTTAAAAAGTTCAAAAAATGCAAGAGAATTAAGCCTAACATTTTTCACTATTTTTGAAAGTTCACACAATCGTATACACAGGTCTACAAACTTTCTCTAACACACTTCATGCAAAACAAAGCAAACATTTGTTTAACTTGAACCATTCCACTTAAGAGCCTTTAAAGCACAGCAAAATCAGTTCATAAGTTACTTAGAAACAACAAAGCCGTAAAGGCTTATGATAGTACTATGAGCCATTAACTGTGACACAATGTATCATCTCTATAACTCTAAAAAAAACAAGAAAACAAAGGAAATACTTGCCACATCATGACCACATAGAGCTAGAGAATATCTCAAGCTATAGTCATATAAACAAACATGCACTTTCACACGTTAAATTTTAGAAATTATTCTATTTGAGTGTGGTACTATTTAGTTGTTTTAAACTGACATTCAGGTAATCAAGTCAATTCACTTTTGACAAAATTGTATTTTTCTGATTGGCTAAAAAGCAAAATTTTTGACTTCTAAATCAGTATACCACTATGCGTATCTACCATGACACAGAATTGCAATCAATATTTAATTCCAAAAAAATCTAACAAAAATTGCTTTAAATAATTATAGGATTATTAGTGTTTACCTCTGCCATGTCTCTCTCTGCAACAGTATTATTTGTAAGGCAACATCTTCCAAAAGGATCAACCCTTCTTAAAAACAATGAAACTACTTTTATCTAGAAACTAAGATCAATACTTGTTTATTAGGTGTGCCTACAGAATTTTGTGTGGTTGTTCTTATTGCTGTTGTTGCTTGTTTTCTTTTTTTAATATATGTTATCTTATTGATTAATTGAACTATGCCAGAATGTTTGGTGATCCTAATTAGAAATAATATAAACATATGAAGTTCAGTAACTTTCTCAAATTAGAGAATAAACTCAAATCTAGAATTTTTGAACTCATATCCTTCAGTTTTCTACTCTAGCAGCAAATGATCTATTTCAAAAAACATGTCTCAGTACTGTCTGGAAAACATCACTCTTTGTAAGCTCTCATAGAAAAACAAGTTATAAAAAAGTGATTTTCCTTAACTATTACATTAAGAAGAAGAGGCAAAAAATTCGAACTATTTAATATTCCACTTAATGAACCTACTTTGAAGATAATTCAAATGAACAAGTTTGCTATGATTTAATAGAAAAGTTACATTATAGAGCAAAAACTGCTACTGAATATTATCCAAACATGAATGATTAATAATTGATTAAAATATAACTAGCACTTCCCCATTTCACTCTATCCAAGAATTTCTAGCTTTTTATCCAGCTTGACACAGCTTTTTTTTTGCTTCTGCTTTACAGTCCTTTCTAAAACCTGCCATTATCAGGGCTTACTATAGAGGCCAAAGCAGAACCCAAACGTGGATCTGATCTATCACAAGAATATAAAACTATAGGTTCACTCCTGAGCTTCTGAGCAAAGTCATTAAGACTTATTAAGAAGTCACCTCAGACTCTGTGCTTTCCCATCAAGTTGTCACCTTGAAAGTTAAAAAATAATAAAAGCAAATTTAGCATTTTATTAATTATTAAGAAAACATAATTCTTCCATTTACATCTTTAGCATCTGACCAACAAATAAATAAGGATCTCCATGTTGACCTGGATTCTTTAAAACTGTTTGGATTGTACTGAGTTTAGATAGACATAAAGCAGTATTTGACTCTGGTCTTAGATTTCCACACTTGTAATATCTTTAATAAACATTGTGAGTTTCTGATTTTTCACACAGAGTGCCCTATTTAGCCCAAATCATTGAATCAACTCCCTACCCCTTTCCATTACTTCTACATCATCAAAGACGCTTCCTATCTTTCTAGCTATTTTTGTACTTACATTCCCCACTAGTCAGTTTTTAGACACTTCTCATTTTTTTGGTTGGAAGAATATTATGAAACTGAAGGCCAAAAAATACACTTAATCATTGTTTTTGTAGCTATAGCTATAAAAAAAGAGCCTATGACAACTGAATTCAAAGTCTTATCAACAATATAATGTCCAGTTCAATGCAACACCTTGGTTATGTATTGACATGGGTCTAAAAATACTACTACTGGAATCTTCACTTCAAAAAAAAAAAAAAAAGCAATAGTGCTTTCTATTCAGAAGGAAAAATAACTTACTTGAATGTAGGAAAAAATATTTGAGTAAAATTCAGTCTTTTTTTCTTTGAAAATAGAAGAAAAAATTTTATAAGTTTTTTATTCTCCTCTATTACATATACAGAGAAATAACAGAAAAAATATAACTTCCCTCGCTCAGACATATGGAGATAAAAATGTTACTTAATTTACCTTATATATTTGATGTTATTTCAACAGTTACTGGGTCTCTGCTATATTAAAAACTTTATATTAGGCACTGTAGGATTAGACAGACTATAAAATACAATGTCTACCTTCAAGGAATATTGGTTGTCATTTTATCACTAGCACAAGGAGGATTTTTGTGTCAACTCACATGTCAAAGTATATTCAAACATGCAAATAGCAAAACAGATTAAAATGCCCTTATTTAGAAGGTGCAGGCAGGGAAATGGTACAGCTATTTAGCAGACTATGTAGAATTAAATTGCTATTCTAAAGGGGCAGACATTCAATATCACATCATCAACATCACCATCAAAATTGTCAGTAATTGGACCACTTATCTCAGTGTCTATGGAAGTGCCAAGGACTGGTTAAATTGCAGAAATGCATCCCAGTAAGTCATCAGGAATCAAAGTAATAATTCTCTACCTGTAAAATAGTCTCCAAAATAATCCCAAATATAAGGCATGTCTGCTAAATTTGTCAGGGAAAGAGAGTCTTTTAAATAGGGAGATTTCACATGAATTAAACATTATCAGAAGCAAACATTTTTCTAATCTAAGCTTCAGTCATTAGAAGAAGAAATTGCCAAGTTAAAAAAATCTTAGCTATGTTGTCATAATTTTGAAATACAGACTAAATAACTTTGAAAGAGTTTATACACTGAAATCATGGCTAAATTAATATATCACAATTATCAATATTCTTTAAATAAAAGTTAGTTCTGGGATAAGCATTTAACCTAGTGGTTAACATGCCAGTTATGATGTGTACATCCTAACCTGACTCCAACTTCCTAGTAATGCAGGCCCTAAGAGACAACATGATACCTCAAGTGATTGGGTTCCTATAACCCATGTGTGAGACTTGGATTTAGTTCCCACCTCTTATTTTTGGCCTAGGCAAATGCAGGCATTTGGAGAATAAAGCAGTAGATGGGGAGTTTGACCTGTTTCCTCGTCTCACAAACATAAATTTTAAAAAGCAACAGAACATGAGTTGCTCACTTACAAGTGGGGTGTGTGTGAGTGTGTGTGTGTGTGTGTGTGCACGCACGCTGAATAAAATTAATGAAATCAATAAGGTCAATGAAAAGGAGCATGAGCAAGATGCTTAGATCTTGGGGAAAATATTCTAAACCAACTACTTAAAACATGGAAGGCAAGCACCAGATGAAATTTACATGGCCACTGTACTAAGTTTGTGACCTCTCTGAGAAATAGTTAATGAGCAAACTGTTCCATAGTAAAAATAAAATCAAAGTAGTTCTTTGTTTTGAGCACAGAATGGGTTGTTAGAAGGCATAAATCTTTTGTACATTTTGGAGTCCTCCTCCATGTTCCAACCTGGTCCCAAAGCATTCAGCATCAAATGCCATCAGGAAGCTCATTCACAGTTCGAAACTTATGCATTTATTCTTGTCTTTGTGCAAAGCATTCAAATTATACCATATTATTTGCTGCCCTACTGAAATCATTCATTATATGGAGAAGTAATTTAACTAAAATATCACACAAATGTGCTTATGAATACTAATTTCCCTTTATTCCTTTTGCATTATTTATTTATTTATCCATGTTAAAATTTGAATTGGAAATAGTAACTTTGAGTTGTTTTACAGCATATCTAAAAATCGCTACAAATGAATGATTTTCAAGTAAATATATTCAAAGAGAATTCTTAAAATTCCAACTTCTATTATGCCCCGAGAAATTATGCTCTGTTTAGATTTTATTTTCCCAAATCTGCCTCCTGGGTTCCATACTTCCCTGTAGTATTGGATGCATACATACTCTTGGCCAATTCCCAATTTTTACAGTCTATCATTCTTCAGAGTTGCTCTGCCCTAAACCAAGTCATTCTCTTAAGGCTTAGAACCCACCATAACCTGTTGAGCATGTCTCAAATTGTATATCTCCTCCTTCTCTTATTCCCACTCTTATATTTAACAGGGATCACTTTTCAGTTAAATTTAAACACCTAAGAATAATTGTGTGTTAATTACAGAGTTCAACTAATAGTATTAAGCAGAACAAAAAAAAGTACTAAAAGGGATAAAGTATTAAATCATACATCAACAGTCAGGACAAGGGCTGATCAAGTCACTGTTTCTCATAGTGTCCATTTCACTTCAACAGGTTTTCTTTTTGGTGCTTGGTTAGTTGTCACTGATCAGGGAGAACATATGATATTTGTCCCTTTGGGACTGGCTTAATTAACTAAGCATAACCTGGCTCTCAAAAAACTATGATATGCTCAGCCAACCCACTATGGTAGCATATTTTAATATATAAAACTAAGAATAACAGATAGTGGGGCAGGCATTTTGGCACAGAGGATTAAGCTGCTTCTTCAGATGCCCACACCCCATGTTGGAGTGCTGGTTCGAGTTCCAGATCCCCCGCTTCTGATCCAGCTTATTGCTAATGTGACTTGGAAGACAACGGATGATAGCCCAAGTAGGTGGGTCCCTCTCTCCCATGTGGGAAATCTAGACGGAGTTCTAATATCTTGGCTTCTGCCTGGCTCAGCATCCCTGTTAACAGGCATTTGGGAAGTGAACCAGCAAATGGAAGATACATATTCTCATTAATTCATCTCTCTCTCTCTCTCTCTCTCTCCCTCTCCCTCTCCCTCTCCCTCTCCCTCCCTCTCCTTACCTGTCTATCTCCCTATCTCCCTCCTCCCATCCTGCCATTCAAATAAGTAAATAAATCCTTTCAAAAAGTTTACTTGTGTCAGGGGTCATGACTACCTCTACCCACTGAGTTTCTCTTGTTAGATGAACACTTAAGCATTCTCCACGAGAGATATAAGGACAATACTTTTTCTTTTCGTGCATCCCCCATTCTCTCTGTTCAATTATTTCAGAAATATTGTCCAGATTCCCAGCCTCTTACATCTCTACAAAAGGTGAATCCAAAGTAGCAATTCTGAAGATTCTTCTCTAAAGCAACTAAGTAAAATCTATTGATGTACACTTAGATTTCACAGTCAACTGCTCACAAAGCATGGTTATCAGGTCATGAATCCTGAAAAGCTATTCATACAATAATACACATACAGAAGAATACTTTAAATCATAATGTAATTTTCTAACTCTTAGCATAATTTCAACATCTTTGCCCAAAGAAGGTATGTTGTCTTCTGAATGACCACACTGAATTGAACCAAGCAGTTTGTAAGTAATGTTGCCTGTAGAACAGAATAGTCTATAACTACAGAAATGTGCAGGAAAATGTGAAGACTTACATGAACTAGTACATCAACCAACTGCCATATTATTTACAAATTAAAATTTAAACACTATTATTTGATAAAAAGTCATAAGAATTATATCCAGCAACTTCCCACTGGAAAGTACTGAGGAAGTGTCAGAGTGAATGTGATGCCAGACTTAGAGACACATGGACTGCAAGACAGCTGATCTTTTCCAGCATATTTCTGTACTGAAGGGGAGTCAGGAAAAGCAATGTTTCATAAATGAAACATTTACAAATGTGACCCATGCCAAGAGCAGCATGTCTTCAGTATATAAAAGAGAATGACAGACTGAAACTTTACTATTGGCATGAAAAATTTAAAAAGTAACATGTTATTATCCTTACCCTGTAGGGAAAGTAAGTCATTAAGTACTGTTGTCAAGTTGTTTATTGCTGGGATCCTGTGCAATAAAGTAAATGTGATAGAAATGATAATGGCATTTTAACATTTAGGCAAAAGGAGAATGCTTCATTCAACTTAGGTTTTTACCAGTATAATTAAACATAAGAAAGAAGATGCAGGATTTTATAAACATTGATTAGTTTTCTTAACTTATGATTACCCAAGACATGGACTATGGTAAGAAATGTATAACGCTGAGACACTCTTATGGTGAAGTCATTAGGAACCAAATTTTGTCCTTGGCTTACATAGCAGAGAAGTTTAATTTCAACTCTTCCAAATAGGAGTGACCATATTTTAGGAGACATGTTCATGCTAATCAGGCATACAGGAGACTAATTTATAAATGAGAAGGATGATTTATTCACTGATAATTTGTCTCTTTAGGGAATCCCCTTCCCCGAAGGTAAATTTATTCAAAACACTAAATTATAAACCAAAGGTTTCTCGGAGAATGCTAAATTACTGGAAAGGAATGACCTTGTTTTACTTTTAGAAAAGTCCTCTAGGACTTCCGTTTCCGGTTACTGCAGCACGAAGAACTGGGGCTACAGCCCGGTGGAAAAATGCAGCCTTTGACTGAAGAGCAGACCAGGGTCATGTTTGACAAGATCGCCAAATACATCGGGGAGAACCTGCAGCTGCTCATCGACTGACCCTACAGCACCTAATGTTTCAGGCTACACAATGACTGCAGGTACTACGTGAGTGAAAAGATCCTGAACTGGCAGCCAGTATCTCTGGGGACAAGCTGGTGTCACTGGGGACCTGCTTCAGGAAGTTCACCAAGACCCACAAGTTCCAGTTGCACATCATGGCACTGAATTACCTGGCACTGTTTGCCAAAGGTTTTGGGATGGCAGCAATGTATACACAAGACTGCAGGAAAGTGGACCCACGGCCATTGTGGTATTTCACCAAGCAGACATTGGGGAATATGTGCTGCATGAAGAAACATTAACTTAAAAAGTCATTGCAAGGACAGATGGCTCCGTGGAAGGGCCTAGCTTTGTTTCCTTTGTGTGTGGTCTACCGTCATACTGAATTTTGTCAGCACTGTGACCTCGTCAGGGAATTCTTAGTTTAATACGGCATCACTGACAAATGGCAGCTGGACTCTTAATGTACACAGTGGCTCAAAAATGAGGTTTCAGATCTTTGTATTTGTGACTCGAGTACCTCTTTACATATTTGAATTGGAGGGCTTCTTGTTTTGAGTTACAGGTTCTACATTGTCGGAACTGAGGACAAAAATAGCTTGTTACTGTTATCTATGATAACACTTTGTCTTCTAAACTCATAAGAACATAGCGGGTTTTCTGTTATTTATTAATATCAAGAAAGATATTGCCATATCAGAGTAGTAGGCCTCATAGGGAATTTCTCAAATGGAATTTGACCAAGATAATAAGAACAGTTTATGCAGATATTTTTCTATATAGTAAATGCTGTGAGGTGTAAAGCAAAACTTGGATTCGAACCAGTTCTGCCGCCTATCACCTATATGGCCTTGGAAGAGTCATTCAAGTTTAACATGCTTCATTTTCTTTTGTTTAAAAAAGAAAAACTAAAACAACTTTAACGATTTACTTAAGAATCATTTTCAAAGTTAGAAATCATGGTTTTAAAGCTTCTAGCCACTGCCTGGAAAATGATAAGCCTTGAATAAGTGTTATTTTTATATTGACATATATTTCTTTTAGTAGGCACAGATGTCTTACATTTTGAATACAAGTTGTTTTTTCTGTTTTTTTTTTTTTAATCTTGAATGATCCCAGGCTTTTTTTGGTCATTTTGACTTTGAGTTATAAAATATAATTTCTCTTACAAACCTTTGCCTACTTGGCTGGACTGGACTGGACCAAAAGCACTGGAGACTGAAATAATTCAGCCTCTTCACCCTTCACATGTTTCTTAAAATTATTTTGTGAAAATATATTTTAAAAATTGGTAACACTAGGCCAGTGCTATGATGTAGCAGGTAAAGCAATGGCCTGCAGTGCCAGCATCCCATATGGATTCCAGTTCGAGTCTTGGCTGATCCACTTCTAATCCAGCTCCCTGCTATGGCCTGGGAAAGCAGTGGAGGATGGCCCAAATCTTTGGGTCCCTGCACCCACGTGGGAGACCGAGAAGCTCCAAGCTTCTGGCTTCAGATCGGCGCAGCTCTGGCCATTGCAACCATTTGGGAAGTGAACCAGCAGGTGACGACCTCTCCCTCTTTCTTTCTCTCTCTCTGCCTCTATCTCTATAACTCTGCCTTTCAAATGAATAAATTTTTTAAAAAACAGTAGTTCTAAAAGAAGGACAATAACATTTTACAGATTTTTAAGATGTGTATTTTAAGATAATTTTAAATGAATATACCCATTTTTAATTCCAAAGAAGATACCTTTACAAATAAAAGTCTGAGTACACAAAAAATATTTATATTCAAGGAATAAAGAATTTTATACCCCCCATTTAAAACTTCCCATTTTGCAAAATGCAGAAGAAACACAGGAAAAGTTTCCTATTTAAATTGTTTTTCAAATATACCTATTTCAAACTAAAATTGTGGCATTTCAAATATTATCCAAAGACATACTATAGCTCCTAAAGTCTATCTTTTATAAGGAAAAATTGAAGTTATGCTTTTTTTTTTAAAGAAAATTTATTCTACCTGTAGACTGGCTCCAATTACCAAGTTATATGCATTTATTTTCCAATGAGGATTCTTAAAGTAAAATCCTAACTCTATGTGTTGGTTTAATACAGTTTCAAATCAGAACACATGTTATGTTTCAGACTCAAAGTTAACATGTTCACATCTGAACTCACTGTTTCTCACCACCTTTTTATTCCCCTACTTCAGTTACTAGCACACATCATTTCATAAGCACTCAAAATATGAACCTGCATCCCATCTGCCTTATTCTACTTTGTGGTACTAAAACACAGTATCAGAGATTTGGTAATTTATAAAGAATATACATTGATTTCAAACTATCTGAAAGCTAGGAAGTTTAAGACCAAGTGGTATCTGGTGATGGCCTTCTTCCTACATCTTCATATGACAGAGAGTAGAATGGCAAGAAAAAACCAATTCACTCAATTCAGCCCCTTCAAAAGGGTGCCCAACTTCATTCACTTATGAGGAGCCTGCATAGCTAACGAATCACCACTTAAAAGTGCTGTCTCTTCATACTATCACACTGGCAACACCTGAATTTTGAAGGGAACACATTCAAACCATAATACCATCCTTGATTTTAAAAAACATCATTTTTTAAAGATTTATTTATTTTGAAAGAGTTACAGAGAAAAAGAGGCAGAGACAGAGAGAGAGGTCTTCTATCTGCTGCTTCACTCCACAAATGGCTACAATGGCAGTAGCTGGGCTGATCTGAAGCCAGGAGCTTCTTCAGGGTCTCCCACATGGGTGCAAGGACCCAAAGACCTGAGTCATCCTCTACTGTCTTCCCAGGCCACAGCAGAGAGCTGTATCAGAAGTGGAGCAGCTGGGACTAGAACCAGTGCCCATACGGGATGCTAGCACTGCAGGTGGCAGCTTTACTCACTATGCCACAGCTCTGGCCCCAAAATATCATTATTTATTCAAAATAAATAAGCCATCTTGGGGCCTGTGTTGTCATATAGTGGGTAAACCTCCACCTACACTATCTGCATCCCTTATGAGTTTGAGTCCTGGCTGCTCACTTCTAATCCAGATCCCTGCTAATATGCCTGGGAAAGCAGTAGCAGATGGCCCATGTATTTGGACCCCTGCACCCACATGGAAGCCCCTGAAGAAGCTCCTGGCTCCTGGCTTTCCTTGGTCATTTGGGTCATTGTAGGAGTGAACCAGTGGATGGGAAGATTTCTCTGTCTCCTCTCCCCTCTCTGCAACTCTTTCAAATAAATAAATCTTTTAAAAATACTTAAAATAAATTAATAAGCCCTCTTACTTCCAAGGGAAATATAAAAGTCTTTGTGCCCCAGCCTCTTAAGACAGAAATCACATTCACAATATGTTCATACAAAAAAGGAAGATTTGAAGATGGTCAAACTGGAATCTAGAACTTCAATACACATTGTTTATTTGAAAAAAACAAATACAAAAAAGAATAATTCATGCCAAACAGTCACAGATTAGAAAACGAGTTTTTCTTCTGTGCTGATTTTAGCAAATCCTTCAAATCTTTGTGCTCAAGAGCAAGATCCTCTGAGAAAGGGCCTTCTCCTCAACCCTCTTGCTCTTAGGTCAGCTGAGATCATTATAATAAGATTATCCTTTGTTATCTAGATGGGCGCAATGTAGTAATATCAAGAATCGTTTACAGTAGAAGAGCTTGAGTATCATAGCAAGATGTTACTCCAGAGAAAAGACAGACATGTAACACTGCTGACTTGGAGACAGGAGACCAGGAATGTGGGCAGCCTCTATTAGCTAGAACGGGCAAGGAAATGGGTTCTATGAAGCCCCTGGCAAGGAAGCGTCACACTAACACTGATTTTAGTCTAAGGAAACCAATTGCAGACTTTTACACAATTGTAATAAAATTGTAGAGTTTTTGTTTGTTTGTTTTTTAGCTACAGCAGCAATAGAGAAACAATACACTGAGCTTTCTAAATCATATTCAAAACTGTTTTTCTAGCCCCTACCTATTCTGTCTCTCATCTGGGCTAGGGTTTCTTAGACTTGTTCCTCTAATTAAATCAAGGCAGCTTTAGTAATCTGCCTGAGAGAAAAATATTTCTTCCATCTCTGTTCAAAACTTGCTATAGTCCCTCTCATCATTTATAAAATCTCCCAAAGTTCTTGTTAAAATATGAACATGTTGCATATACACATTTTCTACCAGGTCTGAGTATAAACTTGAATCAAGATAAACATAAACCCTTAGATTCTGCCTTCATGGTGTGAAAATGAAATAAAGAGGAAATATGAAAAAGAGAAAATGCACAGGTATAAAATAAAATGTTTAATTATATAATTACATATTTTGAGCAGTGCTATGAATCTAATTAAAAATTCAGACTTATGGAAAGCCTCTAAAAAGGTTGTCATTATTAGAATTGAGCTATTCTCGATATACCTTTTAGAAACATAATGTGAAGTATGTAATAATGGAGAAACTATGAAAGGATACATTAATTATTTTTAACTCAGTATTTCCCTAATTTTTGACACTAAGACCTCTTTTATACTGTATGTGCATTAACATTTTATAGCAAAATACCCAAGGGAACATGGTTTAGAAACTATTGCCTTACAAGATGTGCAGTGGTCTTTAGAAAACCAGTGGGGATTGATTCCAGGTCACCCATGGATCCAAAATCACAGGTGTTCATTCTTTTATATAAAATGGTATATTATTTGCCTGTAACCCAAGCACAACCACTCACATACTTAAAATCATCTCCAGATTATTACTTATTCTTTAAAAAAGATTTCTTTATTTATTTGAAATGCAGGGTAACAGAGACAAATAGAGAGATAGATCTTCATTTGGTGGTTCAGTCCACAAATGGCCACGTTGACCAGGAAGCCAGGCCAAAGCCTGGAGGCTGTAACTCCATTCAGGTCTCCCGCATATGTGGAAAGGGCCTAAGCACTCAGGCCATCTTCTGAGGCTTTTCCAGGTACATTGGCAGGGAGCTGGTTTGAAATGAAGCAACCAGGACTCACACTGATACTAATATGGGATGCTGGTGTTGTAGGTCTTAACAAGCTGCAAAATACCTAACCCAATCAAAAAGCTGTGTAAATACCTAACACAATGGAATTGCTGTGTAAATACTGTATTTTGGGAAGAATAATGCAAAGGAAAAAATGGGGTACATATTTAGTATAGACATGCTGTTTCTTGTAAATATTTTAGATCCACAGTAAATTGAATCTGAAGATGAAGAACCTGTGGATACAGAGGGCCAACTACACTCTGAACTCCTTAGCATTTCATTCATGATACTTCCTGGTTTGGTGCCACTTACCTATTCCATTTCCGCCTCTTGTTTTCTATCATGTGACCCTCCACCCCCACCATACATTACTCTTATACACTGGCAATCTTCAAATTTGCTTTGTCCTCTCACCTTTTCCCAGTTTCACCCACACTATTCCTTTGTACTTGAAATTCTCTAAACATACCAATCCTACAAAAAGAATCCCATTCATCATTTGTGGCATAGCCTGAGACATATTTTTTTAACCTTCCTAATTTATACCCCCCAAATACAGAGGCTCTTATATGCCATTATTATACAGATTATTATTACACTTGATTGAAATTTGTACATGCTCCTCTAAGAGTAATTATCTCATTATATCATGATATAGTCATTCTGGACAACTATTTTTCCAAAGACTAAATTCCTTGAAGGCCAGAACTGTACTGTTCTAATCACAGACTCTTAGCCATTATGGTTGAAAAAATTAGTAACAAGGGCTAGGGTTTGGCCGACGTCGCGGCTCAATAGGCTAATCCTCCGCCTTGCGGCGCCGGCACACCGGGTTCTAGTCCCGGGGCACTGGATTCTGTCCCGGTTGCCCCTCTTCCAGGCCAGCTCTCTGCTGTGGCCAGGGAGTGCAGTGGAGGATGGCCCAAGTGCTTGGGCCCTGCACCCCATGGGAGACCAGGAGAAGCACCTGGCTCCTGGCTTCAGATCAGCGCGATGCGCTGGCCACGGCGGCCATTGGAGGGTGAACCAACAGCAAAAAGGAAGACCTTTCTCTCTCTCTCTCACTATCCACTCTGCCTGTTAAAAAAAAAAAAAAAAAAAAAAAAAGGGCTAGGGTTTCACACAGCAGGTTAAACTGCCCCTTGGGAATCCCATGTATTTTTTTCTGAGTGCTGGGATTGAGTCCTGCCTCTACCTTCCAATTCAGTTTTTTTTTTTTAATTTTTTTTGACAGGCAGAGTGGACAGTGAGAGAGAGAGAGACAGAGAGAAAGGTCTTCCTTTGCTGTTGGTTCACCCTCCAATGGCCACCGTGGCCAGCGTGCTGCCGCCGGCGCACCATGCTGATCCGATGGCAGGAGCCAGGTGCTTCTCCTGGTCTCCCATGGGGTGCAGGGCCCAAGCACTTGGGCCATCCTCCACTGCACTCCCTGGCCACAGCAGAGAGCTGGCCTGGAAGAGGGGCAACCGGGACAGAATCCGGAGCCCGGACCGGGACTAGAACCCGGTGTGCCGGCGCCGCAAGGCGGAGGATTAGCCTAGTGAGCCATGGCGCTGGCCCCAATTCAGTTTTATGCAAATGCACCTGGGAGGCAGATAATGACATGAACAATTGAGTCTCTGCCACTCAAGTGGGAGACCTGGATAGAGTGCCTGGCTCCTGGATACAGCCTGGCCTAGCCCCTAATATCTGGGGAGTGAACCAATGGACATACTCTCTCATTCCAGCTCTGTCTCCCTGTCTCTGCCTATTAAATAAATAAAAAATGATATTTTTAAAATAAAGATTTTTAAAATGAATAGCTTCTCAATTTTGCTATGAACCTAAAACTCCTCTTTAAAATGTGTCTTTTAGATGGGCCAAGGACTTAAAAAGTCATTTTTCAAAAGAGGAAATCCAAATGGCCAACAGACATGAAAAAATGTTCAGGATCACTAGTCGTCAGGGAAATGCAAATCAAATCCACAATGAGGTTTCACCTCAACCCTGTAAGGATGGCTTTCATACAGAAATCAACAACCAACCAATGGTGTTGAGGATGTGGGGAAAAAGGCACAATAATCCATTGTCGGTAGGAATGCAAACTGGTAAAATCACTATAGAAGAAAGTTTGGAGATACCTCAGAAATCTGAACATAGCCCTACTGTACAACCCAGCCATCCCACACCTTGGAATCTACCCAAGGGAAATTAAATTGGCAAATAAAAGAGCTATCTGCACCTCCATGTTTATTGCAGCTCAATTCACAATAACTAAGACATGGAATCAACCTAAATGCCCATCAACAGAAGAATGGATAAAGAAATTATGGGATATGTACTCTATGGAATACTACACATCGGTTAAAAAAATGCAATCTTGTCATTGCAACAAAATGGAAGAATACGGAAAACATCATGCTGAGTGAAATAAGCCAGTCCCAAAGGGACAAACATCATATGTTCTCCCTGATATGTGACAATTAAGCACTGAAAAGCAAAGCTGTAGAAGTGAAACTGACACTATGAGAAGCAATGACATGATCACCCCTTGTCCTCTCAAGCAACAGTTTACTATTTTATTCTTTTTAGTATTTTCTTTTTCTACTTAACAGCATCGGTTGAACTCTTTACTTAACACAGAATTATTCTTAGGTATTTAAATCCAATTGAAAATTGATCCCTTTTAAAAATAAGAGTGGGAATAAGAGAGGGAGGATATGTACATTTCGGCATATGTTCCCTCGGACTTACCCCTCAGGGTAAAGCTAAAAATTTGCCATGGGACTCCAAATCCCATTAAATTGGCAGGTACCAATGCCATCTTACTAGTTAAAGCAATCAGTTTAAGTTCATAACTGATCATAAAGATAGGAATAAGTATCAAAGGGATCACATAAATAAAACCAAGTGTGTGCTAATAATAATAGAATTTAAAAGGAGAGAATGATCCAACATAGGAAGCAGGCCACACAGCAGACTCATAGAATGACAAATGCCCTAACCAGCACTCTGGCCTCAGAAGCAGTCCTTAATCCATTCGGATCTGGCTGAAAAGCCCATAAGAGCATTTCAGGCATGGAAACCAAAGACAATGTAGCAAAAAATGACCTACATGAAAGATCACTTTGAGTGAGATCCTGGTGCAAAGAAGGGGCCATCAAAGAAGGAGGTACATTTCTCTGAAGGGAGGAGAGAACTTCCACTTTGATTATGGCACTGTCTAAATAATTTTGGGAGTTTGTGAACTCAAGAAGATTCTATAGTCTTGGCAGCTCATGGCAATGAAGAGTTAAAATTGTATATGTGCGGGTGTAAAAAGTTAAGCTTAAGCTTACAGGTTTAAACCTTCCTGGTACAGCTGTAAAAATAAGACAGAGTGAAGTAGCACCTTGACAGTAGGGACTCCATTTTGGAGCACTTGAGACTCCATTCTGAGAAAGCACCCCCCCACCGTGAGACTCTGGTCTGAAACTATGATCTCAAATAGTCGGACAATAGCAGTGCACTACATCACACTTGGCAATGTACAAAAACCCCCTAGCATGATTGCTCAAGCCTAAAAGTAGAAAGGTTGCACCTGGGTTACCTGGGCTAATAATAAAGATGTGATTTGTCTGTGTCTTACATTAAATCAAGTCCTAATTGCTAATTGTAATATTGTAACTGGTATTGTCAAGATTATGATAAATATTAATTTCACTTAGGTTTTAGGTTATGTTGACCCCAGTAACCATATACTCTCTTTTGATTTTATGTACTCTCTTTTGATTTTAGCAACTGTGTATAGCAACTGTGCATAGCAACCATGTATTCCCCCCTTCCCGGTTTTGCAATTTTTGCCTTTATAAACCCTAACCTTTGGTTATTCGGGGCTGCTCTGTTCATGTATGATCAGACAGCCCCAGCATGCTGGATAATCAATAAATCTTTAACCCTTTGCTGGTTGCATGAGAGAAAAGTCTCTTGAAGTCGTTCCTCGGGCGGTGGGCTTTTTCAGACTCTAACAGCAAGAGCCTCAGGTGATCACTGACGTCATAAATAAGAGTGTCAGTTGTTAAATCAACAACAGTAGTCACTGTGCACTTGCTCCCCATGTAGGACCTCTCTCCTAATGAGTTGTACTATGAGAATTAATGGTAAAACTAGTCTTCAAATAGTACTTTATACTTAGTGTGTCTGTGTGGGTGCAAACTGTTGAAATGATTACTTAGTATAGAGTTATTTTCTGTGTATAAAGATAACTAAAAATGAATCTTAATGAAGAATGGGATGGAGGAGGGAGTAGGAGGCAGGATGGTTTGGAGGTGTGAGGGTGGGTACAGGGAGAACCGCTACAATCCAAAAGTTGTACATATGAAATTTATATTTATTAAATAAAAGCTTTCTATAAAGTGTCTTTTAAATGAATAATTGAATGGAATAGCAAAATGAAATAATTGGTGAAGAATTTTGGCTAACTATATAAACTCTGTAGTTAGTAAATGGGTCAGAATGTGAACAAAAATGGGTAACTGAAAACACACTAGCAAAAAAAGCATAACTTTAGTAGCTGCACACAATAGAGTGCATTAGAGAGGGAGTCACTAAAGCTCTGTGATTATCAATGCAGTGATCCAACAGCAATAAATAATAAAATAACGATGTGCTTTTGTATCAGATTGTGGCAAAGGAAATTACTAGAGAAGAGTTAAAGCACTGGCAAAGACACAATAATAATCTTGAAATACTGATAATACGGGGTGCATGTGTGGAGAAAATACTGAAAGAAAATTATAATGATTCAGGATCTTCAACAACTTAAGCACAATAAATTTCAATGGGACCTCATTAGGGATATATTTTGTGAAACTAGTCTGAAAGAATACAATTAAGACTACTTCAAATATGGGGGGGGGGCTGAACAAGAGGGATCATCTACCCAGAATAAAATAAATCAGGTGATACACATGATACAGAAACTAGTCAATGCATATGGCCAATGGTGGAAGGATGGCTAACAAAAGGAACATGAAATGGCATTTAGGAAGAGCTATAGAAGTGGCTACAGAATCCTCTAAGTTAAATAAAGGATCCTACTGTTTTGAAACTTTCATCTTGCAGTATCAAAAATGATAACTTTTCATGGCTCCTATTTGGTTGGGTTCCCATATAAATTTCAAAAGTTCCAGCAAAGTTACTTTTGTTAGAGACTAGATATAGCAAAAACACCAGAAAACAAAATATTTTAAAAGCTTCAGACCTATTACTTTCTAGGATGCATTTATAAATTTTGATAACATTTAGTGCTCTAGAAGAGTAAATTTTGAGTACAGGGAAATACTGAAGCACCTATAGAGCCAAGATTTCACATTATTATGGGGAAAAGAATTCTATGTATTCGGAGCAGGAGAGGCAAGGACACAAATCAGCAAAACACAGTTACTCTGACTTCAAAAGGTTCACAAAAAAATGCATATTATGAAAAAACCTATGCATGAATTTCATATATTTTGCAGCAACATAACCTAATTCCATTCTTCTTTACTTTTTTTTTTTATTTTTTTTTGACAGAGTGGACAGTGAGAGAGAGAGACAGAGAGAAAGGTCTTCCTTTTGCCGTTGGTTCACCCTCCAATGGCCGCCATTCTTCTAAGGAGAGTTCTTTAAGTGCTCTTATACTATTTTTATTTACATAAAATAGAATATATTGTATGTATTTTTAAATTATATTTTTCTGATTTCTCTCTAAAACGTCTCTTGGAGTTAATTTTATTCCATCTACCAAAGAAACCTCAGGTAGAGCATTAATTTGTGTACCTTTTTCATTATAAATTTTCCTATTTCAAATATTTAGAATATTTAGGTCAAAAATAACCAAAATTCAAAATTTATACAACTTTGCACTTTTCTCCCCCATGAATTTGATTTTTCTTAATATTTGGAAGCTTGTGGTGTGGAAGGAGTCTCCTTATAATCTGCCATTCACTGACTACTGTTGCTGAATCACCAAAATCAAGCTGATGGTTGAGTGATGAAGATATAAGGGTCCAGTTTTTCATGATTAGTTCAGATTGACCTGGCTTGGGTGCCTTCTGGAATCAGAAGATAATCAAAGCTAAAACTCCTTTTCTCATGACTATCTTAAAGAAATTCTCTTGATGGAAAACTCTTACTTCTGAAGCAGTGTCTCTTCCAGTTAGTTATTTTCAACTTTGTCCTCAGCTCCTAGGTGAGCACATCACCCCAGCAGGAAGCTCCTTAAGCACCTGACATAGTACTCTTACTACAAGGTTCCAGGCAGTTCCTTTCTTAACAGTCCACATCTGTTAGGAAACAGATCACACTTGACTCCTGGCAAAGGTTTAAGGAGCTCCCTCCAAGTGTAGCCCTGCTTCTGCCTCTGCTCACTCATCTCAGGCTCCTAGTTAGTTTCCATCCTCTTTATGAAGCTCCCCAATTTACAACACACACAGATTAATCTTTGATTCATCCCCTGAACCAAAGTATCCCTTGTCCCCAAAAAAAACATAATTCCTTCCAGTATCCCCAAACCAACACTTACAACAGGTGAAACAGGAAGTCTCTACTAATGAGGAGATAGATTTTTAAAAGATTTTAACTATGAGCTGTGCAGGGGATAGTCTAATATCTCACTTCGGGATTTGTAGGTTCTGTACCTAAATATTGTTCTTTTTTTAACTTTTATTTAATAAATATAAATTTCCAAAGCACAGCTTATGGATTACAATGGCTCCCCCCCATAACTTCCTTCCCAACTGCAACCCTCCCCTTTCCCACTCCCTCTCCCCTTCCATTCACATCAAGATTCATTTTCAATTCTCTTTATATACAGAAGATCAGTTTAGTATATATTAAGTAAAGATAAATATTGTTCTTAGCTGCAGAATTTCAGCAGAATTTAAGAGTGCCATCTTAAAATTCAGTATTATAACAATTTTAGCGGACATGTTAAATTATTCCTGCACATCAAACACTTTGCTAGGTATGTTTTATGGGCAATTCCTCAATTATGTTTTATTTCAAACTTATTTAAAAAGGGTCTATCACTACTCTCATTTTAGCAGCCAAGAAAACAAAGTCCAGAAGAGATAAGAAATTCCAGGATACAAAGTTAGTAAGAGGCACAAGCACTAGATTTAATGTCAGCTGGTTTTGCTTTAAAGATGAAGTTTCTAACCACTATGCCCAATGCCTCTCTGATTTTGTCAATGACAGGGAGCAGGAAATTTTAGAGGGTGGGAAGGAGGGCAGCCTAGGGAATAAGACTGAAAAGGAGAAAGCAATTTCTAAGATATGAGATTATAGAGGGATCCTGTACTCTTTTTTTTTTTTTTTTTGATTAAAGGCTTCTAATAGGCAGCTATCCAAGATAAACTCAAGACTTATAAGTTTGCCTTATTTTATATGGATAATTTTCTAACATAAATAAAAAATCACCTTAATATTTATTTAGGACTTTAGAAATAAAAATATAAAACTTGATTTAGATTAAATTGATTTTATAAGATGTCCTGTTGTTCTGCTTAATCTCCCATAGTGAAAGATAAATACTAAGCCAAAATCATCTCCATTTCTATTGAATAATAAAACATTTAAACTGGTCCTTTTTTAAGCTATTACTTTTGAATTTTATAATATTTCACACCTAATATGCTCAAATAGACCAAAGTAGTGGACATATCTCTGACAGAGGGCTATGCATATTTGTATTCAGTCAGCAATTTCTGAATTAAACCTGCTGGGAAGCTCAACTTATGTCTTATTTATTCATCTTTGAAGGTTGCTGAAGAAGACAGCTCTAACTTTTGATAAGCATATATTTTCCCTTAGGAAATTTCTTTTTTTTTTTTTTCAAATTGTTCTGGGAAAAGTGGTTACTATATGTTGCATAATCTAAAAGGAAAATTACAGTTATGCTAGTAAAGAATTTATGGACCCCAGTATTTTCATAGGTGTTGAAATTGGATTACTAACCTTAGAAATTTTTATAAAAATATCAGCATAAAACTATTCAGATGATCTAAGAATAAGGAAAAGGAATGTAATTTAGATGAGCATGAAATACATTTTACTTTTTAAGGATATAGATGGGGCAATTTATCCTATATCAAGGAGTTCTTAAAAATTTATCCTTTATCAAGGAGTTGTTAAAAAAAAAGCATTTAGATCACATAACATGGCATATCAATCAACTTTTAAAACTTTAAAGTATGAAAGCATTTTATAAAATTTTATAAAATTTAAGTATTTTATAATGATTTTGTGTTCACAAGGCTTTATTTTCTTGAGTTTTCTTAGAAAAAAAATGTTGGATTTGATCAAACTGCTATTAAATAAAAATATTAAAACAATTAAAAACATCTAGGATAGTTATATACATAATTTCGTTATGTAAAAGGGCATATTAAAACTAATAGGAAAATCTCACATATAACATAAATGTGATAAAATCTATGTAACACATAGTTGAAATCTATGCAAACACAAAACCATCTTGAAAGGTCCTCCTTTTTTATTGCAATTCATGTGATGAAGATATTTCTCACTGATAACAGTACTCCCTCCCCAAGGGACTATTATTTGCTATGTCCAAGAAAACCATGAGTTATATATTATAAAACATCACAAGAAAGTTTTCCACCTTACCATTGACTTTTTGGTACAAAAGCTATCTAATAAGCAATCAACAGTTTGTACTGACTGCATGCTCATGACCCTTTTTGCTCTAGCTAACCATAAATTACCTATCTAAAAGAAATAGTGAGTCCTTGTGTTAAGTTTAATGTGTGTCTTTTGGAGGGAAATGAATTTTGGCTTTTTACTAGATTATACAATTCTCAGTTATCCAAAAGTAGATAAATAATTTGTTTCATATAATTTACCCACTAATCTATTTAGCAAAAATAACTTTCTTTGTTATTTTTTAATTTCTTTAACTTTTACTTAGTAAATATAAATTTCCAAAGTACAGTTCATGGATTACAATGGCTTCCCCCCCCCCATAAATTCCCTCCTACTCGCACCACTCCCATCTTCTGCTCCCTCTCCCCTTCCATTCACATCAAGATTCATTTTCAATTCTCTTTATATACAGAAGACTGATTTAGTATATATTAAGTAAAGATTTCATCAGTTTACACCCACACAGAAACACAAAGCATAAAATACTTTTTTTTTCTTTTTTTTTTTTTTTTGACAGGCAGAGTGGACAGTGAGAGAGAGAGAGACAGAGAGAAAGGTCTTCCTTTTGCCGTTGGTTCACCCTCCAATGGCCGCCACGGCCGGCATGCTGCGGCTGGCGCACCGCGTTGATCCGATGGCAGGAGCCAGGTACTTCTCCTGGTCTCCCATGGGGTGCAGGGCCCAAGCACTTGGGCCATCTTCCACTGCACTCCCTGGCCACAGCAGAGAGCTGGCCTGGAAGAGGGGCAACCGGGACAGAATCCGGTGCCCCGACCGGGATTTGAACTCGGTATGCCAGCGCCACTAGGCGGAGGATTAGCCTAGTGAGCCACGGCGACTTAATATGACTGGTTTAATTCTGTAATTATCACACAGTTATTCTTAAGTGTTGAAAATTAACTGAAATGTGATCCGTGTTAAACATAAGAGTGGGAATAAGAGAGGGAAGAGATGTATAATTTGGGACATGCTCGAGCTGACTTGCCCCAAATGGTAGAGTTAGAAACATACCAGGGGATTCCAATTCAATCCCATCAAGGTGGCATGTACCAATGCCATCTCACTAGTCCAAGTGATCAATTTCAGTTCACAATTGATCATAATGAAAGGACTAAGAGTCAAAGGGAGCACATAAACATGTCTAGTACCTGCTAACACTAACCGATAGAATAAATAAAGGGGAGAGTGATCCAACATGGGAAGTGAGATACTCAGCAGACTCATAGAATGGCAGATGTCCTAAATAGCACTCTGGCCTCAGAATCAGCCCTAAAGGCATTCAGATCTGGCTGAAAAGCCCATGAGAGTATTTCAGGCATGGAAAACCAAGACACTCTGGCAAAAGATATCTGTGAGTGAGATCCCAGTGGAAACAACAGGTCTTCAAAGAAGGAGGTACCTTTCTCTGAAGGGAGGAGAGAACCTCCACTTTGACTATGACCTTGTCTAAACAAGATAAGAATCGGAGAACTCAGAGGGCTTCCATAGCCTTGGAAACTCATGACTGGAGCATAGGGAGATTACTGATGCCATAGACAGGAGTGTCAATTGGTAAAGTCAACAACAGGAGTCACTGTGCACTTACTCCTCATGTAGGATCTCTGTCCTTAATGTGCTGTGCATTGAGATTTAATGCTATAACGAGTACTCAAACAATATATTTCACTTTGTGTTTCTATGGGGGTGCAAACTGTTGAAATCTTTACTTAATGCATACTAAACTGATCCTCTGTAAAAAAAAAAAAAAAAAAAAAAAAAAAAAAGAAAGAAAGAAATTATCAACTCCCAACTTGACTCTCACTGGGATTAAACATGACAATAGGTCTGATCTGATTTCATCATCATTTAAAAAAAATCATCTATTATTTTTCACTTTATGTTTCTGTGTGGGAGCAAACTGTTGAAATCCTTACTTAATGTATACTAAGCTGATCTTCTGTATATTAAGATAATTAAAATGAATCTTGATGTGAATGGAAGGGGAGAGGGAGTGGGAAAGGGGAGGGTTGTGGGTGGGAGGGACGGTATGGGGGGGAAGCCATTGTAATCCATAAATCGTACTTTGGAAATTTATATTCATTAAATAAAAGTTAAAAAAATGATATTAAAATATGAAACTGTAAAAAAAAAAACAAAGCATAAAATACTGTTTCAGTACTAGCTATAGCACTGATTCACATTGGACAACACATTAAGGACAGAGATCCCACATGAGGAGTAAGTACACAGTGACTCCTGTTGTTGACTTAACAATTTGACACTCTTGTTTATGGCATCAGTAATCTCCCTAGGCTCTAGTCATGAGTTGCCAAGGCTATGGAAGCCTTTTGAGTTCGCCGATGACTTCAATCTTATTCCGACAGGGTCATAGTCAAAGTGGAAGTTCTCTCCTCCCTTCAGAGAAAGTTACCTCCTTCTTTGATGGCCCCGTTCTTTTTTTTTTTTTAACTTTTATTTAATGAATATAAATTTCCAAAGTACAGCTTATGGATTACAATGGCTTCCCCCCCCCCCATAATGTCCCTCCCACCCGCAATCCTCCCCTTCCCCACTCCCTTTCCCCTTCCATTCACATCAAGATTCATTTTCGATTCTCTTTATATACAGAAGATCAGTTTAGCATACATTAAGTAAAGATTTCAACAGTTTGCTCCCACACAGAAACATAAAGTGAAAAATACTGTTTGAGTACTAGTTATAGCATTAAATCTCAATGTACAGCACACTAAGGACAAAGATCCTACATGAGGACTAAGTGCACAGTGACTCCTGTTGTTGACTTAACAATCTGACACTCTTGTTTATGGCATCAGTAATCAACCTAGGCTCTTGTCATGAGCTGCCAAGGCTATGGAAGCCCCCTGAGTTCACTGACTCTGATAATTTTTAGACAAGGCCATGGTCAAAGTGGAAGTTCTTTCCTCCCTTCAGAGAAAGGTGCCTCCTTCTTTGATGACCTGTTCTTTCCACTGGGATCTCACTCGTGGAGATCTTTCATTTAGGTGTTTTTTTTTTTTTTTTTTCCCCCAGAGTGTCTTGGCTTTCCATGCCTGAAATACTCTCATGGGCTTTTCAGCCGGATCCAAATGCCTTAAGGTCTGATTCTAAGGCCAGAGTACTGTTTAGGACATCTGCCATTCTATAGGTCTGCTGTGTATCTCACTTCCCATGTTGGATCATTCTCTCCCTTTTTGATTCTATCAGCTAGTATTTGCAGACACTATTCTTGTTTATGTGATCGATGGCCCCATTCTTTCCACTGGGATGTGACTTGCAGAGATCTTTCATTTAGGTGGTTTTGTTTTTTCGTTTTGTTTTTTTTTTTTTTTTTTTGCCAGAGTGTCTTGGCTTTCCATGTTTAAAATACTCTCATGTGATCTTCAGCCAGATTCAAAAAATGCCTTAAGGGCTGATTCTGAGGCCAGAGTGCTGTTTAGGACATCTGCCATTCTATGAGCCTGCTGTGTATCCCGTTTCCCATGTTGGATCGATCTCTCCCTTTTTGATTCTATCAGTTAGTATTAGTGGACTCTAGTCTGTTTGTGTGATCCCTTTGACTCTTAGACATATCAGTGTAATCAATTGTGAACTGAAATTGATCACTTGGACTAGTTAGATGGCATTGGTACATGCAACTTTGATGGGATTGTATTGGAATCCCCTGTCACAATTCTAATTCCACCATTTTGGGCAATAACTTTCTTATATTATTATCTTCTTAAAGATTATTTTAGAATCTTAAGAATCTTTTGTTTAAGAAGGAGGTACCTTTCTCTGAAGGGGGGAGAGAACTTCCATTTTGATTATGACTCTGTCTAAATAAGATCGAAGTCGGTGAACTCAAAAGGCTTCCATAGCCTTGGCAACTCATGACTAGAGCCTAGGGAGATTATTGACGCCATAAACAAGAGTGTCAATTTGTTAAGTCAACAACAGGAGTCACTGTGCACTTACTCCTCATGTAGGATCTCTGTCCTTAATGTGCTGTACAATGTGAATTAATGCTATAACTAGTACTGAAACAGTATTTTACACTTTGTGCTTTAGTGTGGGTGCAAACTGTTGAAATCTTTACTTAGTATATACTAAACTGGTCTTCTGTATATAAAGATAATTGAAAATGAATCTTGATGTGAATGGAAGGAAAGAGGGGAGGGTTGCGAATGGGAGGGATGTTATGGGGGGAGGGGGAGCCATTGTAATCCATAAGCTGTACTTTGGAAATTTATATTTATTAAATAAAAGTTAAAGAAAAAAGAAAAAAGTCTTTTGTTTAAATGTTTCCTTATTGCATGAATTATAATTCATACTGCTATATCTATTTATGTAAGCACAGCATATCTAACTGATTCAACAAAAGTTGTGTTTTCTTTCTTCTTAAGCATTATTACACATTGCACAACAATGAAAAAATATTAAAATGTGTCATTTCTAGGGGATTCTTAAGAGTTTTTTGTGTCATATCATCATTGTGGAAAAGATAAAACATGTCAATCTATGTTTTAATAAATCTCCAAAATTATTATTATCTCCTTTTAGGAGCAGGGGTGTGAGGGATGGTAAATATAAGAAACTACTGGGATGGGAGTGGTCATGAAGTGGGTTAAGCCACTATCTGGGACACCCTTATTGGAGTGTCTAGGTACAGTCCTGGTTCTACTTCCAATTCATCTTCGAGCTCATGCATTCTGGGAGGCAGCAGATACTGCCTCAACTGCTTGGGCCCCATCACCCATGTGGGAGACTTCCAGGGAGTTCTAGGCTCCTGGCTTTGTTCTGGCCCAGGCCCAGTTGTTGCAGGCATTTGGGCAGTGAAGCAGCAGATGGAATATCTCTCCTTTCTATCTGCTTGAAAGGCAGAGGGAGAAAGAGAAATATAAATAAAAATTTTTATTTAAGATACTTAAATTTTTTAAATGCAATTACTATTTAGGGTTAATCCTGGAATGATTTTAGAAAACAAAATCAGATTAATTTTTTTTCATAAATAAGATCTTATTAGAATTATTTTTTAGTTATCCTCAGGCTCAAGTGCTGTTTCTTTCTTTTTTTTTTTTTTTAAAGATTTCTATTTATTTGAGAGGTAAAGTTGCAGACAGTGAGACGGAGAGAGACAGAGACAGAGAGAAAGGTCTTCCTTCTGCTGCTTCACCACCCAGAGGGCCGCAACAGCTGGAGCTGCGCAGATCTGAAGCCAGGAGTCAGGAGCTTCTTCAGGGTCTCCTGGCAGGTGCAAGGGCTCAAGCACTTAGGCCATCTTCTACTGCTTTCCCAGGCCATAGCAGAGAACTTGATCAGAAGACGGTTAGCCAGGACTAGAACCAGCAGCTGTATACATGCTGGCACCACAAGTAGAGAATTAACCTACTGCGCCACTGCGCAGATCCTCAAATACTGTCTTAAACAAGGCAAAACACACTGACATGAAAAACTTCCTGGAAAGATGGAATTAAAGATGTTTATTTCCATGCAAAATTTTGAAATCTCTGCATAGTTGTTCTTAAAATGGATTTATGAACTTCTGAAGTCTCCTTGTATGCATAAATTTCAAAAAATTTTTGCAGCAAAGTAAAGGCATATTTTAATTCAATTGTCCACACACTTTTTCAAAGACTCTGGTAGCCAAAGCAAAAATAAATAGGTCTTCACTCTACTGGTTGGGATTAAGGACATAAATGAGAGATAGCTGCATTTCTTGGAGATACCAGTTGGAATGCTCTACTGCACAGAGATCAAGGAATGTAGTTCACCCTAAGAAAGCTATGCCAGATGAAACATAAAATACAAAAAATATGTTATTTTGAAAACTGCAAAAGGAAAATAGTTATCATTATATTCCTAGAATTATACATTCTATGTATTCTCTTTCTACTAATATCACATTAACATGACAACTGATGAGTAACAAAGAAAGCTGCCAATTAAAAAATAGGCAATACATTCATACTCACTGCTGAAAAATTAAGAAAAATATCTCTGAAAATTAAAAACTCCAACTGATAAAGCCATAGATTAGAGACTTCCAGGGAGTTCTAGGCTCCTGGCTTTGTTCTGGCCCAGCCCCAGTTGTTGCAGACTCCCATTGATGAAACCATAACAATATCAACAACCAAACATGAACCAACAGCAGTCTGGACATGGCCTAAGAATACAGTCACTGAAATTGTTTCCATTTCTGGCTATAGGTATGGTAAGGAAAAACTGCTGCCTTGCAATAAAAGATATGGGATGAAGTAATGGGTGACTGGAAATACTCTGTAATTTTTTTCTTGGTATATAAAACACAATAATCTTCCTTTGATTTCTTTTAAAATACATTTTTTTTGAACCACATGGGAAGTCTAGATGGATTAAATTTAATTTCTTAAGCTACTAAAGAGGTTATTAGGTATCACTTCTGCATATCAAAAGTACAAAATTATTTAATAATTTAATTCTTCTGCATTTCCCCCAAATACACTTGGCTTAGTATATAAATAATTAGTATGTATTTTCAGGTACTTTTAGAGAGAAAGGTTGTAGACTCACGGTCTCTTTCCTCCATATTTAAGGGAATGCCGAATTTTAAAACGTGACATAAATAACACCTACATTAGAGTCATCAGGGATGCTTGCTAATGAAGTATGCTCTTGGCTTCAAATCAGATCTACTCAGTCAGCACTGCACAGAGTAGAGACAGATAATATTCATCTTTCCTACCTTTCCAACTTATTTATATAAAAACAAGCATCTCGGGAAATTCTTCTGAGAATCATTGCTACTGGTTAGTGGTTTTCAACATTGCAGGCTAGCATTAAAATACAGATTATATTAGGAACCAATATTTATGAAAACAAAACAAAATTTTATAAAAAACATTTTCTGTTCTATTTCAAAATTGTTCATGGGATGACAGCAATTTGAAAAACACTGTTTAACAGATGTAAGCTAGGATTTTGTCTTTTCATAGATCTATTACATTCTATATTACCTTTTTTTTTTTTTTTTGACAAGCAGAGTGGACAATGAGAGAGAGAGACAGAGAGAAAGGTCTTCCTTTGCCATAGGTTCACCCTCCAATGGCCGCCACGGAGAAAGGTCCTCCCTCCATTGGCCCACCCCCAAAATGGCCACCATGGCTGGAGCTACACTGATCCAAAGCCAGGAGCCAGTTGCTTCCTCCTGGTCTCCCATGCGGGTACAGGGGCCCAAGCAGTTGGGCCATCCTCCACTACCTTACCGGGCCACAGCAGAGAACTATATGGAAGAGGAGCAACTGGGACTAGAACCCGGTGCCCATATGGGATGCCGGTTCAGCAGGCGGAGGATTAATCAAGCAGCTATTCTAACATAATAGCATTGCTTAGGACAAGTTTAGCAAACCATCCTTGTATTTCATAGTATATATTGAACCTGCAACTGGAAAGTTAAGTGAGTCTGAATCCACAGAACAGATGCTACAGAATTTACTGTGTCTCTTTCTATTAAAACTTTACTCCTGGGGCTGGCATTGTGGCACAGTGGGTCAAGACCCCAACCTGCATTGCTGGCATCCCACATGGGTGCCAGTTTGTGTCCCGGCTGCTCCACTTCCTATCCAGCTCTCTGCTATGGCCTGGGAAAGCAGTGGAAGATGGTCCAAGTCCTTGAGCCCCTACACCCACGTGGGAGACCCAGAGGAAGCTCCTGGCTTCGGATCAGCTCAGCTCCTGCCATTGCAGCCATTTGGGGAGTGGACCAGTGAATGGAGACCTCTCTCTCTCTCTCTCTCGCTCTCTCTACCCCTGTCTCAGTATCAGTTTTTCCAATAAATATAGTAAGTCTTAAAAAAAAAAAAACCTCACTCCTAACTCCAACAAATTCCTTAACTTATGTTCTATTAAGGATATACAGAAATACGCCAAGTTCCCTGCATCTAGTAACTCAAATCAAGGGAGTTTGGATAAAGTGATGGTATAATTAAGATTTCAGCTTTCATTCAGAGTACAGATCATAAATTCATTGTTAGAATTTATTGATGGCTGTTGGGAAGTTAAGGCAAGCAGAACAAATAGGGAAGTAACAAGAAAAAAATCTCTTTAAAATCTATTGAGAGCAATCACTGGGACATTTGGATGGTATTAGCAGAAAGGCATTACCAAAGCTACAGACCTAAGGACTTTATTGCATTTCTAGCCGGATAGTAAGTCTTTGCATTAAAATACATGAGTCACACTGCCTGGAAGTTAATAAGGCACAGCATGAGACTAACCCTCTCATGATTTATCAGCAAATAAATGCCTTCTTAAAGTCCCCACCTTGACTTCTTACAGAATGATTATATTTAGAGAAATGCAACTTACTGTTTTTGACATGGTGGTACTTTACTATCTAAAGAGGGGAAATCCATTAAAATCTGGAAAATTTATTTTCTTATTTGATCACAAAAATTGTCTTTCTTCATGACAAAAAGGACTCATTAATCCAAAAATAACTATTTTGTCTTTGTATTAATTTGTTTTCCGGGAAGACGGCAGTGAACGTGACAAATAAATGCACCTTCATGGAATATACAGTATATTTTACTTCTTTTACCAGCATATGTTTAAACTTAGACTTAATTGGTCTATGATTTCTATCTCATTCGATCATTTAGTCTCATTAGACCAGAAGAAATGAGGGATCAGCTCCCCACAGAATGTGATTATGCCTACTAGGACCATCTTGTTTGAATTGTCATTTCTTCTGCTATACCCTTTTTCTCAGATACCTGTTCTCGATACCTACTCTCTCTACTTCTTCCCTCCAACTACTTTCACAGGTCAGTTCTTGTGAAATTATCAGATGTACCCACAACTGATAACAGAAAATACTCATTCTCAATTCTTCTTCATCAGATGACCTGGCATTCTTACATTTAATTAGAATTTCACTGTTTCCGCCGGTGCTGCGGCTCAATAGGCTAATCCTCCGCCTTGCGGCGCCAGCACACAGGGTTCTAGTCCCGGTCGGGGCACCAGATTCTGTCCCGGTTGCCCCTCCTCCAGGTCAGCTCTCTGCTATGGCCCGGGAGTGCAGTGGAGGATGGCCCAAATGCCATGAGACTAGGAGAAGCACCTGGCTCCTGGCTTAGTATCAGTGTGGTGCACCAGCCACGGTGGCCATTGGAAGGTGAGCCAACGGCAAAGGAAGACCTTTCTGTCTCTCTCTCTCTCTCACTGTCCACTCTGCCTGTCAAAAAATAAAAAATAAAAAAAATAAAAAAAGAATTTCACTGCTCTCCAAACAAAAATCATGCCACAACTCTTTATTAGTTAAATAAAATTAGCTATTCCATATATTTTACCTGTAAAAGTAAAATAAAAATCAATAGCAAATCACCTCTAACTAATGCTATTTTAGGATTATTCAGAATGAATATTCAGAATAAATGTTTTAAAAAATTTTAATCCTTTAAGCAAAAATTTTGCAAGTATTATTATCCTTTCTAGATACATTCTGATTACCCTTAAACTCAATTTGTTTGATAAGTGGAGTTTAGTAAATGCCTGATCAAATCTGACATCTCTGTAAGACACATCTAACATAAAAGACCTTTATTTTTGGATATAAACAGAGTGAATGTCAGAGCATGATTAGAGAAAGTAGCATACATCCAGTGACTAGTCTAATAGCTTAGAAGGGCAAAAGTTTATAAATCATAACACACTTTTTTTTTTATCTAGTCACAGGGTCAGTCAGGGCAAGTTTACCTATAGTTACACAGAGTAGACAAGAAGCACTGGAATCTGAGGTAGATAGAAACTCTATTAAAGCAAGTACTTGGGAATCAAGTTTATAGACAGAAGTTAAGGAGTCAGAGGATCTGAGAAGCAACTGACAGAATGGTAGAAAATATTTTCAAACTATGAAATTGATAAAGGGTTAATATCCAGAATCTATAACAAGCTCAAGAAACTCAACAACAAAACATACAACCCAGTTAAGAAGTGAGAAAAGGAATTTAAAAAAGGCATTTTTCATAAAAGAAAATTCAACTTGCCAACACACACATGAAAAGATGCTCAGGATCACCAGCCATAGGGAAAATAATGCAAATCAAAACCACAATGAGGTTTCACCTTACACCAGTTAGAATGGCTCTCATACAGAAATCAATAAACAATAAATGCTGGTGAGAATGTGGGAAAAAAAGGTATCCTAACCCACTGTTGGCTGGAATGTAAACTGGTGTAGCCACTGTGGAATACAGTATTGAGATATCTCAGACAGTTGAAAATAAATCTACTGTATGACCCAGCAATCCCACTTCTGGAAATTTACCCAAGAGAAATGAAATCAGCATATGAAAGAGGTATCTGAATCCTCATGTTCATTGCAGCTCAATTCACAATAGCTAAGATAGAGAATCAACCCACATGTCCATCAACCAATGACTGGATGAAAAAATTATGGCATATATACATTATGGAATACTACTCAGTGGTAAAAAAAAATACGAAGTCCTATCTTTTGCAACAAAATGGATGCAACTGGAAACCATTATGCTTAGTGAAATAAGCCAGTCCCCAAAATGAAAATACCATATGTGTTCTCTGATTTGTGGTAACTAACAGAGATTCTAAAATGTAATGTATAGAAATGAAATTAACATTTGAGAGTCGATGATTGTTTAGAGCACTTGTCTCTACTGATAAGGAACAATGCCCCCCCCCCCCCCCGACACACACACATTATTTGCTGAACTCTTTACTTACTTACTGTAGGGTTAATCTTACAAGTATAAAGGAACTGAAAATAGATCTCCTGAAAAAATTAAAAGTGGGAATCGGGGAGAGAGGAGGAAGAAAGGATGGGAGTAAGACAGGAGGGAGGGTAAGGTGGGGAGAATCACTATGTTCCTAAATTTGTATATCTGAAATGAAATTCATTAAGTTCATATACTTTAAGTAAAATTTAAAGAACGAAGTCAAAATAGAATTTGGTATTAGGAAAATGAGAAGAGGCCTGAAGGTTAGAATGAAATTCAAGGTTAATCTCCTACCAGAATTACTGGTGAGTTAATGTTCTTTGTGGTAGTATACTTAAATATCCTTTGAGTATTTGGTGCTGTGGTTAAGCCACTTGGGATGATCACAATGGAGTGCCCAGGTTCTAGTGAGAGATCCCAATTACAACTTTCTGTTATTGCATACCCTTTGAGGCAGAAGAAATTGGTTCAAGTATTTAGGTCTCTGCCATTCACATGGGAGACCTGGACTGAGATAAATGCTCTAGGCTTTGGTCTAGCCCAGCCTTGGCTGTTGCAGCATTTAGAGAATAAAACAGTAGTCAGAAGGTCTCCATTTACCAACCTCCCAACTCCATCTCTATCTCTCTGCCTTTCAAATAAACTTTCAATTATGAAAAGTAAAAGAGAAGTAGACAATTAAAGACAATTGTTATTGTGCGATATTATCATTGTTAAAATGTATTTTACTTTAAAATATCTTATAACAATGGCTGTTCCAGGGTATATCACACCAATAATCCTTATGCCTCAGGTTAGCCCAATTTTGGCTGTCAGTTCAAGTGATAATTATACTCAATGGCATTCCTTGCTCCTCACTCCAAAAAAAAATCCCTTTAGTCTGAATTCAGCTGAATTTCTCTTGCTGGGAAAAGGAGTTCATGAATGTGTGTTTCAAACAACATGTATCATACAGATTTTCATATCTTCACATTCCCTCAGCTATTAAGCCCCAAAATATTTTCATTCATGTTCATTTCCAGATGAAAACCAACACTGAATTATTATTCCTGCAAGATTAAAAATGAAACAAAATAAAATTCTCTGATTGATAAATAAGGGTAACCACTTGATTAAGAATATTCTATCTAATTCAAACTCTCCACACTGTATTTCCATCCATAAATATAGAAGACCAGTAACAATGCATAGTAACTAACAGCTTTGCTGTAACAACCTGAAACTACTGATGATGTGGATATCAGCTTGCACAACGGAAATCCTAAACACAGAGAGATGCTTACTAGAAGCAAAGTATGAATTCTACCATGATGAAAGCACTTATTATAAGTTTTATAAATTAGGACTCGAATAGCATGTCACTGTAAATTTTCTGATTGCACCAAATTTTAGACAGTGACTTGAAAACTGCAGTTTGGAGAAAAACTGATATATGTATTTTAAAATACAAATCATGAATCATGAATAAACAGTCTTCTCATACAACCCAAAGTAACCCTCAATCCAAGATAGTAAACAAAAATGTCTGAGCTATAACATGCCAACCTGGACAAGATGATACTGCAGGTTTTACTTCCTGGGAAAAGTTTTCCATTTATATTGAAAGTGGATACATTAGGGGCAAACACTGTGGCTCTTAATGTTATTAATTTCTATCACTAATGGTCTTAATATCTATCACCAAAAGAAATGGATTACTAACTTGGAGAATGTTAACAGAAAGTTGAAAATTTAGGATGTATTTTAATCCAAATCAAACCTAAGGCTTTTCATAATGATGGAGTTAAAATGTAGTGAAAAACAAATAATTAGAGGTTAGAGAGGGAGGTGACACTTTGCAGAAATCAAGTCTCTCAGATATAGTCATCTGAAAAGCAGAATCACTTATTATTTCTACCTCCCCCAACCACTGTTCAATCTGGGGCTGGAATATTAACTTTGAAAAAATAAACTGAATTAATTAATCCTACTGTCTCCTTCCCACATCTTCCCCATAAAACATGTCAATAACCTTACTGCTGTGCTAGTAAATGCCTAGTAAGTGCTTACAACATAAACTACACATCAAACAATAAGGACCATGATAGCAAACATTAACCAAGCTCCCAATGTCACTTAGAAATCTTATGTTTCCTCATTCTTAGCCTATGGCAATCATCTTTTACACCTCTGACTCTAGTTTCAAGAGCAAGGAAGACATTCTAAAACATTAATTATAATTTATACTACTTCTTTAAAATCTATTAATGGTTTCTAATCAACTACAACATGGCTCTCAATGTCTTCTAAAACCTTTAGATTCCTACAGAATATTAAGCATTAAATGAATAATAGAAAAATGTATTTTAATGTCTAGTTTATAGTTTTTAAACCAATACATAAAATATTCAAAAATTTTCCTTTTAGAGTGGAAGCCATGAGCTTGTGAACAAATTTCCGTAGGAAGCTACTAGCCAGGTAAATTCATTCATTCTGAGGCACATAGTATAAAATATTGATCCAGAAAGAATATCTAACTAAAGAAGGAAGTATAAAAAATATTAATGTAAAATTACATTAAAATATGAAATAAAAAAGTGTGTAACTATTATGTATTTAATGAATTTTCAATACATGAAATGTTATTTGCAAATAAGTACTTAAAACTACAGTGTGATCCATTATTATTTCATCATTTAGAACTACAATATGAACATTATGAAAACTGTTTTAGTGAAAATTTGATGAATTTAAAATATCAATATTAATAGCTGTTATGTTTTATGAACATAATTTTAATTGATACATTAAAGTATATATTTTATTTGTATAAATAAAATTATTCCTTAAGCAATGGATGAACTGCTATCATATATTTTGATTTAGTTTTAAATTAAATTTGTTATGCTTTTAATAATATAGTAATTGAAATTCCCTAATCCAAAAACGTCATATTACACAAATAGTTATTAAAGTCATCAGACTTATATATCATAGTGAAAAGGGCCCAAAAGTAACATAATATGCTGACTTTAAAAATAAATTACTACAGCCTAATTTTGCAACTGCACCTCTCTCTCACCCTGCCCAATGACAATTATATCAAATTTGTTGCACTTTCACAGACATGCCAAGTTTTTCACTCTTTGAATGTCCTCTTCCATTCTGCCTAAGTATTATCTCCTGTGAAAAAGTCTCTGTTGATTCCCCCATGCAGAGTTAGTCATACCACACTTCCTCATCCTTAAGGATTTCCTGGGTATATTACAATTTGAGAGCAATTACCACATTGAATGATAACTAATTCAAATATTTCTCCCCTCTATGCTCATGAAATCTAAAGCTTGTCTAATTGAACAGGACAAATGCTGTGGCATAGTGTGTAAAGCTACTGCCTGCAGTTCCGGCATCCCATATGGGCGCTGGTTCGAGTCCCGGCTGCTCCTCTTCTGATCCATTTCTCTGCTATGGCCTGGGAAAGCAGCAGAAAATGGTCCAAGTCCTTGGGCCCCTGCACCCGCATGGGAGACCTGGAAGAAGCTCCTGGTTCCTGACTTCAGATTGGCACAGCTCCAGCCACTGTAGCCATCTGGGAAGTGAACCACCGGATGGAAGATATCTCTCCCTCTGCCTCTACCTCTCTGTAACCCTGCCATTCAAATAAATAAATAATTCTTTTAAAAAAAGATAATTGTTTAGCCGGTGCCGTGGCTCACTAGGCTAATCCTCCGCCTGCAGCCCCGGCATTCCAGGTTCTAGTCCCGGTTGGGGTGCCGGATTCTGTCCTGGTTGCTCCTCTTCCAGTTCAGCTCTCTGCTGTGGCCCGGGAGTGCAGTGGAGGATGGCCCAAGTCCCTGGGCCCTGCACCCGCATGGGAGCCCAGGAGAAGCACCTGGCTCCTGGCTTCGGATCAGCATGGTGCGCCGGCCTCAGCACACCGGCCACGGTGGCCATTGGGGGGTAAATCAACAGAAAAGGAAGACCTTTCTCTCTGTCTCTATCACTGTCCACTCTGCCTGTCAAAAAAAAAAAAAAAAAGATAATTGTTTGAGAAACTGCTTACATGTTTCTAGAATATAAACAGAGTAAATATACATGGCACACTACTATTTGCTATATGATAGTTTATAGGAAAGTCATCTCCAAATTCTTACGTGGCTATCAATTAATTCTTCTTGGCCTCTTCATCTTATTGCACAGAGTAGATGGCTTCATACATTGACATTTTGTTTTTATTCTTTTGTCCTATCCATTTGTTATTTTTTATTTTTTAAATATTTATTTTATTTATTTTAAAGACAGAGTTACACAGAGAGGTAGAGAGAGAGAGAGAGAGGTCTTCCATCCGCTGGTTCACTCCCCAGAAGGCCGCAATGGCTGGAGCTGAACCAATCGGAAGCCAGGAGCCAGGAGCTTCTTCCAGGTCTCCCACGTGGGTGCAGGGGCCCAAGGAGTTGGGCCATCTTCTACTGCTTTCCCAGGTCATAGGAGAGAGCCAGATTGGAAGCGGAGCAGCTGGGACTCCAACCTGCACCCATATGGGACGCCAGCACTGCAGGCCAGGGCATTAACCCGCTGTACCACAGTGCAGGCCCCTATTTGTTCTTGTGTAAATTACTTAACCTCTCCATTCTTTTCTTTGCTTACTTGTGAAAAGTGGCATAACAGTATCTACCCCTTAGCCCATATCAATTTAATAACCCAAGACCAGGCCATTTATCTATCATTTATCTATCTATCTATCTTTCTTTTTTTTTTTTTTTTTTGACAGGCAGAGTGGACAGTGAGAGAGAGAGAGACAAAGAGAAAGGTCTTCCTTTGCCGTTGGTTCACCCTCCAATGGCTGCCGCGGCTGGTGCATTGCACTGATCCGAAGGCAGGAGCCAGGTGCTTCTCCTGGTCTCCCATGCGTGTGCAGGGCCCAAGCACTTGGGCCATCCTCCACTGCACTCCCGGGCCACAGCAGAGAGCTGGCCTGGAAGAGGGGCAACCGGGACAGAACGTGGTGTGCTGGCGCTGGAGGCGGAGGATTAGCCTATTGAGCCGTGGCATCGGCCCAGGCCATTTATCTTGACAGCACAGAGCAAGGCACACTGTCTGATGATGTAGCTGGGTACAGTGTGCACAGTCTCACAAATGCCCAATCTGTCTTTTGTCTTCCATTCTTTTTTCCTGTTTGACTCAAGAAAGAAGCAGGGTGGCTCATCTGTTAAATACCAACATGAATCAGTTTCTAGAACTCAATGTTTGCACAATACATCTGGAATGAATGGTTAAATGTCTTCATGAACTAATAGAGATGTCCCATCACTGCCTGTGAAACACTAAATGAAATACAATTTTGTAGCACTTTTACAATTTTCAAAACATTTTAACACTCAACATTCCATTGCTGTAGCAACTCTGTAAAATAGAATCTTCAAGGATTATGAGCACCAAGGCGGAAACTATGACTCAAACAGATTAAAATATTTGCCAAAGGCCACTACCAAAAGACCAGTATCAGTCAGCCAACCTAATTAGTCTGTCTGCTAACTATCTGGGAAAAAGTTATTACTTCCTTAATCTTCTACATATGTTTTCCCATGATTTGAATAAATTAGTAAACTTGTGTTAAATATTAATGGTGTAAGAAATTTCATGCACTGATACCATGACTGAACAAAGTGATTTTGTGATATAAAGGAATGAGAGCAGGGGATACCTAACTATATAGTTTATGGAAAAATTCAGAGATGGAATTTGTCAAGTGTTGTTTTTAAACACACTGTTTATATTTCAGCTCTTCCTCTGCGAATTATTTTATTATATAGAACATAAGACAAATTTTGTATAAATAGTGTGAGAAATAATGATCATTATTTCCCCTTATTTATTTATTTATTTACTTATTTGAAAGGCAGAGTTACAGAGAGAGGAGGAGATATCTTCCAACCAATTGCTCACTCCCTATATGGCCACAACAGCCAGAATCAGACCAGCCCAAAGCCAGGAACCTCAAATTCCATCCTTGTCACCCATATAGGTTGCAGGGGCCCAACTACTTGTGCCATGGTCTGCTGCTTTTCCCGGCACATTAGCACGAACCTGGATGGGAAGCAGAGCAGCCAGGACTCAAACTAGCACTCTGATGTGGGATGCTGGCATTACAGGAAGTGGCTTAACTTCCTGTATCACAATGGCAGCCCCATGGCAGTATCATTTATATAATTTTCCTTACCAAAGTTCATTATTATGCACCTCCATTTAGAAATAGCAAGATTTATCTCATTACATTTGTTAGGGAACTAAGACCAAAAAGTACTTAACAACTGTTTCAAGATCATTATTGGCAAAATGAATTCTCATTCATTTCAATGAAAACTAACTGTCATATCTTATGTGGATTTGCAATACATATAACTGAAAATGCATAACTCAGTGTGAAGAAATTACAGTATTTGTTTTCTAAGTATCTGCTAAGTGATTTGGAAGAAATATTTAATATTTTAATCTCATTTCATCCAAAAATTACAGTTTTGCTAATAATCTCTGGCTTTCCAGCTACTTCTAAAGTCCTTTTATATATACCAAATTGCCCAAACCAGCCAACAAATATTGCAAAGAACCACTCAATTACTCAAAAAGGAAATCAAAACATTTTGCATTTGCATCTTTCCAGGATGAGTACCAAAAAGTCAATTTTTTAAAAATTATCAATAGAAATAATTATAATTTTATTGTATCTTAATATTAAAATTTTAAAATTGAATCCAATACTTTGATTCAGAGAAAGGTGTTTTCTAATAAAAATACAAATGTATTCCCACTTAGTATTTCTGTATCATAGGAATAAAATGTGTGAGGTAAACATTTGGTTCATTTTTTAAGTTGTGTTTATTACTTTTTTTTTTTTTAAGATGTATTTGTTGATTTGAAAGGCAGAATTACAGAGAAGCAGAGGCAGGCAGTGGGAGGCTGGGGTGGGGGAGAGAGAGAAAAAGAGAGAAAGAGATTTCCTCCACTAGTCCTCTCCCCAAATGGCCATGAGCCTGGAGCTTCTTTCAGGTCTCCTACATTGGGGCAGGGGTCAAGGACTTGGCCATGTCCTGCTGCATTCCCAGGCACTCCGGCAGGCGCTGGATTGGAAGTGGAATAGCCAGGACTCAAACCAGTGCCCATAAAGGATTCCAGCACTGCCAGCGTCAGCTTTCCTCACAATGCCACAGGACCAGGCCCTATTTTGCTCATTTTCAAAGTAAGATGTTTATCTGTAGGTAGACAACTAGCTAACATAACACCCAAGCTACATGCACCTGAAAATTTTTAAGCAAACAGGATTTTAGTGGCCAAAACAACTAAAGCAAATTCTGGGAAGACCATAATCCTGTAGTTAATTGGCCAATGAAGAACTAGGGGAAGGACCTAGGAAATAATTTGTTTGCTATCATCTGTCCATGGTATGCTGGACCACCAGGCACCTGGTCTTGCTAGATTATTAATAGAGTCTTGCTTTTGCTGTACTTCCTAAGTCTGAGTCCATCTTTTGAGTGGACTGGTGAGGCTGTTGCTCACAAAAACATACCTCATAAATAGTCAACAAATATATTTTGGGGAACATATTGGCAAAGACATGATGCTATAGCACTTGATTAAAATTTTGCCATTTGGGCTATATATGACAACTCATAATATACGTCATTATGGTACTCTGCCTTTCAGTTTACCAGTGGACTTTTTTAAATTAACATGTAACTTTAAGTCTTAAATTATTCCAGAAACATTTAAATGTTAATTTCATTATTTTCTGCATTAATGAAAGAGCATCCCCCCAAAATATAACAAAGTAGTAAAAATATATAGTTATTCTATCTTAGAAGCTGAAATAGCAAAATAACTAGACTGCAAAGTTCAAGGTCCTGGAAAAAATGAAGTAGGCAGGGCCAGCACTATGGCATAACGGGTTAAGCTGCTGCCTGTGACACCAGCATCCCATATGAGCCCAGGCTCAAGCCCCAGCTGCTCCACTTCCAATCCAGCTCCCTGCTAATGTGCCTGAGAAAGCAACGGAAGATGGCCCAGTACTTGGGCACTTTCACCCACATGGGAGAATTGAATGAAGCTCGTGGCTCTGGCCTGGTGCAGCCTTGGCCATTGCAGACACTTGGGGAGTGAACGAATGGAAGGAAGATCCTTCCCCCACATCCCCTTGTAACTCTGCCTTTCAGATAAATAAAATAAATCTTTAAAAAATGAAGTAGGCATGTATAATATTAAAGCTAACATGTGAGAACAGGAGAGAAATTAATCTATGTGCTGCTCATCAAATAATGCATCCTGTGGCTATTTATCAGTATTTCATGAATAATGTACCAACATATCATCTTAACATTTTTGGGATACCAGGGCATCCTCATAAAATGTAACATTCTAATAATTTAAAAATATTTTCCTTCACATTACTGACTGAAATAGAAAATAATTCTGAGATGACTATAAGCAAAGAAAACTAATATTTACTTTAAGTGTTCTTCATCCCAAATAACTGAATCTTAATAAAAGAGAGATGCCTAAAATTCATTGAAAAAGTAATCTGGATTGTATCAAAAGTCTCTCAAATGACTGTGCAGGGTTGAGAACCTCTGAAAACTAAAGATAAACACAAACCACTTCACACCCTGACCCTGTCTATATCTCTTCCTTTATCTCCTGCCTCACTGCTCCTCATAGTCTCTACCTATTCCCAGCTATTAACCAGTCACCATGCCACCTGCAGCAATGCTATTATGCTATTATTTGTGTTCTCTATGCCCATTTTTTTTTTGTTAAATTTAACTTTGTTATTTACAAAGCAGAGAGAGGCAGAGGGAGGGGAGAGAGGAAGAGACAGAGATGGAGTAGAGAGGGAGAATTAATGAAATCTTCCATCTGCTGGTTCACTCCACAACTGCCTACAACAGCATTGCTGTGCCAGACCAAAGCCAAGAGTCAAGAATTCATTTTTGGTTTTCCACACAGTTCAAAGACCCAACTCCCTAAGCCATCATCTGTGCCTCCCAGGGTGCACATTACTAGGAAGCTGGATTAGAAGTGTAAAAGCCTTCACTTGAACCAGTAACTCCAATATGGGATGTGGGTGTTCTATGAGGCATCCTTTTTTTTTTTTTTTAAGATTTATTTTATTTATTTTAAAGACAGAGTTACACAGAGAGGTGGAGACAGAGAGAGAGGTCTTCCATCCACTGGTTCACTCCCCAGAAGGCTGCAACGACCGGAGCTGCGCCCATCTGAAGCCAGGAGCCAGGAGCTTCTTCCAGGTCTCCCACGTGGGTGCAGGGGCCCAAGGAGTTGGGCCATCTTCTACTGCTATCCCAGGCCATACCAGAGAGCTGGATCAGAAGAGGAGCAGCCAGGACTAGAACTGGCACCCATATGGGATGCCGGCACTTCAGGCCAGGGCTTTACTTCCGTGCCACAGCACCGGCCCCTCTATGCGGCATCTTATCCACTGTGCCAGATGTCTGTCTCCATGTCCTTGTATTTGATATTCTTCCTCTGTATTAATGATGAGGAACCATTAGTCATTTGAAGAACAGCTACTTACGTTTTAACACTCAAGTATCTTTTTCCATACAAAGTCTTTCTTGGTGTCTGAAAAGATGAAATAAGCTCTTCCTTTGAAACCTTTGGTAACCTGTACATACTTCCATCACCACACGCATGACAGTTGTCTCTACCCATCTGACTGTCTCTGCTAGTCCTATTTCAGAGGCAATATAAATTTTCTCTCATATGTAACTATATTAGAGGTACAATAGCAATATGCTTAAATGTTTTGTATTGTGATTTCAAAGGTAAGGATCCAAATCTGATCCCCAACCTACAGATACCTAACTTGTGATCTTGAGTAAATTACTCAAAGTATCCATGCCTTGGTTTTTTTCACTTGTTGGAATGAAATAAAACATATGGGTAACCTTTTAGTGCAGACATGAGAACACAATGAAATAGCACACTATGTGTTGAAAACATAGTATAATAACCTGAATATCAGTAGTTATATTATTTGACTTTCATTGTGTAGCCAGGTTCAATCAGTAAATCCTCAAAACAAAGGCAGAGTGTCATTTTACCATTTCATAGATAAAGTTAGATCAAGAAGCAAACCCTTTTTATGAAACTCAATTAGGCAAAGAACTGGGATTCAGTTCCAGGCCTACTTGATTATACATCTCTGAATAGCATAAAAATTTAAAGGAGTGTGAGGAAATACAAATCAAGCCCCTTATGTCCAAATTTTAACATAACACATATCCGATTCTAATGACTTCAATAAGAAAGTTCCCCTTAACCCATTTTAATCACTTTTTAGAATTGAAAGGTAAAAATTCAGGGCTTCTAGGCTTTTATCTCTTGATTCTTGACAATTTAGAGGAACTATGACATCTTGAGCTTTGCATTATTGCTTGTGATATCTGGAGTGGAGCTACCGATATACCTTATACACACTTCTTCTAACTCTTTCTTTTCATTTTGCCTTTCATTTTATTACTGAACAAAGACCATCTTGGGTAATAAATGAGTTTTCCTTTATTTCACAGCAGTCTGTTTGAAATATAAAAAACCAGGAGCAGAGGCCATGCAGATTCTCCATAATGGCCACTGTTTAATGAAAATCATATTTTTTTTCTACTTTTCTCATTTAATGTACTGGCATTCAAGCCCTGAGTTAATGGAGAAGTCAGGTCCTCTTTGAACTTAGGTTTATGTATAACTATGTATATATCCGTAACTATATGTAACTTTATCTATAACTTTATCATCTCCCAAATAGAAGCTGTAGCTATCTTCCTTAAGATTTTTGTATCTTCTTTCAGAGATTTTTTTAAAGGGAGTCACTTGTTTTATGACATTAAAATAAATGGATTTATACAAATTTATAACAGGTAGTAAAATTATCAGATGATTTTTTCCAAACACATTTAATTATAGTTACATCATTTCATTTTTTAAGATTTATTTATTTATTTAAAAGTCACAGTTACAGAGATAGAGAAGGAGCAGCAGACAGAGAAATGGGTCTTCCATCTGCTGGTTCACTCCCCATTGGCCACAATGGCCAAGGCTGTGCCAATCCGGAGCCGGGAGCTTCTTCCGGGTCTCCCACATGGGTGCAGGGACCCTAGGACTTGAGCCATCTTCCTCTGCTTTCCCAGGCCATAGCACAGAGCTGGATCAGAAGTGGAGCAGCAGAGAATGGAAGCAGCACCCATACGGGATGCCGGCACTGCAGGCGGTGGTGGCTTTACCTGCTATGCTACAGCACTGGCCCCCTATTTCATTTGTTGTTGCTGTGATTTGGTAAGGAATTTTGACCTAAAATTAACTGCTTAAAGCAGTCTCCATACCTGAACACTGAGTTGGCCCAAAAGGACAGCCTCATGCAATGAACTACAGCTTATTAGACATGTAAACAAATTATAACCTAACATGTCCTTATAATCAACCAAGTCTCAGCCAATCACAGCACCTGGACTTTCAGCTAAACAGGCTGAAGGCTGCCATATTATGCCCAAATAAGGCAAATGCAGATTTCACCAGTCAGATAATCTATGTCATTTTAATCTTTCTGGTTATAAATTTAGCTTATCACATGGGGAGGGGAAACGGCATTGTGAAACTTTTTTGGTCTAGAATACTGCCCAGTTCTGCCACCTTTTTCTTCTTCAAGTAAGCTTTGTTAAATGTAACTAGTGTCTTGTTTGTTCCTCAACAGTTTTAAAGGAAAGTAATAATTTTGGTTTGTATTTCATATACTAGCCTTATGAACAAGTACTTCAATCAATCTCCAGGAAAAAAAAAAATGTTCTTTGCTCTCTTAAGTCTGGATTAGCTTTATTAAACTTCATTTCATTCATATTTTAAAATGATGTTTTTACTCAATTCTCTTACATTTAAACAGATAAATGCATGCTTTTAAACCTCAACCTCTAGATTTAAATTCTAGTCTGTATCTATTCCTAGAGTTGTTATAACAAACCATCATAAACCAGATGACTAAAAGCACAGAAATGTATTGCTTATAGTTCTCAAGGCTAGGAGTCTCAGACTGTTATCAATGTTGATAACATTGATTCCTTCTGAGGACTGTAAGGAGGAATACGTTCCATGCCTCTTGCCTAGCTTCTTGGCAGCTTGCTGGCAATGTGGTGCTCTCCAATTAATGGATGCATAATCCCAGCATCTGTATTCATCTTCTTCACATGTTTTTCATATTGGATTAGGAGGCCTTCCCTACCCCAGTACAACCTCATCTTTATTAATTATGTCTGCAATAATCCAATTTCCATTAAAGTCATATTGTGAGGTACTGCGGGTTAGGTCTCCAACAGATGAATTTTAGAGGAAACAATTCAACTCACAGAACCCTGCAGCTAATATCATTTAACATTGGGCCAAATTATTTATTATATGACCTGATTAGGAAAACTACAGAATGAACATGATAATGATTCTATCAACTATAAATTTTGTTGAGGATAATAGTACTGAAGTAATCAGAATGATGCCCAACAAGGAGTTACAAAACCAAAACTCATTGACTAACGAATGTGGGGAGCAATTCTTAAGTGGCTTATAGAGAGAAGCACTCTTTAAGGACAATGTTAAGGACAATATGAAATCTTAAAATCTAAGCTACTTAAAATGTCAGTTATTGTATATTTTTAAGATAGAAGACATAAAATCTATCAGTTTTGTTCTACACCTTAGGACTCTATATTTTAAAGCCTAATAATTAAATATAGAAGTTGGTTCAATATAATCACAAATTTTCTCATTTAACCAGGCAAATGGTAATGGCTACCTTTTAAAGACTAATAATTATATATAGGAGTTGGGTCAATATAGTCACACTGTTTTGTGTCACAAATTTTCTCATTTAATCAAATGGTAATGACCAGAATATTGCACACTATTTTGAATGTATTAAAATTTTAGACATAGCAGAAGCCATTTTCTAAGACTCAAATTTATTTTAAAAGAAATATTAGAGGTTTAAGTCTCCTACATGTTTCCTTATCTTCTGCACCACAGAAGAGTTTCATCATGATAAACAATGTTTCACATAGTAATTGGGAAAAGAAACTATAGGTTACCCTTTTGGAAAACTGCCTTAATGATTCTACTATAATATGCCTCATATACTTTTGACATCCCTTTGTGGTAGCATCAAAATGATGCCTAAATACTGAGCTGGAAGCCTGGCACTGACACAGCAATTTAAAGCCCAGGCTGTAGCACTGGCATCCCAAATGGGCACCAGTTCAAGTCCTGGCTGCTCCACTTCCAATCCAATTCCCTGCTCGTGGGCCTGGAGAAAGCAGTGGAGGGTAGCCCAAGTCCTTGGGCCCCTGCACCCACGTGGGAGACCTAGAAGAAGCTCCTGGCTCCTGACTTCGGATAAGCTCAGCTCCAGCTCTTGCAGCCATTTGGGGAGTGAACCAGCATATGGAAAACCTCTCTCTCTCTGTCTCAACATATCCCTGTAACTCTGTCTTTCAAATAAGTAAAATAAATATTAAAAAAAAAAAAACACTGAGTTGGTCTGGAAATTCCACATCCTTAATTAGAAAAAGTCATATCCAATTCTCAAGTTCTTAAGGGCTAAAATTTTAATGGCTGTTTCATGAGTATATTACACAATCAATGATTTGCTACATGCTAAGTTTTGGTCATTAATAATCCATTCTAACACTGCACTAATGATAGCATTTTTAAATGCTACTGTTCCACATAATGTACAGTCAGGGTAAGAATTTCAATCTAGGGGCCCTATTCTTTATATGATGCAGGAACCCAGTCAGATTTTTCTCTTGAAGGACTGAGATTTTCAGCTGAGTAATTCACAAGTTATTAAAATCAATTCAGTGCAGGGAGACTGATGATTAAATTCTAAAGCCTAGATCACAGGTGTTTCACTGGCTCCATCCTTTTCTAAAGTTTATTCTGCAGAATTCATTTTGATTCTGTGGATTATCAATTATCTTATAAGCAAATTTCTTTTCTATTTATATTATATAGTTTCAATTGCTACTACTTGCAAAGAACTGGTTATAGTTGGGGATGTCCAAGTAAGGGTTTCTCAAACAACAGGCATCTAAATCATGGTAGGAATCTTAACATAAATGAATGATCCTAAACACTATCTCAGACAAACTAAATCTACTAGAGTCGGGCTCATGAATCTGGTATTTGAGTGACTTCTGCAGCAATTCTTAATAGATACTAAGACTGGATAACTGTTATACTAGATCTGAATTGGGGGACAATCAAAAGTAACTCACTTGAAGTGATGGTCAGGGGCTGAATATTCAAACTGGTTGCTTTCTTATTAAGCATTTAAGTTTTCATTAAACTCTTTAGTGAAGATTATATAATGTGGAGCAGTTTAAACATATCATGACAAATTAGTAAACAGACAATAAGTAGAGAAGGAAAAGCATGTATAGTAAATGGGCATGGAACCACAAAAATAGTATTTAAAGAAAAAGAGAGGGGCTGGTGCTGTGGTATAGCAGGCAAAGCCACAGTCTGCAGTGCCAGCATCCCATATGGGCACTGGTTCGAGTCCCAGCAGCTCCACTTCTGATCCAACGCTCTGCTGTGGCCTGGGAAAGCAGTAGAAGATGGCCCAAGTTCTCGGGCCTCTGCACCCATGTGGGAAACCCAGAAAAGGATCCTGGCTCCTGGCTTTGGCTCGGCTCAGCCCCAGTCATTGCGGCCAACTGGGGAGTGAACCAAAAGATGGAAGACCTCTCTCTCTCTCTGCCTCTCCTCTCTGGGTAACTGACTTTCAAATAAATAAATAAGTATTTTTAAAAAAAGGAAAAGAGCTGAAAAATACTGTATTCATGATTATTAACTTCTGATTTTAAATAAAATCCAAGGAACATAAAATCCAGGGAAAGCGATTCTTTATAATGATACTGTTCCAAATAATTTTTTTCTATTTTTTCAAAACAGATGTCATTATTTATAAGGGTTACAAAGTATTTTAAAATGTCTTCAAGACAGTAATAGAGAAATAATATTTAAATTTAAAAATCTTTGCATTTTATTAATCTAGAAGTTGCTTGAAATTCTTCTTCCCATTTAGAATGAACAAAAATCTAACAGGCTTTAAGCCTTCCTTCTTTTTCCTTTGTGATTACTAATTTGCCCTATCAACTTTGCCAAGTAACTTAACGTCCATATAAATTCCATTAGTAAAATAAGTACAGTAATTTATGCTACTTACTTACCTTAGAGAGGTGGAATAAAATAGACAAAGTGGTAGAATTAAATTAATATACACTGTTGAAAAGCATTTGGTCTTTTTCTTTATTTTTCCTAGTATGTCAAATCCTCCACCAACTGGAAATACATTTTTATTTGTGCATTTAATGGGAGAGACTGCTGAGTATAAAACATGTTCGTGATTTTCAAAGAAATATCATCCGTAAGCACAAAGAACTGATGCTATCTATTTATTCTGAACTTAAGTTAGAACTGATTTCCTAATAACTATAGTATAAAACAAGTTATATTTAGAATACTTAATGTAATATGACCTGAAATATAGCTGAAAAAGTAAAAATGCACATACATTTTAAATTTATAGTTCTTTTCACTATAGCACTAAAATGAGATACTAAGGATTATATGAACCACTGTACTCTGGTGAAAAAGAACTTAAGTTTATAGAGCATATAGCATAGTGCTTCAGAGCATAAGAATGTGTGTGTGAGGACAGAAAGACATCACCAAGACAGAGTATAAGTAACTGCCTGAAAGGTTATTATAATAATAGTAACTATGTTTCAGCTACTAATATTTTAGATTTCAAATTCTGAACAAAATTCAGTGTCTTAAATTTAACATAAAATACTTATTTCAAATGCATTCCCATGTCCAATGTATGACACTCATAAACATTAAAAATAATTTGTAAAAGTTTTTATTATTACTTAGATGAAAGCCAGAGAAAGAGGACAACAAAGAGAGAAGGACAAAGATTTCCTATCTTCTGGTTTACTCCCTAAATGCCAGCAATAGCCAGGGATGGCCCAGGTAAATGCTAGAAGCCAGGAACTCATTCTGGATCTCCCACATGGGTGGCAGGGACTCAACCATCAAAGTCATCACCTTCTGTCTCCCAAGAGGTACAATGGCAACAAGCTGGAATTGGGGGCAGAGCTAGGACTCTAACTCAGACTTCAATTATGGAATGTGGGCATCCCATGCAGCATCTTTAATCACTATGTGAAACACCTTCCCTAATATCTTCAAATCAGAATGTTGAAAAGAAAAGGCGACACAGAACACATTCTACCTCTATTTACACTTGATATTAGAAGACACTGCTTATACTCTCATAGACCACAATATACTTAGTCCCAAGGAGAAACACTCATTAAATTTTGAATACCAAAATATTTAATAGTTATCAGCCCTTTCCAAGAACAGAAGGCAAGCAAATGACTGAATTTCTTCCCCCTGAGGGCTTATGAAGAATACATATCTATTAAGAGTATAAATCTAAAATGGCCGGCTAATCCTCAGCCTTGCGGCGCCGGCACACCGGGTTCTAGTCCCGGTCCGGGCTCCGGATTCTGTCCCGGTTGCCCCTCTTCCAGGCCAGCTCTCTGCTGTGGCCAGGGAGTGCAGTGGAGGATGGCCCAAGTGCTTGGGCCCTGCACCCCATGGGAGACCAGGAGAAGCACCTGTCTCCTGCCATCGGATCAGTGCGGTGCGCCGGCTGCAGCGTGCCAGCCGTGGCGGCCATTGGAGGGTGAACCAATGGCAAAAGGAAGAACTTTCTCTCTCTCTCTCTCTCTGTCCACTCTGCCTGTCAAAAAAAAAAAAAAAAAAAAGAGTATAAATCTAGCTATTTACAGTGAAATTTCATAAGAAAGGTGGCATCATGTAGTGGTTGAAAGCTCAAATTCTTAAAAAATTTATTATGGAATCATCTGATACTTTTTTCATGTTAATGTGATATTAATATAGGAAGAACAGATTCAATGCAGTTCATAGATACAATTCTAATAATATGATACTCCTTTCTTCCCAACCTCCTTCTTTTTTTTGCTTTTAAAATAAAATATTTTAATTGACATTATAGTCAAAGGGTTAATGATCCAAATTTTTGACAGGAACTAAACTGCCTGGAGTTCAAATCCTGACTCTGCTTCTAGTTGTGAGGCTGTGTAAATGACTTACTCTATGTTTCAGCTTTATGCATAAAAATAACTCATTGCCTTTAATTGTATTGTATACCTTACCTTCTAAGATAGCTTTTCATTTTTTTAAATATTTATTTAATTTACTTGAAAGTCAGAGTTACACAGAGAGAGGAGGAGAGGCAGAGAGAGAGAGGTCTTTCATCCACTGGTTCACTCCCTAATTGGCCTCAAGGGCCAGAGCTGTGCCAATCCAAAGCCAGGAGATTCTTCTGGGTCTCAGGGACTTGGGCCACCTTCTACTACTTTCCCAGCAGAGAGCTGGATAGGAAGTGGAGCATCCGGGACTCGAACCAGCATCCACATGGGATGCTGGCACTGCAGGCGGTGGCTTTACTTGCTACGGCACAGCACTAGCCCCCTATGATAGTTTTTCTTTACAAGTTTACCAGAAACAAACCAATGATTCCCCCTCCACCCTCATCAATTTTTAGAAAAGAAATTCTTATTGCTTTAAAGCAAACATATTGACAGAGATGACACTTCTCAGCCTAAGAAGTGCGAAGATGCTTGGTCTGCATGCCACAGTGTGTCCTCTTTTACAATCAGTGCAGAATGAGCTGGGAGAGAGTCCAACTTCCAACGTATAGCAAATAAACAGAACCCTGGGTATGGAGCTTTGCTTTTGATATGATGTAAAGATTCGGGAGTTTATTTTCTGACCCTAATGACCTCAAGCTTATGTATGTCACAATTTTTAAAAACAATTTCTCTAGACCTGGAAGTGTTGCTATTCAAAAATGGAAACTCATTTGCAAGTAAGAGCATTTGATCATAATTAATATATGGTTGCTAAAAATCAGAGGTGATGTGAAGTGAGCTCTTGGTTGGATATCAGGCAGCAAGGTATGCTCAGCAAGTTGGAGACATGGAGGTACTGGGAAACCAGACGCTGTTCTTTACCCAGGAAAATGGAGATGGAGACAGAACCTCTCTGATCCTTCATTTTTTCTAAAATACTTCCCTATTTTCACTTTGATAACAGTAAAAATCCCTGATTTCAGGGCTTAATTCCTGGAGCAAAGGACAAATGTATAAGCAATTCTGTGCATGTACAATAATAAAGGAAAAGCCAGTGTATGTGAAGCATATGAAACAGAATTTCATATTGCTAAGCTTGCCACTTTTTCTTGTCTAAAATCTACCACTCATACGTTTGATCTTTGTTTCCTGGTAAGTGAAAAAGAGCACACACAGTGGACACATGTGGCTTTGTTTCTTTAATTTCTTTGTCCTTTGTAAATTTTCTGTGGGGATGATGTCATGTTAAGTGGATCTATAGTATCTCTTATCAAGGGATTAGGAATGCATTTTAGCTCCCGATGAGAACACAATTCCAGCTGCCATTCTGAACAGCTTATAAGGACAGGTTAAAGTCATTGTGGAATTGCCCTTATCTAAGCTCAGATATCATCAAGAATTCTTTTCTTTTTCTTTTTTTACCCTTTTCTTTCCTTCCTTCTTCCTTATCCTCCCACAACCCCCACTCTCTAAGTGTGGTAGTGATCAACTATTTCCTCTTTTTAGAACTTGTTTTCTTTTTTTTTATATGTTCTTAGAGACTAGCAAAACTTTCAAGTGAAGATGCAGGGGGTCATGAATTAAATCCCAGCCACAAAAAGAATTTCCAAAGTAGTCCCATGGGTAGGCATTTTGCCTAGACAAATATATGGGGAGTGAACAAGCAGAAGGAGGTGCTTTCTCTTTCTCTTCCTCTCAAATAAACTTTTTAAAAATAAAAATAAAATAATCTCAGAATCTTCATTAGCCTGTTCCTCCTGGAAGCCTTCTTCTCTTGTTGTCACTTCTCTCACGTTTTTTTTTTTTTAATCTAAACAAATTGTTCCAGTTACCTCATACAGAGGAATTTGGGACTGCTGTTGATGCACATGTCTTATTCAAGAATATTTTTTTTTCAGATAAGGAAAGTATTTCTGTAAGATTTTTCTACTTGCAATACTTACTTTGATTCTGATTTTTCTATTTTAAAAATAAGGCTGAGAAGAAAATCTTTGTATATAATTCTTGGCCTGTTTTCTCCTGATAATTTTCTTGAATTTAAATTCACAAAAATGGAATTAATGTAACCAATTTATGACCATTTTTCAACATAATGCTTAACTGCTTTCTAGAATACATCTTCAAATGAAATATTTCCCATAATGGATTCCTCTGAAAAATGAGATCTTAACATAAAGCCACAACATATCTAGAAAGTAGTTAAATTGAATGGCAATAATCCTCTCCACATGAAAAAAAAAGTCAAAAAATTACCTGGGGAAAAGGCCAATACACATGTCTCCATAACACTAAAGACTCTTCCAATACAGTAAAAATTGAGAAATGAAAGCTGGAAAAGAAAGCTTTCATGTTTTCACATAGAGAATAATCCTAAATTCTTACTCTAATCCTCAACCCTCTTTGTATTGCTTTCTAGATTCTCCCTCTCCTGGAGAAGTTTCTGAGATGTGGATAATATTTAAGATTGCATAGGTATGCGCAAATTCAAGATCAGTGCAGACCTGCGGAAAACCACTTGTCAGCTTTTGTGTTGGCCTCATTCTGTGTTGTAACCTTCCTCCGAGCCTTAAGCCTAAGTTTTTCTCCCTCTCCATTTTCCACCTTCTACTTGATAGGTCTCAGCTGTTCTTGTTCATATATTCGAAACAGGATTGCGCTCAGTAGATTTAAATTGGAAAGTAACAAACTCCAATTAAGAATAAGTTTTATAAGTTGTAATTCTATAACTGAACTTTTGCCAGGGAGGCTATTATTAGTAAAGTACTTACACCATTATAAGTAAATGGGTATTTTATTTCTCAGTTTTCTAATGATAAGAAAGTGTATGAGTCTTCAGAAGTAAACATCAGAAGGGAAAGAATAGTAAAAACAAAAAAAAAATGGTTCAAACAACATAACAAAAAGACAACTTAGGGGGAAATGCCTGGAATAAACATGACATATATAAGTAAGTTATAAAAATTTAGATGTAACAAAAGCAAAAACTGTGATATCAGCCCTTGTCCAGACTGTCGAGGAACAACTTACTATTTTATTACTTTCAGTGTTTTTTTGTTCTACTTAATACCATCGGTTGAACTCTTCAATTAACACACAATTATTCTTAATTGTTTAAATTTAAATGAAAAGTGATCCCTGTTAAATATAAGAGTGGGAATAAGAGGGAGGAGATCTACAGTTCGGCACATGCTCACTCAGACTTACCCCTAATGGTAGAGCTAGAAATGTGCCAGGGGATTCCAATTCAATCCCATCAAGGTGGCATGTACCAATTCCATCTTACTTGTTAAAGTGATCAGTTTAAGTTCATAATTGATCAAGAAGATAGAATTAAATGTCAAAAGGATTACATAAATAAGACCAGTGTCTGCAAATAATTGATAGAATTAAAAAAGAGAGAACGATCCAACATGGGAAGCAGAAGATACACAGCAGACTCATAGAATGGCAGATGCCCTAAATAGCACTCTGGCCTCAGAATCAGCCCTTAAGGCATTCAGATTTGGCTAAAAAGCCCATGAGAGTTTCACAAGCATGGAAAGCCAAGACATTGTGGCAAAAAAAAAAAAAAATGACCTAAATGAAAGATCTCTGTGAGTGAGATCCCAGTGGAAAGAACAGGCCATCAAGGAAGGAGGCACCTTTCTCTGAAGGGAGGAGAGAACTTCCACTTTGACTATGGCCTTGTCTAAATAAGATTGGAGTTGGTAAACTCAAGGGGCTTCCATAGCCTTGGCAGCTCATGACAAGAGCCTCAGGTGATTACTGACATCATAAATAAGAGTGTCAATTGTTAAATCAACAACGGGAGTCACTGTGCACCTGCTCTGGATGTAGGACCTCTGCCCTTAATGTGTTGTATTATGAGAATTAATGGTGAAACTACTACTCAAACAGTACTCTATACTTTGTGTTTCTGTGTGGGTGCAGTCTGTTGAAATCTTTACTAAGTATATACTAAGTTGATCTTCTGTATATAAAGATAATTGAAAATAAATCGTGATGAAGAATGGGATGGGGGTGGGAGATGGTATGGTTGCAGGAGGGAGGGAGATTATGGGGGGAAAAGCTGCTATAATCCAAAAGTTGTACTTTGGAAATTTATATTTATTAAATAAAAGTTGAAAAGAAAAAAAGAATAGCAAATAGATACATTTTGGAAATAGATAATTTACATAAAATATTTCTTACCTTCATACTGGAATAGAACAAGTTCATCTTTTAAATTAGAAGTTCAGAACAACTGCACTTAACAGTATAATCTTGGAGAACAAATAGATCTCTGACAAATATGAATAAAGAGGAAACCAGTGAGTTTTCCTTAGTTTAACAGGTACGACTGAAGTCTCCTGAATTCTGAGGCTGCATGAAAAGTAAAACTTCTAACTAAGCAGGTGGTACATTTGGAAAATGTGATTAATTTTAAAATTAGTGCTGTAATAGGGTGTATATAAAACTATAATCTCTTATAATGAAGATACTGAAACTGAAGATATCTTCAACTCGGTAAAGTATCAATATAAATCTAAATCAGATTCAGACAGCGTAAATAACATTAGAGAAAATACTTTTTAAGAGCTATGATATACTATAACTCTAGCATAGATTTAAAATAATTTTTATGACATGGCAATACATAATCATTGTCCATGTATTGGGTAATGATTAAAGGAGGAGAAAATTATTATCACCATCTTATAAAAACATTTATTTTCATAATTAAGAAATAATTTCTGATCTAGGATACTGTAAAAGGTAACAAACCCATATGTATGCAAGGTGATGAGCAATCCATCAGCTTACCAGAAAATCTATATATTTTTCTTTCTTTTTTTTTTTTTTTTGACAGGCAGAGTTAGACAGTGAGAGAGAAAGACAGAGAGAAAGGTCTTCCTTTCCGTTGGTTCACCCACCAAATGGCCGCCAAGGCCGGTGTGCTGTGCTGATCCAAAGCCAGGAGCCAGTTGCTTCCTCCTGGTCTCCCATGTGGGTGCAGGGCCCAAGCACTTGAGCCATCCTCCCCTGCCTTCCTGGGCCACAGCGAAGAGCTGGACTGTAATCTATATTTTTAATTAATTAATTAAAGTTCATCAGTTTTATCAAAGTATCCATAATTAATTTTATGCAAAAAACAATAGTTCATATGGGACATGATCATAAAGTACTGGTTTTGAAAACAGAAATATATATTTTAATTTAGAAGCTAGATTGATAGTTTTTTCCATGACTTTTTTTAAAGGTTTTATTTATTTGAGAGGTAGAGATACAGACAGTGAGAGGGAGAGACAGAGAAACGTCTTCCTTCCATTGGTTCACTCCCTAAATGGCCAGAGCTGTGCCAATCTGAAGCCAGGAGCCAGGTACTTCTTCCTGGTCTCCCATGTGGGTGCAGGGGCCCAAGGAGTTGGGCCATCTTCTACTGCTTTCCCAGGCCATAGCAGAGAGCTGGTTTGGAAGAGGAGTAGCCCATATGGAATGCCGGCGCCGTAGGTGGAGGATTAACTGACTGAACCACGGTGCCAGCCGCAGTTTTCCATGATTTTTGACACTGTAAATGCACAAATCTTAATGTCAACAGTTAATGAAGGGTAATCTCCTGCTGATATTTCTATTTTAAAATACTAAGTTTTGGGAGCCAGTGTTATGGTGTAGCACATAATGCTTCCATCTGTGACACCAGCATCCCAACATGGGCACCAGTTCATTTCCTGGCTGCTCCACTTCTGATCCAGCTCCCTGTAACAGCCTGGGAAGAGCAGCAGCAGAGGATGGCCCAACTGTTTGGTCCCTTCCACCCATATGGGAGACCCAGGGAGGCTCCTGGCTTAAGTCTAGTGCAGTGCTGGTCTTTTGTGGCTATCAGGGGAATGAACCAATGGATGGAAATCTCCGTCTCTCCCTCTCTATAACTCTTTCAAAATAAATAAATCTTTAAAACAAAATACTAAGTTTTGGCAGATCTCTGTTTCCAAAGGCACATTTCTCAAATATAAAATACAAGAGCTCTCAAACAGCAATTTAATGAATTTTTAAAGACAAAAATACCAGAAATTCCAAAGTTAAGAAACACCACTAAAATTAAATATTCATTGAAGGGGCCAGCGCTGTGGCACAGCGGGTTAATGTCCTGGCCTGAAGTGCCAGCATCCCATATGGGTGCCAGTTCGAGACCAGGCTGCTCCACTTCCCATCTAGCTCTCTGCTATGGCCTGGGAAAGCAGAAGAAGATGGCCCAAGACCTTGGACCCCTGTACCCGCGTAAGAGACATGGAAGAAGCTCCTGGCCCCCTGGCTTCGGATCAGCGCAGCTCCAGCCATTGCTGCCCTCTCTCTCTCTGTGTCTCTCCTCTCTGTGTAATTCTTTCAAATAAATAAATTAATTAAAAAATATTCGTTGAAGATAGGAAAGAGAATAGTATAATAAAACAAGAATTTAACATGACAGGAGAAGGAAAGTAACATTTAAAGAAACAGGTTAAATTGTGTATAGTATAAACACATAGGTATCATGTAAAAGTAAAATAATCAGTTAGAAAAATCACATATAACCTATTAAAATTTAGATTTTATGTTATATTTTAAAATGCAGTATGTCATTAAAAATAATATTTTAAAAGAGTTTGATAAAACTTTTAATAAAAAGCTAGGTCTTGGCCAGCGCCGTGGCTCACTTGGCTAATCCTCCACCTGTGGCGCAGGCACCCCGGGTTCTAGTCCCGGTTGCTCCTCTGCCAGTCCAGCTCTCTGCTGTGGCCCGGGAAGGCAGGGGAGGATGGCCCAAGTGCTTGGGCCCTGCACCCACATGGGAGACCAGGAGGAAGCAACTGGCTCCTGGCTTTGGATCAGCACAGCACGCCGGCCTTGGCGGCCATTTGGTGGGTGAACCAACGGAAGGAAGACCTTTCTCTCTGTCTCTCTCTCTCTCACTGTCTAACTCTGCCTGTCAAAAGAAAAAAAAAAAAATAGCCAGGTCCTGCAACCTATAAATTCTAAGTTCATCTAAAAACACTATTCACTCAGATATTTTTCATTTTTATAGGCAGAATAAGTTTTACTATTTAAATGTAGAAAAACTAATTCCATGCTACTTAAAAACTGTGGTCTCCAGAGTAGTCACCATCTCAATTTTCTTATTTTCATATATTCATGACAGTGAATCCTGAAAAATGTGAGACTCATTTTGTTCTCCCACATGAAACTCAAGCTGCTTGACTGCAAAATTTCTATTATTTTATTTCATTTTGTCTTTACTACATTGCTACTACTTTAGAATCAGGTATACTTTTTTCAGTTTTATAATTTTGCCCTTTGGGGTGGAGGTATTTTCCAATAGTCACACAAAGTCATGGAAATTATGTGGTCAGGATCAAGATATTCAATATTTGTTTTCAATGTTTCCATATATGAACTCATACTTTTTTTAAGAACACTATTTTTATCTCTGTAAATAATATTTCATTGTATAGATGAGAACCTATACAAAAGCAAACCATATATAATTTAAATATACAAATTAATTTTTTAAATTTTTCACTGATCAATAAATAGCCTCATTAAGCAAACTCAAAGCTCTCAAAAGTTGAGGGACACACTGCACCTTTATATTACTTGTTCCCAGCCCAATGATATATTGGTGTAGTATACTTAAAAAATGGATTTAAAGTGAGGGTACCACAAAAAAGTTTATAGAAAATACATATTGTATAAAAAACTATGCATAGGTTTTAAAAAATTTTTGTACCAACATAAACATATTTTAATTGCATTTTTCCACAAACTTTTCAAAGTTCCTTCATATACTTACTGTTCAACTACTGTGAGAATTTTAGGAAAACACACATGAGTAAATCATAGATTAAAAGTGGTTTTCCATCTGAGGGATCAAAAATGAACAAACATAAAATTCAAGTTACTGCAATGAAGTAATCTAAGACTCTTATAATGAAACACATTAAAATTTTTATCTGATTTCAAGGCTTGGTAGTAATAGAAAAAAAAATCAATTAGCTTCAATAAGCCTATTCAAACTTTAGAATACTAATCTTTTATTAAAAGGTTATTGGAGAGGCAGAGAGACAGAGATCTCCCATCTTCTGCCTCACCCCTACCCCTCAAATGCCTGCAACAGCTAGGCTGGGACCGACCAAAGTCAGGGTCCAGAACTCAATTCAGGTCTCTCACGTGGCTGACAGGGACCTTACTATTTTGAACCATCACCTGCTGCCTCCAATGATGCACATTAGCAGAAAGCGGGAATCAGAAGCACAGCTGGTATTCAAACCCAGAGACTCCCATAAGGGATTCAGGCATTCTAAGCAGCGTCTTAGCTGCTAGTACGAACACCCACCTCTAGTATACTAACCCTTAAAATAAATTCTTATATTTTATTCTACATTTCTGATTAATAAGGTTCTTGTAAAATTAAAATAATACATTCACAAATAGGTTTCTGGTTATAAACTAGTGAAGCTTATAAAGGTTCTTATGTAATTTTTATTAAATGAGCTAGCAAACTATTATTTTAATAACCTGGGTGAACTACATTTTTTCTAATCTATAAAATGAAGTTATTATAAACACTACTAGACAATAAGTTTTACCATAAGTACCTTTTACTCTAACATAATGCCATAAAAGTAACAATAAAATTGAAGCATGTTAATTTTTATTTATTTTTAAGCCACGTTAAACAATATGCTGTACCAACAATATATATTTCCAAACTTTTTGTGTTTCTTTTTAGAGATAAAATTAAGCTCTCTTTCCAACTGCTTCCTCAATATATTGCGCATATAACATAGACAGTGTTGTTGTAGTGCTCTAAAAATCTCGTTAGCTTTTTTGTTTAGGTATTATGCTGATTGCTAACAAGGTAACTAATATATAGATCTCATTTTATTTCTAAAAATTGACCCAATTGTTTTTATAAATTTGCTCAGTGGAATCTAACACTTTGCTCAGTTATTTCTTGCCACACTTAATGGCAACTACTAATTATTTTCACTTGCATTCAAAAGATAACTATTATTTAAGTATACTTTAGCTCCACAGGGATAGTAAAAGGAATTCTCATATTTCAAAAAAAATCACTTGCCACAATTGTCATCAACAGACACTTCTCTACACCTGCAGAGATCAAAGACCTGGAGTATTGCTCCATTTCTGATGCAGCACTCTGGCATTGCGCCTAGGAAAGCAGCAGAAAAGGGCTCTAGTACTTAGGGCCCCGCACCCATATGAGAAACCCAGATGAAGTGCCTGGCTTTGTTTGGCCTAGCCCTGGCTGTTGTGGCCATCTTGGGAATGAACCAGCAGACCGAAGATCTCTGTTTGTGTATTGCTCTTTCTCTGTAATTCTGACTTTCAAATAAATAAATATTTAAAAACCTAAAGAAAGAAAAAACTTGTCCCATAAAAATCTTCAAGTAATTGAAAGGTAAATGTTATTCAAAGATATATAAAACCAAAACAGCAGAATATTGAGTCTCCAGAGAACAGAATGTATATGAACGTCCTTGTAACCTCAGTACCTTGTATAATGCTGAATGTTTTTTACATAGTTGATGAGTGATTTATTTTCTTAATTTTGAGATAAATGTAATGAAATAATAGATACTACCTCCAAATAAAGGGTTCATCAATATTTTTATGAGGGTTGATCATATGCATTGGTATATTTACATGTTAAAGTTTCCTTATTGGTGGTGGATTTAATCTGTAGAAAACCAAAATTGTTCCTGCCAGATCTTGAAGCAGACTGGAAATTCTACACTAAGCATATATTCTGGGAGATAAAGTTCTCCTTGAACGTTTTATATATGACAAGTGCTCTGCCTAGCATATAGCAAGCCTTCTGAAATATCTGCTTTAAGAATGAATGTTTTGATTTAGTCTTGGAATATTTATAACTGAAAACTAAAACTGTATATCCCATTAAAAGTCATACTGTTTGCTGAGATGGAATAACTATATAAATAGTATTTTCTAGAACATTCTGAAGCACTAAAGGGAAATATAAGACTTTCTACATTTGAAAATACACTTTAAAATACCCAGAAATGTTTAAAAGAAGTACTTCCAGACTACGTATTCTCTAAATGTACTCCAAGTATGCAGGAATGTTGTTTGAGTCCAGTTTTACATATTTGATAGTTCTCTGCATACAAATATATTAAAAGGCAATTCAAAATAGAACTGTCCAGGGAATAATTTTAATTATGTGAAATTTATAGTCATTTATTTGAAAGTTTACCAGTTTCATCCCATCCATGTTCCCAAGAATATCTTAAAGTTTCATTTTTCTAAGTCTTAAAAGCTTTCTGAACATTTAATCTATTTCTCATTTAAAAAATTTAGAGATGATTAGCAATATTTTAAAACATAACCATTTTATATTCAGTATACCTTAGGAATTTCATTTTTAATGAGTAATTTGATCATAACAGATGAATAAAACTGCTGTATATATCATTTAAATAATGCTCTTCATTAACTAAAAACTAGACTATCTTGCATTACTATATTGTCTTGTTAAGACATCCCTACCTACTTGTGCCATAACCCACTCTGAAAGAAAAACTCTATATGTAACATTCATGTCAGAAAGAAATTCTAAAATTATAGTTGTTGATCTAACATGAGTATATATTATGTATAATGGTTTGAAACAACAAAATTGTAATATAGGATATTTTCAATCACAGTCAGCTTGAGCTAAATGTAATGAGCAATGGAAATTTTACCCTTGCTTTTTCCTAAACTGTACCTCTTATCCCTTGTCAATTATCAATAATTATATAGCTAGGTCATTTTAATGCAGGGTAATAGAACTTTAATTTAGAGTCCTTGAAAAGACAATGATAAGAATGTTGAGTATCTACATTTGTTGCTGTGTAAGGAAAAGTAGTCCCATAAATTCTACTCCAAAATATTTTTCAAATCTACCCTCTTCTTTCTATCTCTATTGCCACAACTCTAGGCCAGGCCCCCATAAACCCTCTCCTGTACTATGGCAATAGAGTCCTTATTCTACAAATTGCCATTTTCTGATTCTATGACTTGTTCACTAGCCACAGTACTCTTAAACTGTAAGTCAGTTCATTTTACTCAGTTGTTAAAATCTCCTAATAGATTTACATTTTACCTGGGGTAATATATAACTCATTTGGAGACCATTATACTTAGTGAAATAAGCCAGTGCCCCCAAAACAAATATATGTTTTCTCTCATACAAAAAATGTACTGTATATGAGTGAAATTGACATCTTGAGATTTTGATTACTGTTTAAAGCCTTGTCTGTACTCCTAAGGAACAGTGTTTTTTGTTTTTTCTACTTACTACTTGCTGTATTCTTTATTTAGTTGTAGAGTAAGTAAGCTTGCGATTATAAAAAAAGTATGTCACTGCAAAAATTAAGAGAGAAATAAGAAAGGAAGGGCATGGAGTTAGGGTGGGAAGTATATTTATGTTAAAACTGTATAAATGAAATACATGAAATCCGTCACAATTATAAAAATAAATCTACCTCAATTCTTCATCAAGGCTTGTTTTCTACTCCACAGAAACTTATTACTGACTTTCAAATCTTCCTTCAAGCAACTCTCTTCTTTGGTTGGTAAGGTTAAATCACACTGGAATTGGTCTTCAAGAATGTCAAGCTTTTTTTTTCTCTCAAGGCCATTGCTCAGGCAGTTCTCTCTATTTATTTATTTATTTTATTTTATTTTTTTTTTTGACAGGCAGAGTGGACAGTGAGAGAGAGAGACAGAGAGAAAGGTCTTCCTTTTGCCGTTGGTTCACCCTCCAATGGCCGCCGCGGCCGGTGCGCTGCGGCCGGCGCACCGCGCTGATCCGATGGCAGGAGCCAGGAGCCAGGTGCTTTTCCTGGTCTCCCATGGGGTGCAGGGCCCAAGCACCCGGGCCATCCTCCACTGCACTCCCTGGCCACAGCAGAGAGCTGGCCTGGAAGAGGGGCAACCGGGACAGAATCCGGCGCCCCGACCGGGACTAGAACCCGGTGTGCCGGCGCCGCTAGGCGGAGGATTAGCCTAGTGAGCCGCGGCGCCGGCCAGTTCTCTCTATTTATAATGTACTTCTTCCCACTTAGCAAATTAGCTCTTTCTCTTCCCTAAAAATGGGGCTTAAATGGCACCTCCACAGATAGGCCTTTCAAATTATCCCATTTATGACAGCACAGCTAGGGCCTGGCATTTGGCACAGTAGCTAAAACACTGCTTGGGACATGCACATCCTTCATGGGAATACCCACAATGGAATTCCAGGTCCGCTCCGGATTCTAGATTTTTGCTTATACCACTGGTGGCAGCAGGTGGTGGCTCAAGTACTTGAGTCCCTGCCAGAAAAATGAGAGCGTTTCCAGCTCCAGATTTCAGCCTGACCAAGCCCTAACTCGTGCAGGCATTTGTGGAGTGAATCATAAAATGGCAGATCTCTTTCTGTCATTCAAATAAATGCTTCCAAATTCTATTGAATAGCACATCTTTTCTATTATTCTAGGTCAGTGCTTTCATTGCTTCCTCCACAGCAACGAAAATGTTATTTTCTCACCCAAGCTTCACAACATCAAAGAATACGACTGCCTTAATTTACCCTTTTTACTCCATCATCTAAATTTTAGATTCTAGGAAACAGTACGCAATACAACAGGGCAAAAGCAGAAGTAATATATTATCAAATTTTAAAGACACGGTTTCAGGTAATGGAATTGCATTACACAATTTATTCCTTCTGTGATTTTAATTGCATGAAGTGTACATGGGACAGAGTCAACCTATTTGGATTACTTAGATAGATTTCCATGTTTATAATCTCATGACATGTTCAGTCAAGGGTTCACTGCAGAAACTTGCATTACTGTTGAGATTTACCTCACATACAATGTGAAGTTGAATCTATTCTTTCACCATTTGGGATAAATGGAGCATGCAGTCTGAAGTATTTATACATATAAGAGGGAAGAAGAAAAGGGAGAGAATAATATTCAAATTATGTGATATATAAAGAGGGTTTCTGGAGAGAACTAAAAGAAATCAATGATGCTTTTTGTACTTGTACTCAGGTATTTCTTCTAGCGATGATTAGTGAAAATCCAGGAAATTTAAAGCTTTGTATTCCAATGTTTTAAATATTCATTCAGTAGTATAATAAAAATACAGATATGTAATTTCTCTATTATATATGTATAATACATATTTTTCTCCTTTTGGAAACCCATACGAACATGGTTTATATGTGTATAATATATTAGCTTTTACGATATTCTTCTCTAAGTAACTTCCAGTTGGAAAAAAGATCCTCAACAAACATTGTATGATTTCTATGCAGGAAACCAGTGTAGATATACTCTTATTCCAAACCCAACAAAAGAAACATTTAGTCACTGCTGAATCTACATAAAATTTACATTTTATCTTTCTGCCTTGGATGCTAATTAAGATGACTAACCATACAGTGACTTATTTAAACTTGTAAATTTATAATAAAATTATACATTAGGTTGGGTTCATACTTATGCCTAAAAAGAAGGAACATGATAACAATCTCCTGCATGTTAACAAATATGATTATTTTATTCCTGGAAAGTAATATTATCTAAAAGAAGGGACTTTAGAAATATTTTTAATAAATCATCCAGTTTGCCTAACAAAACTTTTAATATTTTCAGTAATGCTCACTCCTTAGCATTCTGAAAAACTTTCTCAATTTATTATTTCTATAACAGTAATATTCAATTTTTATTTTGTGAACAATACTTACAGCAGCTCAATTAATTTCAGGGCATAAATTTTGTTAAGCAGGCATTTTTCTGTTTAGATATGTTTACTTCTGATATTTACATATGACTCAAGGGACTTTGCAAGAAAATCATTTAATAATGTCAATGAAGCAAAACTAGTCACATTATCATTTTGCTTGTTTATTTGTCACTGAATTGTGTAAGTTCACTAGACACATGTACCCTAACTTAATGAATTATTTGAATTATTAATGAATTATTTGAGTATGTCAGTGATTCTTTTTAGAAACAGGAGCCTCACCCTGAGAGATGCATTAATACATTTAGGCTATAAAGTCCTATTTGCTAAAGTGGAGAAATCTTTGAGCAAATAGACCCCTGGTGGCTACTAACCAGTTTAACTGACATAGTTAACATACACATGAAGCAAGTAACTGATCAGTACAGAAATGAAAAGATCTGATATTTAAATAAAAGTTATGAATATCTAATTTATATTGTAGTTTTAAAATAGGAAAAATAGTGGAATATCAGAGAGATTTGAACTCAAATTATTTTTTCAAACACTTAATCAGATAAAGTGATCTAGGAAGTATCTTCACTTTCTGACTGATTCAAGATGGTTTGTATAATAGGAAGATGGAGTCAAATTGATTTATTTTGTTTTTACAGTGCACAGCTTTATAGTCAGTTAAAAGGTAACAAGAGAGATTCTTCGTATAGTCAACCCACTGCTAGTGTCTTTGTGGAAAAGTAAAGTAGTTCACTTATTGTTATTATTTTAATTTTACCCTGCTTATGTTTTAAAAAACCAGTGATGGGAGTGGGGAGAGGTTAAATCCATTCTTTCAACCCTGAAGGATTTTAAATAATTTGGTAAAATAGATACACAGCACTAAAATGTTACTTTGTTAATGTATTTAATTAGTAACATTATATAAAGGTGAAAATTTGGCCCTCTATAAAATAACAAATTTCAAATAATATTAATTCTATCTGCCCTTAAAATGAAAATTACTAAGACAGACCTCTCAGAAGTAAACATTAATCATATTATTTTTCTGTGTATAGAAAATCACTTATATTTTATACCAATCTTCCCATAGATATATCCATATAATGTCCCGTGTTTTCAATGTTCAGCAATTGACAAGATGTTTACACTTGTTTTACCTATCAATAAAACTACAAATTAAGACAATATCCTTAAAATGATCCTAAGAATAACATTTGGAAAGCTGACATTTTATTTATCATCAATGGGATGACTTCAGTATTTGAAAATTATTGCAATTTATTACCAAGAAAAATGTTTAATCACCACAACTATAGGCTATAAAAAGCATTTCATGAGCAATTATTAATTCATATCTGATAAAAAGAAATCCAATCACACCCTCTCTATAATCTTGTTTTGAAAGACTTCCCCAATTTTTACTCAATTTAACCTTTAGATAGTTTTTTATCTGAGTGTATTGTTATGCAGTCTGTATTGCTAGAAAGAGGGCAATTCAAAAAGTTTATAGGAAACAGAATTTAAAAATAAGTTCATTTTGCTATAAAAATGTTCTCAAATACATGCATAATTTTTTTCATAATATATACTATTTTCCATGAATTTTGAAGACCCCCCTTTGTACATTGGTATGTATTTTTAATACATGACCTTTAATGATTCTATTTTACTGATAGAAAAACAGTGTAATTCTCATTCACTAACATAACTTCAGTGAACTGACAAAAACAAATAAGCCATATATTTTTACATGTTTTAGATAAAACATTGAGTAGTATAGGGAAATCTTTAAAATTGATAAGCAAATAAAAGTTACTGCAAGAGGCTAACAAAAAAATCAGTGTTCTCAAATTTACTATCTGAGAGGTCAAACTTTAACAGGATGCATTTTGATAGAATGGCACTTGACAACTTTAGAGATTCATATACATGTTTTATATATTAACATCCACAGGGCCTACAGGAGTTACTGATGTACCATAAGTACTTAGCAAATAATGATTGATTTAGGAAAACATTGCATGGGAATAACTGTTAAAAACTTGTGAAAAACTTGACTCTCAAGGTATATATCTCTTTAACATCCCCAGGTACTAAGATAAAGCACAATATAAATGTCTGACTTACCCACTATTAAAACTGTTTTCTCTCCTTACAAAGTCCAGTAAAAATTTACATGTTATTTTTAACAATTTTCTATATTTACTAAATTAAAGTAACTACCGCTTTGATATTTAATAGCAATATTATTTGAAAACAAATGGGGGATGTGGTGTAATGGGGTGTGATGGTATACACCATCATAGGGGAGTTGGGCACTACAGCTGGGGTGTGATGGTATACACCACCATAGGGGAGTTGGGCACTACAGCTGTCACTTATTATGTGACAAAGCTTCTTCTCATGTGATACAGCCTCAAAGTCATTAGGGTTATCTGTGCTTTCCAAATTCACATATGCATTTTTGATTGGAGTCTGCTGGGTAAAAAACAGTAAGTTTTAGGAAAACCTGCTACAACTATCACTTGTATAAATGAGAACAGCTAAGCACTGATTCTGAATAGTCGCATTTCTAGATAAAATGCTCATGTATTTATGACAAAAAAGGCTGTGTACTATCTTACTTGCCTTCTCCCTTCATCTTCCCCTCACACAAAAAGTACCCACTTCCAAGCCATCTCACCACCATTTTTTCATCTACAAATTATTTCGAGACCCTGAAACATGTCTTAGAAATAGTAACTACAATTAACCCAACTGTTTCACAGATGAGGTCCTTAACCACGTGACCTACTAGGTGACATGATGGTGGACATCACAGCACCAGTGAGAGCACCCAGCCAGGTACATGCTGCGAAAACTTTTATGCCTGCTCACAACAGTTCAATAAATTTAGAATATGGAAGTGATCTATTATAAATCATTAATTATTCATAGCAGAAATCCAAAGAGCTGCATTTCACAAAGATTGTTTGAATAAAAGAAAAAAATATTCAAATATTTTAAGTGCTTTTCATCACTTTTCACACACTACTCACTTTCTCCTCAGTTATCCACCAAAAATATCTGTCAGTGACTTGACTTCAGAAAATATTCACAACTTGGAAATTTACACTTAAGACTAATCTACTCTCCGACTGCAAGAAAAATAAACCACAACACGGATTTGCGGGCATCAGCTCTTGCAATAATTTCGAAGAAGTCTACAGAGTGGCCTGGATAGTGCATGTGGTACGGAGGCTGAGGCTTATGCAAGGGCGGCAGAGTTACCCAAGATGAAAAGCTGATTATCAGTCGCAGGATACAGCTGGAGCGACTTGCCTTGCAATAAGGCATGTGGGAGAAGCCACACGTTACCCTGTGAGTGAGTGCCAAGAGCCAGAAGTCTCCATTAAGTCTGTGAAACGGAGGTTGACCTCCGTGGAGACAGCCAAAGGGGAGCGCTCCTGTGGCCGCCAGCGGTGGGACCCACGTGCTGTTGATGCTCACGCATCCGTTTAAAGAATTCTAGAAGCAATAGGGATCAGCGCTCCTAGGGCCGCCGGTCCCAGGCGGTGTAGACAGGGTGTACTGATGAGGGGACAATCTCGACCCGCTCTTGTGATGAGACCCCAGAGCACGACCTCGGGACGAAGTTCCCCGAAGGAAATGACCAGCGCACCCACCAGTGCACCCATCGCTCCCCTTCACGCCCCCTCCTTCTGTGCCCCGTCCCCTTACCTTGGTTGTTGGAGACATGACTGCAGTCGCCCGGCCAAGCTGTCAGCAAAGGCAAGAAGAAACCAAATTGCCAAAGAAATTCCCGGACTTCGCAGCCCCCCATGGCTCTCCCCGACGCGCTCCTCCTCCCCCTCAAAAAGAAGGGGCAGCGGCGCGGCCAGGTGTTGTAGGTAGCGTAGGGGTCCTGGTCCACGTCTTCTTCCTCCTCCTCCGCCTCCTCCTCCACCCGGCCCGCAGGGGGTGTCCCGGGGCGCCCCCCGTGCGAGGCCCCGAGCCCAGGGCACGAGGGTCCAGGCTGCCCAGGTGCAAGTGCAGCTGCTTGGGAGGACGACGCTGCCTGCAGCGCCGGGGAGCTCCTGGCGGCTGGAGGCGAGCGGAATTGCATCCACCACCGTGTCCCGCTCGCGCGAGGACTATTCACTTGGGCCCGGGAGAGCGTGCGCGCAGGAGCGAGCTCGGGCTGGGGTTTGGGGGAGGGGAGTCGAGGGCGGGGGAGGGCGCCTCGCAGCGGCGATGGGGGCGGGGGGAGGGACGGCCAGGTAGGGGCGGGCAGTCCACTGGGCGGCCGGAGCGCCTCCGCGTACCGAAGTGTGCGGTTGCAAGAGCCCAAAGCCAGGGAGGCGCGGGGACCTTGGGAACTTTCCTCCGGCCGGTATAGGGGCAGCAGGGCGAACCAGGCTGGCTGGAGAGGTCACGAGCGGTCCGAGGGAGCAGCGGGTCCCAGGGAGCTGCGGCGGGAGCCCTCAGCCCCTCGCCGGAGCGGCTCGCATCGTGTACACATCCGACTCGGCCGCAGCTGCGCCGCGTCCCAGCCGTGGCAGCCGTTTTCCGGGCATCTCTGAGGTCGCACTCAGTCTCCCCGAGCACCTAGTCCCCCATTCCACGGCTGCAGAGCCCAGTTTTAAGACCAGCCAGTTCCCGACACTGCCGCCCCCTCACTTCTCCACATGTCCACTGCTGGAGTAGGGGGGTAGGGGGGGTGCGCGCCGTGGGGCCGGCGCTGCCGGTGCCCGGGTGAGCTGGCCGGCGGCGGTCGAAGCCGACCGCTCCTCAGCGCGGGTCCCCCAAACTTGCCCACTAGGGCGAGCGCCTCGGCCCTGTGGCCGCCTCCGGGGCTTCGAGTCCTAGCGGCGCGCAGACAGGGAGGGAGCGGCAGCGAGGAGTCAGTCACATCCAGCTGGAAACGGGCGGGTGCCTGGCGCCGAAGCTCGCCGAGGAGGTCTTGGCAGCGCCGTGAGGCGGTGACTTCGCGGCGGAGGTCACGAGCATTGTCGCAGCCGTAGCACCGCGATTCCGGGGGCCCCGAGCGCCCGTGGCGCGACACCGTCCGACCGCGCGCTCGGAGCTGCCCAGGGGTCCCGCGGCGCGTGGCCACATCGACAGCGGCGCCGAGTGCGCTGCAGGCGGACAGCTCTCTCCGCCCGCGCCGCCTCCGCTCTGTCTCAGCGCCCACTCCCTCCCGGGGCTCGGGTCGCTTGAAGCTGCAAAGCTAGCTACTTGGTGGAAGCCTGCAGCCCCCGCCTGCGGCCTGGGGCCACAGGGCGTGCTGCTGACGGGCTGGTGGCTCTTAGTGTGCGCTGTCCCCACGCCCTCGCCCCGCGGTAGAGGCGGGCGCAAGAGGGCAGGGCGGTAGCTGCGAGCGCCGCTGAGCCCGGCTGAGCCCGGCGCTCTCCCCGCCCGGCAGCCGCGGCTCGGTTGTCGCCAGCTCGGCGCTAGAGGGGGTTATTCGACAACAAAATCCCTCCGCCGCGCGCTGTGGCGAGCAGCGGTCCGCGCAAGGAACCGAAGGCGGGAGGAATGGTCTTCCGTGAAACTTAGCGGGGCTGTGAGGGCCGCGCACGGGCACTGTGTCGCGGGTGGGGGGCACTCTGTGATGTGGTGGTGGTTCTCCTCGTTAGCATTCTCGTTCTTGAGGGGATTTAGGCCGTCCCACTCGACTGAGGTTGAGCCCCCTCAGCACTCACAATGGCAATGGAAAACAGTGAACCGAGGCGAGCACGCCACGGTCCGATAAAGGGTGGACGGTATTTTCCACATGGGCAGGGGGCAAGGATGGGAAATGGCGAGGCGGTGGGGGTCTTGGGAGAGTAGAGGACGTTGCAAGGGGTCAGCCAGCGTTTGAAGTGCTCGCAGTGCTGGGAGCGAAAGGACCTCCCCTCGGGTGCGTGTTGGCGCTGCGATGTCTGTGTCACGTCCCGTAATTGAAGCGGCCTCAGCTCGTGCCTTAGAGGAGGCCTTAGGAGGGAAAGGGGAGAGCGAGGGGCGCCCCGCGTCTAAAACCCACTGCGTGCACAGGAACGTGAAAGGCAAGTGACTCCAGAGCGTGAGGAAGCATTCCCATTGGTGACTGTACTTTTCCCTCCCATTAGGAATTCAAACACTGACTCCCTTTAAAGGTGCCCGTGCCATTTTCAATATATGCATATCACCTATAAAAAGATAATCCTACACGGAGTTTGTGTATTGGTATTAAGAGCAAAACCTAATTTTACGATTCACTTTACCACTCTTACCACATAGGCATTAGCGAACTCAGTTTACAGATTGTAAAACAAAAAGGACTGTTGTCCTTTTTAATGAATAATTATTCCTAAATAAATAATGTTTTTAGAAATATTTCAGGATTTATTATGCTGAGGTTTTGACTCATTACTTTTTGTGTACTGCCAATATATTTCCATGACATTTTTATATTAAATCTTTTTAAATTTTACTTATAATAATTCTATAGGCTTTATATATAACTCAAGATAAACTCTTGTTCAGGATACTCTTTGCTAATACCTAAGATATACTACATTCTGATAAACTGAAGGAATCTATAATACTGTATCTTAGAAATGTGAACCATGTTAATTTATTTCTGAAGTTGATTTTCAAATTAATTAGAATTGCAAGATTTTTAATGGAACATCACCAAAGTTGAGTTATTTCAAAATAACCCCTTGCATAATATATTTTAAAATCAAACTTTAAACCAAGTTGTGTTTTTCTTGTGTGAGAATACCAAGAACACTCAAAATTAGACTTCACTCAAAATTGGACTTGAAAAGAATGTTCTAATAAAAGGAAGGTGGGAAGGAAAAAGGAAAGGGCAAAATAAAAGCTAAGTTTCATTTCTAAGACTCACAGTTATATGGCAAGATTTCATGAATTAACATGATTATTAATTTCAAAACATGCTTAGAAAAGGAGTTACCAAATCATTTGTGTTATACATTATTTATATGTGTATATATATAGATATATATACATGCAGAATGTGTGTGTGTTCCATCTAAAATATTTGATGAACTCTGTGCTCAATTTTCTTCACTCGAGGAAGAGTTAATAGTAAACTGTATGAGTAAAATATGTTTCATAAAGCTAACACTATTTAAAATATAGACATGGTTATTTTTTGTGTGCTAGAAGCAATTACACTTAACAGAAATATACTTCTTTCTGATTTTCTAGAAGTGTTGATGTATTTGCTGACATGTCACAGTTTCAAAATTATAAGCCACTCAATGAACCATATGCAATATTCATGTAGATTTATCTGCACTTGTCTGTTTGAATCATAACCATATTCAGAAAAGCATTCATGTCTCATTTTTCAGTGGTATATTGTTCAGGGTTCTTTTTGTATTCTTTCAGATTACTGTTCTTCATGAATTATATGATCTGAATTCAGGTAAGAAATGAATAATTTTTTATTAAATAAAATATGGTGCTAAAACTCTCCCAAGTTTCATTTGTAGTAAAAATAATAAAAATCAGAAATACCATTTTTTAAATGATAAAAAGAGGGGAGACTTAACCTTCAATTAATTTCTTTGAGAATAAAAAGCATTATAATGTCTAAGACTCAGCATATTTCCAAGCTTGAGAAAATCTTAAGTATGTTATTGTGGTAGAAGAGTAAACTAATTAATTTACAGCGATAATTTGCATTCTGTAGGTCAAAGTAAAAAAGACATAAATAAAGAGTATTGATTCTGGAGTATGTCAAAACATTTGGTCTTAAAAGATTCATGGTACTTTGAACAGACATAATTGCTTAGGTTATTGCTGTTAATATAAAATTAAGAGAAATGCTGCAGGCAATAATATTGTCATGTCACCAACTTTAAAATATAGGTTAGATTATTGACTTGTATGCAACAGATAAAGTAAAAAAGAAAAATTTCACAAAGTCAAATATAATTTTTGAATCTTTATTTTTAGGAAACAGGTATTTAGGAAAAAACACATACCTGTTTACTTCAGGAATTTTGCTTTGATATTAGTTAACTTTTTTTCCAAAAGAGATATTCAAAATACTGTTGAGTTTTTTTTTTATTGTTGGCATGTCAAATCTTAAAAACCTTACAGAAAAAACTTGCAGCTCTAAGTTTCAGAAAATTTACTACTGTTGATTCTCCTGTAGTAATTATGTTTTTAATTGGGTTCTATGATATTTTATGGTAAAAGAAATGTGTGTACACATATCATATACATGTAGATTTATGTGTGTGTGTGTGTGTTTATGTAATTCAATGAAAACTTTCTTGTTCTTTTAAAATTAAGGACCATTTTCCAAGCAAGATTTGCATGTCCATTTGTGCTGAGCAGTATAGGGAAGGCGCAGAGATTATTCGGGTGTAGTTTCTATCTCTCAGAAGTTATATTATATTGCAGAGTGGAGAAATACAGGTTATTACATTGCAAATCTTTCTGTGTGATCCCATGATGGAATTCCAAATTATTGTGGTTAGGAAAGAGAGAAGGAAATGTACTCTAACTTTTGAAGATGTGGGTTTCTACCATTGCAGCTTTAGCTTGATTTAAACTAAAATTTTCATTCAGATTGATTCTGAAGGCCAATGCATGGATTTTATTAGTAATAAATACAAAACTAAAGGTCATGCACAATGACCAAATAATATAAGTAGATTCAGCTAACTTCCATTTTTAATGAAATTGACTTAATAGTCTGTGTGGCATCAAGTACCACAAAAAGTGCTTACAGCTAAACTATGTAGAGATTTTTTAAAATATGCTGTAATTTATTTAAATTTATTAATAACATATGCTTTAGTTTATCTTTCATGACACAGAATGACCCCTTTTGTCTAAACAACTTTGTTTTTATTTCATTGAATTATAATAAGTACCATTAAAGAGCATATTCTAAATATCAAGCAGTCAAAAGTTGATGGTAGAATTAATAATATCTTTAAAAACCTTTATATTATTAAAGTGTATCTGATTATTTTCATCATAACAGAAATTTCAAAAGTCTAGTCCAAATGCATTTTATATTTTTCTTGTGTTATGCTTACGTAAAGACACTTTATTCCCTGCTTCAGTGAAAGGCAAAGCTAGATTCTGCAAAAAGAACCCTTGGGTATGTCAAATAGTCAGATGCTAAATTTATTAAAGATACTACACATGTGAATAACAACATCAGCTTAACATTTTTAGTCATATTATATCAATAATGCAAAACTTGCTCTTTTACTCCAGTCAAACTGGGGTAGATTCAAAGTGTCACATGGGGAGAAATGATTCCTTAAAGTTTGACTTTGTAGGAAAAGTTATTTTATAAAATGGTTTTTACAATGTTTAAGTATAACTTACAATCAGGTAACTTTGTTTGCATTTTTGAGCCTCCATGGGTTTTTGTTGTTGTTGTAAATTAAACTTTAAAGAGCAAGTCTTGAGAGACACCTTATTATATTCCAAGTGATCTCTGACAACTCCATAAAAATTCAATATGCCCAACATTTACTTTTTATTGTAAGGGGTTTTATATCTCTGCGTTCATAGTATTTTTCTTTTGCTATGGCTATAAAAATGTTTTTATGAAATAGAAATGTTTGTCAATACCATCTTATAATTATTACAAGACTAAAAGTATTTTCAAAGTAAAATTGTGCTTTCATAATCATTATTTTTACTTCTTTGTCAAACTGTCCATCTTTGTTAATTTTTTCAGAAAGACTAGTTTAGTAAATATCTCAGCTATACAAATATATAATTTTTCCTCATTTTTAGAAACCATTAAGCATTTCTATAACTAACATTTGATCTGTTTGTAAGTTCTTACATATGTTACAGACACCTTTGCAGAGGCTGCATTGTTATGAAAATGGTCTTTGGCTATTCAGCAAAATAAATCTAACTATAGAACTTAGGTTAAATTCCCCTCGTCTTTCATTGTTAAATTCCATTCAAAGTCCATTGGGTTAAAAATACACACTACAGTTCATAGTATTCAGAATTAGGTTGTAACATATTTGCTGCTTTTCTAGGTGAAAATAAAATTTTCTAATATACAAAATAATAGAACACAAACACTAGGTTGGCTTAGATTGGCATTAATTTATAGCCAAAGATTACTCTATATTTATTTGCTACTGATTTATTTTGCAATATGGTTTGAATTATATAAAGAACAGGAAGTATACTTGCACTTAATTTTAAAATCTTTTTATACAGTGGGGAAAATAAAGTTTCTTGATCATTTGGAATATGTATAATTTCAACAAAATATTAAGATTCTATAATATTTATCTCAAATATTTTAACACTGCCTAATAAAATTTTCCGCAATAATAGAGATTTTGTGTTTGTCCTGGTGGATATAGTAACCGTTGGTTACAAGTAGCTTTAGAGTCTGAATGCATTTAGTGTGAGGAGCTGAATTTTTAGATTTAGTAATTTTAATAAATTTAAAATTATACAGCCTTACCTGGCATTGATTACTACATTGGATAGAACACATCACTTTTTTTCAATACACCCAGGTTTATAATAGGGAAAAGATAACAGATTTAAAAATTGTGGCTATAAAGAGGGTATCCTGAGTGACTTTCTCAAACAATGGCTAATTCTTAATACAGAAATTCTGTCACACACAGTCATATTGAATAGTCATGTTATCATGAATACAAATAGTAATCTATTACTAAGTGTGTTTACACTGTCATCAAGGCTCTCATGCAATGATGCGCTTTTTGCATATTGTATTGAATTGATTAGAAGAAGTTAAAAGAGCCACACTGATAGGTCCTCATAAATTTTTGTAAGTACAATCACTTGCCTAATGTGCCTGCTTTTTGATGTTGGTTCACTCCTCCAAATGCCCTCAACAGCCAGGGCGTGGCCAAGCAAAATCCAAGAGCTTGGACCTCTACCTGGGTCTTCCACATGGGTGACAGAGACCCAAGTGCATGAGGCATACATGCATCTCCTAGGTGCATACTAACAGGACCATTGGAATCAGGAGCAGAGCCGGAGCTCTATCCCAGCCACTCTGATATGGTATGCAGGCCTCCCAACCAGCATCTTCACCACTAGGCCATATGCCTGCTACAGTTTTTTAAAATGGTTCAAGAGTAAGCCTCACTCCTGCTCTACCCACTATGCCTTATTGTGTACTACTCTGGGCCCCACCAAAGTACAGTGTTCTGAAGTGGCTCAATAACAGTAGTGAAGTTTCCAATATTAATACCCTTCCCCAGAGATTTTCTAAGAGGCAGCAAAATGTTTCTATTTAGATGCTAATATTTGACTTTGTTTTTTGTTTGCCTTGTTATAATTTGTTTGCCTTATTATACTATTTTGGACTTTACAATTTACATGTAAAAATATTGTTAGGAGCCTTTTTTGGAGTCCATAGATTTTTAAAAACATGGGAGTGCAGGTGAAAGCCTGAAAACCTGACTACAGCTATTAATTTGACATTGTCCTAAAGTTTTTCACATGATAATACCCTTCAATATATATAATGTGTCATGAATACCAATGTAAAAAAAAATCAAACCAACTAAAAATGCCACTTCTTAAAAAAGCCGTGAAAGAAATGATAAAAGGAAAAAATGCTAATTTTTATATTACTTAGCAAACAATTACATTGTACTATGTGGCTGACACTGTTCCCAGAAAAATATTAATTTCAGATCCTAATTACAAATACTAATTACAAATATGAATTAAATTAATCCTCAAAGCAATGCTCTAAAGTAGTTGCTATTATCTGCATTTTATAGATTAGAAAGCTGAAGCACAGTGGTTGCCTATAGTCATCTAGTAACTAAATGGTAAAGCTGAGATGTTAGCCCAAGCAGTCTAGCTAGAAGCTGTGCTTTTCATCAGCATCCTGCCTCACTTGTATCCCTGAAATATTCACTTAAATATATACAAACGGGCACATATATGAGAATACGTCAAAAAACTTGTGGGCAAAATGGAATTATAAGATAAGTTTACTTTTGTGCAGAAATTTTTGAAATCCATAGTTTTCTTTTTTTCCCAAAAGAAATCTTTTATTTAAGGAGTACAAAGTTCTTAAGTACAATTTTAGGAATATAGTGATTTTTTTCCACTATACCAGCCTTCCCACCCCAGCTCCTCCTCCCTCTCCTATTCCCAATTCATTCTCTGTTAAGATTCATGTTATGCATTTTCCACAAACTTCTTGAAAACCTCCTTCAGATATGATCATGAAAATGTTTTGTACCAAAATAAACTTTTCTTTTAAACCTTGAGCTTCTTCCAGGTCTCCCATGTGGGTGCAGGGCCCCAAGGACTTGGGCCATCTTCCATTGCTTTCCCAGGTCATAGCAGAGAGCTTGATGGGAAGTGGAACATCTGGGACTGGAACCAGCACCAATATGGGATACCGGTATCACAGGCTGTGGCTTTACCTGCTACAGTACCACCATGCTGGCCCCTATCTATGACTTTTTTTTTTTTTTAAAGATTTATTTATTTACTTGAAAGTCAGAGTTACACAGAGAGAGGAGAGGCAGAGAGAGAGAGGTCTTCTATCCATTGGTTCACTCCCCAATTGGTCGCAACAGCCATAGCTGCGCTGATCCGAAGCCACGAGCCAGCAGCTTCTTCTGGGTCTCCCAGGCGGGTGCAGGGGCCATCTTCCACTGCTTTCCCAGGCCATAGCAGTGGAGCAGCGACGTCTGGAACCGGCACCTATACAGGATGCTAGCCCTTCAGGCCAGGAGTTAACCCACTGCACCACAGTGCCAGCCGCCCCCCCCACCCCCGCCTTTTTTTTTTTTTTTTTTACGATTTATTTATTTATTTGAAAGTCAGAGTTACACAGAGAGAGGAGAGGCAGAAGAGAATGAACTTTTAAAAGAACTTTTGTGTAGTTTGCATACTTCTGGATATTTATCTATTAACATAAATTTTAATTCTATGAAGTTAAACTATGGCTTATTTTCATGGAATATGTGTATGAATTGTAACTAAGTTCCCAAATGACCTTATTCTTCTTTTTACTTACTCAACATTTACACATTTGTGACTCTTGTAGGGTGTTCTTTCACTTCTTAAAATTATCCTTTTAGTTGATACCTGTCTGTTCACACCTACTCAGCTTTTACATTTTGTGTTCCATGTGGCACTGTTTCAGATAAAGGTTTGCTAACTTAGCTATTACATTCTGGGGTTAACAGGTATGAAGTGCTCATGATGTAGCCACATTGTTATAGGTACATTATACATTGTTGGCTCACACAATATTCATAGCCCTAAGAGGTGAATACTCTTTTTTTTTTTTTTTTTTGACAGGCAGAGTAACACAGTGAGAGAGAGAGACAGAGAGAAAGGTCTTCCCTTTTCCGTTGGTTCACCCCCGCAAATGGCCGCTACTGCCCGCACGCTGCGGCTGGTGTGCTGCGCTGATCTAAAGCCAGGAGCCAGTTGCTTCCTCCCGGTCTCCCATGCAGGTGCAGCGCCAAAGGACTGGGGCCATCCTCCACTGCCTTCCCGGGCCACAGCAGAGAGCTGGACTGCAAGAGGAGCAACTGGGACAGAATCCAGCACCCCAACCGGGACTAGAACCTGGGGTGCTGGCACCCCAGGCGGAGGATTACCCTAGTGAGCTGTGGAGCCTGCCAATAGGTGAATACTCTTATTGTAGTTATTTCACAAATCATGAAGCCAAAGCATTAAAATTATCTGCTCATGGAACAGAGCAGTGATTATTTTGTTAAAGAGCTCTCTGTCTTCTTTTTGTAAGGCAGGCAAGGATATAACCAAAGAGAGGAAATAAGGTTTGGGCAGGAATTCTGGAGTGAGCTAATAATGATTTGACCTAGAATGGTGACAGAGATGAGGCAATGGATGTATTTCCAATATATTTTGAAGGTGGAATGGATAGGACTTATCTGTGGTTTGGATGATAGTTTATGTTATTGTGTTTGTGACTAGAAGTAGCTCTAGTGTTCAATTATAGAGATAACAATTTATGTTTTTAAAAAGCATGTTCAAACCACAAAATGAAATATATCCTTTCAGAAGGGAAAGTCATTTTGTTCCTTCTCAAATCAGAATTCTTGAATTCTGCCCCCGTTTTTCTTTCATTAAAATCAACTCAGTTCAGGGCCAGCATTGTGGCATCACATGTAAAGCTGCCACCTATGATACTGTCATCCCATATGGGTGAGGGTTTGAGTCCTGGCTGTTCTACTTCCAGTTCAGCTCCCTATTATTGAGCCGAGGGAAGAAGGAGAAGATGGCCCAAGTTCTTGGGCCCCTGCATACACTTGGGAGACCTAGAGGAAGCACCTGGCTTCTGGCTTTGGCCTAGACCAACCTCAGCAGTTTCAGCCATCAGCCATTTGGAGAGTAAACCAGTGGATTGAAAATCTCTCTCTCTCTCTCTCTCCCTCTCTCTCTCTGGCCATGCCTTTCAAATTAAAAAAAAAAAATCTTAAAAAAAAAACTCATAAAATTTAAAATCCTTTAATTAAGAAAGCATCAGTTTATTCTTCTATATACTCAAGAGAGCCATAATAAAGTTGGAAACTCAAGAAATAGAGTATAGCTTTTATTTTTTAAAAAGAAAAATTAACATTGAACTTTTTAAAATTAGTCATATATTTTATAAGAGTCATGAAAACATATTTTCCATCTATATTATTGTGTTCATTTTGGCCTAGTATCAACTCTCTTACTCAAAGAATTTCATTTTAAAAAGCAGATAGGAGTTTGTCATGTTTTTCAACTAGGCATGGACTAAGCAATCTACACACAGTATAATCAATACAGGAACAAAAATCAGGTACCCAAATCCTCGTTGAAAAATTTCCTCAGTTTCTCAGCCAGAGAGAACAAGCAGGAGGATTACATTGAAATGCTAACCTTCTGTGGGTAAGTGTAAAGTCTGTTTCACAAATGTAATGTATGTAGCTAAGAGGCTTAAAAAAACACTCAATGATAATATGCCTATGAGTTGTTTTACTCTCTTGCCATTATAAAAATGATGCTTCTACCAAAAATATGAAGGATATTTGAGAAGGTTGATATACTTTGTTCCAAATTTATAACATATTTTCTCTTTGTTATTCTTTTAAATTGCAAAAGTACCTTAACAGTATTGTAGAATATATGGAAAATTGAAAAGAAAAATTATGTCTTTTTATCGTACTACTCTAACATGATTACTGTTATTGTATATATATTTCATTTCAGACATCTTAACATAACCCTTCTCAAATATGTACTATGATAAGATTGAAACTATATCATGTCCTCAAATTTACATTACTTTTCAATTTTTCTGCTAGTTGCTTGACTTTAAAGGATTTCATATTTATTAAAATACAGATGTTTTAGGATGTTAAATAGGTAAAAGGGTATGAAAACAGATACTTAAGAAAATCATTGCTTTGAGAACAAAGATGCAAAGGTTATAAGCCAAACAGGATTTTTATAGGCTTAGTTTTCAAAACTATTCAGTGTTATCAACATATATAATAGCATCAATACAGAATTTCAAAGTATTGAAATGAATTATGGCTGTTATTGTAATTTTAATACAAATTTTTATGATATTATCTGGTAAGGAAAAAGGCAATGTTTTCCTAGAGAAAAAGTCTGACTGTGTTACTAAAACAGGAATAAAGATGAGTCTCTGAGTTGTAAATTTTAGACAAAAATATTAAGTAATTTATGCTTATCCATTTATTTTACCCTGCCTTTCAGTATTTTTTTTGTGCACCATCCCTACTTCCAGATACACCGTTAATCCAGTATTCCAGTTTTTAATCTGTATTTGCCTTATCCAAAAACAAAATGTAAAGAAAATTTTCTTTATGTTGTGTGAAATACAAGTAATAGGGGCCATGTCCTTTAAGATAGCACCCTTCCCTTAATAGCTTACAATAGAACCATAACAATAGCAAAGATTTGAAAAGGTGAGCCTTAGAATGGAAAGGGTGAGTGAGACAGGAGAAAGAATATTCCACTAGGTTTTAGGGAGGCCGAAGGACTGAGAAAACCCAGCAGGAAAAAAAAAAAAAAAAGGAAGAAAAGGAAGAAACCACCAGTCTGTGGGGAATATAAAATGAGTCCTTTGGGTGCATTCAAATAGATGCCCCTTCTCAGTTCAAGGGAACTAACTGCATAAGAAAGATGGCCAGAGATGAAAATCTGTCAAATATACAGTAGCTCAAGAGAGAAGCAGGTCATTGATAAAACCTCTGTAAGAATCAGAAACAGAGAACCATTCAGTCCAAGTAAAAATGTTTCTGTCCTCTTAAATGTCCTCCTTTTCTTAAAGACAAAACCATAGCTAGAGTGGAAAACCTTGAATATGAAAAAAGAGTAGAGATTAATGCCTAAACCTAAAAGCAGGTAACCTCTTTTATGTGGAAGTAGAGTTGGAATAAATATATTTTTAATGAAATTATGCCTTTGAATTCATGCTTAATTCCTATTTTGGTAGATATTATTTGCTCTAAATTGAGCCTATGTAGATTAGGTTAAATGACTATTCATTATCTGAACAGACTACTCGTGGTGTACTCCACTTTACACCCATTATAAGATTGTATTCTCCATTGAAGAAATTTTAAATGGTTAAACCTAAAATCCAGACAAGGAATACCCAGAGTCAGACTGGTATTCAGTATGTTTTAAAGTTTATTCACTTACTAGAAAGGCAAACCAAAAGCAAGGAATAGGAGACAATGAAGAGAAGAAAGATCATCATTCTGCTGGTTCACCCCCAAATGCCTAGTTCAGCCCGGTTGGGCCAGGCCAGAGTCAGAGGGCAGGGATTACATATGGGTGTCCCATGCAGGTGGCAGGGAGATATAATTGCAAAACAAACATAATGATTAATCCATTTTTCATTCCCATTGTATAAAAATACAATATTGTATAGAGATATGTTAAGTGAAAGTAAGTGACTTGTATTAATTTATGGCAGGGACCTATGTACTTTAGCCATCATCACTGCCTCCTGGGATACACATTATTAAGAAACTGGATTGGAAGCAGATTCAGGATTTGATCCCAATAATTCCAATATGGGGTGTGGGCATCCCAAGCAGTGTCCTAACCCACTATGTAACAATGCGTGCCCTGGTATTCATTATTGAATACCAGATTTAATAACCATTTTATTTCATTATCCTTTTTTTTTTCCAAAAATTGAATTTCTACTTTCATGCTGCTGGTTTTCTGTTGGAATTCTTTTTTTTTTTTTTTACAGGCAGAGTGGACAGTGAGAGAGAGAGAGACAGAGAGAGAGAGAAAGGTCTTCCTTTGCCGTTGGTTCACCCTCCAATGGCCGCCACGGCCAGCGCACCGCACTGATCTGAAGGCAGGAGCCAGGTGCTTCTCCTGGTCTCCCATGGGGTGCAGGGCCCAAGCACTTGGGCCATCCTCCACTGCACTCCCTGGCCATAGCAGAGAGCTGGCCTGGAAGAGGGGCAACAGGACAGAATCCGGCACCCCGACCAGGACTAGAACCCAGTGTGCCGGCGCCTCGAGGCAGAGGATTATACTATTAAGCCACGGCACCAGCCCTCTGTTGGAATTCTTGCTTCACCATCTTCCCTCAGATTAAGTAATGCCTTGCAGAACAACACAGTTCTAAATCATCCTAGGTGGTACCTGGTTTACATATGCTCAGGATATCACTTTATATTAAAGTTGATTTAGGAAATATGGAACGGAGCTTGATAAATCTCTGAAACAGCAATCAAGATTATTTGATCTATACATGAGTCTGACATTATCCTGTTGAAGAACTGGGACTCTATTCATCAGGTGGTAACATGACACTGATAGAAGCATGAGAAATCTATCCAAAGCAATCTAAAAGTAATCACTTTCTAGGGATTCACTTAAGCATTTGCAAAAGGAAAATTCCTGACTGCTGAATAGATTTGTTTGGCATTTGTGGGATTCTTTTGGATTTAATGATGAATGACAAAAGCTATTAATAATATGCAAATAAAACAGTAAAGTAAAATTTTAAGCAAATATTTCAATAAACACATTGTAATTGCAGTGCCCATTTACATTTTAAGAGTTATGTGTTGGTATTTAACAAGAAGAGAAATAGTAGGATGAACAAGTGAGAATATTCATAGTTACATGACACAGTAGATATGTTGAAATTATTTCTGAAATATTTTTATAGAATTCTTCAAAAAACATTTTTCATGTAGAAACACTTACATTGTTCTTAATAGTAACTGATAAGACCACTAGCTTGATATAATGCCAAGCATAAGATACTGTGAACTTCTATTATTGTTTGAAAGATAAAGACATTAATATCAACAGCAGATATTTAAGATAAAAAGGCATAGAAATCATTGATATTACTGCTTGCTGGGGGAGCTATGTGGAATGTGATGTAGTTGTTCTTGAAATAGTAGTTCAACAAAAGTTCTCTGAAACAAAACAATGTAATTGTTCTTCATGCTATTTCTAGCTTTATACCTGAGAAAGAATTCAAATAAACTTAGCCGAATTTGGTAAATAAAAGCCATATGCAGGTAGAAAGGAAGGGATGTTGATTGATTTGTTACTAATATATATGTATGTCCAAAAACATGCTCATATCATTTCATTGGGAATTTTATTTGTTTGAGAAACAGATTGAGGCAGACAGATAGAGAGGGCTTCTGTTTCACTCCAAATGCTTACAGTGGCCAGGAATGGGCTAGTCCAAAATCAGAAACTGAGACCTCATACAGGTGTCTCATGTGATTGGCAGGGACCCAAGTACTTCCAGGAAACTGGAATTGGGAGTGAAAATTGGGAGTGAAACCAAGACTTGAACTCAGGTTCCCTAATACAGGGTGCAGGTGTCTGAACTGGTATCTTAACTACTAGGCCAAATATCCACCGTCAATGAAAGTTTTATATCACCTAATAATTTTCTTGATAAATTTATTTTAGTTGAAAATAACTCATGAGTAGTAAAAGGGAAAAAGGTAATTAAGAAAAATATAATGACAGACACAAAAATTAATTGATGTTTCATTCCTATTGTATAAAAATATAATATTGCATTGAGATGTGTTAAGTGAAAGTAAGTGACTTGTAATAATTTATTTGTCAAATGTAAAAAACTAAATCCATATCTATTGGACCCTATAGCACTGTAGACACAGCACATACCACGGCTACACATACATATATTTACTCTGTATATTTGAAATTTATGTATATATTTGTCTAATTAAAATGAAATTTTTAGAAGTGACTAACTTGGAATTAAATATATTTTATTTTTCATCCCTGTATATATGGGACATTATATAGGTCCTCAGTAAGTTTTTGTAGACTTAAGATACAATTAACGAATGTGCAGTTAGAGCATTCTTTTATAGTCACATGAATGATACCAAACTATATAAATAAATTATAATTCAGGAGAGCTATATATCTGTCAGGTGATACCGTCAGGTAAGAAGCTGTGGGCTGGCTAAATGTAACACATGTAAAACAAACCTATCACAATATAAAAAAAAAAATGTACCTTAAAGACCATTTTCCCAATAATGAATGAGTCATTGAGTTTAGGATAAGTACAGTTTTCAATAGGTCCGATATTGAGATTAGTAATTAGAGTAGCATATTGTACATCACTGACTGTAACTATGATTCAAAAATTAGATACTCAAGTGATAGAGTTAAAATCTTAACTGGTGATTTAGGAATCTGAGGTATATTATCTCTCTTTTTGAAAGCCTATCTTTATTCTTTTTTTAAAGATTTATTTATTTATTTGAAAGGCAAAGTTACAGAGAGGCAGAGAGAGAGAGAGAGAGAGAGAGAGAGGTCTTCCATCAGCTGATTCACTCCCCAAATAGCTGCAATGGCCGGAGCTGGGACAATCTGAAGCTAGCAGCCAGGAGATTATTCTGGGTCTCCCATGTGAGTGCAGGGGCCCAAGGAATTGGGCCATCTTCTACTGCTTTCCCAGGCCAAAGCAGAGAGCTGGATCAGAAGTGGAGCAGCTGGGACTTGAACTGGATGCTGGCACTGCTGTCAGCTCCTTTACTGGCTATGCCACAGTGCCAGCTTATCTTTATTCTTTTTTTTTTTTTTAAGATTTTATTTACTTATTTGAGAGGTAGAGTTACAGACAGTGAGAGAGGGAGAGAGAGAGAGAGAAAGGTCTTCCTTCTGTTGGTTCACTCCCCAGATGGCCGCAACGGCCAGAGCTGCGCCAGTCCGAAGCCAGGAACCAGGTGCTTCTTCCTGGTCTCCCACGCGGGTGCAGGGACCCAAGCAATTGGACCATCTTCCCACTGCTTTCCTAGGCCACAGCAGAGAGCTGTATTGGAAGAGGAGCAGCCAGGACTAGAACTGGTACCCATATGGGATGCTGGCGCTACAGGTGGAGGATTAATCTACCGCGCCATGGCACCAGCCCCTATCTTTATTCTTAATCACATTGGATCAGAAGTTTCTTAAAGCCAAATTTTTCCTAGGAAAATAGTTTAAATAGCACTTTAAAAATACTGAGTTAAGATAATTTTGGATTACAAACAGTAAATTACAGATCAGTGTCATCTGTTGGCCACAGTTTATTAAACGGTGGCTTCTGTAGAAAACAATGATAAGGTCTACAAAACTATACTGCTATACTTTGTAACCGTTCCTTGCAGCATATCCTGCCCCAGTCACCGAAAAATCTGAACCACAAATTAAAGAATGTGGGTCAAATTTAAAGATTTAATCTATGATATGGAGGATGTTATACAAATATTTCAGATAGTGCTTAACCACTATTTTATATAGTTTTTTTTAGGAGAAAATATTATATAGCAGTATCATGCTGCAATTCTAGATTTCCTTTGGATAAAGCATTGGCATAGTTCTGACATTTAAATTTCTAAAAACTATTTCCACCTAATGGGTTTTTGGAATATGGATATAAAGTTTAGAAGCTGCCAAATTGGTTCTAGACATCTGCTGGCTCTCTGTGCTCATTAGTGGAGTAAACAACTGCCTTATAGATAATGGGTATAGAATATTTAACCAGGCAAATTTGTCAGCAGGTTTCTTAATGCTTGGAAAATATGCTCTTGTTATTTAAGCCAAATACTCCAGAATTTGACATTTAACATAAACTGTAATTAGTATAATTGTCTTTCTACTTGCCCCTAATTGATCAAAGTTTGGATATAAATAATATATTAAATCTTACACATGGAAATGTTTGTATCATAAAGCATAGTTATTATAGACTGAGCTTTCAAAAAGATGACTGGAAGATCAGAAGGACAGCTTTTTATTGTAGGTTTACCCATTGTTCTCTGTTCCAGGAATAGAACTAAGCACTGATAAATTTTGTAAAAATTAAATGCACAGGATTATAAGGCAACGTTTTGCTTTTGGTGATTTAGCTTGTACAGATACACAGTGATTTCTTACTAATATTGCTGAGGTAGGTAAGGATTAACTCATAGGATGATCCTTCAGTATTTATTCCTCTAGTGGAAGAAAATATGGACTTTTCATAGTGCATTTGAATAGGGGTTAATTGGATGCCATAAAAATGAATATTTTTTCATAAAATGCATTATTTTTAAACTTTTCATATATTAGTAGGCCATTCATTTTTATTGTCAAGTATTATTCTACTGTATGGACTTATCACATATGATGTTTTTCATTCATTAGTTGATGAACATCTGAGTATTTTCCACTTCTTGATTATTATGAATAAGACTTTGATGGGCTGGCGCCACAGCTCACTAGGCTAATCCTCCACTTGCGGTGCTGGCACCTCGGGTTCTAGTCCCAGTTGGGGCGCCAGATTCTGTCCCAGTTGCTCCTCTTCCAGTCCAGCTCTCTGCTGTGGCCTGGGAAGGCAGTGGAGGATGGCCCAAGTACTTGGGCCCTGCACCCACATGGGAGACCAGGAGGAAGCACCTGGCTCCTGGCTTTGGATCAGTGCAGTGCACCGGCCCTAGCAGCCATTTGGGGGTGAACCAACGGAAAGGAAGACCTTTCTCTCTGTCTCTCTCTCTCACTGTCTAACTCTGCCTGTTTAAAAAAAAAAAAAAGACTTTGATGAGCATGTATGTGCCAGGTTTGGGGTGGAAGTATGCTCTTTTTCTTCCACTTAGGAGTAGAATTATAGGGTCCTGTGGTAACTCTGTTTAACTTATTGAAGAACTGACACAATATTGCCCAAATAATTAGACTTCCCACCAACAATGGATAAAGGTTCCAATTTCTCCATAGCCTTGCCAATACTTATTATTGTCTCTGCTTTATATTAAGCTTTATCCCAGGATGTATGACCACATATCTAATTATACTTTAGATTTGCATTTTATTGACATTAACGACATTGAGCATCTTTTCATGTGCTCATTGGCCATTTGTATTTTTGTAACTCCTTTGGAGAAATGTATCGCCTTTGGAGAGATGTCTGTTCTGATCCATTGCCCATTTTAAAATTAGGTTCTTTATAAACCTGGGCACATGTTCCATATTAGTTATCATTTGCAAATGATTCTTCCTTTTTGTTGGTTGTTTTCTTGTTTAGATGGTATCCTTTGAGACAAACTTTTAATTTTGTTGAAGTCCAATTTATGCATTTTTATTTTGTCATTTGTGATTTTGATGTCATTTCTAAGAAGACTTAATACAATGATAAATATATTTTATTTTCATAAAAGGAGCAAATTTCATATATACAGTTTATATATAATTTTATGAGCATAATGATCCTTCCCACCCTACTCTACCTCCCTCCCTCCCACTCTTCTTCCTACGCCTCTTATTAGTCTTTCAATTTTTACAATGACATACTTTGCATTAATGTTCTACTCACAAGCTTTTCTTAAATTTTTAAAGAAGATTTATTTACTTGAAGGACAGAATTGGTGGGGGGGAGAGCGAGTGAGCACTTCCATCCACTGGTTCACTCCCCAAATGGCCACAACAGCTGGAACTAGGCCCATCTGAAGCTAGCAGTCAGGAGCTTACTCCAGGTTTCCCACATAGGTGTAGGAGTCCAAGCACTTGGGCCATCCTCTGCTGCTTTTTCAGGCATATTAGCAGAGAGCAGGATTGGAAGTGGAGCAGCCAAGACTTAAACTGGTACCCATATGGAATGAGGTTTTTGATGTGTTGTTGGATTCAATTAGCTAGTTTTTTGTTGAGGATTTTTTCATTTATGTTCATCAGGAGTATTGGTCTCTAGTTTGCTTTCTTTGTTGTATCATTTTCTGGTTTTGGAGTTAAGGCAATGCTGGCTTCATAGAAGAAGTTTGGGGGGATTCCCTCCTTTTCAATTGTTTTGAATAGATTGAAAAGAATGGGAATTAGTTCAGCTACAATTTAGATAGAAATTGCCTTGAATTTGTAGATCAGTTTATAGAGTAATGCCATTTAAACATATTAAGACAATTGATCCATGAACAGGAGAAATATTTTAATATATATTATTAATATTTAGTTGCTTTCAATTAATATTTTGATGTTTACAGATTATAAGTTAATACTTTTTTGTTAAATTTATACCTATGTAGTTCATTATTTTTGTTTTTATTATAGATTGTATTGTTTTCTTTTTTGGATTTTCATTGCTAATCTCTAGAAATACAATTGATTATATATATACTAACCTTATATCCTTCAGCCTGGTGAAGCTATTTATTAGTTTTAATGGTTTTGGGTTGGGTTCCTTATTTTTTTTTTTACTTATTATATTATCTGTTATAAATAAGATCATTTTACTCTTTCCTTTCATTTTTTCTTGCTTTTTACTTCCATTTCTTGCTAGAACTTCCAGAACTTTTAACCATGGAGGTTGAAAGAGAGGAATTAAAGGGCAAGAGATTGTTGTTACTGTAATCTGTTTAACATATCCTTTCCCCTCCTTTCAAGCAATTGAGTGTGGGCTTCAAAAATGGATAAATCTCATGATGGGAACAATAGCCTGGTGTCTAAAGTTTGAGAGGCCTGCTGAAACAGCCTACCTCAATACAATACAGGCTAAGGTAGAAAAAAATCTCTGCACTCCCAAGGGCAACAGGCTAAATATGAATATTTCCCACAGATCAAATGTGAGTGGAAGGGGTTAGAAACAATCTGATTTTATGTTATTATATTTAAAATACCAGTTTGAGGAGTCTGGGAGATGAGTGCTAAAAGAAGTTGGAATTGAAATGTTCCAAGTCCAAAGGAAAGTAGAATTATCCTCAGACACCCAAGCTAGATCACATTAAAAAAAAAAAAAAAGCTTTGTTTTATTTATTTATTTGAAAGGCAGAGTTACACACACACAGATAAAGGGAAAGACAGAGAGAGTTATCTTCTGTCTGCTGATTCATTCCCAGAATGACCACAATGGCCACGGTGGGCCAACCTGAAGGCAGGAGCCAGGAGCTTCATCCCAGTGTCTCACATGAATGCAGGAATCCAAGCCCTTGGGCCATCTTCTGCTTTCTCAAGCACATTAGCAGGGAGCTGGATTGAAAGTGGAGCTGGCCCTGTATGGGATGCCAGCACTACAGGCAGCAACTTAACCAGCTGACCAACATCAAAAACATTCTTGGGCTTCCCCAGCATTGCAGGACTCAAAAATATTGTCAAGAGGAAAGGTCAGCTTCAAACATTTGCCACATCCATTTGACAATTTCCATCAGATTTGTTCTAGTCAACTGAGAATGTTTTTGTGGCCAGCAGTTGATACTCTCATTTGGGACTTCACCCCAATCTTAGAGAAAGAACTAGTGTCACAAAGATGTTTTTAATTAGGCATTGCTGTGGCAGTAGTAGAGAAACATTTTCATTGAGTAAAAAGAGTGTCAGTTTGGGGACATACTGATATCTGGAAATGGGCAAATATGAAATCTACTTTTATAAATAAATGACATTAATTTACTAATCAGATGTAGAAACATGAATACTTAGAGAATATCATGATTATGATTCTTAAGGTACACCTCATTTAAAACAAGAACAAATTGGAATTAATATCAGTTTGATATTTTTTAGTTTGATATTGGGAAATTTCTTTTCAAAATTGGGTCCCCATTTTGCCCATGCAGCTGTACTTCTTTGTGTTGATTTTTGTACTAAAAATTAATACTATGCTAACAAATGTATTGGTAATTAATTTTATGTGTTTTATATTGTATACAGACCTGAACTGAAAGACTATTATGAATATCTTTTACATTATTTCAAATAAAATCAGAGGGTAAATAATATCTTAAGAATAATAAGCTAAGTGATCAAATGTAAAATTTCATTTAAAAATCAAAGATTGGTGTGGGTATTGTGGCACAGCAGGCTAAAATACTACTTGGAATGCCATTATCCCATATCCTAGTGCCAGTTCGAGCCCTGGCTATTCTACTTCTGATCCAACTCCTTGCTAATGTATGCAAGGTTTCAGCAGATGATGGCTTAAGTGCTTGGGCCACTGCCACCCATGTGGGAGAACAGGATGGAGTTCTAAGCTTGTGAATTTGGCCTGGACCTACCCTGGTTGTTGCACACATTTTGATAGTAACATAGCCCATGGAAGATCTCGCTCGCTCGCTCGCTCTTGCTCTCTGTGTGTGTGTGTCTGTGTGTGCGATGAAATATAAGTAACTGCACTTTAAAATATTGTGCACAGCAATTTATCTTTCAGTAAGACATTGTTAGGATAGAAGAAAACATATAGGAGAAAGTTGAAGGGAATCAATTTAGTTACATCAGAATTCCAAAGATTTAGAAACCATCTTGATACATTCATTCACTTTCTTACAGATTAGTATTTATTCCCCTTTCACTTGTTATTAAAAACTAGCTGTTGAATTTTTCTGGTTTTGGCTAGCTTTTCTCTTCATTTTTAAATGCTTTTTTTATTGTAAGTGAAATGTGTACTAAAAACAGGCTTAACCAAAACTATACATAAATACTTTGCTTTGTTATGAATTAGACAAGTGACTTAAAGAGTTTTATTATTTTCTGAAGCTGTTTTAAATGATAATATTCACATGTAAGCTAATCACTGATCAAATTAAAGGTATTGCTTGTAAAGCACCTTGCATAGAGCTTCCTCAAGAAATACATTCTCCCTACTTCAAATTGCCCCTTTTAAGCGGGAACATTCATATTTTTATTTAAAAAATTTAAAGTATACCATAATTAATATTTATTGCATATTATAATGAATAAATATTACACCAAATTAATATAAATTTTGTTAATAAATTTTAAATTATTAAAGTGTCTCTAAGCACTAAGAAAAAATAAAGTTTTCATTTATATTGCTAAGTTCACATTAGATGCCACTAGAGGGACTTGTATTATCAGAAGTGTCTTTCAGAAGCATCAGTGAGAAATGTATAAAGAAAATGTATTAAAATGAAAATACAAAGCAATGATTTCTATATTTAGTATTTCAACAATATTATGAAATATAAAATGATGTCCCTGCATTCATTCATCTCACTTTTACAGACTTCATCTCACAGTGATTGGTGCCATTATGGAAAACAGGATGGAGTTTCCTTAAGAATTAAAAATTAAAACTAGAACTAACATTTTATCCAGCAATCCTACTATTGGATATATATATATATATATATATACACATATATATACACACATATATACATACACACATACATACATAACATATATATATAAATGTATATCCATCCATCCATCCAGAAGATATTAAATCCATATGTTGGAGAGATATCTGCACACATATGTTTACTGCAGGATTATCATAACAGCTAAGATATGGAATCAACCTGTGACCAGAGAGAGCTGCTTAGTGGTTCTTGTCTTCACACAAGAAAGAATTCAGATAGAAGACAGAGAGTAGCAGTAAGCATGCTAGCCAAGTTTAACAAAAAGGAATGAGGACAGTACACCTGACAGGCCAAATGAACATCCCAGCAAAGTACTGAGAGTTTAGTCTGCATACAGACTGTAGTTTTTATGGACATGAGAAGGGGTCAGTTCCAGAAAATCCTCCCAGGACCTTATTAGCACAATGTTATTGGACCTAATGACTGCTCCTGCGCCCACTCCCTTGGTTGCCGGGCAGGGGGATTCTCTTGAGCTTCCCTCAGGGAGAGGGCTGAAACCTATCAGGGTTAGAGAACAAGAGGAAGCCAGTTTTTCAGGGTCTGTTTCCTTGTTACATTGCACATAAATTTATTTTCTTAAAAATTCTCATTTTCTTTCCATTTCACTTGGCCCCTCTTATACACATAGGTTAATATCTACCTAGCTACCTTAACAAACCTAGAAATCCCTCAATAATGAATGGATAAAGAAGACATAGTATACATATACATAATGGAACCTAATTCAACCTTTAAAAGTTCTGTCATCTGTGACGCTATCAATAACCCTGCTGGACAATATGCTAAGAGAAATCAGGCAGACACAGAAAAACATATGAAATCACTTATATATGGAAACTAAAGATGCCGAATTAGAAAAACAGAAGAATGGTCAGAAGGGATCAGGGGGTGGGAAAAATGGGAGATGTTATTCAAAGTGTACAAAATTTCAGTTATAAACTAAGTTCTGGAGACCTGATGTCTGGTATGGTGACTATAGTTAATGAGAGTGTATAGTTAAAATTTGCTGACAGAGTAGATCTTATGTAATTTTAACACACACACACACACAAACACAAACATGTAATTATGTTTGTGTAATATGTGAGAGGATGCTTATGCCATTTAGCTTGCTTCTGTTACCATTTCACCATACATATTTATAAAAAATCATATTGTATACCTTGAATATATGTGATATCTAATTGTCAGTTATACTTCAATAAATCTGGAAAAAGATGCAGTTAGAAGCAATTTTCTTTTACTATAGCTTTGTAGTTTGCTTTGAAGTCGGGTATTGTTGATACCTACAGCCTGATTTTTCTTGTTAAGGATCACTTTGGCAATTTTGGGTCTTTTGTGGTTCCAAATGTATTTTAGGATTGCACTTTCTTTTTTTTTTTTTTTTTCTTTTTTTTTTGACTGGCAGAGTGGACAGTGAGAGAGAGAGACAGAGAGAAAGGTCTTCCTTTGCCATTGGCTCACCCTCCAATGGCCGCCACAGCTGAACCGATGGCAGGAGCCAGGTACTTATCCTGGTCTCCCAGGGGGTGCAGGGCCCAAGTACTTGGGCCATCCTCCACTGCACTCCCTGGCCACAGCAGAGAGCTGGCCTGGAAGAGGGGCAACTGGGACAGAATCCAGCGCCCCTACTGGGACTAGAACCTGGTGTGCCGGCGCCTCTAGGCGGAGGATTAGCCTAGTGAGCCGCGGCGCTAGCCTAGGATTGCATTTTCTAGTTCAGTAAAGAATGTCACTGGTATTTTGATAGTGACTACTTTGAATCTTTAGATTGCTTTAGATAATATAGAAATTTTAAGGATATCGCTTATTCCAATTCATGAGCAAGGAATATTTTTCCATTTCTTGTGTGTCCTCGATGATTTCTTTCATTGATGTATGATAATTTGCATTGTAGAGATCTTTCACTTCTTTGGTTAAATTTATTCCTAAATATTTTATTTTTGGGGGTGGGGCTATTGTGAATGGGATTTCTTTTTCTGTAAATCCAGCATTTGCATACAGAAAAGCTAAACTGATGCATAGATCAGGGAAACATAATATTGAGCCCAGAAATTAATCCACATACATACAGCAACTGATTTTTGGAAAAAGTGCTCAGACTATCTAGTGGAGTAAGGAAAATCTCTTTTTAACAAATGGTGCTGGCAAAACTGGATGAATATTAGGTAGAAGAATGAAATTAGATCCATAGCTTTCACTAAATAAAATAAACTCAAGATGGATCAAAGGCCTACATTTAAAACCTGAGACTGTGAAGTTACTGGGAGAAAATGTAGAGAAAACACTCCAAGACATTGGTGTAGGGGATGACTTCAGAGACAAAGTCCCCAAAGCACAGGCAACAAACACACAACTAAACAAATGGGACTATGTAAACCTCAGAAGGTTTTGCATGACAAAGGAGATAATCAATAGAGTGAAGAGGCATCCAACAGAATGGGGAAAATATTTGCAAACCACCTATCTGACAAAGGATTAATATTAATAAAAATATTAATATATCAGCAACTACAAAATAAACAACAGCAACAGAAAACCAACAAATTCAGTTGAGAAATATGAAAAGGGCTTCAATAGACTGTTCTCAAAAGAAGAAATACAAATGGTCAACAAATATATGAAGAAAATGCTCAACATCACTAGCCATCAGGGATCTGCAAATGAAAACCACGATGAGATATCACCTCACCACTGTCAGAATGGCTAAAATCCAAAACACAGTAACAAATGCTGGCAAAGATGTGGAGAAAGGAGAACACTTATACATGGTTGATGGGAATGTAAATTAGGGCAACCACAGTGGCAAAAAGTGTGGAGACTTCTTAAAATACTTGAAATAAACTTGCCATATGATCCTGCAATCCCGCTACTGGGTATATACCCAAAAGACTTGAACACATTATATCAAAAAGATACCTGCAGCACCATTTTTTCAGCAGCACTGTTCATAATAGCCAAAATTTGCAGTCAGCCTAGGCATCCATCATCAGATGAATGGTTAAAAAAATGCTGTTTATATACACAATGGAATATTATTTTGCTATACAAAAAAGAATGAAATTCTACCATTTGTAGCAAAATGGATGTAACTGGAAGACATCATGTTGAATGAAATAAGCCAGACCCAGAAAGACAAATATCACATGTTCTGTCTTGTATATGAGAACTAAAATTTAAGAACAAAAACAAACAAAAAGAAATGTTTTCATGTATCAGTAATCCTGCAGATTTATCTTGGTAAAACTTTGTTTTATACCTGTGTCAAACTAATGGTTAAGAATGTTATACTACTATAGTTTTAATGATCTGTGATTATTTTGAAATCTATATATGGATGAAATGGTCATTTTTCCATTCGATTTTTTCATACCCATTATCTATACTCCCACTAGAGTTTTTTGTTTTGTTTTGTTTTTCTTTGCTTTTTCCTTCTTAAACATCATATTCTGTGAAGTGTTTAGCCTTTTTACTGTAATGTAAATTTAAAATATGTTATCTCAAACACTAGATACAGAAAGAAAGAATGAAGGAGGTTGGGAGGGAGAGAGGGGGGAAGAAGGAGAGAGGGAAAGTAGGAGGAAGGGAATATAATTATGTTTATGAGATTGTATCTACAAATCACATTGAATCTATTAAAAACTAATAAAAATTAAAATAAAAAATTAAATTTAAAAAGGAAGCAATTTTTTAATAGTTTGTATTATACAAAGTCTTGTCAGAAAAGGGACTCCTTTAAGGTGTTTTTTATAGATATGCCTTGTTTTGTCAATTTGGCAGCACTCTATTGCTTAAATGAAGATAAAATCAGTGGGTCTCATGATTTTTTTAAGTGATGAAATTCCTAGTAATAGTTTGATCGCTAGGTGATACACAATGCAATTATCATTTCATATTTATTAAGCAACTACTATATTGAAGGAACTTGGAGCTGGACATAAAGATCATAGAGTACATGAACTATATTATCAAAATAATTGGTATTTTCTTATGTAAGGGTATCAAAAAGAGACTCAGGATAAACTGATGTTTAATGAAATTTTGTTAAAAAATAAAACAGAACATCGTGGTAATTAACCCAGGATTATAGTGAGAACTGGACAAAGTAATTACAAGAAGGGTAGTGTCTTATGACAGAGACTGAGGAGCAACAGTGACTTCTGATCAAGAAATACAGCCAAATTGAGATGACAAGTGTAGAACATTAAGAGGATAAATACTTCACATCTGTTTTTTAATTCAAAAGGCAATTTATTTATTGGGTCTGATACATTAAAATTGTACATATTTATTCCATTCTGTATAATGTTTTAATACATGCATATGTTGTAAAATGTTCAAATTAAGATAAACATCTCCTCAAACATATATCATTTCTTTATTGTGAAACTTACAACATCTTATAGTTTTTCCTCAGAAAAATATACAGTGTATTATTGTTATTTACTGTCCACCTCCTGAGCAAAAGAACACCAGAATGTCTTTTTCCTTTATAAATATGATTTAGTACCCAGTAATCAAATTTGTCCATCCTTCTCACTCCCCTACTCTCTTTAGACTTTAATAAGCACCATTATACTCTCAAGTTCTGTCAGAGCAACTTTTTTTCAGATTCTGCATACGAGATTACGTGATACGTACCTTTCTGCTGTTGGATTCTACTTACGAGATTATGTGATACATACCTTTCTGCTGTTGGCTTATTTCACTTCATACAATGACCTCCAGTTCCATCTATGTTGTCACAGATGATAGTATTTCATCCTTTTAAATAGCTGAAATAATACTGCATTGTATTTATGTACCATATTTTCTCTCTTCATGCAACAATAGATGGATACTTAGGTTACTTCCATTTCTTGATTGTGAATAGTGCTGCAATCAACATAGTGCATTCTCTTCCACAGAATCATTATGTTTCTCTTGGGAATATCCACTGCAGTGGGATTGCTGGATCATATGGTAGTTCTATTTTTAGTTTATTGAGGAACTTCCATACTGTTTTGCACAATGGTTATGCTAATTTACATTTTCACCAACAGTGTTCAAGAGTTCACTTTTCTCCAAATCCTTACCAGCACTTCTTATCTTTTTGATAGTAACTATACTAAGTGGAGTGTGTTGATAGCTCTTTGTGGTCTTAGTTGCCATTTCCTTGGAAACCAGATCATTTGTCTTTCTTTTCTCTCCTCATATGCTAGTACCCTTTTAGGGAGCTCGCTGCATGTAGGTCGATTTTCAGGGCAGATATCAGCATGGATGAAGTTAGGAGACTGAAACTACAGGGATGAACAAGGGATCAACAAAGGAATAAAAATTGACCACTATACAAGAGAACTGCACTTGTATCTAGAACTCAGACTTTTGTTGTTAATTATAAGTGCAAGTAAATGTCCATGGGAGTTTAGAGAAAGAAAAAGTATGTGTGTGAAAGATCCAGGAAAACTTGAAGGTGGAGATAGCATATATATGTGAAGCAGCTGAGTGGCAACACATGAATTATTAAGAATAAACAGAAATTATACAAAAGTATAGTTGATTGGCAATAGTACAAAAAAGTTCAACTTATTTACTCGTATACTACCAAGACATTTATGTGTGTGCATGTGGGTGTCTGTGCCCATTGTACTTTTTCAATGTAGTTGCAAAACAAAAATTAAAATAGCTTTATTGTTGTAAATTAAATTTTATAGGTAATATCTTTTTCAATTCATGTTTTCCAGTATCTAGAAAAAGGATGTCAAAATAAAACATAAAACACCATTTTACTTTATTTTATATTAATTTTCTCAAAGTAATAGATGTATCAAATTTAAAATATTAAATAACACCAAAAACTAAAAATAAAAACAGGGGCTGGCATTTTGGTGTAGCAGGTGAAGCTGCTGCCTGTGATGCTGGCAGCTCGTATGTCCCAGCTGCCCTACTTCTGATCCCGCAGCCTGCTAACAGCTTGGGAAAAGCTGAGAATGAACACTCAAGTGTTTGGGGCCTTGACACCCATGTGGGAGACCTGGATGAAGTTCCTGGCTCCTGCCTTCAGCGTGGCCCAGTCCTGGCTATAGTGGCCATCTGATGAGTGGACCAGCACATGGAAAGTGTCTATCTCACTGTCTCTCTCTCTCCTCTGTTAACTCTGACTTTCAAATAAATAAATAAATCTTAAAAAAGAAATCAAATAGCAACTGTCTGGTCATGCTTCCCTACCAAAGACACATATTCTTCACTTTTTAATAAATGTCTCATATTTACCTTCATGTTAATGCTATAGAAAAACATATCGGCCAGCGCCGCGGCTCACTAGGCTAATCCTCCGCCTAGCGGCGCCGGCACGCCGGGTTCTAGTCCCGGTCGGGGCGCCGGATTCTGTCCCAGTTGCCCCTCTTCCAGGCCAGCCCTCTGCTGTGGCCAGGGAGTGCAGTGGAGGATGGCCCAGGTGCTTGGGCCCTGCACCCCATGGGAGACCAGGAAAAGCACCTGGCTCCTGGCTCCTGCCATCGGATCAGCGCGGTGCGCCGGCCGCAGCGCGCCGGCCGCGGCGGCCATTGGAGGGTGAACCAACGGCAAAGGAAGACCTTTCTCTCTGTCTCTCTCTCTCACTGTCCACTCTGCCTGTCAAAAAAATTAAAAAAAAAAAAAAAAAAAAGAAAAAAAAAAGAAAAACATATCTTTACGTACAGTCTGACATCTGTGTATATACAAGTTACATAACAATAATATTAGTGCATTCTGCTTTACATTTTGATGGTATCTTTCTATTATTTTTGTGTCACCTACATATGTCTATCTTGTAATTTTTCCTTTTTAAAAATTTTATCTCCAACCACAACTACCCTTATAACTCTTCCTTGTCTCATGACCAACACTGTAACTCATGCTAGGAATGAAGTGATTTTTTCCTTTCTTATTATTTTTGTTTTAAATTGAATTTAGTTTGATTTATTTATTGGCAGAAAGAGAAAGAAAGTGAGAGTACATACACAAGAGCCTTCCCTTGTACTCCATAAATACTTACAATGGCTGATGCTGGACCTTGGTCAAAACCCATAACTGAAGCCTGAAGCTGGAATGCAATCCAGGTCTCCCACATAGGTGGCTGTAACTAAGTAACTTGAGCCAACAACTCTGCTTTCTAGAGTCTTCATTGGAAGGAAACTGGCATCAGGAGCCCAAGCCAGGCACTGTGATGTGGGATGTGGGTGTTTTAAGCATCAGGCTGTGTAATTGCTCCCTAGTACAAAATAAATTTGAGATTTAAACAGTTTGATCCTCAAAGACAAGATCAATTTAGGGTGGATTCCACCAAACTTTATGCATATCTTTATAACTTTAGTGTAAATCTAAAACTGTACTAAAATGTAAAAATTATTAGATACAAATTGACTAGCTATGAAGCTTCAATAATATTTTGGTAATTATAGTACTTATTTAGTATTTGGTACCCTATAAGATCAATTAAATATTTTTGATATTAATGTATTATATTGTACCCAATCTCAGAAATGTAGTCAAAAGTTATTTTATTCTTGCCTTTTCAGAAGGAAATAAATGCCAACAATTTTAATTATGCAAACATTTTAGTTTTGGGAAGTATTTTTATGAGAGGACCAATACAACAAATTGAGAGAAATACACTGGAATTTAGAAAGTAAGTTTGAAAATATCCATTTTCCTTTAATGTTTCAGTTCTTAATAAGTAAATTGTAAAAGAATACTTAATTCATTAAAAAAATTTATTTTGGGGAGATAAAAATTTGTTCACTTGAATTATTGCAATAGGACAACAAAACAAAATGAATAACTAAAAAATGTTTAAACATTTATTTTCATTTACCTGAAAGAATGACAGAGGGAGGGAAGGAGAGAGACAAAGAAAGAGAGAGAGAAATTTTCCATCCTCTGGCTCACTCACCAAATGGCCAAAACAGCCAGATCTGGGCCAGGCTGAAGCCAGGAGCAAGGAACTTAATCCAGGTATCCCATATTGGTGGCAGAGACTCATATACATGAGCCATCATCTTCTGCCTCCCAGGGTCTGCATTAAGTAGGAAGCTGATCAGAAGCAGAACAGCCAGGACTCAGACCAGCACTCAGATAAGTGATACAGGAATCTCAAGTGGCTACTTAGCCACTGCAATGGACACCTGACCCAGATTTTCCTTTTTGTCTCTGGGAATGATTGATATGTTTCATTCTCTCATAATTTCTATGAGCTACTGTTTCATATTCCAGTTACATCTCCTTTCTCCTTCTATGTTCTCATGCACACAAACACCATACGTAAGTGTGTAATTGTGTGTGTGTGTATTGACTATTTTCTCCTCTCTCATCAGTAGACCAGAAAACTGTTACTATTTTTTTAAATATTGTGTATTTATTTACCCAATTTTTATTTCTGTGCTTTAAGCATTAAACTTTATTAATTTCTCCTTCCTACTTTTGATTTTGCTTTTCTTTCTTTGTCATTTATCTTGTGAATTGCATCATAAACTTCCAACCATTAAATTTACATTCCAGGCATCAGTGGGGAGAAAGGGAAAAGGCAAAATAGACACACCTCCCATCTCAATAGACAGAGTTCATAACCTTCCAGCCATGACACTCAGAACCTCCACAAGCATCTGTGGCCTAGCAGGTGGTCACATAGCTCTTCCATATGCAAAGCAGAGCAGAAAAGATCACATTTTATTTGGATGCATTGCATTGCTGCCATGAATAAAATTGAATTTCTATTGCTTAGGAAGAGGAATGAAATGGGTATTGGGTAGTTATTAACAGTTTCTGCTGCATCACATTCTCCCAGATGTGATATTTAAAATAATTTTACTCCTTTTCCAATTCTTATAGCTTCACACTCCTAGATTTCGTTGAATCTATTTTAAGTTTACCCTCAACAGTTGTCTTGCTTGTAAGTAACTTTATTTTAAGAAGACTTGTTTTACAGCATGATCACAATTTCTCAATCATGATAACATTATCCATTTGGAGTCAATTATGTAAATTGCAAGAGTCATTACCACTGTTTCATCACCATGATCCTCATCTTTTACATTATCTTAGTTCTGATTTGTCACTTGAACATTATATTTTCATGATTTAATTGTCATTTGAACATTATATTTTCATGATATTTTTTCCAGAAAACATGGAATCTACATATATCTGGAAATGTTATTCCTCTGACAAGCAAATTGTACCTTGAATCTATTTCTGTCTGAGTAGATAATATTTCATTGACTGCTAATCCTTTAATATTCTAAATAAGTCAGATATGAGTTAGATTCTCTTTCCTTTGAAAGTTACTTTGCTCTTATAGAAGCTTATATGACTTTCTATTTACTGATGGAATTCAAAATTTTCACCAGGATATATCTAAGTAAATGACCTTTTTTATTAATCCTCTCTGGGACTCAGAGAACCTTGTCAATCTTCAGATACACATCTTTCTTCAAATAAAGGAAATTTTCTTTGTTTATTTTAAGATTATCTTTCTTCTATCACTTCCTTTATTTTATTTCAGGATATCCTTTTACACACATGAAAATTCTCCTGCCTCTGCTCTCAATAACTCATATTTGCAGTAGCAATTGGCAACAGTTATCCTGTTTCTGTGTGTTTTGTAATTCGTTTGATAGATTTTCCTGGTCAATTTAACTTTCAACCATAACTTTTTAGTCTTAGTTTAACTATTATAAAACTCAAGCCAAAAACTTTGCTTTCTTCTTGTTTTCCCAAGCTATTTTATGTTTGGTTTTCCTGACAGATTATATTACTTTGTTTATCTCATTTGCCATTTCCATCGGTTCTACGTCTTGTGAGATGGCTCTCTCTTTCCTCCTCTGTTTTTGAGTCTGGTGGTTTTTCTTTGTTTGCTTGTGCTTTCAAACACAGTGACATCACAAGCAATAATAATCCATGCTAGCCTACATTAGCCACCAGAGGAACTGGGAGTTAATCGGCCCAGCAGGGAAGATATATTATTGGTCCTCCAGGCCTTTTAGGATCTCATGATAACAGGGCATATAGAATGTTGTCCTTAAGACATTCAAAATTCTCTGTTGATTTCATCATACCAGAGATGTGCAGAACGATCTTGTCCTCAAGGTCAAACAAACATGCTCTGCCTTCCTTGAGAGATATCTTGAGTTCTAATGCATAGCAGGTATTTATTTCTAATAAGAAATCACATTTCTTTGTTTAAAAAAGAAAGACAAATTACTTTCTCACTTTTTTTTAGTTCATGTGATCAGGAAAAAATGACTCCACACAAATTTTTGTGGAAAGGGTGTTTGACTGAAACCATAGTCATCAGCAACATTCTTTTCCAGATGGCTCTGTTGATCAGCTCAAAGAATGGTCACCAAACTGAATACAGTCTAGTTAGGGATGAGACATTTGTGGAAAGAGAAATTTACTCCTCTTGGATTTGTGTATAGAAGAAAAGATCTGAAAGTCCTCTTCACATTACACTCAGGCTTGTAAGTCAGCACAGAGGAGAAAAGAGCTGAGACTGTGATCCTAAGGAGCAGTTTGTGGGGCTGGCATAGTGGCATAGCGAATAAAGCTGCTGCTTGCAGTGCCAGCATTCCATATGGGCACAGGCTGAGTCCTGGCTGCTCCGCTTCAAATCCAGCTCTCTGCTCTGGCCTGGGAAAGCAGTAGAAGATGGCCCAGTCCTTGGGCCCCTGCACCCACATGGGAGACTGAGAAGAAGCTCCTGGCTTCAGATTGGCTCAGCTCTGGCCATTGCGGGAATTTGGGGAGTGAATCAGCAGATAGAGGATACCTTTCTCTCTCTCTCTTTCTCTCTCTCTCTCCCTGCCTCTGCCTCTGCCTCTGCCTCTCTGTAACTCTGCCTTTCAAATAAATAAATCTTTAAAAATCATTAAAAATAAGCAGTTTGCCTGAAGCCTGTGTTATATTTGAATTTTTCATTTTTATGAGATAATAAATAAATGCCTCTTTTTGTTAATCATTTTTAAAATAGTTTTTGAAATATATTGAGTAATAGGAACTGGCATTGTGGTCTAGTGGGTAAAGACCATCTGTAGTGCCAGCATCCCATATGCACAACCTATTTGTGTCCTGGCTACTCTACTTCTGAGCAGCTCCATGCTAATGGGCTAGGAAAGCAGCAGAAAATGGTCCAGGTGCTTGAGCCCCTGCTACCCATGTGGAAGACCTGGAAGAAACTCCTAACTCCTGGCTTCAGCCTAGCCCAGCTCTGGCTCTTGCAGCCATCTGGGGTATGAACCAGCAAATGGAAGATTATCTCTTTGTTACTCTTTCAAATAAATAAAGACATCTTAAAAAAGAAACACAATAAATAATGAATTTCCATTATATGAGTACATTTGCATAACTTAAAACTAGATTAGGAAACAATATTTCCCTTATCTCAGAGGCTCCTCTTATGCTCTGTTCTAATCAATCAAGAACAATCAAGAGAGGGCAACATTATGGCACAGCAAGTTAAGCTGCCACCTGCAATGCCTCATCCCATATAAGTGCTGGTTCGAGTTCTTGCTCCACTTCAGATCCAACTTTCTGCTTAAAGCACCTTGACGGCAGCAGAAGATGACCCAACTACTTGGGCCCCTGGCACCCATGCGAGAGTCCCAGATGGAGTTACAGGCTCCTGGCTTCTGCCTTATCTAACCCTGGACTTTGCAGCCATTTCTGGAATGAACTAGTGGATGGAAAATTTCCTCCTCTCTCTGACTGTCTCTCCTCTTTTGTAATACTTTCAAATAAATAAATAAATCTTTGTTTTAAAATGAAAGAACACTACACTTGTAGTCTAACACTAGAGCTTACTTTTGTCATTTGTGAATTTTTTATGAATGGAATATACAGCTTTGGTATTTTGTTTATTAGATGTGTTAATATTTTCGTGTATACTTATAATTTGTTTATTATTATATAATGGACTCCATTGTGTGAGTATACTGCAATTTATTTTTGCTGATAAGCCTATGGGTATTTTTTATTGGAAGCTATTAATAGTAGTAACACTATGTATATACTAGAACATGGTTTTAGTGAACATATGTGAGCATTTTAGCTGATGTATACTTGAGCATGTAACCATAATGTCAACAGATGGGCACATATGCAGCTTTAATAGATGATGGCAGTTTTCTCTAATAGCTACCAGAATCCAATATATACATTTATATATGTCATATATATATATATATATATTTCAGATTCCTTCCTATCATATCAACTTAGCAATAACCATAGAGTTTATGTTCATATTTTTGATTTCTTAATGCAAAGAAATTAGTTGTGGAGTTATATAGGCAATTTATCAGATAAACATTTGCCATGTCTTACCTTTCATTGGACTATACACCCATTCTATTTTTTAAATAAGAAGTTAAAAGTAAAATAATTATATCACAATTATGTCTGCCAGAAACTATCCCAAACTCCTTTCATTCTACAGTGAATGAGAGCCTGCATTTCTCAGGTAACTTACAATTAGATGGACAACAAAATAAAAGTAGAAGTGACACATCTTTAATGCTTCTTTTTCCTCATTGTAACTGCTGTATTGACCTCCTGTTGAAATGCAGAGCTATGAAATAAAACCCAATTACTTCATGGAATCTCATTCCTTTTAATGGACTCATTATTTTTTTTTTAAATAATTATTTATTTTATTCGAAGTTAGAGTTACATAGAGAGAGAAGGAGAGGCAGAAAGAGAAAGAGAGAGGTCTTCCATCTGCTGGTTCACTCTGCAATTGGCCGCAACGGCCAGAGCTGTGCCAATCCAAAGCCAGGAGCCAGGAGCTTCTTCCAGGTCTCCCACGTGGGTGCAGGGGCCCAAGGACTTGGGCCATCTTCTACTGCTTTCCCAGGCCATAACAGAGAGCTGGATCAGAAGTGGAGCAGCCAGGACCTAAACCAGTGCTCATATTGGATGCTGGCACTGCAGGTGGCAGCTTTACCTGCTATGCCACAGAGCCGGCCCCAGGATTCATTTATTTGAAAGACAGAGTGAAAGAGAGAGAGCTACCTTTCGCTAGTTGGGTCAGTACCCAAATGATTGGCAGGGGCTGGGCCATGCTGAAGCCAAGAGCCAGGAATTCCATAGGAGTTTCCCATATAGGTGACAGGAACTCAGATATTTTGAGCCATCATCCACTGCTTTTCAGGTGCATTAGCAAGGATGTGAGTAGAGAGCAGAGTAGCCAGGTCTGTAATATGCACCCTGATATGTGATATAGTCCTTCCAAGCAGTGACTTAATCTGCTGCCTCCCCAAATCCACCCATATTCACTTTATAAAGTACTGTTTGCCAGAGAGTTCTTGGGCCAGTTTAAAACTTTTTAAAATTTAACAAATTTAACTTTTGGTTATTTTAACCCATTGATGTTTTGGGGGTTATTTGAAACCACAACAAACTATAGCCTGTCCTAATACATAAGTCAATCAGTATACAGAATAACTAACAACGTCTCAGGAGTTCATTTTTTTCCTTAAATTGAGACTCTATGTTAAGTTCATTATTTCTTCCATTTATTGTTAACAGACCAGTGTATAATTGATAACACAGTAGTTAAGCTAAGGAAATCTTTACTATTTAAAATTCCATTGACAGGTCAATGAATTTTACAGTTTGGGTTGACATTTATTGTAACAACTTTTTATTGAATGGGGAAAAGCAGCATCTTATGTCCATGTTCTTTAGAAATGCAATTAAAAGATTCAAATTTATCTGATATCAACTTTTTTCTAATTAATTTAAAACACTGAAAATTATATTCGCTAACACCTACTGAGCCTGCTATATTTTGGACATTATTAATACTTTATACATACAAACTAATTTAACTGTTTCCTGTGAAGTAGACACTACCATTCCTTTATATACATGAGGAAACATGACTTGCTTACTCAAGTCAACCACTAAGTTGCAAACACAGAGTTCACACATAGACAGATTCTACAACCCAACATATGGTATGCTATGTTAATCTCCAAAAAAGCGTCATGAAAAATGCATATATGAAAAAATACATAAATTTTAAAATCTGTGCTTCAAAATAAATTTATCTTTTAATTTCATTTTTCCATGATATTTTTGATGCACCATTGAATTGTAAACTGTTAATGGGCTTAGACACTCAGCAACATCTCTTCCACCCCTCTGTGGAGCTGAGAGTGGAAAAGTATTTTTCAAACTTAATGGCTAGTGACAGAATAAGAAATTTTTATTGTGTGGTGCTGTGGTATAGTAGTTTAAGCCTCCAGTTGCGGCACTGGCATCCCATTTGAGCATGAGTTTGTGTCCCAGCTGCTCCCCCTCCAATTCAGCTTTCTGCTTATGGTCTGGGAAAGCAGTGGGAAATGACCCAAGTCCTTGGGCCCATGCATCCATGTGGGATACCTGAAGGAAGCTCTTGGCATCTGGCTTTGGACTGGCCCAGCTCCAGCTCTTGTGGCCATCTGGGGAGTGAATCAGTAGATGGAAGACCTTTCTCTCTCTCTCTCTCTCGCTCTCGCTCTCGCTCTCGCTCTCTCTCTGTAACTCTATCTCTCAAATAAAAAAGTAAAATCTTTTTTAAAAAGAGTAAATTTAAGACCTTTTTCTCTGTCTCTGTCTCTCACTGTCTATAACTCTACCTGTCAAATAAATAAATTAAAAAAAGTAAATTTGTCAACAGGAAATTTGAATATCATTGATAACAGACTACGGAAGCAGGTATTAGGGAGGGACAAACAACTGTCTATCCCAGCATCTTGCTAATATTTTAAGTTTTATTTTCAACACTTAAAAAAGTGAAATTAATGGATAGTACATTTTACATGTACTTCTAGACCCTAGACCCTAGACCCTTCTAGGAGTTTCCACTGCAATTTTATATTCATTATTTACTTAAATATCTTTTAGAATATTCAAAATGAATTAATATCTCACAGCTCAAGGTGCCAGAAAAATGAAACACTTCAAAATAAACACCCATATGTGCACTTTTAGAATGACTGTCATGTTGGCATTCAGATACAGAGATTATTTCTTTATAAATAGATGCCTTAAGAATCTTGACTTTTCAAATTATACGACAAACAAGCATGATTTTGCATAGACAGTATCTGGACAAGTATAACAAAAAGGCTAGTTAAACATAGTGGATGGCATGCATGGTGATGCTTCCTGCATGGTGATGCTTGTGCTCCTCAAATTTAGCTGCAGTGGTCTTCCTTGCTTCTAGTACAATAGCCAGTTTAGATTTCTGAAATGCCTAAGGTGGCCCATCCCTGCTTTTGGAAGAAAGTTGATGGTTCATTGAAAGAGCTGCTACATCTGACTGACATATATTGGTAATAACGGACATAACGTGTTTGAGAATATGGCTTTATAGATGCTGGATTAGAAAGGAAAGAATAGATGATTGGGTAAAAGATTTTTAAAATGAGAGTATTCTGTCATAACTCTGGCAAAAAGAACATGTGTGTTTATACACTGCTGAAATGGGTGAATTGGAAATTTAAATTAGCAAAAATGAAGGATTATAATTAGATAGATGGACTTGCCAAAAATTTCTTGGTAGTGTACTGAGGCAGAGTTTAAAAGTTCAGAAAAGTTAGCATTTTAGTTAATATATTAAATTAATTTAGTTAATCTCTTTTTCAAAATATAAGAAAGATGATTATGTTCATGTTTAGTTGGGGGAGCACTAAAATGATAAAGAATATGTTAATGGAGGGAGGATAGGCATCATCACTGAGTTGTTTGGTGATATTTATTCTGTAGGCCAAGACTGATAATAGGAAGTGCTATTATGGAACTGGTCTCTCCGTTGTCATTGTGGATTACAGATTTCAAGAATAGCAGAAGGCAAGTGACAACATTTAATTCAGTGGCAAACTGACCATAACTGCATAGTGGACAATAAGGTCAGAAATCCTTGGCAGTAGATAACAAACCATAGTGTTCCTAAAGACAAAACAGAGAAGCAGCCAAGAAGTGTATTGCTTGATTCATGTGACCCAAAATGATGAAGAGCAAGCAAGCAGAAACCTGAAATCAGATATCACAGTGGAAAATCACAATCCCTCTCCTAGTTTGGAGACCTGATTCAATTCACAAACATAAAGTCGACTTTTTGAAAGGGAAGATATAGCCACTGAGGTAGAAGCCTGAAATACCATAAAACATTCAGTAGCTATTCAGCCAATGCTTTGCCAAGTGTGCCTAAGTCAATTTATGCTACATAGAATCTCTGGCTAGCCCCAGTAGGAAAATAGCAGTGCATACACCTTGGATTTGGGAGCATAGAAATACCAGATGTTACAGAATATTATTCACTGTTAGCATATCAATTTTTGTTTCCTTTTGTTGTTTATAATAAAGATAGGTGCCTGAATGTGGGATACAAAATAACTACATTATCCAAGCTGTTCATCCAGTAGTATTGTCATCTCTACCAACTCATAAGTTTTGCTGGCACACAAAGCAATGCACTATATGAATAGTTCATTATGTTAATGCATGATTAAGTCCAGGATTCACAAGAAGATACACTAACAGATGGCATACATCAAATATCACACACATCCATTGTACAAATGCATCTTCCTCAGTTTATCCCACAGGCAGTATAGAATTTTCTCTATAATGTAGGAGAAAACAGACACTTTCAGATTGGTTTGTGGGTATGGTGGTGCTATTTGTTGTTAAAAGATGAAAATGGATTTTTGATGCACTACAACTTCATTCTGAGTTTGTCCTGAAAAATAGTAATAAAGTGGTGAAAAGATATCCTTCAAGTTGGCAAGTCTTTGAGCAGTAAATCTGGATATCAATTTTGCAAAAAAAGAAGAAATTATTGGAGATAACGGTTTATATATTTTAGGGTAGAGTGACTGATTTGAGTGGTTGGTTAGGGACCTGGAATGATCACGATAGGAAGACCAAAATGGAATGTCTTGGAAAGAAGTACAGGATTAAATTTCTGGGAGAGAACAGTAAGAGTGTAAATATTTGCATCTTCAGTCAATGTCCTGCAGAGTGCATACACTGAAAAAAAAAATGAATTAAACAAGCTCTCAGCCAGTTTATACCTTGTAAAATGGGCCTATATCATGGTAGTAGAATTAGAAATTATAAACAGGGCTCATGCTATAAAATTTCTCAATAAGAATGATTTCACTGTTGTGAAACATTAGTATTTAAACTGTAAATATCAGAGACAGAAGCTGATTCCTCAATTTGGTACAATACTTAACAACAATAAGCCATGGTATGGCAAGTTGTTTATCCCTCTCATACTGCAAAAGAGCAATGTTTCACCCTTACTATAATTGATACGTATTTCTGATCTGGGTTCCCTTATGCACCTGCTGCTTCAGCCAGGACACTTATTCAAGAGATCACAGATGACTTAGTGACCTAATGGAATCTTGGGTAACATCACCTCATAATAAGGAGTCCCTTAAATGCCAAAGGCATGTAGAAGTGGAATCCAGTCATCTTGATACACCACACCATCATCACCCAGAATCTGCAGATAGTTGGAAAGCACTTTTAAAGTTGCAGCCAGAATGCTGGTGGATTTTAAGTGCCCGTGGATTTTAAGTGCAGCTCTTCTAGAGGCTGTATATTCTTTGCATTAACAGCCAGAATATGGTACTATCTTCCTGGTAGCTTCAGCTTTGCACTAATGCCCCATTTTATATCTAGGGAAGGAACAGACAAGAAGCAAGGATCTGCAATACATGCTCAGGTTGTGAACTCTGACTCTTAAGGAGGCTAGAACAGTTTTCAATTCACATCTGTGCAGAAAGCTAGTTACCCTGGATCAAAATATGGTTAGTGAACCATTGATGGCAGATGTTAATAAAATGATAATATGAGTGTTTTACTGAGAGTAACTAGATGATCTGGCAACAATGCAAAACAGAATTTGCTAAGTGGAAGAGTAGGCATGTACATGTAGTTGAGTACCTGCTATTTCAATAGCTGTCTTATCCTGTAAGGGTAAGTTATTTATTATTTATAAGTCTCAGTTAGAGGAGCTATATTCAACTCCTTGACAATCATTTTCATAATTAAATGAACTAGAACTTGTAAAATACTTAGTATAATGCCTAGCCTAGAGTAGGCATTTAATGTGCATACATGTATCTAACTATAACTATAATAACTGTTATTTTTAGAGCAGTATTGTTTTTGCCTTATTAAATAATACTTAAATAATTTTTAAGAGAGGAAAGAGTAGTTAAATGTTTTATGTAAATCCAGTAATTGTTATTATCTAAAGATGTGGATACAGATATTTAACTCCACATTTTCAACTTAAAAATTACTAAATTATTTCTCAGTATTATGAATTGGGTCTTAGCATATTTCTTTCATGTACATTAGTTATATCACAAATAAATGATTACATTAAGATACCTTGACTCTCCTAATATGTGAAGATGAAATAAAAAATTGTGATCATATTTTTACAGATAAATCTTTTTTGTTTGTGTTCCCTTCTTCTTTCAGTGATCTTCAGATATTTCAATCCAAGAGTCAGGATCCCAAAAAATAAACATACTTTAAATGTCTTGACTTTATGTTCTACTTTTTTCTGTATAATGTTCAGAATTAACATTCCTAACATTGATAATGTAGAAATTTGATCTAATAAGTATTTTAGTATAGTGTAGAATTTTGGACATCATTTCAGAGAAAGTACTCTTCTTAATAATTACTTATATTGATCTAAATTCACATTTGACCTATACAAATACATGTATTATTACTGTACTCAAGCCAGATGTTACATAGTAATGGTAAATAATGGTAGTTTGCAAGAAAAATGGATTATTTATTCCATTCATGTTATAGTTATGAAAATCAACAGTAATTTTTGAGTAAAAATACACAACATCCAGTTATCTCTATGAGGTTTGGTGTGGCTAGATTTCTTATTTGGATATTGAAACAAGAAATAATAAAGACATAATAGTAGAGTTTAGACCAAGAAAATATTGCACAAATAAGCAACCTGGTTGGCATAGTTTACCACTGTATTATATTTTCTGTTTCCACAGACCCTATTTATTTTTCCCTAACCACTAACGTTACAGTTGCATTAGTTTTATGAGTCAATATTTAATAATTATCAGATATTCAAATACTTCTTAAAAGATATGTATTATAGTGATAATTGACACCTAGATTTATCTTAATAAAATTCTTTGTAAGTAGAATGGCCTATGTAACAATTTGCCACAATACTTTAATTAATTTCAATTTTATTTGAAAGGCAGAGAAACAGAGGCAGACATAGAAAGACAGAGAGCTTCTGTCTGCTGCTTCACTCCCCAAAGATCCAAAACAACCAGGGCAGGATCAGGCCAAAGCCAGGAGCTTGGAACTCCATCTCTCTCCCAAGTGGGTTGTCAGATATTCAAGTACCTGAGCAAGTATTTGCTATCTTCCAATGTGTACATCAGCAGAAAGCTGGAATCTGAAGAAGAGCTAGGACTTGAACACAGGTATTCTAATATGGAATATGAGTGTCTTAAGTGTTGTCTTCATGGTTGTGCCAAATGCCTGCCATTGCTATGATATTTAAAGCTTATGGATATAGAAATAAAAACCATGTATTTTGCATCTAATTAATAAAGATAAATTTTCCAAAAACTTGTGATACAGTGAGCACAGATCAAACACATACAGCAATAATACCATCAGCACAAGGACTGCACAAATCTGCTGGTTCAACTCAAAGCTATCATCTATGTTTTCATAGTTTTTTAACAGCATGATTTTAACAGCAGAACTGGCTGGAGAACTAGAAAAGACTGACATCCAGTCCTCTGCTCAGCAGCCATACTCCTATAAGTAACAGTCATTGACTCGACTCTGAGATGAAGGTGGGGTAGGATTGAAGAAAGTTGAATGCATTGTTTCAGTCATTCCATGGTGCTGTAGCACCAGTAATGGATATATAACTTGAGCCCCTTCCCAAGGTGCAAACTATTTTATTTGGATTGCTGCTGGACAAAACAGAATGTCAGAGTTTGTTCCTTCTTTACATAGTATTGAGATCTGATAGAAAATTTGTGCTATTTTTTTCTCTAAATGACTCCTTTGACATTTACCAAGAGAGTTCTCCTACAGTTGTTGCTTTCCAAATGAGACATTGACAGAATGAAATTGATTTATGCAAATAAAAACATGCATGTGATCTCTAAAGAGGTATTTTTTATATGAGTTATTGCCCTTGTCCTGGGACATGAGGAATGTTTTTTTTTTTTTATTTTTCCTTTCATAGATTTCCTAAAAGCAAAATAACAATTCTAAATCTATCACTTACAGGACAGAGTTATTTTTTAATGGAAAGGACCTCATTTCATCAGAATTGACTTTACTTCACTTGCTTATATATGTCAGAGAATATGTAATCTCAGTTTTTGTTGGCCTCTTCAGACCAGTGTATAAATTTTTCCCTTTTTTCAGCACTGTTGCACAGCAATTTGTGGCCTGACAATTGACCTCTAATGGAATCAACAAATGAGTATTCTTAGATTATGAGTTGGAACCCAACAGCATCCATTGTCTCAGATGCTAGTGACTCCACACTTTGTTTGCTAACAGAGAGGATGCTAACCTATGACTTCCAAAATTAGTTGTATTTCTTCCTCCAGATATTCACAAGCAAAGAGATAAATAGAGGAGAGTTTGCTCAACTTTCCAAAAGAAGGGAAAAATGATATTAGGCACAATTCTAAAAGATAATAGCCAAGATTACTGTTGGGAAAAAACATGCATAGGGACCAATTTCATGACTTTCATCTTTGCTGAGATCTGAGAAATGTCAGTTTTGTTGTCTATGGACCAGGGATTCTCTTATTTCTCTTTTTTAGTGTAAAGATCAGGGTAGCAATGTCACACAACAATGCTTTGTTTATGTGGGGTGAGAATACTAAGCATTTGGAATGTACTTAAGATAATCACAATAAGACACCTAATTGTTTTAAAAACATTTTTGTTGAGCTGACAATCATACTTATAAATGTCTTTTTTAAAAAAGATTTATTTATTTATTTGAAAGGCAGAGTTACTGAGATGCAGAGGCAGAGAATGAGAGAGAGAAAGAGAAGTTTTCCATCCACTAGTTCACTCCTCAGATGGCCACAATGGCCGAAGCTGCGCCAATCCAAAGCCAGGAGCTTCTTCCAGGTCTCCCATGCAGGTACAGGGGCCCAAGGACTTGGGCCATATTCCACTACCTTGCCATCTCTCATAGCAGAGAGCTGGATCAGAAGTGGAGCAGCCAGGACTAGGACCAATGTCCAAATGGGATGCCGGCACTGCAGGCGGCAGCTTTACCCACTACACCACAGTGCCAGCCCCATATTTATGGTAAAGAAGTAGATTTTATATTTCAAATGCCTAATACCAGCTGAAGCACACATGGAGTAAAGATACTGTATTTGTGGGAAGATAGCTTTCTATAGGTACAATTTTTGGATTAATATCTACCTGGAAATAAATATGCTAGCTCATGAAACTGTTAGGGATTATCAAAATCCGATAAATGTTGAACTGACTTTGAAAAATCAAAGAACTTAAAATCAAAGACCTTGCCCTCTTAGAACTTCCAATTTAAACAGAATAGAGTACCAATGTAGGTGTTGGAAAAGTATATAAAGAATTTAACTTTTAGAATTATTTAAAAATGTTAACATAGCAGAATAATTTCTGTTAATGTCACCTTCAGTTGACATTTCAAACTGATTATTTTTACTGTTTAATAATTTATATGGTTATCTGTGAGTATAATTACTAAATATATACCATATTTCTCATGAAAAATCTAGGAAGATCATTTTCCTCTATAATTTTATTCTTTTAGGATGGGACACAGTTTATTTTTATTTTTGTCTGTTATTTTAGAATTTGAATATAAAAGTTGCCTTTTTTCTTTTTTAGAATTATATTTTTAGCTGAAAGAATAAACATAGTATTTTATTAAAGGTGATCAAGTGATCAAGTGATCAAGACAAGTAATTAACATATTCTCACCTAGAATATTATTATTTCTTTGGGATGCAAGCATGAAATCTTCTTTTAGCCCTTTTAACATATGCATCATTTCAGCTGAGTTACCCTGCTGTGTAATAGAATCCCTTGTACCTAGTTATAACTTCATAACTCATTCGCAAACAGCTCCCCTTTGCCTGTCTATGTGCTCCATCCCATCTCTGGTAATCACCATTCTGCCCTCCATGTCTATAAGTTCAAGACTTTTATATTCCACAGATGTAACATCAGTTGGTATTTGTTTCTCTGTGTGTGGTTCATTTCACTTAACATAAATGTCTTCTAGGTTCATCCATGTTGTTGCAAATGACAGAATTTCCTTGTTTTTAAAATTAAGTTTGAATAATATTCCAATATCTATCTCATCTAAATATATACATGTATGTATATCTCACATTTTAAAAATTAATTTGTGTATATACACTTGGATTAATCTGTTTATATACACTTAAAAATATCAGCTATTTTGAATAATGCTATACTGAATATGGAAATGAGTATATCACATGTGCATCCTGATTTTCAACTCCTTGGAATATAGACTCAGGAATGGTAATGGGATGTTGGGTCATATGATTAATTCTTTTTTTTTTTTTTTTTTTTTTGACAGGCAGAGTGGACAGTGAGAGAGAGAGACAGAGAGAAAGGTCTTCCTTTGCCATTGGTTCACCCTCCAATGGCCGCCGCGGCCGGCGCACTGGGATGATCAGATGGCAGGAGCCAGGTACTTATCCTGGTCTCCCATGGGGTGCAGAGCCCAAGTACTTGGGCCATCCTCCACTGCACTCCCTGGCCACAGCAGAGAGCTGGCCTGGAAGAGGGGCAACCGGGACAGAATGCGGCGCCCCGACCGGGACTAGAACCTGGTGTGCCGGTGCCACTAGGCGGAGGATTGGCCTATTGAGCCGCGGCGCCAGCCGATTAATTCTATCTTTAGTTTTTTTGATGAACTCCTATACTCTTTCCCAAACTTATTTACTAATTTGCATTCCCACAAACAGTAAACATTCCGTTTTCTCCACATCCTCGCTAACACTTGTTATCATATTATATACAGAAAATCCTAAAGAGTCCACCACAAAACTAGGAGAACTAATAGATCTTTCACTTCCTTGCTTAAATTTACTCCTAAGCATTATTTTATTTTTGAAATTATTGTAGATGGGGTTATTTTTGTGATTTCTTTTTCAGACTGCTTTTTAGTGTAGAATGTCAGGTAGGAATGCTACTAGACAATAGAAAAAAAAAAGTTACTGCTTTTGTATCCTGAAAACAAAAGTTTCTTTAAACAAGGATTACATTTCTCTTTTCAGAAAAGGTCAAAAATAAATGGTTAAGTCAAAAATCGTTGCTGATAGAACATTCAGGACATAATTCTTGACCTGACCTGAGAATCTACACATCCCTCATTTTCTCCCAACAAATTAATCCTTACTGTTTATCTCTATTTTCTTCCCACTTCTCTAGCAATATATTACATCTAATCTTGAAAACAAATTCCACAAATAAAAGCTGTTACTGAACCTATTACTATCACAGGCCTTCACAGAGGAATGTAGGGTCCTTAGTCTGTGGGTGCATCATTTTCATTCATCCTGTTTTACTCTCCTGTGTTATTATCACTCACATTGTTGGATAAATGAATACTAGGAACAATAGACCTGGAGAAAGAAAGATTTTGGATAGTGGGCTGTTGGAGTGAAAGTGGGTGAAGGCTGTCTACTTATCTCTGTGGAAATAAAGATGAGTGAATATTATCAGATAGTAGTTACTTATATAGTATAACCATGCTGTCCTCTCTTCCATGAAGACTAAAATCTCTGGTCATTCAGCTTCGTGCTCTAGTGTTGAAGTTGATATGGAAATGAAGAGAGTGATCACAAATAGTATGAAATATATTGAATAAACAAATATGAGATCCAGGGCATTCTTTGCTTGGCTTCTGTTTCTCCTCTCTCTTGAACTAAAACTTGATGACTTAATATTCTTACTTGAAATTTGATAAAGGTAGAGGAAATTATATATATGATATATAACATATATATAATTTTCTCTTCCTCCTCTGTCTGCTATTCCCATTCTTACTTTTTACTAAGATCTATTTTCAATTAACTTTATACGCTTATGATTAACTATATATTAAGTAAAGAGTTCAACAAATTGTATGAAAAAAAAAAAACTGTTCCTCATAGTGGAAACTAGGACTGTTCAAAGTCACTGCACATCAAAGTGTTATTTTACTTCTATAGATTACTTTTGAAGTGCTCTACAGTCATCACAGATCACGGAGAACACATGATATTTGTCCTTTTGGGATTGGCTTATTTCCCTATGTATGATGTTTTCCAGTTTCAGCCATCTGGTTGCAAACGACAGGATTTCATTTTTTTTTTTACTGCTGTGTAGTATTCCATGGAGTACACATCCCATAATTTCTTTACCCAGTCTTCAGTTGACAGGCATTTGGTTGATTCCATATCTTAGCTATTGTGAATTGAGCTTCAATAAATATGGTGCTACAGATAACTCTTTCATATGCTGATTTCATTTCCCTTGGGTAAATTCCAAGGAGTGAGATGGCTGGATCTTATGGTAGGTCAATATTCAGATTTATGAGGTATCTCCATACTGTCTTCCACAGTGGCTGTACCAGTTTACATTCCCACAACCGTGGATCAAGGTACCTTTTTCCTTCTTTACCTATTCACCCATTGATGGATACTCAGATAGATTCCATATCTTTGCAATCGTGCATTTGGCTGCAAAATACTAGCAAATGTGGGTATCTCTTTCATATACTGACTTCGTTTCCTTTGAATATATTCCCAGAACTGTGATAGCTGGTTCTTATGGTAGCTTTTTAAAAAGGTTTTGTGGAGATACCCATATTGTTTTCCATAATGGCTCTATTAATTTGCATATCTGTCATTTCTTTACAAACATTTTCCTGCTGTGTCTGAATCATTTTTATGGGTAATGCCAAAGTCAACTATATTCTATGGGATCTGAAGCTTATATAATATTTCAGTCTCTCTTATAGATGAAGAATGTAAAATTATGGAAAATAATTAGGTATATAGCCTTGCATAAGTGCCCTCACCAGTGATACTTATACTTTATTACCATCAGGCAAATTCACCTCTGAATAGAATGATAGTATGCAGAATTGTTGCCCTGTGTTGCAGCTTCAAAAATACAGAGTCAAGAGCTCCAACTAGGGATAATGGAATATTTTCAGAAAACCAGGAACTGCATTAATTTTGGGATTAAATTCATCCAAGGTCAGACAAAGTTGTAGAAATGCATATGGAGAAAGCTAGAGTTCAGAAGCCAATAGTACTCTACTGGTACCAGGGTCAGAATTGTTAGAGACAATCAGAAATGAAAAGGCTATAGATTTTTGTAGGTCAGAATAGGGAACCAATCAGGATAAAAAAAAGTTTTAAAACAGTGAAAATAATGAATTTGTTATTTGAATAAGCAGTAGGATCTCTAAAGGTTGAAGAAGGCAGATTTGAAATCCTGACTCTTTGATATTCATACACCACTATGAAGAAGCCCTGTATCCTAAAGTTGGATCAAGCTCTTGTTTTGATATAAGCACTAAGCATCATGATAAGTAATGAATTAATTTTATCTTGCTGAGCTTTAAATTTTGTTTCCCAATTTCAATAATCTTCATACCACTTTTACAATTTTAACTATGTCCAAATATTTCTTGTTAAACTGTTTATATTTAATTGAATGAGTTGCTTTTAAAAAAATACTCTCTTAAAAATACTTTAAAAAAAACTGACTTTTTCCAAAAGTAACTATGAAAATAAATGAAAACAAAATAAGATTTTAAAATTTCAGCTAAATGCTGCTGCCTAACAAACACTTAAACAAACCAGTTGTTTTGTCTTCCATAAGAGATTAGTTAGTATTAGTGATGTGTGAAACTATAATAACTGCATGTTGACATTGTCTCTGGTTGAATCAAATGATTGAAAGATTCTTGAATAACTTTTGACTATGTGTTTCAGTGTCATTTACTGCATGCCAATCTTATGTTCATGTCCCTCATTGCAGAAACATTTTTTTTTAATTGGTAACTCTCAATATCAAGCAATGATGATATTTTTACCCTCTCTCCAAATGGTATATTTTCCTTTATGTTTGAAGCCCACATGGCAGCTAGAGATATAGTTTTACAGAAGCTAACAAAATGAGTGACATCTAATCAGGACTTAATTTTGAATTAGCCCTTCAAAATTCATTTCTCTGAATACAGCATTATCAGTGTCTTAGTCCATTTTGGGCTGCAATAACAAAATATAATAAACTAGATTCTTTATTAATAACAGATTATTTTTATCTATTTACTTATATTTAAATATTTATTTACTTATTTGAAAGTCAGAGAGAGAGAGAGCGCTCTATCTGCTAGTTCACTTCCCAGATGGCCGTAAAGGCCAGGGCTGGGCCAGGCCAAAGTCAAGAACCAGGAGCTTCATCTGGGTCTCCCACCTGCTTGAGTTGGATTGGAAATGGAGCAGCTGGGAAACAAACCCATTGCCATGTGGGATGCTGGCATTGCAGGTAGCAGCAATGCTGGCCCCCAGGGATTTATTTTTCATAGTTCTTGAGGCTGATGTATTCAACATCAGGGTACTGGCAGATCAGGTGTCTGGTGAGGGCCCACTTCCTCATAGGCATATGGCATATTCTCACTGTTTCCTCATATGGTTGAAGGAGCATAGAAACTCTCTGAGATTTCTTATAAAGCCACTAATCTCATTGTTAATCCTTAATATACTCAAAAGTAAATATTGCAATCTTCTGCTATAGTCTCCCTCCATCTCAAGATTCACTAAAATCCAAGTTCTTAATGGCAGAACTCATTTGTATTTGTATTCCTAATAAATAGTAAAATTTTTGCTACATTGTAGATCATCAATAATTGTCTTTGTATAGAGGAATGAAGCATGGACAAAGAGCCATATTGCTTGAGTGAAGTATAAAGTCACTAAGACCAAATGAAGTAAACTATGTGGGCCCTAGTAAATTCCTAATTCCCAAGTATCTTAGAAAATTAAACAGTTTTCAAATTCATTGTGCCCAACTCAGAGCTGGTGAACATATGGAGGCCTTGTCCTTGAAGATCAAATATTATTCTTCCCACGTCAGAGTGTTCCTAAAGAAGCTGATAATCATAGCATGCCAGATTTGACCTTCAGAAGAGATGTGCCATGGGAAAAAATGTTTTAAGAGTTCTGACACCATAGGTCATTCTTTTTGCTCAATGCCCAAGCTTTTGTCAAGATGTTTTGCTTTCTTGCTCCACAATTATGTGACTGAATGTATGAAATGAAGATTCTTCATTCCAGTTTAGTCATTTGGTTCTACAACTTGCCTTTGCCCATCTGATTGTGACATCAAGTTATAATTTCTAACTCTGAATTTAGCTTAAAAGTGCTGGTTTGTGTCTTTAATGTTACATATTTTCATATTACAACAGCATGTAGTGCCAATAACTCAAATCGAGCAATATCTTTTAGTGCTTTTTTTGAATATTGCAACACAAGAAGAGGATTAGGCCTTCTGGATACTGTACACAGATCTAATTACTCCTTGTGGATAACCTTTGTTAGTAAGTTATCAATTAGTGTGCTTCTTCCTTGTTTCTAATCTCCTTGATATTTTCTGGGGTGTATAAAAAGATACCATTTAAGGTTAACAGTCGACTTCAGGATATGTTTGCTTCCTAATCCCAACCTCAGAGACATCCTTTGTAGATTTGATTATTGACATTCACAACACTCTTTGAACTCTGGTAATGTCAGATAAAAGAATTTAACTTTAGCTCTTTACTACTGAGAATAAGTTTTTTAAGGATTTTCTTTTCTTTTCTTTTTTTTTTTTTTTTTGTAAAGCATAACTCAATTTTTAGCATCTGCCTCAAGACAAATTTCCTTATTTTTATAGGAAAAAGCACTTCAGGTATCCGAAGTTTTGGAAAGAAATGGCTTGTGTCTCTTTGGTATTGAAACAGTGTTTTGTAAGTTAGTTCATTCAGTTTTTGCAAATTTTTTAGTAAATTTTCCACATATATATGAGATTATACATGTAAGTTTTTAGTTGTCTCAAGCTATTTATTTTTTTTCTCCATGGAATAAGAATGAATTGCTAGAAGAAATACACAACAATTGTGATTGTATATGAGGGGAACATAATAAGCAATTTGGGCAAACATAAAATGGGAAATCTAAGTCATAGGGTTGGAAATGATTAATAAGGTAGGAAAGGATTTTTGAGTAGAAGGAATGGGTACGATTTTTCTAGAGCCAATAATGCAAGGAGATATGGTTAGATTAGGTATCTATGTTAAGTTCAGTACTTGAGGATAAGGACAATACTAATGGACATGAACCAGCAGACTCATAGGCTAACAGGTTTGTGGAGAGAAGGCTGAAGAACTGTTTGACTAGTATTTAGTGAGAAGGTAGTTAGCTTAAAGTTAAATTGTGGTCTCTGTAAAAATATTTTCTTTGCTCTTGCTCTTGCTAATGACAAAATCTGAAATGGACACTAAGAAGTAATGGGAAACCTAGGATTTCAGTATAATAGAGGCTCATGTGTGTCTATATGATTGGGCCAACCATAAAATTGGTCTTAAAGCAGTATTTATTTGAAAAGTATGCTATTTTTACTTATTTTCTGTATTTGGGTATTGTTATTTGTTTGGGGGTTCTTATATAGCTTAAGGCAAAGGCTAAATCCTCTATAATTGCCCTCTTTTGCTTGCTGATTGTAAACTAACAAAGTATTCACTGCTAACTGAATTTAACATCCACCCTAGTTCTGGGTGCAGTTTGTTTATATAGTCCCAGTGATCAATTTCTGATATAAGCAAATGGTATTTATCCTGATTTAGATAAATAACTCAACCTCACCCCCAAACACAGCTCAAATTTCAGTTATCATTGTATTTGAACTGTGAACAATTGCATAAAACACAAACTGTACTGCTACCCCTTCAGTCCCCAAACCACAATGTTAATAGCAGTGACCAATCAATCACGTCACTTCTTTCAAGTTTTGTTGTTGATTTGTCGTTGTGTGTTTGGTATTCAGTTAACAGCCGAAAGCAAAGCTACTGTGGTGTTGCTTACTTGTCCCCATGATAAACTCAGGTGACATTTTACAAAGAAAGATAATTAAAAGAGGAACTTAGCCAAAAAAGATGAAAACTTAGCAACAAAGTCCAAAGTTACGATGCTGAAAATAGAGTCATAGTCAGATAATTTCATGGCATTGAAAGTGGAGCAGCTAAAACGTTGGAACTGATTGAAACTAAGAAAGTAGAATGACAAGTTTCCAAAACACAGAGAAATAACTTGCTCTATATTGTAAGTTATTTGATGAGAAGAAGGCAAGCGCTGTTCAAGCTATTATTGACATACATTTTACAAAAAAATCTATTTTCCTAATGTTTCAAATTATACTGCACAAAAGAAGTAGTGGCTTGCTATTTTTTTATTTTATTTATATTTATAGACAAGAGTCAGAGTGTCTTTAATGACCTAAAAACATTTTAAAAGGTTATCTTACAATGGCAGCGTTTACTGTTATTTTAGGAATATTTACTTTTGCAGTTCAGTTTACACATTTTTATGTATTGGACTACTATGTACAGTGTGGACTGTAGTAATTTAAAAATTACTGACTCATAATAACTTTACATTATATGAGAGTCATTGAAAAAGTTCACTGTTAAATATAAGAATGGGAATAAGAGAGGGAAGAGATGTGCAATTCGGGACATGCTCAAGCTGACTTACCTCAAACGGTAGAGTTAGAAACATACCAGGGGATTCCAATTCAATCCCATCAAGGTGGCATGTACCAATGCCATCTCACTAGTCCCAGTGATCAATTTCTGTTCACAATTGATCGTAATGATAGGACTAAGAACCAAAGGGAGCACATAAACAAGACTAGTGTCTGCAAATACTAGCTGATAGAATCAAAAAGGGAGAGAATGATCCAACATGGGAAGGAGATACACAGCAAACCCATAGAATGGCAGATGTCCTAAAAAGCACTCTGGCCTCAGAATCAGCCCATAAGGCATGCGGATCCTGCTGAAAAGCCCATGAGAGTATTTCAGGCATGGAAAGCCAAGACACTCTGCGGGAAAAAAAAAAAAAAAAAAAAAAAAAAAAAAAAAACCTAAATGAAAGATCTCCATGAGTGAGATCCCAGTGGAAAGAACAGGTCATCAAAGAAGGAGGTACCTTTCTCTGAAGGGAGGAAAGAACTTCCACTTTGACCATGGCCTTGTCTAAAAATTATCAGAGTCAGTGAACTCAGGGGGCTTCCATAGCCTTGGCAGCTCATGACAAGAGCCTAGGTTGATTACTGATGTCATAAACAAGAGTGTCAATTTGTTAAGTCAACAACAGGCGTCACTGTGCACTTACTCCTCATGTAGGATCTTTGTCCTTAGTGTGCTGTACATTGAGATTTAATGCTATAACTAGTACTCAAACAGTATTTTTCACTTTATGTTTCTGTGTGGGAGCAAACTGTTGAAATCTTTACTTAATGGATGCTAAACTGATCTTCTGTATATAAAGAGAATCGAAAATGAATCTTGATGTGAATGGAAGGGGAGAGGGAGAGGGAAAGGGGAGGGTTGCAGGTGGGAGGGACGTTATGGGGGGGAGGAAGCCATTGTAATCCATATTCTGTACTTTGGAAATCTATATTCATTAAATAAAAGTTTAAAAAAAAGAAAAAGTTTATGGAAAACATAATATGAAAATACCATGCATGGGTTTCAAAAAATTTTTATACCAAAATAAACTCATACTAATTTGTCATGTCTGAACAGGTTCCAGTTTGAGGAGCCAAAAAGGATAATGCATCAGCTTTAAAAGAGTCCCTATCAAACATGGATTCTGCTGAAATTGAAACAAGAACAAACATCAAATTTATGTTGAAGTTGGTGTTGAAGAATGGTGAAATCATTGATGCTTTGCAAGAAGTTTAAGGGATCAATGCACCAAAGAAACCAGCAGTTTACAAAAGAGTAACTAACCCATTTTAAGGTGGAAATGAGACAATGAACAAGATGAATACTACAGTAACAGACCTTCCATTTATCAATTTGCTAGGAAAAACTTGATCCTTTTCATGCCCTAACTGAAGAGGATTGACAACAGTGAAAGCAGTAGCCAGTAGCAGAGACATCTCAGTTGATTCATGTCACACAGTCCAAATGAAAAATTAAAGTTTAACAGGCTTTTCCCTCAATAAGTACCAGAATTGTTACACTGGGATTAGAGAGACTAGAACAGAGTTTTCAATGGAAATTTTAAGCAAGAGAGATCAAGATCCTGAAGCCTTTCTTTTTTTTATTTTAAAATATTTATTTATTTTAAAAATTATACTTGAAAAACAGAGATCTTTTATTCATTGATTCACTCCAACCAAAAGCTTGCGACAGCCAGTGCTAGCCCAAGCACAAGCCAGGAGTCTAGAACTCCATTTGGGTCTACCGCATGAGTGGCAGGAACACAGCCACTTGAGCTATCACGTGCTGCCTCCCAGGATGTGCTTTAGCATAAAGCTGAATTGGAGAGACAGGAGCTGGGACTTGAATCCGGCACTCTGATGGGATGTGGGCCTCCCAGGTTCTAATTACACTGCTGTCCCAAATTCCTACTCCCTGACACTATTTTTTTTTTTTTCGAGAAGCAGACTAGAAGATAAAACATGGCTTTCCCATCATGATCTTGAAGACAAAATGCAATCAAAGCAATAGCGACCAAGATGTGGGAGTGGTTCAGTCAAAGCAAAGTTGGACTGGGCAAGAGCAAATATCATGGCAATGGTTTTTGGGATGTTCAGCAAATTTTGCTTGTTGACATTTTGGAGGACCAAAGGGTAATAAAATCTGCCTATTTTTAGAGTTTTTTGAAAAAAAAAAAATTACCCTAGGCTTTAGTGGACAAATGCCTGAGCATACTTGCCAGTGAGGCCTGCATGACTGCTTTTGCTCCTTCCTCTCAGCAACAAGGGCAATTTTGGGAGGGTTTCAGTGGGAAATCCTTAGGCATCCACTTTATTTTCCTGATTTAGTTCCTTAGAACTTCATTTTGTTTCGTAATCTTACAAAAATTGTATTGTGAACATTTTTCTTTAGTTAATTATACAAAATACTGCACTGCTTCATTGATATGATTAAATTATGAAGATATTCAGTTCCACAGTCATGGACTAAATGGACTAATTAGTCATGGACTAATTGTTTACATAGTGTCATGAATCTGATGGAGCGCCTTTTGAGAAATAAAGTTCATATTTTATCTTTATATTGAAAGAGCATTTATTAATTTATTTGAAAGTCAGTGTTACATAGAGAGGGGCAGAAAGAGAGAGGGAGAGAGAAAGAGTGAACACTTCTATCTGCTAGTTCACTCTGCAGATGGCCACAAAGACTGGGACTGGGCCAGCAGATGCCAGGAACTGAGAGCTTCATGTGGGTCTCCCACTTGGGTGGCAGTTCACCAAGCACTTGGGCCATCTTCTGCTGCTTTTCCCAGGACATTTCCAGGGAGCTGGTTTGGAAATGGAGCAGCCGGCGCACAAACTGGTGCCCATATGGGATGCCAGCATCGCAGGTGGTTCTTTGACCCATTACAGCACAATGCCAACCTCTACTTTTATATATTTGGCATGAACCTTTTCAAATCCCCTCATATTACAAATGAGAACTTTTGCTTCTAAATCAATTGTTGATAACTGTTATTAATAAGTTGGAGATCAGGGGCCAACACTGTGGTGTAGTGGATAAAGCTGCCGACTGCAGTGCCAGAGTCCCATTAGGGCACTGGTTCGAGTCCTGGCTGCTCTGCTTTTGATCCAGCTCTCAGCTATGGCCTTGGAAAACAGTGGAAGATGGCCCAAGTCCTTGGGCCTCTTCACTCACATGAGAGACCTCAGGGAAGCCCCACGCTCCTGGCTTCAAATCGGCCCATGTCTGACAGTTGCAGCCATTTGGGGGGTGAACCAACAGATGAAAGACCTGTCTCTTTCTCTACTTCTCTGTAACTCTGCCTTTCAAATAAATAAATAAATCTTTAAAAAATAAGTTGGAGATTGGCAGAAAAATATCGGAAAGTAAAGCTATTATAAATACCCCTATAGGTTACAAGTAGTGAAACAAATTACTGTGATTTGCCTTGGAGAGAATACATTAAACAAAACATAATTATGTTCTTTTTCACTCGCTATTTCCCATCATGTTTTGGTTAAATAATTTATGTGTACTTATGGTTTCAAAACACTGATGATCTCTCATTAGGGTAATAAATGTATGCACTTAGTAATACTTTTTTCATTTCTACTGAAATACAAGCTCTAGTGGCGAAGTACAATTGAGGGATGAATACACAAGATGGAAACTTTCTTGCCCTCTGAAAATTATACTATCCTACTACTTTTATTTCTTAGAAGGTTTTCATTTAATGAATACAAATTTCATATGTGCATCTTTTAGGAATATAGTGGTTCTTTCACCCATTCCCGTCCTCCCACCCCCATTCCTATCCTACCTCCTACTCATTCTCCCATTGCATTCTTCATTAATATTTGTCTTTAATTGACTGTATATAAAAAGACCAACTCTGTACTAAGTAGAGATTTCAACTCTTTACACCCACACAGACATACAAAGTATAAAGTACAGTTTGAAGGCAAGTTTTGCCATTAATTCTCATAGTACACCAAATTAAGGACAGAGGTCCAACATGGGGAATAAGTGCACAGTGACTCCTGTTGTTGATTTAACAATTAACGCTCTTTTTTTCTGTGTAAGTGACCACACAAGGCTCTTGATATGAGCTGCCAATGCTATGGAAGCCTTTTGAGTCCACATACTCTGTCCGTATTTAGACAGGGCCATATGCAAATTGGAGGTTCTCTCCTCCCTGCAGAGAAAAGTACATCCGTCTCTGATGGCCCCTTCTTTCCAATGGGGTCTTACTCACAGAGATTTTTCATGAAGAAGAGTTTTTGTCACTTTGTCTTGCATTTCCATGCCTGAAATGTTCTTATTAAATATTCAGCCAGATCTGAATGCCTTATGGGATGATTCTGAGGTCAGAATGCTGTTAAGGATGTTTGTCAATCTATGAGTCTGCTGTGTGGACTGCTTCCCATGTTCGAACTTTCTTTCCTTTGTAATGCTATTGTTATTACAAGACACTTGGTCTTATTTATGTGATCCTTTTGACTTTTAATCCTATCTGATCAATTCCACACTTAATATGATCACTTAATCATGTAAGTGGGATTAGTACCGCCCAGCTTAATGGGATTTGGAGTCCCATGGCAAGTTTTTAAACTTCACCCTTAGGGGTAAATCTGTGGAAATGTGTGCCGACTGTACAGCTCCTCCCTCTCTCATTCCCACTCTTATTTTTCACTGGGATCTTTCTTTTTCAAAGATTTATTTATTTATTTGAAAGTCAGAGTTACACACAGAGAAGGAGAGGCAGAGAGAGAGAGAGAGAGAGAGGTCTTCCATCCGCTGGTTCACTCTCCAATTGACCATAATAGCTGGAGCTGTGCCAATCCAAAACCAGGAGTCAGGAGTTTTCTGGGTCTCCCACATGGGTGCAGAGGCCCAAGGAATTGGGCCATCCTATACTGCTTTTTCAAGCCATAGCAGAGAGCTTGATCAGAAGTGGAGCAGCTGGGACTAAAACCAACGCCCATATTGGATGCTGGCACTGCAGGTGGTGGCTTTACCTGCTATGCCACAGCGCCGGCCATGGGGAACCTATTTGCAATTGACTTAATACACTTATGATTAATTCTATGTTAAGAAAAGAGATCAACCAATGGTATTAAGTAGAAAAAAAGAATGAATAAAATAAATTAAATGAAATAGTAAACTGTTCCTCTACAGTCAAGACAATTGCTGTTCTAGTAATTGTTTCTTGTAGTGTCAGTTTCACTTCTTCAGGTTACCTTCTACATGCTCTATTAGTTATCACAGATCAGGGAGAACATATGGTATTTGTCCCTTTGGGACTGGCTTATTTCACTAAGTATGATGTTTTCCAGATTCATCCATTTAGTTGCAAATGACTGGATTTCATCTTTTTTAACCTCTGTATAGTATTCCATAGAGTACATATCCCATAGTTTCTTTATCCAATCTTCTGTTGATGGGCATTTAGGTTGATTCCAGTTTCCTCAGCACCATTTGTTGAAGAGACTGTCCTTGCTCCAGGGAATGGCTTTAGCTCCTTGGTCAAAAATAAGTTGGTTGTAGACGCTTGAATTGATTTCTGGCATTTCTATTCTGTTCCATTAGTCTATCCATCTGTTTTTTCACCAGAATCAAGCTGTTTTGATTATAACTGCCTTGTATTATGTCTTGAAATCTGGTATTGTGATGCCTCTGGCTTTATTTTTGTTGTATACGATTGTTTTATCTATCCGAGGTCTCTTGTGTTTCCAAATGAATTTCAGCATCATTTATTTCTAGATCTGAGATTCTCTTTGGCATTTTGATTTGTATTGCATTGAATCTGTAAATTATTTTTGGAAGAGTGGATATTTTGATAATATTAACTCTTCCAATCCATGAACATGGAAGATTTTTCCATTTTTATGTATCTTCTTCTATTTCTTTCTTTAAAGTTTTGTAATTCTCTTCGTAGAGATCTTTGACATCCTTGGTTAAATTTATTCCAAGTCTTTTAATTTTTTTGGCAGCTATTGTGAATGGGATTGATCTAAGAAGTTCTTTCTCATACATGGCATTGTCTGTGTATACAAAGGCTGTTGTTTTTTGTGTGTTGATTTTATATCCTGCTACTTTACCAAACTCTTCTATGAGTTCCAGTAGTCTCCTAGTGGAGTATTTTGTGTCTCCTATATATATAATCATAACATCTGCAAATAAGGATAGTTTGATTTCATCCTTACAGATTTGAATCCCTTTAATTTCTTGCCTAATGACTCCAGCTAACACTTCCAGAACTATATTGAATAGCAATGGAAAGAATGGGCATCCTTGTCTGGTTCCAGATCTCAGTGGGAATGCTTCCAGCTTTTCTCCATTCAATAGGATGCTGGCCATGGGTTTGTCATATATTTCCTTGATTATGTTGAGGAATGTTCCTTCTAGACCCAATTTGCTTAAAGTTTTCATCATGAAAGGGTGTTGAATTTACCAAATGCTTTCTATGATCTAGGTTAACTCTGTTGTTTCCTTGCTGATTTTCTGTTTCATTGATCTTTACATTGCTGAAAGTGGGGTATTGACGTCCCCTATTACTATTGTATTTGAGTCTATATCTCCCTTTAAATCCTTTAACATTTCTTTTAAGTAGCTAGGTGCCCTGTAGTTGGGTGCATATACATTTATAATGGTCACATCTTCCTGTTGAATTGATCCTTGGATCATTATATGGTGTCTCTCTCGATGGTTTTTTGTTTTTTCTTTTGTCTCTCTCTATAGTTTTTGTGTTAAAGTCTATTTTGTTTGATGTTAGGATGGCCACACCAGCTCTTTTTTGTTTTCTGTTAGCATGGGTTATCATTTTCTATCCTTTCACTTTCAGTCTGTGAGCATCTTTGTTGGTAAGATGTGTTTCTTGTAGGCAGCAAATAGATGGTTTTCTTTTTTCATCCATTCGGCCAGTCTATGTCTTTTCTCTGGGGTGTTGAAACATTTATATTCAGAGTTACTATTTTAAGTACCGACTTTGCCCTGCCACATTTCTGTAAATAGTTCTGTTTATGTACTTTGGTTTTCATTTGTTCTTTTTTGGGTAATTATCTATTTTTGTAGTGATGTTCCTGTTTCTGTGTTTCTGTGTGTAGCACATCTTTGAGCATGTTTCCTAGGACGGGGCAAGTACTTACAAAGTCTTTCAATTTCTGTTTGTTGTGTATGATCCTTATTCCTCCTTCATTCATAAATGAGAGTTTCGCAGGGTACAGTAATCTGTGTGACAGTTTTTTTTTTTTTCTTAGGACTTGAAATATGTCTTTCCATTCTCTCCTTGCCTGTAGGGTTTGTGATGAGAAGTGTGGGATAAGTTTAATTGGGTTTCCTCTGAATGTGATTTGTCGTTTCTCTCTTGTTCATTTTAGGATCTTTTCTTTATGTGTTACTGAGGAGATCTTTGCCCCTACGTGTCTTGGTGAGGATCCTTTCTGGTCATGTCTATTGGGAGTTCTGTGTACTTCCTGAACTTGGATGTCTCTTTCTCCAGAAGGGGGAACTTCTCTGCTACTATTCCATTAGAAGGCTTTCTGATACTTTCTCTGTTTCAATTTCTTCTGGAATTCCTAGGACCTATATGTTGGATCATTTGATAGAACCTTGCAGATATCAAATTGTGTTTTTCAATTTCCTGATTTCTTCTTCTTGTGTTTGGTCTGACTGTGTAGTTTCCAGAAATTTGTCTTCTAGTTATGGTATTCTTTCTTCTGTTTCATTTATTCTATCATTGAGACTTCCCACTCTATTTTTTATTTGCTCTATTGAATTCTTCATATCTAGTATTTCATTCTGACTTCTCTTCAATATCTCAATTTCTTGGGAACACTTTTCATTTAGATCATGAATTTGTTTCTGTTTGCTTCTAAGTAATCTGACAATTTTCTGAATTCAGTTTCTGGCATATCATCGATCTCTTCTTCTGTTTCTGTTATTGAAGAGGAGATATAGTGTTTCTTTCTGGGGCTAATACTGTCTTTCTTACTCCTTTACTTTCAATAAATTTTTCCCTTTGTGTTTTGACATTTCTGTTTTCCTCTATCTTTAATATGTGTCTTGGTGCTTATGGTGAGATTTCCCTCTGTTATGAGCTGCTATATATCGGTGTGTTGCCAGTAGAAACATGCAGCCCCACCTCTGGAAGTCCTGCTCACTTCTGAATGGTGATGGGGCAGATAGGAGAGCTCTGGTGGGCTAAGCCCCACCTACTTAGGCCAGGCTCTGATGTGTGAAACAAACAAGGATTTCAATGTTTAGAACTTCTCCCCATTGTAAAGCTCTTATGGTGGTGGTGGGGGAAACTACTCTGAAATGTTGGGATACTCATTCTCCAATGGGGGGATGTGGTGAAGTGGCCTCAACAATTGATGGGTGTGTGCATGGGAGGCAAATGTGGTAATACCCTGTTTACATTCAGAGATGTAAACAAACAATATGGCTTTTCCCAGCAGGCTGCAGTTCTGGTTGGGGGGATGGGGAGATGTGGATGGGCAGGCATGTGCCAAGTTCTCCATTTATTCCCCTATTCTTCCCACTTGGAATTTCAAACACAGTTCCCTCGGCTCTCCCACCTGCTGCTAACCACTGCTCTGTGGATTTGTGACCTGTCGTATTACCTGTTCCATCCAGGGAGAGGTTAGGGCATGGTGTCAGTTGCCCCATTCAGCTTCTTCACTGCACATGTGCTGTGTGTCTCTGTGACTCTTTGCTCCCTCTGCATGGACCTGCTCATTCTCTGTTGGACTCCTGTGCTTCTCTGCTTGAAATTCTCATGGCTCTTTTGCCAGCCCATATCCCTGGTCCTTATAAACTATTTCCCTCCACAACTCAGACATCATGTTGCTATACTGCCATCTTGGCTCCACCCTCCCACTACTTTTATCAAAGCACTATTCTCTACATGATTCATGCAGCTGTCATCACTCTTCCTGAATGGTACATAGTTTTATTTCTCTTTATCACTCTCTCTCTGTCACTGATTTCTGGCAGAAATATGAAAAACAGCCACAAAATATTCCAAATAGAAAAAAAAAATCAAACCAAAGCTCTTTCATGAACATGTACCTGAATTCTACTCACCCATTTTCTAAATTTAAGTTTGGATAACCAGTGAAGCAAGGACTTTCCAAGTATAAAACTTTCTGCACTATAAACTTAAACTCCATTCTCTATAGAGGAAAGGGGCTAAGATCAGCAACTTAATCTTCTGTTTATCAGTGCTAGACAGTGCTGTTCATTTACCTTAATTCCAAGCTTGATTCCTATTATAAAAGCACTGGAAAACCTACAACTAGGGTAATGATTATTAAGCAACTAGAGTAAGCTCCCTACAGAATGTCTCCTTCTTTGTAATTGCCCCTGGCCTATAAACAGTCTTACAAAGCTTATATTGAGCAATGGAGCACCTCCAGTGAAGTTTCCCAGGGATCATAGTAGGTTCTGTCAGAAACCATGTTGAAAATTTAAGGTATTGATAAGTTTACAGCAATGAAAAAATAACAACTATAAAGCATATATTCACTAGCTTTTGATTAATCTCCATGTTTGTGCAGGACCTTTGAATCTTAATTCATACTCCTGGGAGTGCATGAATTATTAGCTTATTTTTAAAACAGCTTATTAAATCTGCTAGAATGGGGCTTCACATAAAATAATAACATCTAGTTAAATTTGAATTTTAGGTAAACACCAAATAGATTTTAATGTAAATATGTTTCATGAAATATTTGGGGCATACCTACACTAAGATTTCAGGCATCTCTTCATCAAGCCCTAGGCTGAGTAAAACAGAATCATACATTTTGTAATCAAGTAATCAATTTTTTGTCTTATTCCTATGAAACACAAACAATGGTGAATCTGAGATAAAATAAATGTGTAGTCTCTCAATCTGTCTCTCTGTATGCATTCATGTATGTATGTATATGTTGGAACATAAGAAAATCCAGGTAAATAGGTTGAATAGTAAGTGCTAAGTCTGATACAAGTCTCTTGCTGCTATGTTCTCTTACCTGTGCCTCTATGGCAACAGGGCAGGCCCATGTGGCTGATACATCTTCTTCAGGTCAGCAGGCTCAGTTAGGCTTGTACATTTTCTGCCACATAACTATTTGGCTGACAGCCACTATTGTGTAAATCCTGTATCTAAGGAGGCGAACCGTTGTGTTGTTGGCTGCTACTTGTTATTTGGTTGCTGATGCTGCTATTGCTACCGTTGGCTGCATAAAGAATGTCTCATCTGCTTACAGTATTCTTTCAGTTTCCAGTATAGATCCAATAGTATAATGCATATTATAAGTTGTTCAGAAACTTAAAGTATAAGCAATCTAAAACCTAGTAAACATGCAGGATATTTAATATTTTTAATATTTCAAAGAATATTCTACTATGTTAATTTAGTATCTGTTTTTAAAACGATGAAGCATGTTACTTCAAAAAATAAAAATTACATAATACTCTTTATTGTAAAATATACTTTATTTAAATTTAGGTTTAGCTTAAAAATGCATTACTTTTACCATAGCTACTTTCAAAGAGATATGAAGTATATTTTTATCATATCATTTATAGAATGTGGTTAAAATATTACAAAGACACCAAAACTACAAATAAGAAGATAAAATACAATAGGATAGGGCCAGCACTTTGGCATAGCAATTTAAGCCACCCCTGAGGTGTAGGCATCCCATGGTTCAATTCCTGGATGCTCCACTTGGATCTAGCTCCCTGCTAATAATGCACCAGGGAAAGCAATTTAAAATGACCCGAGATCTTGGGCCCCTGCACCTACGTGGTAGACTCAGAAGATGCTCCTGTCTTCTGGTTTCAGCCTGGTCCAGCTCTGGCTACTGAGGCCATTTGGGAAGTAAAGTAGTGGATGAAAGATCTCTCTTTGTCTCTGTCTCTCTGCTTCTGTCTCTTGGTCTCTCTCTCTGTGTCTGCCTCTCTGTAACTCTGCTTTTCAAATAAAAAAAAAAGCCGGCGCCGCGGCTCACTAGGCTAATCCTCCGCCTAGCGGCGCCAGCACACTGGGTTCTAGTCCCGGTAGGGGCGCCGGATTCTGTCCCGGTTGCCCCTCTTCCAGGCCAGCTCTCTGCTGTGGCCAGGGAGTGCAGTGGAGGATGGCCCAGGTGCTTGGGCCCTGCACCCCATGGGAGACCAGCATAAGTACCTGGCTCCTGCCATCGGATCAGCGTGGTGCGCTGTCCGCGGCGGCCATTGGAGGGTGAACCAATGGCAAAGGAAGACCTTTCTCTCTGTCTCTCTCTCTCACTGTCCACTCTGCCTGGCAAAAAAAAAAAAAAAAAAAAACAACTCAAATAAAAAAAAATACAGTGGATCTTTGTCTTTTTTCTTTATTTCTGTTACCATGTTTCCTCCAGTTTTGTTCCTCTGAAATGAATATTCTACCTGCTTCTCGAAACATTCTAAATAAGAGTGTAGAAAACTCAAGATTTATTTATTTATTTATGTATTTATTTATGTAAAACTATCCTGAAAAGCATTTGAGTTATTTAAGAAGACAGGCATATTAAATAAAAGGATCATATAAGTGTCAGCATTTTACAGTAGGCCATGAAAAGATAAATGTACAGATAAAATATGCATATAAGGAACTATCCGTATTGTGACATAAGCAGGAAACCAAGAAGTTGCATTTTAGTATTGGAATTTTTTATGTAAATATATTATAGAATTATCTGTAAAATATTTTAAAAATCTGGACTGTAGAATAAAGGATGGAATCATTATTTCTGTAAATGCATTCCGTTAGGAGGTTTACAGGATAGGAAGATGAATAAGAGGAAGCAGGACCAGAGCAGCAGGAATGAGAAGGAAGTGACAGATTTTCTGGGTAGGTACTTCTATGTATTTAAACCATTAGAACCTCAGTAATGTTTCATATACCACCCCCACTCAGCCAATTGAACAAATAGAGCCTACTGGGTACTTGGAAAGTGAGACATTAGAAGGAAGATTTCTCTCTGTGTGTGCCTTTCTCTGTACTTTTCAAATAATAAATAAGTAAATAAATATAAACAACAAAATTTTAACTCAGATATAAATTAAGTATAAGTGAGCATATGTGAAATAATAGAAATATAGCTAAATGTATTCACATATGTTAGTATAATTCTTAGAAAAAGGAAATGGAATACTTATAACAAAAAGGATAGGAGAACTATTTTCTGACTTCATATTAAATTGTTTTTTCAAGTTTGGGATCACCTAAATTTTGAGCATTTAATATCTGAGTATTTGAAAAGGGTGTAATATGAAAGGGTTCAAGAGCTATAAATGCTAAGAAACACTAGCCAAAGACACTTTGTGCTATTTTTTTTATTATGATTTGTTTTATTTATTTGAAAGTCAGAACCACAAAGAGAGAGGAGAGGCAGAGAGAGAGAGAGAGGTCTTCCCTCCAATGGTTCACTCCAATTGGCCGCAATGGCCAGAGCTGCGCCAATCTGAAGCCAGGAGCCAAGAGCTTCTTCCAGGCCTCCCACGCGGGTGCAGGGACCCAAGGACCTGGGCCATCTTCCACTGCTTTCCCAGGCCATAGCAGAGAGCTGGATTGGAAGTGGAGCAGCCAGATCTTGAAGAGGCACCCATATGGGATGCTGCACCTCAGGTCAGGGCGTCAACCTGCTGCTCCACAACATCGGCCCCACTTTGTGCTATTTTTAAAAGAAAAGGGCTTCCCATTTCATATTATTTAGTGTTTCATATGGAAAATGTGTTTCAAATTTTATCAGCTGCTACTTTCATTTTATTTATGATTGCTGTCAATCTTTTATTGTTTTGTGGCATGGGAATTTAAAATAATAAAGTAGCAAAATTGTGTATATTTTTATTTTAATATAATGGTGATATAGACAATCAGAATAATTGTTATATATGAATTGGCCTTTATATTTATAGATTCATACTTTACATAAACTATTGAAATATGTAACTGTGGGTTTAGTATTTTTTTCAGTTTGTACATAATATTTCATCTAATCCTTAAACTTTATGTGTCAAATGATATTATTACACCTAAAGGCAGAGTTAACTCCTTTACTAGATAAGGCAACTAGAGCTTACCTAGTTCAGTCAACTTGTTAAATTAACCAGAGACCCAAAATTGAAATAAATGATTGAGTAGGACTTGAGCACAAGTTTTTCTTTCTTAAATGGCTATAGCATAAAATAATACAAAATTTTAACCTGGATGTTCTGTTTCTCTGTATTCTACTGCTGTAGTTTGAATATGGTTTGTTCCCTCCAAAACTATTTGATTGGAATTCTGGTAGAGCCTTTATAGGTAATTACATTGTTAAAAGAGATTATTGCCTTTGTTGGATGCATCCTGGCTCTTGTGGGGTGGATTAATTACTTTGAGTGTAGATTGTTTTCATGCAAGTCCATCTCTCATATTTTGCCTCTTCTGTGTGTTCTTGATTGCATTTCCATTTTCCTGCTATGCTGGGAAGCAACACAAGGCCTTTGCAGGAAGCCAGGAAGATCCTGGTGCAATAGTCTTAGATTTCCCAGCTTTCAGAATAATGAATCAAAATAAACATTTTAAAATGACAGATTATTCAATATCAGGTATGATATCATTGCAACAGAAAATGAACTATGTCATCCACACTGAGTTCAGAAGAATAATTACTGTTTATTTCAATCTTATTTTTACCATCCAAGGCACAGTAAAATATCTATATAAAATATCTAATACAAAATATTAGATAAAAATCTGTAAAATATCATAGAACATATTAAATGATTGTATGCATATAAACTTGAATGTGCAGGCTAATAAATATGTATATTATACATAATTATAATAGATCATGATTTTCAGATTATGGAAATTTTTATATTGTTTTTAAACATTTCCTTATAATATAAACAAATGTCCAGTTACTTTAATAAGAGAACATGAAGAAGTCATGTGAAGAGCATTTTATTTTTTAAGAAATCTCACTTCTTTGCAAATTGTTTAGATGATTTAGGTAAACAGTCTAAATTCATGAAATTATACACATTTTTAATGATTAAAAGCATTTCTTATAAAAATTTTCTTTCTCAAATTGAACTTAATTTTTACCAAGCTGATCAACTGTCTAGAATTATAAAAACTATGTATATGAATTACATCTCTAAATATTACAAGCTTTGACTCTTAGCTATTTGAGTGCCATAAAATTGTCACTAAGGTTTCTCTTGCTAGACTACTTTAATAAATGCTTGACTGGTATGTGCACACTACCAGCCCTAGAGAATTGTACAAGAGATGATTACAGGTATGTTCTGACCACTCTCTGTCATGTTGCTGATGTCAACATTGGTGATTGTAGCTTTGATTTTGGCCAGACTCACACTATACTGCTCCAAGATGAAAAGCTTCATCCCACGGTGTCAGTGTCAATTATGCTAGGGACAATTTGTTTTTTCCTTTGTGCCAGATGTGAAATGGGTATTGTAACTATTCATTTTCCTTTCTCCAGTTCCCTGCCCTCTTAGGTCAGTCCAAAATTGTAACCACTAATGTTTTTTCCCTCTGTGGGAAAAATGAAATATCAGAAGGTTTCATGCCAATCACTGCTACTTCTTACTTCTGTTTACATCTGTATCAATCGTGTATGAATTTAATATTTACCCATACCAAGATTATACTTTTGCTTTGCTACAAAATCTTTAGAGCTTTAAAATTTGCTAATATATACAAAATCATTGGGGAGTGATATAGAATTGAGTATTTTTAAATATTTATTTATTTATTTATTTGACAGGCAGAGTGGACAGTGAGAGAGAGAGAGAGACAGAGAGAAAGGTCTTCCTTTGCCGTTGGTTCACCCTCCAATGGCAGCCACGGCCGTCGCACTGCGCTGATCCGATGGCAGGAGCCAGGTACTTCTCCTGGTCTCCCATGGGGTTCAGGGCCCAAGTACTTGGGCCATCCTCCACTGCACTCCCTGGCCACAGCAGAGAGCTGGCCTGGAAGAGGGGCAACCGGGACAGAATCCGGCGCCCCAACCTGGACTAGAACCCGGTGTACCAGTGCCACAAGGCGGAGGATTAGCCTAGTGAGCCATGGCGCCGGCCTAGAATTGAGTATTTAAAGTTACGTATTTATTTATCTGAGAGGGAGAGGAAGAGCAAGAGGGAAAAAGAGAGACAGAGGGAGCTTCCATCCTCTGGTTCACTCTCAAAATGTCTACAATTTCTGGGGTTGGGCCAGGGTCAGAACTGATGCCGGGAACACCATTCAAGTGAAGCATGTGTGTAGGAGGAACCCGATTAATTAAGCCATTAGCTGCTGCCTCCCAGGGTCTGCATTGGTTGGAAACTGGAATTAGGTGTCAAGGCTGGGAATTTTGAATTCATGCACTGCTATGTGACACTTGGGCTTTTTAACCACTAGGCTAAACACTCACTCCCTAATTGAGAGACTTTTAACTGAAGATGCAAGCTATTACTTTAACACTGGAGGGGTTTTGTGTGTGTGAGTATATGGCAAGTGTGTATGTGTGGGTATAAATCTCCCCTAGAAACGTTTGGGGTATTATAAATGAGATAATCTGTAGGACAACTTTCCCATCTTTCCTCTTTCTTTGTCTCCTATTCTTATAGGAATTGGCCCTTTGTAAATAGCCTTCAAGCAGACATGCCATGTTTTTGTGTGTGTGTGTTTTTTTTTTTTTATTGTGTCCTAATCTCTTACCTTCAAAAGGAGAATGAGTAAAATCCCAGTCTCTTTTGAGCTTCCAGTGGTTCTTGGCATCTTTCTGGAAATGAAGATATAATTGAAGGCATTTGTTCATGGAAGGACTAATTTGTGGCAGTTTTCTTCATGTTCTTGCTTACTACCCATCTCAGATTCATTTTATTTTATTTTATTTTTATTTTTATTTATTTTAAATATGTATTTATTTTATTTGAAAGGCAGAATTACAGAGAGGCAGAGGCACAGAGGCAGAGGTCTTCCATCCACTGGCTCATTCCCCAGATGGCTGCAATGGCCAGAGCTGTGCTGATCCGAAGGCAGGAGCCAGGAACATCTTCCAGGTCTCCCAGATGGATAAAGGGGCCCAAGGACTTGGGCCATCTTCCATTGCTCTCCCAGGCCATAGTGTAGAGCTGGATCAGAAGTGGAGCAGCCCAGACTCGAACCAGTGCCCATATGGCACCTAGCACTGCAGGTGGCGGCTTTACCTGCTACACCACAGCGCTGGCCCCTCAGATTCATTTTAGAAATGATTGGAAATATGTCCTTCATCCTGTGTTCATGAATGCCTGAGTTAGTCACATAGGCTCAAGGGCAGAGGGACATTTTCCAATCATTATATTAAAAATAGAATATTTAATTTTTATATTTTAAAATATTGATTTATTTGAAAGGCAGAATGAGAGACAAGTACACACATGCACATGGGGTGAGAGATAGAAGGAGAGAAAGAGAGCCATCTTCAGTCCACCGGGTTACTACCTAAATGGCTACAATAGCCAGGTCTGGGCCAGGATGAAGCCAAGAGGTAGGAGCTAACTCCATTGGGTCTCCCACATGGGTAGTTGGGACCAAAGCAATTGGATCATCTTCTTACCCCTTCCCAAATGTATTAGCAGCTGGGTTAGAAGCTGGATAAGAAGCAGAGCAAAGGCCAGTGCTGTGGTGCAGCAGGTTAAGCCATGGCCTATAGCACTGGCATCCCATATGAGTGCTAGTTCAAATCCTAGCTGCTCTACTTCTAATCCAGCTCTGATAATGCACCTGAGAAAGCAGTGGAAGACTGCTCAACTTCCTGGGCCCCTGCAATCACGTGGGAGACCTAGAAGAAGCTCCTGGCACCTGGCATCGGCTTGGCCCAGTCATTGTTTTTGCAGCCTTTTGGAGAGTAAACAGTGGATTGAAGATTCTCTCTCTCTCTCTCTCTCTCTCTCTCTTGTGGGGAGCAGCCCGGACTGGACTGAGTTACTGGAATTAAGACTTATTCTATGCATCTGCTCTCCCACAATATGGCGCTGGGAGAGGAGGAAACAGCTTCTACTCAGCTGCCTCCAGTTCAACCAATAAACTGTAGGACTTGCTCCTGATTGGAGGAGAGCAGCGTACTCGGCGTGTGGGCAGCCGAGTTGGGATTGGCAGAGGAGGACTATAAAGGAGGAGAGAGACGGCATGCACCAGGAACATCTAAGGGGAACATCTAGCTGAAGGAACACCTGTGCAGCCCCCGAGAAAGCCGGCCGGCGGTGTGCCGCTCCCCTGCGGAAGTGGGGAATGTGGCCAGGGGGAACCGCCCTTCCACGGAGGTGGAAGGGATAGTAGCCAACCCGGGAAGAACCAGCAGCAAACCCGGGGAAGGCCGAGCAGACGAAAGAACAGCGCAGGGTCCTGTGTCGTTCCTCCATGAAGAGGGGGAGCGACACTCTCTCTCTTTCTCTCTTTCTCTCTTTCTCTCTTTCTCTGTAACTCTGCCTTGCAAATAAATAAATCTGAAAAAAAAAAAAAAAAAAAAGAAGCAGCAGCAGAGCAGCTGGGCCTGAACCGGTGCTCCCACAGGGGATGCCAGCATTGCAAATGCGCCTCTACCCTCTGTGTCCCAATGCTATCCCAAGTAGAATACTTCAGAGAATCAACTTCTCTGCCTAGGTTTTCATTGCACTCATATTTAAAGCTCTTTCAGCAATGTCTGGTTATAGCAGGCACTGGATATTAAATTAATGAGTAAACGAATTAATGGAATTAGAGCTAAGAGAAGAAATTATATAATTCAAGTGGCTATAACACATTAAAGAAATAGATGGCAGATAGAGCCCCCAAAGTATGCAATCTGCTTCCACAATCAAAGCTTAAGCACTGACTATAAATATGTCCTTTAGCTCCTTAACCACTCCTCTTCCCCTTATTTACAAAGTCTTTGTTTAGGTTTTCTTTCACTCCTTTTGGACTAGTTTCACCTTCATTTTACTGCAGCAAGAACCTCTCTTTTTCTTTTTCTTTTCATCTTCTACTCCATCTTACTCTCTTTTCTTTTTTAAAATAATACATTTAACCTGTCATTTATCTAAATCTACAGAAGCATCATAAGGTAGAAATTAAAAGGTCAGATATTTTGGAGGCAAATTTTTGTTGGTTCAGTTCCCAGATTAGCTGTTCACTAGATTTTTTGGAGTTTACTATTAATTCTTCCTTGGTTTTCTCACAGGAAAATGTAGATAATAATAGTACATGTATTCTGTAATTAAATGAGTCAATATGTATAAAAACCTTAAAATAGTTCATAAATCATAAATGATGTTAGCTAATTATATTTTCAGTTATCTAAGTTTCTTCATTATAAATGGTTTTTACATTTTAATTTCTGAGTTTTAGGATGATTACTGGAAATACTAGGTAGAAATTTAACATTGCTAGATGTACTAATCACTGGCATGTAATATTAAGTATATGTATCAGACTGTAAAATTCTGAGCCTTGCTCTTATTTACTCTTCAACAACACCTTATAAATTAAACCATTTATATATATATATAAATACTTTTCTAAGAAAACTGATCTTTTTTGTTGTTGTTTAAATATTTATTTATTTGAAAGAGTTACACAGAGAGAAGGAGAGGCAGAGAGAGTTCTTGTGTCATCCACTAATTCACTCCCCAATTGGCCGCTACAGCCAGAGCTGTACTGATCCAAAGCCAGGAGCCAGGAGCTTCTTTCAGGTCTGCCACGTGGATGCAGGGGCCCAAGGACTATGGCCAACCTCTGCTTTTTCCCAGGCCATAGTAGGGATCTGGATCAGAAGTGGAGCAGCAAGGATTCGAACCCGTGCCCATATGGGATACCAGCACTGTAGGTGGTGGCTTTACCTACTATGCCACAGTGCTGGCCCAGAAAACTGTTCTTTATGTAACTAAATTAATAATGTTTCTGTAGTTTAAGCTCAGATTTTTATTACTAAAATTATGCTCTTAAACATTTTAATATGTTGTTAATGTAATACATTGTCATGATTGACCAAAAATAATGTTAAGGATAATGTAACATTCACTATATAACATAAGGTAGGATATAGTCTGTAAGGCTTTCCAGTGTTTATATAGAGATACATGTAAGCTAGACATTACATTTTATGCTATTTTCAAAATAAATCATAGAATAAGTTTTATAGAACAAGTTGGATAAAGACAACGTTGTTCTTTATGAACTCACCATAATCTAAGCTGTAAATATGTTCAAACTCTATCATATTATCAAGCAGTAGAGCTATATCTGTTTATCTGTTGCTATATCTATTTATATTTATCTACTTTTCCATCTGTATCTTGACTCTTTTTATATTTGAATTTGAGCAGTAGATGAATATATTAAAAGATAAATTTCTTTCACTCATTGTTTTTTGCAATTTTATTATAGTCATATGCTTCCAAAATACATGTCAACATTATGCATATAGAGAAGTTTTTTCCCCTAAATATGTGCTAAACATAATGTCCAAATAAATCTCAAAAGTTTTTCAGGTTCATAAGCAACATTATCAGATTAAAGACTTTGAGAGCAAATGAGAAAATGGATACATTCTACCCCAATGTTTTCAACACTTTTGATCTTTAGAATGTTTAGAGACAGCTGATTGATAGCCTACAAAATATGGAATTTTGGTTCAGAAATTTGTTACAAGGGATATGTGTCATTATGAATTGACTTTTATATTGCTGATATGTTAAATAGCTGAACTCATTAAAAACATAATTTTGGGTTTCAATAATGTAATTAGAAGTTCAGGTTGATTCATTTTGGTATGAAAATGTGATAAAATGAGAGATGTTCAGATGTAGTTTAAAAAATTACAGATATTTTTCAGGGTATAAACTGCAAATCATTAAAGTACAGTTGAAAGTTTTATTAATCTGACTGCCTAAAGTATTGATATTTTGTCTACTCTAAAAGAAGTCATTGTGTTTAGAATTTATAAGCAGAGCATTGAAGCATTTTAAGGAAAAATCAATGCTTTCTTGAAGCTTAGTTTAGATATTACATATTAAAGAGATCTTAGAGCTATCAATTTTGATAGACTTGCTGTTTCCTAGGTACTTATTTTCTTTTGTTTTGGAGATAATTTATGTATTTACCAGAAGTTTTTTATAACAATGTTCTGAGAATACTGACTCTCCCTTTGTTTAAGACTTATGGTAACCTCAACGAGGGCTATGTCTTGACAAGGAGAATATATTTTGCCTAAACTAAAGTAAAATACGTTTTTCTTAAACTAATAACCTTTGGTGGTCATTTGACCCACAACTGGGATTACAGCCCAGCAAGCTTCAGTATGATATTTATTATTTCTGACCTAGAAGAACTAGCCTTAATTTCCAAAATATTTGCAAATACGATCATAATTAACTTCATGACTTTAACTTCATGACTATCTATAAGCAAATTATTTCAAAATTTTAGTTTCCTTAGGATTGACTTACCTTCTCAAATCCAGTGGTGTATTCTTCATCTCCTCTTGAAAATATATTCAGCTACTTCAAAAAGTTTGTGAAAAATTGAATTAAAAGACAAGGTTATTTTGTTGTAGGAAATTTGAAATCCAAGCATAATTTATATGTAACAGACGTTTTCCATGAACTTTTCAAAGATTCCAGGTATGTGAAGATTTCAAAAAAAATGTTTGCACCAAAATAACTTACCTTTTAATCCCATTTCCACATACTTTTGAAGTGCCCTCATATAGAATTTCTCAAATTTAACATGTCCAAAATAGAGTTACCAATTTTTTTTCCCACCAAACCTGTTCCTCCTAGAATTTTTCTATCTCAGTTTATAGAAATTCCCTTCTTCTAGTTGGCAACGGGGGAAAAAGAGGCTACTTGGGTCCTTTCTTTCATACTTTTTCATTAATTCATTAGCATACCCTGTCTACATCATATTTAAAATAAATCCAGAACCACAGCAATTAGCACAACTGACATTACTTTAATCCTACTATATATCACCAGTATGTTGTTTGGATTGTAGATTGTTCAAAATTTGCTATATGACTTAAAAATCCTGATATTGTGCAAATAAAAGATTACAAATCTGTTAAATGATATATTTGATGGAATCATGCGTAGATAGAGCAGTGAGTGGCTACTTGTAGAATGCAAAAATATCACAATCTGTGTTTTATTGCATTATGTGATTCTATGGCAACCAGAAACCTCAGAAAAATTCAGAATATTAGGGTGTAGGGCAATTTCATTTAGATTTCAGTGAAGTGTTAAATGAAGAGGTATATTTAGCCTCACACAAAGCAAATTTTCTAACAGCACTAAGTGAGTACCTCTGCCTGAGGGCCAAAATTGCTAACTGGCTCCAAGCCCAGAATCCTGGAATAAGTGGGTTTAGACCAGCAGAAGTCTCTGCCCCCAACAAGAAAAATGGAAAAATAAGCATGGAGACAATAGAAGTGGCAGAAGTCATGATCTGGAGTAATACAATTTTTTTTTTTTTGACAGGCAGAGTGGACAGTGAGAGAGAGAGACAGAGAGAAAGGTCTTCCCTTGCCATTGGTTCACTTTCCAATGGCCACCGCTGCCAGCGCGCTGCAGCTGGCGCACCACGCTGATCCGATGGCAGGAGCCAGGTACTTATCCTGGTCTCCCATGGGGTGCAGGGCCCAAGGACTTGGGCCATCCTCCACTGCACTCCCTGGTCACAGCAGAGAGCTGGCCTGGAAGAGGGGCAACCGGGACAGAATGCAGCGCCCCGACCGGGACTAGAACCCAGTGTGCTGGCGCTGCAAGGCGGAGGATTAGCCTAGTGAGCCGCGGCGCCGGCCTACAATTTTTTATCTATCTAAAATATTGTATTTCCTTTGAAATTTTTTCAATGAAGGTTATGATGAATGTGGGAGAGATTGTCAGAATCGTGAAATTTGCCAAGGAGATTCAGAGATAATAAATAAATGTGAGCTTTGGCTTTTGACAAGGTATCACAGCATAAAACTGATACCTAATACTACCAAACTGTGAAGTGAATACATCAATCAAATGTATCTAAAATGATTTGGTATAATAGATTCCCCCTAACTGTGGTGGTATGGAAAAATAAGCAATTAATTCCCTTAAAGAGAAATAAACTTTGAAAGCTGCCATTTACACACACACACATATAGAGTGAGCGAGAGAGAGAGAGAATTTTTCTCAGTATCAGTTTGTTTCTGAGACTTACAAATATACCGTGCCATTTTCCTACTGCATTTCCTACACTTCCTTGCTGCTGTATCCTGGAAGCACTTTCTGGATAAATCACTTACACCTAAATCTGACTGGTAGTCTGTTTCTGGGAGGACCAGACCCAAAAGCAGCACATTAATTCTTTTAGAGGTAATGGCGCATTATCTTTGATTTGCTATGTGCTCCAGCTGCATCAAGTGGCCATCCCCTGGACTTTTAAATTTCAAGTATTTATGTTAAATTGGTTCTTTTATTTCAGTTTGGAATCACTGTTACCTTCCAACATATTAGGTTCAGATTTTTCTAGGTTTTCTATTTTCTCTCTTGATTTTATTGAACTCGTCATTTTTCCCTTGAGCTTGTTTAAACCTTGGTGTAAGCATCATGATTTCAACTTCGGTTCAATTTTCATAAAAATTTATTTCCTTTTCTTGTCATTACTCATTATATCAGCTTACAAACAACCAAAATACCATTATTCTCTGTGATAAGTGTTACATAAATATATCTAGCAGGTTTATTAATAACATTTTAATTTATTCCATTACCATCAGATGTATGATTATTACTTAGCCTCAAGCCTTTCCTCTTTCACTTTGATTGAACTCAACTAATTTATGTATGAATCTTAGGCCAGGTAATTCTCTGCAAGGGGTGATATCTTGTGCACCGTTGAGTGGTTAGCAGCCTCTCTGTCTTCTACTCACTAGAAGCCAGTAGCAACCTCACTCTCCAGATAGTTGTAACAACAGCAAAATCTTCAAGCATTGCCAAATATTTTCCCTTGAGTTGTTCCTTTTGTAAAAAATTAAAGTTGATCAAATGTACCTAGTAGTTCATGCTTTTAACCTTCTTTCCCGTTATCCTTTCCCAAGGCCAGAACCATTAGATATATTTTCTATTTTATTTCAGAGAATAGTTTCAATAAGTCTTTGAACATTACATATGTTTATATTTTTCTGGTCTCCTTTAGCAGTTTTCAATCTAAGTTTTCAGTCTTCTACAGTGGTTATTATGTCTGCTACTGGACCCTCAGCCAATACAACACAATATAATACATTGCTTTAAAATTTTTGTGAGGTAGTATTCCACTGTAGGGTACCAATTTTGTTGCTGACATTTATATTTCTGATAATGCCTTATAAGAGAATACTACCAAAGTCAGTAATGTACAATAGCATGTCTTTATTTTTCATTCACTCCTGGCTGGCTTATGATATCTGTAAACTAGGCTCAACTACCTTGCCTTCAGCACGAGTTTATCTCCTGGTCATTCTCCTGTGATTGGTGGAATTTCTGGAGCACAATCCTTTCATGAAGATCAAGAAAGCAAGCACAAATAGACATTCACATTCAAATCCTCTGCTCAGATCATATGCACCAATATACCTTTAGCCTTCAAAATTATGTGGCAATATTCAAGTTGTGAGAATACATTTCATAAGAGGAACTTCAAAATCATATGATGAATGGGGTGGGAAAAGGAATGGATGAAGAAATGTGAAAAATAACTCAGCTTACTACAGCAGACCACAATGCCAAAGTGTCTTTAAGCAGGAATGGTAGAAACTGGTTATTATTCAATTCCTTAGATATAGATCTCTTTCAAAAGGATGATTGCTAAATTGGTCTAGTTCCCACAAAGGCATTTTACCTGTGTCTAACCAAAATGTGGCCATCAGGGATGATGAACAAAGGCTATTCTCCCAAAAGCAGTACTTGAATCTTTCAGATTGAGTGAACAAATAGTTTATTATGTTGAGAGTGCACAGAGTCATTGAATTGCTGTCTTGTAATAATTGTTAGGGCAGTGGACTCTATATATTCCATAGACTCCTTCCTGTCTCACAGAAATGAGCTATTAATTTTATCATTATCTCAGGGATTAGTAGGAATATTGAAAAACTGTTACTCAAGTACTACCAGTCCAAAAAAAAATTGCTCATGAATAAGATCTTGAAAACTTTATGGTAGATTGTATAACCATAGCTATTTGAAAATTTTTGGGAGAATGCAGTTTGTTTATAATATCTCAGATATGTCTAAGGTCAATATAACCTCCTATAAATGCTGCATACTCTAGTGCCTTCATAAAATTTCATAGGTTGATGAAGTATGTATAGATGTTCAGTGGGCAGAATTGGAATATAGATGACTTGTAGTTACTCAGCAACATCCATTCTACCATACACTAATAAATTACTTGCATGGTTTGGGTAGAATGAACTCTGCATTCAACTTTAGGAGGACAAAATGAAGAAATATTAAATATGAGGAGAATAAATGTCAGCATTATCACAAAGAATTTAAGGTGGGTGTCAGAATAAGTTCTGCTTGAAGTCTGACCTACAGGTTCACAGGAAGTAGACTAATAAGATTACCAATTTTAAATATGAAATAAAAATACTTTCTTTTAACAAAAGATATATTTACTTATTTGAAAGGCAGGATGAAAGAGAGAGAGGGAGAGAGGGAGAGAGGGGGAGAGAGAGAGAGAGAAGCATGCTTCTATTTGCTGGTTTATTTCCTAAATGTCCACAACAGCTTTGAGGCAGGTTGAAGCCAGGAGAAGGGAACTCCGTCTGGGTCTCCAAGGTGGGTGGCATGGACTCAAGTATTTGAGCCATTATTTGATGCCTCCCAGCTACATTAGCTGGAAACTGGCTTTGAAGCACAGTAGCTGGAATTTGAACAAGGCACTCCAATATGGGATGGAGATATCCCGATTGGCAGCTCAATCTGCTATACCATAATGCTTGCCCACAAGATATCTTAATAGTCATGACAATGTCTAGATAGTATCTTTCTAAAAACCTGTGCTTCTCCTCCCTTAGAAAAATCTTTTGTTGGACCTGGCGTGTCTTCAATAAGAGTAAAAAATATCATTAATGTTCTAGAATAAAAATTATATGTGCTTTAATTAGAAAAAATGGTATAAAATCTTTATTATGTAAAGCATTTGAATTTTTTAAAACCTCAAAATAACACATAAACATGTGTAATCATGAATAAAAATCACTAATACTTATGACATTACGAGCTGTAAAACTGAAAATTTCTCTTTTTGTGAATTAGACAGTTCAGGGAAATGTTGAAATTACTAAGAAAAGGAAAAATTACTCTGTACTAAGTACTCAACCAGAATATAGAGAGTCCAATTTCATATTTTATGGTCATGAATTGGCTACAATCATGAAGACTGACAGCATAGATATGGTCCTTTGTGATCAAAGAAATGTAGTCTGTGAGTGATGGTGGTGATTATGATGAGATGTTGAATTCAAGTGGAATGAGGAATTTGGTTAATGATGCAGGTGAGCAGAAATTGAGAGACGCTAGGAAATGCCAGGAAAGATTTGGAGAGGCCTGGTATCTCCAGTATACTATACAGACTCCCTGCTGGGTTACTAAATGAGAGCCAAATGGCAGCTGGTTAAAGATATACATTGTTGAGGGTAATTTGTTGTTAGAAAAAACTGTCTAGTCTATTAGGGTGACTATGAAGTAGTTTTTGGGATATTATCTGATGTACTAATTGCTCAATCCCTGAAGCAGTATATTTGTTCCCTTACTGTTAGTAAGTAGAGTTCAAGTCTGAGCAGTGGTAAACTTTTAAATGTATTGCATATGCTATATGTTCTCTAGCAGGTATTTCTATTTTGAAATTTTTTATTCATCATATATTCACAAATTCTTAACATAGAACTCATATGTACTACTTACAGTTTATATGAGATTCTTAGGTAATTGAGATAATTAAATATGCAATTAATTTATTTTAAGACTATGTATTGTCACAGATTTATTTTTTATTAGATTTTTCTAGTTATTGAATAAAACTTACAAAAAGGAAACAAAATAATTTAAATGTACCCACTCTAACTATAGCTTTAAAGTTAACTGGTTTTAACATATAAGAGATTGAGGCTATATTGTGTAAACTTAGTTACATTTGCCATGACATGATCTAAAGACCAATTTTTCAGTCCTGACACTTAATCTATGTGTATATGTTACTCGAGGGACCAATCAGTACTTTGTTACTTAATCTCAGAGCGAAATGTGATGTTAGATTGCTTTCATGCTACAGGATCCTGTCTACTGCTTTTAAATCCTCTTCTATCATGCCAGAATCCACAGGAAGCAGACGAACTAATGAGATTAATAATTTTTCAATGTGAAGGAAAATATCTTCTTAATAGCCATGGTGTTTTTTCTAAATAGGATCATTAGAAAGCCTGTGCTTTCCTACCTTTAAATAAGCTTTTTTTGATTTCTGACATGAAAATTAGCAATTACTATTATTTAGTGTCCTAGATTAAAAATCACAGGGCATATGTCATCTGTATGTAAAAAAGTGACAATATTTGAACAAAAAATATCTAACTTTGGTCTCTTCTGGGTAAACTTGGTCATTTCAGATTTATATTGTATATCGATTCAGTATATTTTCCTTTAATCCCTATGCCCAGATAAGAAGATCAATTGGTCTACAGAGCTTATTATTTTGGTGAGAAATTTAATTATTCATCATGCTAACAACTCCAGTTAGTGAATGTTGAGATTCCTCTGTTCACAATTTGCCCCTGGTTGTATGGCCTGGGAGATTTTGGTTCTTTCCCTTGTCATAATTGTGAAATTCTTTAGGCTGTAGGCACTTTCTCCTTTTCTACTTGATTTCTATACCTTCCTTGAAAAATCATCTGTGCCCAATGGTGTTCACTGGAATAGCCCCTTTTCCTTCCTGCCCCCAGAATTCCAAATAACCTCTCCATGTGATGCTTTACTGAATAGCAACAGCTCAGCGATCATGGTGAAATTGCTCATCCCAAGAGTCAAGATGGGAAGCAGCTCTCTGTTTTCTTTAATATCAGATTCTCAAAGACCACGGCTGACCACTGACACTTTGTGTCTCAATATTACCCTTCTTTCCTACTTAAATTCAATGTGATAAACTTTTACTAAGATGAGAGACGCTAGTACAGAAAACATCCTTTCAATCTGTTTTGTCTGACATCAGAGCTATGGCTTTTAATAACTTACATTATAGAAAAATAATTGGAGATTTTCACTTTGTTTACTATGCAGAGTCCTCTTTATTTTTTAAAATCTTATTTCAGAATAGTTTTAAATACAAAAAAATAGTGAACAGTACAAAGTTTCTATACTCCTCACCCCCTTTCCATGTTAACATCTCATATTAATGCATTTGTCAAAATTAATGTTTCCCCTATTTTTCACTCAAAAATATAATCACTCTAATTTCTCTCAGCCTCTCGTACTTAATCCAGATTTTTTTATATAACTTTAGCTTCAACATATAAGGAAAGATATGCAGTATTTGTCTTTCTGAGTCTGGTTTATTTTACTCATTATTATGTTCTCCAGTTCCAAACGTTTTGCTGTAAATGACTAGATTTCTCTCTTTTTTAGAGCTGAACTATATACTTCACTGTGTGTGTATATATATATTTTTAAACAAATATGCTCATATACATATTTCACATTTCACTTATCAATTCATCTGAGGATATAAACCTTGGTTGATTCCATTTTTTGATTATTGTGAACAGTGCTACAATAAACATGGTGGAGCAGGTATATCTTTGATACAATGATACTGTGTCTTTTAGGTATTTCCTCAGTAGTGACATTGCTGGATCGTGTGGTGTGTCTATTTCTCATTTTTGGAGAAATCTTCATACTGGTTTTCACATTGTCTGCACTAATTTACATTCCCACCAACAGTGTAAGAGTTCCACTTTCTTCACATCCTTGACAGAATTTGTTACTCTCATATATTTTTGATAATAGCCACTTTGACATGCATAAGGTGATATCTCCTTGTGGTTTTAATTTACATTTCCATGGCAACTAGTAATGTTGAACATTTTTGTTCAAATATTTGTTGGCCTTTGCATTTCTTCTTTTGAAATCTGTCTTTTGAGGTGAAAGTATACATCCTTGTCTCACTCTAGATCTGAGAGGAAATGTTTTCAGGTATTCCCTATCCAGTATGATATTGAAAATAGATTTGTCATACATATCCTTTACAATTTTGAGATATGTTCCTTTTATACCTGATTTGTGGGATTTTACTTTTTTACCATGAAAGGATGTGTAATCTTATCAAATGTCTTCTCTGCATCTATTAACCTGATCATATAGTTTTTTCTTCATTCTGTTGATTTGATTGGTGATACTTATTGATTTGTGAATGTTTAGCCACCCTTGCATCTCTGGGATAAATCCTACTTGATTATGATGTATGACCTTTTTGATGTACTTTTGCATTTGGTTTGCTAATTTTTTTGAGAATGCTCACATCTATGAAATACGTGGCATGAATGGAGTAGATAGAGAGAGAGAGAGAGACAGAGAGAAAGGTCTTCCTTTTTACCTTTGGTTCACCCTCCAATGGACGCCGAGGCTGGCGCGCTGCGGCCAGTGCATCGCGCTGATCCGAAGCCAGGAGCCAGGTGCTTCTCCTGGTCTCCCATGCGAGTGCAGGGCCCAAGGACTTGGGCCATCCTCCACTGCACTCCCTGGCCATAGCAGAGAGCTGGCCTGGAAGAGGGACAACCAGGACAGAATCCAGCACCCCGGCCGGGACTAGAACCTGGTGTGCCAATGCCGCAGGTGGAGGACTAGTCTATTGAGCCTCAGCGCCAGCCTCCCTGCCCTTTCAATTGCAGAGTGACTTTTGATTTATTTAAAGCAAAATTTTAATTTTGTTACTCTAAGTAAGATATTGTCATTCTAAACAAGTTAATAAGAAATAAATAAGATTTCATCAGAATACTGAATGACTAAACATGAGGTCTGCAAGTGATTTTGGGGAAAGTTCAATGCAGTGTGATCTGGAACACTTACCATGACTGAGAAATTTCTCTATGTTCCATGGCTAGTTCATGACGACAATAGGACAAGTTGCAGCACTCCTGTCTTTTGCAAGACCCATTTGTCTTCATTATCATTCTTCAAACTCTTTTTCCCCTAGAGGAGATCACTTTTAAAAAACACATCAAATTATGTTTTAGTTAAGAGGAAAGTAGAGGACTATCTTATGGTCAAAGAGACTTTAAAAAAAAAAAAAAAACCTATAGCAGACAGCCGCTGAAATACTTCTGAAGTCACATTCTGAAAACTCCTATGCTTTACTAAAGTGATTTTCCATTGGAGAGAATAAAGTGACAAGTAAATACAACTCATTGAACAAAACAACACCCTAAACCAAACTAATTGAGATTTCTCTTAATTTTAGTCACTAAATATGGATGATCTTCTCACTGGTAGGATTTCTGCTAATGATGTAACAAGGAAAGGAGTTTAACATCAGAAAACTGACAATTTTCAAAAAAAATATTTCCTGTAAATTCTTTTACTTCTCCACTGACTGGTGTATTTATACTGAGATAGTTTCCTCTGTGAGAATCACTTTTGGTATGAGGTGCATGGAAATCACCTTTACTCCATAAATTCAGCTTGCAATTACTTCTGAAATAATGTAATATCACATGTAGTGGTGTGTGTGTGTGTGTGTGTGTGTGTGTGTGTATGTGTGCGTGTGTGTTACTATATAGAGTATTCTTTTGTATTAACTCTTGGAATAGTGGTAAACAGAGCCATCAGATGAATGTAAGGCATAAGTAAGATTATTTATTATGCCTTAATCCATAGATACCCTAATCAGAATTATATGAATCATAATATTAATGACAATTGGAGTTCTGTATGTAGGCACCTTTTTAGGTAAGCCTTAAAGAAAATCTTACCTGGTTCTGCCCTTTCCTGTTCATGCCTTCCTGCCCTTAAACTTCAGCTATAAAGCTGAAGTCAGGAACAAAGACTTAGTCCTATATATATATATATTATATTTATTTATTTATTTACTTGAAAGGCTGAGAGAGAAAGGGTTTGAGATAGCTAGAGACAGAGAAAAAGAGACAGAGGGTGGAGGTGGAAGTGGAGGTGGAGGTGGAGGTGGAGGTGGAAGTGGAGGTGGAGGTGGAGGTGGAGGTGGATTTTCCATCCACTGGTTCACTGCCTGTATGACTAGATCCAGGGCTGGGTGAGGCTGAAGCAAGGAGACAGGACCCCTAGCTGGGTCTCCCATCTGGGTGGCAGGGACTCTGTTTTGCATCTAATGGATTTTGTGAAGAAGGTGACAAAAAAGAGACAAAACCTTGAGACATATTAAGGAATCTGAGGAGAATGGTGTCTACTGTCTTTTGCCCTTAATGATATTTTGGACTCTTGCTGAACATGATTATTTTAGATCTGCCTATCAACATCAAGATGAGTTTCTGCCTTTGACACCACCCTTACCCCTTCCAACTTGACAATTTGACTGAATCATGAGTTGGCGAGAGAGAAAAGGAATTTAACTTTACTAAATTTCCCTGGACTATATCCAGGAAGATCACTGAGTTAAATGCCAGCAGGTCTACCTTTAGGTTCACCATGGCAAGGGTGAAGTGATTCTGCAGCAAGGGATGTGAAAGCATCTGTAGTAAGTATTGATCCAGAGATGAAGTTAACCTGATCAGAAACACATCAACTTCAGGCTCTGAACAAGTTCAGGAGCAATCCATCATTAATTAAGCCAGAGTCTGATGTTGGCCATGGATATCAGCAGAGAAACTGAGGTCAAATGCAAAAACTGTTACCAAAATGTTGATGGGATCTAGGAAGCATCAGACCTGTTTTAAAAAATGTGTTTTTTTACTGTACAATGTCACATAGTCCTTATGAAAATTCCAAAAGATAAATATTATTATTTCTATTTGATTGTTGGGGAATGTGATCCTTAAAAAGTTGATTTAAGTAAATTGGTTAATTTCACACAGTCAGTAAGGTAAAACCAATGTTTTAACTCGTGTCTACTTGAATTTGTCTGCAATTTAAGTGGACTTTAAGTCTTTGGAAGGTTGATTGTGTGAGTGGACTATAGTGGAAACAGTAGCAAAGGAGAAGTTAGCATTGTTAATAGATAAAAAAAAGTCCAAATTTAACTTTTATTACCACCAATCTGATATATGCAAGGTATGCATACAAAATATTTTATCAGCTAATTAAATTTATGGAAATATTAACACTGTAATAATTCACGTGATCCGAAATGGGCAAAAGCAGAAGTCTAGTTTCCCCTCAAGAAGAAATATTTCCAAGGGGAGGATGGACTGGCTATATCTACATCTGAGATTGGGGACCTAGTGGTCCCAAGTGAACCTCATCTCTGAAAGAACCTGATCTTGTGACCAGGTGGTTGAACCCAGGTGCATGGATGGGGGAGAGGTCCAGAGACACATGGAAGCCTGGCACTTGCCACATGCCTCCTGCCTGCAACTCGCCTACCAAGTGCGATTGATCAGGAACTGATCAGTGTCTGGAGTGGGACTGAAGTTAAAAACAAAAAAGGAGGAAAGCCAAAGACCTACCCAAGGCAGGAGTCTCTGACCACAATGATGATCCAGGCAAACCTGCATGCAGGCAGTATGCATGTTTCTGGCCCTCAGAAGGTGGCCCAGGGCATTTGATCCATCCCCGAAGGGGGTATGAAAAATATCGACAAGAGTTGAAACCCCAAGGATACATGCCAAGTGGGTGGAGGTAGGAGGACCAGGGTATGTTGGTTAGTTCACCCCTTTGCCACCCCAGCCTATCTACGTAAGGAGCAAGATGATGCCAGCCTCCTGCCTCATCTGCCCACCTCTTCTCCTGCCTGCCTATGGAACCAATCTGTAACATATGAAACACTCAGGTCGCTGCAGGGCAAGGGCAGTACTTCCTACAGCCTAGGGATCTCCTCACACTCTTTCTTGGGCTACCTGGCCATGTGTCATCCTTGCTGGTTATGGAGAATGGGACACCTATATCAAGGTTGCCAACAGATGGAGTCCAACAATCTGCACCGATAAACCAAAGGACAGCCAGCTGCATGCAACCATGCAGATGGGAACCAGACCTAACCACAGATTGCATTTCTATGCTGACCTGGGACCAAGCAGAGAGTATTTGTACAACCACAGGGAGAAGACGACCTTTAAACATAACTGACTACTACCATCACAGAAGATGGGGTAGTGGGTGTGAGGGAAGAATGACCAGCAAATGGTAGGACCTTCCCCCAAAGAACCACAAGCAGATGCAGAAACAGGAGTGGCAGCCATACCATCCAGCAACTCGAACCCCTTGGTATCCACCTCAGAAACACGAACGCTTGTAGAGCAGACCAGAGTTGGAATTCAGCAGATCTGGGAATTCCAGAGCCTTATGTGCCTCTCAATGGTATGTCTGGCCTCACCTGACTTCCTAGAGTCAGCCTGCAAGCCCTGGGCCACCCTGTGGGAGAAGAGTGTTTGGTTCACAGGGTGCTGTTGCTGGTGGTGGTGGGTTGGGAAGGGGGCTCAACTTCTGGCAAAACACACTGACTAGCCATCTGTGGCAGAGGCTCCAAGCTCCACCATACTGGATTTATCCTGGCATAGGGTGTACAGGGATTCTCATCATGGAATTCCCAGTGTACTTCCAGGGCGTCATCCAATAACCCCTCTACAGATGGATCCCATGTTCTCAACAACATCACAAACATAAATTTCTCAGCCTCCTCCCCCTGCCAAAAAAAAAAAGAGACATATTTTACATTCATATCCATGAAAAAGACAACAAACTCACAAAAAATTCTGTTTATTTAGAAGCATTCAGAAAATCAACAAAACAACCAAAATTAATACTACTGCTTCTTGTTTTTTTTTTGTTTTGTTTTTGTTTTTGTTTTTGTTTTTTCCTGACAGGCAGGGTTAGACAGTGAGAGAGAGAGAAAGAAAGGTCTTCCTTCTGTTGGTTCACCCCTCAAATGGCCACTATGGCTGGTGCGCTGCAGCCTGTGTGCTGCGCCGATCTGAAGCCAGGAGCCAGGTGCTTCCTCCTGGTCTCCCATGCGGGTGCAGGGCCCAAGCACTGGGGCCATGCTCCACTGCCTTTCGGGCCACAGAGAGCTGGACTGGAAGAGGAGCAATCGGGACAGAATCTGGCGCCCCAACCAGGACGAGAACCATGGGTGCCAGTGCCACAGGCGGAGGATTAGCCAAGTGAGCCATGGCGCCGGCCTCTTCTTGTTTTTGTTTTTGTTGTTGTTGTTGCTAACTAAAGGTGGTATTCAGTTAATAGAACAAAACAATTATTTTGTATGCGCTGCATCACAGACAACTGAAGATAAAAAAATACAGTCCTCATACATAATTTGTACTATGCACCAACAAGAACCTGCTTTAAATTGCCTTGCCAACAACTATATAGTACCAGACAAGGTTCCTGGTTATTGAAAATACCCTCAGGAGAGTGCTATCTAAAGACATGTTCAGTAGTGTGTTAACTATGAAAAAAAATTGTTCACTTCAGAAACAAATCTTACACAGATTTATATTCCAATCTTTTTTCTTTTATAGGAGTTAGTTGTGTAGAAGTAAAATGCTTTATAGACAAAGAAAAATAACCTTACGAGAATCAACTTATTCATCATAAGCATGTTCTTTTTCATCTTCATCATCATCTTTCTTCTCCTTATCATGTTTATCTTCTTTGATCAGCCTCAATGACCATCCCCCACCGCAGATTTTTTGTTTGGTTTTTGATGCATCAGCCTGTCCTCTAGCTCAGCATGCAGAAGTATTCGCTCATATTTGTCCTTCAGCTTAGCTGCCTTCATTTCATAAGGCTGCTTGTCATCTGTGGCTGTGTCATTATTCCCTATCACTCTGTTTTTTTTGCAACATCACCCAAGGTGGGGCTGGGGTGCTTTCCTTTGATTTTTGGATGGGCCTTTTGGTGCCTTGGAATTCTTGAAATATATTTTTTGTTTACCCTTTAAGAAAGATACTGGTTTTCCATTTTCTTTCATAACGAGTCTTGTCTACCTTTGCTGTGTCTTTGAACTTCCTTTCTCTCTTGATATGATCTGCCAACAGTCTAAGCACTTCTTAGAAAACTCTGAAAAGGTGCCAGGAGCATCTGGATGCTTCTTTTTGTGCTTCTCTCAGCAGATTTACAAAATGAATTCATCTGATGATGTTTTGGCCTCACTTTCTTAGGATCACATTTACCCAGTTTACTTATTTGTCCTCAATGAGGCACAGTCATCCAATGCACATCCAGCTCTCCAGTTGCCCAGAGCCACCTCTAGTCCACTTAGTGCACCAGCTTAGCATTATTTGACTTATATTTGTGGAACTGAAGAATCTTTTAATGACAGAAAAATTTGATTTATGTATGTATATTCTTTTTTCATCTTTAAAAGTTAATGATTATTTTATTAGGTTTCAGGAATGTATTCTACTTAACAGAATGATAATCTGTTATAATTTGTAAATGTATTTTATTCTTGCACCTGATAGGTACACAAAATTTCCATCACCAAGGTATGAGTAATGTGAGTATTTCTATCAGACATTTGTTTAAACCTTGGTGTAAGCATCATTATTTTAATTTTGGCTCAATTTTCATAAAAATTTATTTCCTTTTCTTGTCATTACTCATTATATCAGCTTACAAACAAACAAAATACAATTATTCTCTGTGTTAAGTGTTACATAAATATATCTGGCAGGTTTATTTATTTATTTTTTTGACAGGCAGGAGTGGACAGTGAGAGAGAGACAGAGAGAAAGGTCTTCCTTTTGCTGTTGGTTCACCCTCCAATGGCCGCTGCGGCCGGTGCACTGCAACCAGTGCACCGCGCCGATCCGATGGCAGGAGCCAGGTACTTCTCCTGGTCTCCCATGGGGTGCAGGGCCCAAGGACTTGGGCCATCCTCCACTGCACTCCCTGGCCACAGCAGAGAGCTGGCCTGGAAGAGGGGCAACCGGGACAGAATCCGGCGCCCCGACCAGGACTAGAACCCGGTGTGCTGGCGCCGCAAGGTGGAGGATTAGCCTAGTGAGCCGTGGCGCCAGCCTGGCAGGTTTATTAATAACACTTTAATTTATTACAATATCATTAGATATATGATTATTACTTAGTGAGCCTCAAACCTTTCCTTTTTCACTTTGATTGAACTCAACCAATGTATGAATCTTAGGCCAGATAATTCTCTGCTAGGGGCTGATGTCTTGTGCACTGTAGAGTGGTTAGCAGGCTCTCTGTGTTCTACTCACTAGAAGCCAGTAGCAACCTCACTCCCCAAACGGTTGTAACAACAACAAAATCTGCAAGCATTGCCAAATATTCCCTGAGGACACAGTATGCCCTGATTGAGAACCACTAGCCAAGGTATGGATGAATTACAATAGTTGTACCACTTTTATTATACTTTGGGAGTGCTGCAAATTTTCTTTCCATAATCCCCCATAACATACAATTTGTAGGGAGATCAGCAGACCTCTGAGGCAGAGAGAGAGAGAGCGGTCTTCCATCCAATGGTTCACTCCCGAGATGGCCGCAACAGCTGGAGCTGCGCCAATCTGAAGCCAGGAACCAGGAGCTTCTTCCAGGTCTCCCATGCGGGTGCAAGGGCCCAAGGACTTGGGCCATCTTGTACTGTTTTCCCAGGCCATAGCAGAGAGCTAGATCAGAAGTAGAGCAGCCGGGTCTCAAATCGGTGCCCAAATAGGATGCTGGTGCATCAGGCCAGGGCGTTAACCCGCTGCGCCACAACACTGGCTTCCTTGTGTTTTGAAACATTATTAAATCATTTCTTAGTTCCAGGAAGTTTTTTGGTTTTTTAAAGGGCTATTAGGATTTTGCTTATAATAAAACATATCACCTGTGAACATAGACAGTTTTTTTTTTTTTTAAAAGATTTATTTGTTTGTTTGACAGGCAGAGTTATAGAGAGGCAGAGGCAAAGAGAGAGAGAGAGGTCTTCCAGCCACTGGTTCACTCCCAAAATGGCTGCAACAACCAGAGCTGGGCCTATGTGAAGTCAGGAGCCTGGAGCTTCTTCTGGGTCTCCTTTTAGGGTCCAGGAGCCTAAGGACTTGTTCCTTCCTGCTTGTTCCTTACTTCTACTGCTTTCCCAGACCATAACAGAGAGCTGGAACAGAAGTGGAGCAACTGAGACTAGAGCCGTCGTCCTTATAGGATGCCAGCACTGCAGGTGGTGGCTTTACCCGCTATCACAGGGCCAATCACACAAAGTTTTATTATTTACATTCCAACCAGTATCTTCCACTCACTGCCTCTTTGTTTTATTACACTAGCTATAGCTTCCTGGACAATGTTTATAAGTAGTGATGAGAGAGGTCATTTGGTCTTGTTCTGATCTTAGGGGAAAGAAACCAGTTTCTCTCCATTAACTATGGCTATTAACAGTAAGTGTTTTGTGTGTATCCTTTATAACATTCATAAGTTTCCCTGTATTCCTGGCAGCTGAGAATTTTATAATAAGTGGATGCTTGGTTTTATTAAGTACTTTTTCGTGTATGATTTTTTTTTTTCCTTTAGCCTGTTGAGATGGTGAATTATATAAACTGATTTTCTAACATTGAGTTTTGAGTTTTGCATTGAGTATTGGGTTTTGCACAACTAGAATAAATCTGCTAGTTTTTAAGGATGATATCATTGGATTTAAAATTCTAGGTTAGTGTGTTTTTTAATTTTTTTTTCTTTCCGCACTTTTACACTTTGATATGTCTTTGCTTAAATGATTTCTAACAAGAAATCCAATATAATTGTTACCCCATTTTCTTCACAAATAAAGGTGTTTTATTTCTCCATTTCCAAGATTTTCACTTTATCTTTGGTTTTCTACAGCTGGAAAATGATAGACCCATGTAGGTTTTTGGTAATTATCCCATATTGTGTCTTCTGAGCTTCCTTTCTATAGTTTGTTGTTTATAATGAAGTTTTGTTTTGTTATTACTTTAAATATTTTTTTCAATTTTGCTTTCTTTTTCTTATCCTTGTGCTATTTCAATAACATGTGATTATACATTTTGAAACCAAATATCTTGGATGTTTGTGTTTTTTGCTTCATTAACTATTTTATTTCACTCTGAGAAATTTTTTCATATTTTTCCATTTTTCATTATTTATTTTATTTATTTAATTGATGGAGAGCTCTTATCCTCTAGTTCACTCCCCAAACACCTGTAACTGCTGGGTAAAGAACAAGGCAAAGCTGGAACTTTGGAACTCAATTCAGGTCTCCTAAACCAGTGGAAGGAACTTGAGCCATCATCCACTCATTAGAATCTGGCTGAAATTTGAATCCAGGCACTCAGAGAAATGGGCTGTGGGAATCAGAAGTGGCATCTTAACCATATTCCAAAGGTTTACCCCTGTTGGGAAGGTTTATTCAACTATTTTCAAGTTCAATGATATTTTCCTGGTGAACATATCGAAAGCTGTCCCAATCTGTCAATATTTCTTATTTCTAGTTTTTCCTTTGATTCTTAGTTTCTATTTGTCACCTGTTCTTTCAAGTTGTTTACTTTTTCCATTATTAATCTTAGAATATTAATGATACTTTTTATTTATTTATTTTTCTTTTTTTAAGTTATGCACATTTTATATATTTCATGTATACAGATTTAGTAACATAGTAGCATTTCCGCCCCACTCTCCCTCCTGCTCATGCTCCAACCCTTCCTCCCCCTCCCTCTCGGACTTCCACTCCTCATTTTTAGAATGATTTCTTTTCAATGTGTTTAATAATCATATAGTTAACCCTACTCTAGGTAAAAGAGTTCGACAAATAGTATGAAGAGAAGGAAAACAAAACAAAACAACGCACTGTTCCTCGATGGAAAAGAAAAGGGCTATAAGCAATCATTGATTCTCAAAATGTTCATTTCCCTCTAATACATTATGTTTAAGGTACTCTGTTAGCTATCTTGGGTCAGGAAAGACATATGCTATCTGTCTTTTTGGAACTGGCTTACTTCACTAAATATCATGGTTTCCAGTTGCAACCATCTTGTTGCAAAAGACAGGATTTCATTATTTTTTACAGCTGAGTAGTACCTCATAGAATTTCTTTATCCAGTCAACAGTAGATGGACCTCTGGGTTGATTCCATATCCTAGCTAATTTGAAATGTTGCTATGAACATGAGGGTACAGGTAATTATTTCATATGCTGATTTCTTTAGGTTTGGGTAAATTCTCAGGAGTGGGATGGCTGGATCATTTGGTAGATGTATATTCAGATTTCTGAGGTATCTCCATACTGTCTTCCACTGGTGGTTGTACCAGTTTACATTCCCACCAAATATGGACCAGGGTCTCTTTTTCCCAACATCCTCACCAGCATTTGTTATTTGTTGATTTCTGTATGAGAGCCATTCTAACTGGAATGAAGTGAAACCTCATTGTGGTTTTGATTTGCATTTCCCTGATGGCTAGTGATTCTGAGCATTCCCTCAAATGTCTGTTGGCCATTTGGATTTCCTCTCTTGAAATGTGATACTTAGTTTAACTTCCAGATTTGATAGACACCATAATTCTGCTATGTCTTAATTTGCTTTGGATTCTTGCTTTTTCTCTTCAGACTGTTTTTTCTTTTCTTGCTTTTAGCATACTATATAGTTTTCTACTTTATCAGGTAATAGGATCTGAGGTAAATAGCATTTAGTGTCACGTTTTATGTTAATCTTGCTAGAAGTAGGACTGTAGTTAATGATTTCTGTAACTTTAACTATCAGAGACTTCAATTTTCACTAGTTTTCTTTTTCATAACTTCTAAATTTTTTTTGGATAACATGAGTTTTTAATGATTTATTTATTCATTTGAAAGGCATAATTACAGAGTGTGTGTGTGTGTGTGTGTGTGTGTGTTCAGGTGGGGAGTGAGAGAGAGAAAGATCTTCCATCAGTTGCAAATAGCCACAACTGCCAGAGCTGGGCCAGGTGAAAGCCAGGAGCCAGGAGCTTCCTCATGTGTGCAAGGGTACAAGCACTTGGGCCATTTTTTACTGCTTTCCCAGGCAGATTAGCAGGGAGCTGGATCAGAAGTGGAGTCTAGAACTGGCACCCATATAAGATACCAGTGTTGCAGGTGGCAGCTTTACCCACTAGACCACAATGTTGGCACCCTCCACCAACTCGTTTTAACTGGACTCTTCTAAATCTTTCAGCTTCACTAATATTGTACTGGGTCTGTGTTGAGGTGTTAAGGTATAGCAGAGAAGTCTATAAATCCTGATTAAGTCCCTTTGTTTCCGTGAATCAGTGTCTCTAGTCTGTGACCTCACTAGTGCTTCCCAGATCTTCCTCTCTCCTCTCTTAGGTGAGATTGGAAGGGCAGAGAGGTTATTTTGGGTAGCTATCCTTAATACATGTCAGCAAAAACTGGTAATTTTTCTCTTTTGGGTGGGACCTTGGTTATGATGATTACTGGAAGGATATCTCAAAATGGTGTTTACTAGAGCCCAGTGTGGTGGGTTAAGCTACAACGTGATATACTAGTATCTCAACTTGTAAAATGGTTTGTGTTCTGGCAGCTCCACTTTCGATCCATCTCCCTGCTAATGCACCTTGAAAATCACTGGAATATGGCCCAAGTACTTGGATCCCTGCCAGCCATGTGGAAGACGTGAATGAAGCTCCTGGTTTCCAGTTTCAGCTTGGCCCAGCACTGGTCATTGTGGCCATTTGGAAAGTCAACCAGTGGTTGGAAGATCTCTTTATAAACAAAGGCTGGCAAGGGTGGGCAATGGGTGATAGTGGGATATTCGTATAAAAACACCTTAATGTTTATTGCAGTTCAGTTCACAATAGCTAAGACCTGGAATCAACCTAAATACCCATCAACAGAAGACTGGATAAAGAAATTATGGAATACGTATTCTATAGAATACTATACAGCAGTCAAAAACAATGAAATCTGGTCATTTGCAAGAAAATGGAGGAATCTGGAAAATATCATGCTGAGTGAAATAAGCCAGTCCCAAAGGGACAAATATCATATGTTCTCCTTGATCAGTGACAAATAACCGAGCACCAAAAAGGAAACCTGTTGAAGTGACTGGAGTTTGCAAACTCAAAAGGCTTCCATAGCCTTGGCAACTCATGACAAGAGCCTAAGGTAATTACTGACGCCATAAACAAGAGTGTCAACTGTTAAGTCAACAACAGGAGTCACTGTGCACTTACTCCCCATGTAGGATCTCAGTCCTTAATGTTTTGTACAATGTGAATTAATGCTATAACTAATATTTAAACAGTACTTTATATTTTGTGTTTTGGTGTGGGTGCAAACTGTTGAAATCTTTACATAATATATACTAAATGGATCTTCTGTATATAAAGATAATTGAAAATGAATCTTGATGTGAATGGAATGGGAGAGGGAGTGGGAGATGGGAGGGTTGTAGGTGAGAGGGAAGTTATGGGGTGGGGGGTCCACTGTAATCCTTAAGCTGTACTTTGGAAATTTATATTTATTAAAATAAAAGTTAAAAGAAAAAAAACACAATCAGAAAGAACTAAAAAGTTCTCATATTCCACAGTACAGCAGGGTGACTGTAGTTCACAGTTATATGTTATAAACTATATAAAAAGCTGGGAGAGTGGGGCTGGTAGGCTCCAAATACAAAGAAAAGATAAGGAAATAGAAAGATTTTAAAATAATAAAATAATAAAAAGCTTTCCATAAAACAAGTTTTATTTTTTCATCCTTGCCCTAAAATTTTTTTTTCTTATATCAGTATAAGGGAATTATGGTGAACTTCCTTGATGTAAAAACTAAAAAAAAAAAAAAAAAAAAAAAGGCCTTCTGATGAAGTAGGGATTGGATTATAAAGTTTTTCCAGTAAGGGGCTTGGGGAAGGGAATTAGAGAGAGAGCATTACAGCACCTCTTCCAGTATTTGCATCTCTGTCCATTTTGAATTGGGGTTTACCCCATGACTTCAATTTTCTGATGAGTCCAGGTGAAGTCATTGCAGGCTTATACTTGTAAGACAGGGAAAGGTCTTTATATATTAAAGCTGAAACCAGAAATCAATGCTACTGTTTTTGCAAATAATAAAAATAAAAAATAGATTCTACCATTACTCTAACGAATATTTTGTCCCATTAGCAAAGAATCAAAGTGCCATTGAGACTGTATAAATCTAAAACTTTATCTGTACACACTTTTAGCCATAGGTTGCTAAAAGCAATTATGATGTAATGTTATATAATGACTCATCTAAGATTTCAGTGTACTTCAGATTGAATTTAAATTTGGTGGCTAGTATCTCCCCAAACATTGTCACAACCCTATATTCAAATGAGTTACCTACTGATCAAAATATATAATATCAAATATATATAATCATATATATATCAAACTATATAATATATCAAATATATATCAATAATATATCAAATATATATCAAAATATATAATATCAAATATATCAAATATCAAAATATCAAACTCTTGTTCTTTTTTATATTTTTTTATTTTAAAAATGTAACTGAGGAGTTGGTTATGTGGCATAGTGGGTAAAGCTGCCACCTGCAGTGCCAGCATTCCATATGGATGCCAGTTAGAGTCCTGGTTGCTCCTCTTCTGATCCAGCTCCCTGCTAGTGTGTCTGGGAAAGCAGTGGAAGATGGCCTTAGTCCTTGGCCCCTGCACCCACGTGGGATATCTGGAAGAAGCTCCTGGATCCTGGCTTCAGATGGGCCCAGCTTTGGCCATCACAGTCATTTTGGGAGTGAACCAGATGGTGGAAAACCTTTCTCTCTCTGCCATTGCCTCTCTATAATTCTGCATAACAAATAAATAAATAAATAAATTTATTTTTAAGATGTATCCAAGATATAGAGAAGAAGACACACACAGACTTGCCTTTTGGGGTGTATGTGTATGTGGGAGAAGAGAGAGATAAGAAACAGATCTTCCATCACTTGATTCACTCCCTAAAGGCTCACATAGCTGGTGCTGGGCTAGGGCCAGATCCAGCACCCAGGAACTCAATCCAGGTCTCCTACATGGAGAGCAGGGAGCCAACTGCTTGAGCAATAATCACTGCCTCCCCAGGTAATGAATTGGTGGATAGCTAGTCAGGAACCAGAATGAGGAGTTGAACCCAGAAACATTTGTGACACAAATATCTTAATCTCTAGGCTAAATCTCCACTCCTTATTTTTTCTACTTTAAAGAAAAACTAGTGATTAAGAAGAGCATGTATAAAAATGAATTTTTAACTCAACATGGACAATTGTTAGTAATATAAAATACCTTTAATATTATGCCCATGCATAATTTTTTTATATTTTTGAAAGATTTATTTAATTATTTTAAAGACAGAGTTACAGAGAGATGGAGAGAGAAAGAGAAAGGTGGAGAGAGATAGAGGCAGAGAGAGACCTTCCATCTGCTGGTTCACTCCTCAAATGGTCTCAACCACTGGTGCTGGGCGGAACCAAGTCAGTAGCTATGAGCTTCGTCTGGGTCTCTCATTTGGCTGCAGGGACCCAAACACTTGGGCCATTTTCTGCTGCCTTCTCAGGTACAGAGCTGCCAGGATTCAAACATGAGCCCATATGGGATACTGGCACTGCATACTGTGGCTTAACCTGTTACGCCACAGTGCTGGCCCTATAATCATTTGTAATTCTTAAGCATCCATCTAGGGTCCTTTATAAAGCCTCTCTTCAAATAATTCATTTTTTCTTATTAAATAATTCATTTTTATTGGCTTTTACTTATAAAATTCTAGAATTATACACTGCTTCTAACTTAAGGATTTTGAAAAAGTGGCATTGGTAAACATGGTAGAAAGCCAATTGAAATAAACTGCATTTAAAGTGCTTAATTATTCTTTTGAATTTATATATATGTATATATATTAATAATGATCAAGTCTACATTTTCTGATAAACTAGACTTTTTTTTAAAGATTTATTTATTTATTTGAAAGGCAGAGTTACAGACAGGCAGAGAGAGAGAGAGAGAGAGAGAGAGAGGTCTTCCAACCCCCAATTCACTCTCCAGATGCCCACAATGGCTGGAGCTGCACCGATCTGAAGCCAGAACCCTGGATGCTCTTCCAAGTCTCCCATGAAGGTGCAGAGCCCAAGGACTTTGGCCATCTTCTACTTCCCAGGCCATAGAAGAGAGATGGATCAGAAGTGGAACAGCAGGGACTCGAGCCAGCACCCAGATGGGATGCTGGTGCTGCAGGTGGCAGCTTTACCCATTACACCACAGCAAACCCCAAACTTATATTTCTTTAATCTTAGACGTTAAAGACTATAACTAGATAAGATTTCCAAATTTTAAGACATACAATTGTTTTATTTGAGAAAGAATTCAGCTTGATGAATTTTCATTACATAACTTATATACCAAGTTACTTGGATTCCTAAAGATAATAATCATTGAGAGGTAGTTCTGTCTATAAAATGTTTTTTTAGCCAAGATTGCCTCATGAAGATCAGTGACAATACATTGCAATTCTATGCTTTATGCTTATGATTTATAACATTGAAATTCTCCTGCTTTTTTGTCAACCATCTTACAATAGGGTTTCTTTTATTGTTCTTGTAAAAATATAATAATGTTATTCATTATAGTACTATCTATATTAAGTCTTGAAATTTTATTTTCAAAGTAAAGATATGTCATAACCAGAAATGTAATGTAAGAAAGTGAATATTTTGTCTACAGTGTTCATTTGAATGAAATGCAAAATAATAGAATTACTACTGCTGTAACACAATATTATAAATAAACAATAAAAGTCTTATAAATGTTTATTATAATATAAAAGGCACTAAGGCAAAACAATCAAGGTTGATTGAAGGGAAAAAAGGAATTTTCATGATGTTTTTGGTAATATCCTATGTTGATTAAGTCAAAAGATGGAGACAAGGAAGAGAGATTTATATCTAATACATATTAGTTATACATTCGTGTTCATCCTGCAATAATATGACAATGAATATCACATGAAGTAAGATTAACTAGCACATGACTGTGACATCATAAACTTAGCAGCATGGTTGATGGGTTGATATATTCTGGAGCAGTTATAGGCTTATTATCAGTCTAAGAACAAAAATGGAAAGAGTATTCATGTAGTCTACATCATAAATTATATCACATACTCAGTTATGAAACATTTTTACCTATGCACACCTACTGACATACTCTCCATATAAGCATATATGAGAGAACTTTAAATGATTCATGAAATAATAGAATTAAAAGATTGAAATAAAAATATAAACTTTATTTCTCAGCATAAGTTCCACTGAGTTCAAGACATTTTTGTAACATAACCTATACAAAGAACTAGGATCCTGGTTATTTAGCCATAACAATAAAGTCTTTTTTACATGACTAATTGAATACAAATTGATGTCATTAAAATTTTAAAAATATACTATTTATTAATTTGAGAAGGAGGAGAGAGAAAGAGCTAGAGCTAGAGGCAAAGATAAAGAAAAAAGATAGAGATAGAGACAAAAATATAGAGATAAAAACAATGCTCCCATCTATTGTTCACTTCTCAAATGCCCCAGGTGGCTGTGGGAAGGAACAAGGAGCTGGGAGCTCAGTCCACGTCTTCCACATCAGTGACAGGAACCCTATACTTGAGTCATTACTGCCTTCTCTCAGGGTCTTCATGGGCAGGAAGCTAAATCAAGAGCTGGAGCTTGGAGTCAGACTCAGGTATTTCAATATGAGACATATACATATTAACTGGCATCTTAACTACCAGGTCTAATGGCAGTTAAAGTGTTTTTTAAAGCTAGTAAACAAAAAGAAGTCAGAAATAGTCAAATCAGGAATATAAGGAGGCTTTGGTGAATGATTTTCCATTGACATTCTCCAAAAATTCTTCTTACTTGATAAGAGGAATGAACAGGAACTTTATTGGTTGGAGAAAGAATCTCTAGTGAAGCTTTCCCATGTGGTTTTCTGCTAAAATTTTGTCTTTCTCAAAATACTCTCCTAATAAGCAGATGTTGTCATTGTTTGACTGTCCAGAATGTCAAAAAGCAGAAACACTTTGAACATCCCCCCGCCCCCCCCAAAAAAAAAAAAAAAAAACTATTACCAGGGCATTTGCTCTTGATTGGTCCACTTTTTTTTTTTTAAGAGTTATTTTATTTGAAAGGCAGAGTTACACTCACACACACACACACACACAGTGAGAGAGAGAGAGAGAGAGAGAGAGAGAGAGAGAGAGAGACTGGTTCACTCCCCAAATGGCCCCAATTGCTAGGGCTGAGCCAGACCAAAGCCAGGAGCTAGGAGCTTCTTCCAGGTCTCCCGTAAGTGTGCAGAGGCCAAGTATTTGGGCTCCCTTCCACTGTTTCCAGGGCACATTAGCTGGATCAGAAGTGGAGCAGCTGGGACACAAACAGAAGCCTGTATGGAATATGGGGATCAGAGGTTGTGGCTTTACCCTCTATACCACAGCACTGACCCTAACTGGTTCACTTTTGCTTCAGTTGAAACACTTCCGCTTTGAATCTATTGGCTTGACTGTGCTTTGTCTTTAGGATTGTAGTGGGGAGGGGGAGAAGCTATCTTCATTACGTTTTACAATTCGTTGGGGAAAAAAACTTCAGTTTCTTCTTCCCAGTTGTTTAAAATTTTCATTCAAAGTTCTCTGCTTTTGTCTAGCTACTCTGGGTGAGTTTTTGAACCATCAAGATGAAAGTTTGCTAAACTTTAGATTTTTCTGTCAGACTTGTTTAAGCTCATTGCATGGTTTTGCTATTGTTTGTCATTAATTGTCAATCTTCTTCAGTTAGGAGATAAACAAGATACATTCTTATCTCACAAATTTATGTTGATGGTCTACCTTTGTTGGATTCATCTTCAACATTATCAGTTCCTTTTGAAACACGTTATCCATTTGTAAGCAATTTACTTGAGGCATTGATCCCATAAATGTTTACAAATGCGTTAATGGTTTCGTCATTCTTCCACCCAGGATTTACTATATGATATTTGTTCTTACTTCAGTTTTAGTAGAATTAATATTGCTCTGATAGATATCTTTAAAAATTGATGCTTGATCCTTCTTATATCTCAAACTAGATCTTCAAACATGTTATAACTAACTAGTGTGAGTTTCTTTTACCTCACATTTTTCTTGAAAATCCTGCAAAGTATTTTATTATATACATTTTCATGAATCTTGAAGGCTCCTTATAAATAACTCCATATACTTACTAAACACTGTATTTGTGTTAAAGAGTTTCTGCTATAAATTATTGTTTATAATAATAATAATAATAATCGACACTGTAGTGTCGATCATATTTTGGCTTCCTAGTGTTTATACTTAGTAGAAGATGTTAATATACAAGTAAACACAGAATCACACAGCTTTATTCCAATGCTTAAAAATAAAGATATTTCAGAGTTGGGTTTCATCCAATTTCCTATTTTCTTCCCCCAAATGAAAACAGAAGGATTTTATGCATGGGTTAGGGCAAAGTATTTTCCCTCAGTACCATTGTCTTTTTCTCTTTCTTGGATTCTAATCATTTTGGAGTTCCTTCATCTTTATAGTCATTGCTTTTTTTCAGTTCACAGGAATTTCCCAATGTTAGAAAGATAAAGTTGTGGAAATTTGGCCACTTAATTGTATGTTGTGGAAAAAGATGCTTTGTTTCTTTCCATCTCCTTTCCTTCCCCTCATCATATTGCTTTTCCTTTCTGTCACATAACTTTGTTATCTGCACATTAATCAAGGTGGACCTAGTAGGAAGAGACAGGTTAATTTCAGTCATGTCTAATCTTGGCAAGAGATGTTCCATGCACATTCTGGGAAATAATGTCAGTAGTCTCTGACCACAATGCAACTAGTTTATAAATCAATAAGAGAAAGATATCTGAAAAATCTTATGTATTTGAATCTAAGTACTACAATTTGATATAACCTAGGGCCAAAACCAAAAGTATAATTAGAAAGCAATTTTCACCCAATAAAAATTAAAATACATTAAAATACAAACATTAAGAGTTAATGATAGCAGTATTTAGCATAAAGTGTGAAACATATAGAAATAAAGATGGGGTCAGCAGTGTGGCATAATAGGTTGATCCTGAGCCTACAGTGCTGGCATCCAATATGGGCACCAGTTCATGTCCCAGGTGCTCCTCTTTTTATCCAGCTCTCTGCAATGGCCTGGGAAAGCAGTGGAGGATAACCAAGTGCTTGGGTCCCTACACCCATGTGAGAGACCCAGAAGAAGCTTCTGGCTCTTGACTTTGAATCAGCCCATCTCCAGCTATTGTGGCTATCTGGGGAGTGAACCAGAGGATGGAAGAACTCTATTCTGTCTCCGTCTCTCCCTCTCTCTCTCTGTAACTCTGCATCTCAATTAAATAAATAAATTTTTCAAAAAAAAAGAAATAAAGATGACACATATGTGAGAGGCCTACATACTGGAAACTATAAAACTTTTCTAAATGGTAATAAAACCTAACTAGTTTGGGAGTTTCAGTATTGTTAAAGCATCCCTTTTCCCAGGTTGATGTCCACATTCAATACAATTGCAATCAAACTTACCAAGCTGCTTACAATTACTTTATGAAATAGAAAAGTTGAGTTAAAATTTGTTATGGGGTTATAAGCATTTGGCCTACTGGTTCAGTTCAGATGGCAGTTAAGACACCTCATCCCATCGTACAGTACTGGTTTGAATATGTAGCTCTAGCTACTGACTCCAACTTCCTGCTAACTGAGACTCTGAGAGGCAGTGGTGATGGCTCAAGTAATAATGTTCCTGTCATTCACTTGGTAGATCTAGATTGAGTTCTTGGCCCATGTCTTTGATACAACCAAGTTTTTGGTCACTGTAGGCATTTAGGGAGTAAACTGGAGAATTCTATCTCTCGCTTTCTCTAATAAATAAAAATAAAATAAAATTTAAGAATTACATGGAAATATAAAGGCCTAACATTTAAAAACAAAATTACAATTATGAAAGATTAACATCACTTGACTTCAATGTCTATTATAAAGCTACTATAATGAAGAAAATATGTATTATCCTCGTGATCACCAAATAGTTTAATGAAATGGAATCAAAGTTCCAGATATAAATGCACACACTTATTAACTATTGATTTTGACAAAGGTGCACACAGGCAACTGACTGGAGAAAGGCATAAAGGCCCAAAAAGAAAACTTGGGGGTGGTAGATATAATCACTAATTGTTCTGATGATTTGCTGAAGTATACGTAGATCAAAACATCAACTTTTAAACTTTCTGATTACAGTTTATTGTAGATCAATTATATTTCAATTATAAAGAATGGTGATTTTGCAGCAGAAAAATGGGAACACATATATGTGGTATACTAAAAGTGACTAAAATCCTTTATCTCTTTCCTCATAAATTTTTCTTTTCTCATTCATGTCCCTTGAACATGGGCTTCTATTATAACTTTATAACAAGTAGAATATGTCAGAAAACAATACTGTGCCAATTCCAAACACAGCTTTTAGGAAAACTGGCAGCTTCTACTTCCTTCCACTGGGAACACATCTCTGTGAGAATCCAGCTACTACAAAATTCCTACAAAAATTCTGTGGCAAACATTCACAGAGAAAGAGCAAATTAGCCACATGGAAAGGCTGCATAAAGACAGAAATGCCTATACAGAAAATAACTCTCCAGACTCCATATGTTCTACCCATCTTTGAAAAAACAAAAATTCAAAAGGAAAAAACAACCTATGTACTGGGGTAAAACATGCACCGACCCTATTTTTTTTTATGAAATTTTTGTACCAATATATATAAAAAAACTCCTATACATCAACAACAACAACAACAAAACAGAATAGAAAAATAAAAAGAGGAGGCACTATTCTTCAACAAAGATCTCACAAAAGAGGTTGTTTAGGATAGTAAACATATTATAAGATATACAGATTCATTAGATATCAGGAATTCAAAGCATACCGCACATAGGTCTTAGGAACTATACATCTAGTAAAATGACTAGAACACAACACAGATTGCAAGTGTTGGAGAGAGCATGGAACAATGAAAAAATCTCACACACTGTAGGGGGGAGTATAGATCAGTGTATCTGTTTTGGAAATTCTTTTGGTATTATTTATTATCTGCTTATGCACACTCTATGACCATAGATGGATACAGAACAAATGTCTTTTACAACCATCTGTCTGTCATACATTAGAATGTTTAGGAAACTATATGTACCATAATATTATTATGGTACTGCAACTGATACTAGAGAAATGAAAGAATCATTAGGAACTATTATGAACAATTATATGCCCACAAATTGGAAAGTGTAAAAGAAATGGATAGATATTTGGAAATGTATAACTTAACAAAATTGAATCTCAAAGACATAGAAAACCTGAATAGGCCAATGATTATTGAAAAGATTAAATTGTTAATAAATAGTCTCCCCAAAAAGAAAAGCCAAGGACTAAATTTTACAGTTTTACCAATTGTTTAAGAAAGAAATAAGACAAACCTTTTTCAGACTATTTCAAACAATTGAAAGGGAGGGTACCCTTTGAAACTTATTCTATAGCAAAATAAGCTCAAAGTCAAAGTTCCAACTGTAAGTTCTGACATTATGAATGCTAGAGGAAAACATGGGACATGCTCCGAGACATTGGCATAGGCAGTGACTTTTGGATAAGACCCAAAAAGCATAGGCAAAAAAAAGCAGAAAATAGACAAATGTGATTATATCAAAATAAGAATTTTCTGAAAAACATAGGAAATTATTACCACAGTGAAGGGATGACAAACAGAAAGGGATAAAGTATTTGTACACTATTCATATGATAAAGAATTAATATCCAGGATACATAAGGAACTCTAACAATTCAACAACAAAATAAACAATCTGGTTAAGAAATGGGCATTTCTGTTCTGTCCCATTGGTATATGTGTCTGTTTCTATACCAGTATCATGCTATTTTGTCATAATAGCTCTGTACTATATCTTGAAGTCTGGTACTGTGATACCATCGTTTTTTTTTTTTGTTTTTTTTTTTTTTTCTTTCGTTCAATGTTGCTTTGGCTGATTGGCACATTTTGTCTTTCCATATGAATTTCAAGCCTTTTTTTTTGTAGTTTTACAAAAATAATGATTAGAATTGTGATGAGGATTGCATTAAATTTGTAGATTGCTTTGGGCGGCTTGGACACATTAATAATATTAATTCTTCAAAACCATGAAAATTGGAGATCTTTCTATTTTTATTTAATTTATTTCATTGTTGTTTTGTAATTTTTACTGTTGAATCATCTTATATCCTAGGTTAAATTTATTCCAGTTTTTAAATTTATTTCTAAAGGGGCTGCTGTTTTTTAAAAAGGTTTTTATTTTTTAAATTTTAAAATTTTTAATTAGTTTTTAACATATTCAATAAGTTCACAGATACAATTCTAAGAAAATTATGATATTCCCCTACTCTATCCTTTCCTTTCCCTTTCTTTCTTTTTTTATAGTCTTTGAGACAACATATTTTAAATTTACATTACAGTAGAAAGTCTTGATGCTTCACCATATAAGAAAATGGGAAAATGACCATATCACCCATATATAGTAAATTTCAAAGTAATCACAGATCATTAAAAATATAGTAGTATAACATCTATAACCATTTCTTTCTCAGTGAGTTTGGTACTAGTGTGTAAAAATAGCACTGACTCGGCCGGCGCCGTGGCTCACTAGGCTAATCCTCCGCCTGCGGCTCTGGCACCCGGGTTCTAGTCCTGGTTGGTACGCCAGATTCTGTCCCGGTTGCTCCTCTTCCAGTCCAGCTCTCTGCTGTAGCCTGGGAAGGCAGTGGAGGATGGCCCCAGTGCTTGGGCTCTGCACCCACATGGGAGACCAGGAGGAAGCACCTGGCTCCTGGCTTTGGATCGGCGCTGCGTGCCGGCTGTAACAGCCATTTAGGGGGTGAACCAACGGAAGGAAGACCCATCTCTCTGTCTCTTTATCTCACTGTCTAACTCTGCCTGTCAAAAAATAAAAAAAAAAAATCACAGACTTTGGAGTGTTGATTTTGTAGCCTGCCACCTTACTGAACTTGTTTATCAGTTCTTGCAGTGATTTGGTTGCATCTTCAGGTTTGTGTCTATGTTGAATTATATCATGTGCAATTAGGGATAATTTAACTTCCTCCTTTTCTATTTTCTATTTTATTTATTTCCCAATTGCTCCAAAAGCTCAGGTTCTATATTAAATAAGAGCAGTAAGAATGGGAGCTGTTTCCAAATACTAGAGGAAATACTTTTTAGCATTGCTCCATTCAGTATGATGTTGGCTGAGGGTTTGTCAGACATCCTTTATTATGTTGAGGTATGTTTCATTGTATCTATTTTTTCAAGTTTTTTTTTTTTGCCATGAATGGATGCTAAATTCTACCATATGCATTTTCTGATTTTATTAAGATGATCATATTATTTTTATCCTTCCTTTTGTTGATGTGATGTTTAAGTTTATTGATTTGCGTATTTTGAACTATCATTGCATTCACATTCCTAGTAACAAATCCCAGTTGATCATGTTGAATAATTCTTTTCATGTGTTGTGGAATTTAATTTGGTTACATTTGGTTGAGACTCCCTGGGTTCATATTCACCAGTGATACTGGTTTATAGTTTTTGTTGCTATTGTTGTGTCTTTGGTTTTAGAATCAATATAATGGCGAACAAATAGAATGGGTGTGGAAGGGTTCCCTTCCTTACAACTTTTTGGTTGATGCTAGTCTTCCTTAAAGGTTTGGGAAAATTCAGCATAGAGAATATCTACTGCTGAGCTTTTCTTTATTCAAAGATTTTCAAAATTGCTTTCAATTTCATCATTATTGTCCATTTTATGCATTCATTATCCAATTTTGGTAAGCATTATGTGTCTAGACATGTATCAGTTTCTCCCATGTTTCTCAATTTATTGGCATAAATTTGTTGATGATAGTCCCTAATGATTCTTTTAATTTCTTTTAAAAAATCTGTAAGATTTATTTATTTAAAAGGCAGAGATACTGTGATACACACACACACACATGCACACACACACACACACAGAGAGAGAGAGAGAGAGAGAGAGAGAGAGAAACAGAGACATGACAATGGCTGGCCTAGGCCAAAGCCAAGAGCCTGCTTCTCCATCCAGGTATCCCACATGGGTGGCAGAGGCACCCAATTATTTAGTCCATCTTCTGCTGCTTTCCCAGGCACATTATCAGAGACTTGGATCAGAAGTGGGGCAGCAGGTACAGGAACCAGCACTCATATAGGATGCTGGTGTTGTAAGTGGCAGCTTAACCTGTTGTGCTACAACACTGGCCTAGCCCTGATCCCTTGTATTTCTGTCTCCTTTTTCATTTCTGATTTCTAAATTTAAAACTTGTCCCATATTTCTTAGTTTAACATTTGATGTGTTTTGCTTATCTTGAAACAACCACATCATTGTTTATTTTTTAAACATTAGTATTTTTAGTCTCTATTTCATTTATTTCTCTTTAGGTCTTTTTTGTTTATTTCACTCTACAAATTTCGAGTTTGGCTTGTTCTTATTTTTCTAGGTCCTTGAGTTACAGCATGACTAGTTTTTTTGATCTCTAATTTTTTAATGTAAGTGATCTATTTATAATCCTACTTGTTTTTTAAATATTTTATTTAATTAAAATGAAGAATTACAGAGAGAATTATTGGATATAGTTTTATTGCATTCTGTCTGTGTCTTTTGACTGGGAAATTTTGTCCATTTACATTTAAAATATTATTGATAAGTAATGAGTTTATTATTTGAAAAAATCTTCTATTTATTTTAAATATGCTTTGTTCTTTTTCTAGTGGGTTTTAGACTTCCAAGTATTTTCCTGTTGGTTGCTATCTACCTTTTATTTCTGGATCTAGGACGTCCTTAAACATCTTTCTTTATCAGGATTTTCATCAATCTTTTTTTCAAAATCCAATTGCAAGGAATCATTATGTTCCTTTTGGAGCGTCATATTACCTTTTTTTTTTATTATTTCCTGTGTTTCTACATTTATTTTTATACATTTGGAAAATCAGTTGTTTTTATTACATTTGACAAGTGGCTGTCTTGGTAAAAGACTTTATTTCTGGTTTGGTCTTCCGATAGCTCTTCCCACTACAATTGATGGCAACACCAGTGAGGGTGTGGAGACTTTCTTTCAGACAAGCAGGAGCATGTGAGTTTCAGTAGCAGCCCTGGGGACAGGTTCCAGGGTTGCAGGTGTGGCTCCTCTTAGTCAACCTCTGAGGAGATTGTGGGAGTGCTGATCCAAAGTCCTAGGGAGGCTACCTGTGTACCTTTGATGGCAGAGATATTGTTTGGGTCACAGTGGTGCTGACCCGAAGTTCAGCAAAGGCACATGAACACCCACAGCACCAGCTCCAGGTTTCTATGCAATATCTTTACATCTTTTTTCCCCCATCCAGACAATTACTCTCTCGGTGTTATGCTACCTGGTCTTTGGGAAGGATTAGAGTGAGTATTCCTGTGTCTACTTATGCCGTAATGATATATCATACCTGGAAGTCCCCAAGACTAGCATAGCATGGGATAAGGCAAAGACCCGTTTTGCTTTGGTTTGCCTATTGCTGAAATAGACTGTTAGCGTAAAACTGCTGTAACCAACCGCAAGTGATGCTGGCTAGTACATTTTACTTGGGCTATAGATGTCCCATTTCCAGTTGCCCCATCCAGCAGCACTGACTTGGGCACAGTGACCATTGCTATCTATCCAGTGATGGGTTTTATCAGATCTAAAATGCAGCAACTTTCTCACTTTGATGCCTTATTCCCAGAGGCTGTAGTCTTGCTCCTTGGTGTCTTCCCATGCTTGGGGGAAGAATTAGAGAAGGCAGCCCCTTAGCCACTCAGCCTGACACTAAACTGGGCTGCACCGATGCTGTCTTGAAGATGTACACCAAGTCTGCAAGGGACTGGGGGTGATGCAGACTGAAAAATTCATCTGTCTGTCTAAGATAAGGTCTCTCTGATCACTGGTAATATTTAAATGATGTGTCTGTGAGTATAAGTCTAGGGATTGAAACCTTTAGGCTTCACCTAGTGCTGGGTCTTAACCACAGCAGGCCCAACTCTGAGCTTCAAGGCAAAGCTCTAAGTTCGCTTTCTCATCTGTCTCCCTACAAGCTGATATTTTGTTTTATTGTCTTCTTGAGGCTGATGGAGTAGTGGTGGAGGCAATCCCTTGGTCACTGAGGCTAGCATTAAGATTGGTCACATCTGTGTCTCATTGGCACTGGACCCTGCACAGTTTGGGGATACATGCCTGACCTGCACAAGGTTGGTGGTGATATAGGTCAAAACAAGTCCACAGGCTCAAGTTTCTGATTGATGCTGGTACTGAGATCCTAGGCAAAGCTCTACATTCACTTTTCTACCCAGTTCTTCAAATGACGGAATGTACTCTGCTGTCTGTGGAGGTGGATAGAGGGGTGGTGAAGTGGTTCCTTGGCAAAAGTTTCAGCCTGTAGTTCTGTTCTGGATATAGAGGCCATGCTGCAGCCCTGCATTTCACCATAACTGGCCTGTTACTGGGTTTCAAGTCTAAGGTCAAGATTATTTTCTTTGTGTTCCCCAGCATGGGAGCTCACTCTCCCCAAGCAATGCTACTTGGAGTTGGGGAAAGTGTGACCAAGACATTTTTTTTCATATTATTAATAAATTCAGTGCATTTCCCCCATATTGTTATACAAAAATCAGATCCTGTAGTCTCTCATTTAGGTTTCTTGACTCTTGTATTGTGGTAGTGACTTGCTGCATGAATAGCTCTTTAAATTGTTGTCCCTATGCAAGATTACTGAGGGGAGTTATTATCTTGCTCTGCCTCCCAGCTAATTCTTCTTTATTACTGAATAATAGTTCAGTGTTTGTGCATTACATGCTTGTTTGTCAATTGATCTCTTGAAGACATTTTGGTTGCTTTCAGATGTTGGTATTTATTTACTTACAGGTTTTGGTGTAGATACATGTTTTCAAATCAGTTAGGTAATTGCACAGCAGTGATCCCATGATAGATAATGTTTAGATCAAATGATAATATTATGTTTCATTTATTAAGAACTGCCAAACTGTCTTCCAAAGTAGTTATAACATTTTCCTTTTCACCAGCAATACATGACAGTTCTATTGTTTCAAATTCTCATCAGCAACTGCAATTGTGAGTTTTAGGGTTTTGGTCAGATAATTTTAAATGAAAATAGCAGGGAAAATAATTAGATGCATAATACAGTTCCATTTATGTAATTCAATCTCATGCTCAAAATACAACACATGCAAGCCAAGAGATGTACATTCAGCTATTAGAGCAGAAGCTTGGGTGGAGAAAGAAGGAACTAGGAGTGGAATATGTAAATAAAATGTGATAATTAGTTAAAATGAATATTCTTTCTTCAGGAAACTTTCCAAAGCTATACTTAGCTCTTAAGATGAAACCTATTTGATCAAGAGTGTATTGACACTTTCAAATATATATATCATTCTCCTGATATGACAGATTTTACCATCATTTTAATTGAATAATTCATGTTTTTTGTTTAGAAAAAAGTGTTAAGACACTTTAAGGTTATGGTGAAAAGGGCTATGGCATTTTTAGTCATACTTGAATGTACATTTCAACAGTTTAATTTATTAGTTTCATAGAAAAAATAATTATGTCCTCAGACTGTATTATTATCAAATACTATAAAAATAAATGAGAAGGTACATGTTAAGAGAGTAAATAAATCACAATAACTCTTTACTCTCCTTTTATTTCTTCTCAAATTGAATATATTCTCATGGAATGTTGACAATTATTTTTAAAAAATGAATAAATAAAATTTTACTTATTCTTGGTTACAATAAAATAAAATTCACATGAGTATTTAGTAGTGAATAACCATTAAATAGAATTTTTTGTAGTCAAAGATAACTCAGTTTTGAATATAATCTTTCATTTTATTTTCTTGTGCTAGCAATCAAGTTATTATCTAAGATGGTTAAGCCTATATTGACCACGGTTTATTAGAATAATATTTCATATTTCAACATTTAAAAATCATTCATTCATTGCTATCATATTTATATGCACATATTCAGTTATTTATGTTTGCTAAAGAACAGTTTTATCTAATGAATATATGGAAAAGGGATCTTATTTTTTGAAAATTACTTTGTAAATAAACCCCCCAGACCTTACAAAGAATGTTTATCCATTATTAGTTTGTACCAAATGTCAATATAGACTACATTGATCATTTTCATTGTTTTATATTAAAATTGCATTTATTCAAATATTTCATTTTTAAAGAGAGTTTATTTATTTATTTGAGATGTAAAGTTACAGACAAAGAGAGTAAGAGACAGAAAGAAAGATCTTCCATCCTGTTTCACTCCCCAAATGGCCACAGTGGCCCGAGTTGGGCCAATCCAAAGCCAGGAGCCAGGGGCTTCTTCTGGGTCTCCCAAGTGGATATAATGGTACTTGAATCATGCTCCACTGCTTTCCCTGGCCATAGCAAAGAGCTGACCAGAAGAGGAACAGTTAGAAGACGAACTGGCGCCCATATGGGATTCCAGGCCGCAGATGGAGGCTTAGCTCATCAAACCACAGGGCAGGTCCCTAAAATATTTTATTAGTAGACTTTCTTTTTTATATTTTTTTCAATTAGTAAAACTTGGAGTTATTTTGAAGGAAGAACCCAGGGGTAGTGCCATTTTTATCATATCACATCAACAGCACTTCTATTGATATGATTTATCATTGTTTATGTCAATCTCAATATCCTGATTGAAGTTCCATTAATCAGTCTTCTCCACAATAAGTTGTCATGTTTTACCCTTTTCTATATTGTACTCTTTAGAAGGAAGTCCCTATGCTCATTCCACATAGACCGGAGAGTTACATTGGACCTCCTTTGTGGTAGAATAATTGTTAAAGTACATAGCAGTAACATACAATATATAATGAGTTGTGAACATTTGCAGAAATAAAATGATAGAATTTATGCAGAGGTTAGCAAGGACAAAGAAAGGACAGTTCTTTTTAGGATATTAATTATATTCCATCTTTGCTTTAGTCTCTTAGACCAATTCTTTCTGCCCCCATTTTCACATAGAGCAAACAAACTAGTTCCTAGACCAGGTTTTCTATTTCAGCAGCATTGATATTCTGGGCAGAAAATTTTTATGTTGTACAGAAATTTCTTTTATGTTATTAGGATATTGTTTCTCATAGTGTCCATTTCACTTCAATGGGTTTCCTTGTAGGTGCTCAGTTAGTTGTCACTGATCAGGGAGAACATATGATATTTGTCTCTTTGGGACTGGCTCCTTTCACTCAGCATGATGTTTTCCAGATTCCTCCATTTTGTTGCAAATGACCGGATTTCATTTTTTGTTTACTGCTGTATAGTATTATATAGAGTACATATCCCATAATTTCTGGGTTGTACAGTGGGGCTATATTCAGGTTTATGAGGAATCTCCAAACTGACTTCCATCGTGGCTTTACCAGTTTGCATTCCCACCACCAACAGTGGTTAGTGTCCCTTTTCCCCCACATCCTCACCAGCATCTGTTGTTAATTGATTTCTGTAGGTAAGCCACTCTACCCAGGGTGAGGTGAAACCTCATGGTGGTTTTGATTTGCATTTCCCTGTTTTTTAATCCATTCAGCCACTCTGTGTCTTTTTTTTTTTTTTTTTTTTTTTTTGACAGGCAGAGTGGACAGTGAGAGAGAGGCAGAGAGAAAGGTCTTCCTTTGCTGTTGGTTCACCCTCCAATGGCTGCTGCGGCTGGCGCACTGCAGCCGGTGCACCACGCTGATCCAATGGCAGAAGCCAGGTACTTATCCTGGTCTCCCATGGGGTGCAGGGCCCAACTACTTGGGCCATCCTCCACTGCACTTCCCTGGCCACAGCAGAGAGCTGGCCTGGAAGAGGGGCAACCGGGACAGAATCTGGTTCCCCGACCGGAACTAGAACCCAGTGTGCTGGCCCTGCAAGGCGGAGGATTAGCCTAGTGAGCCGCAGCGCCGGCTCTGTGTCTTTTAACTGGAGAGTTGAGGCTATTTACATTTAATGTGACTATTGATAAGTAGTGACTTTGCCCTGCGGTTTTACCAAAGATATTTGCAACACATGCTTTGAACTTCCTGTGATCTTTTGCTGGGAGATTTTCTTCCTTGAATTGATGGCCGTGATTCTGTGTATAACACATCTTTAAGCATCTTTTGCAGGGCTGGATGAGTGGTGACAAATTCTTTTCAATTTCTGTTGGCTATGAAAGGTCTTTATTTCACCTTCATTCACAAATGAGAGCTTTGCAGGATATAACATTCTGGGATGGCAGTTTTATTCTCTTAGTACTTGGGCTATATCTCGCCATTCCCTCCTAGCCTGTAGGGTTTCTGATGAGAAGTCTGCTATGAGTCTAATTGGAGATCCTCTGAAAGTAATCTGACATTTCTCTCTTGCACATTTTAGAATCTTTTCTTTATGTTTCACTGTGGTGAGTTAGATTACAATGTGTCGTGGTGAGGATCTCTTTTAGTCATGCTTATTGGGAGTTCTATGTGCTTCCTGTACTTGGTTGTCTCTTTTCATCTCCAAACCTGGGAAGTTTTCTGCTAGTATCTTGCTAAAAAAGCCTTCTAATCCTTTCTCTCTCTCCATGTCTTCAGGAACTCCTAGAACTTGAATGTTGGGTTTTTAATAGTATCCTATAGATTCCCAACAATATTTTTTAGATTTCTAATTTCCCCTTCTTTTCTTTGGTTTAACTGTATACTTTCCTGTGATCTGTCTTTTAAGTCCGATATTCTTTCTTTTTTTCTTTTTTTTTTTATTTTTTTGACAGGCAGAGTGGACAGTGAGAGAGAGAGACAGAGAGAAAGGTCTTCCTTTGCTGTTGGTTCACCCTCCAATGGCCGCCGAGGCTGGCGCGCTGCGGCCAGCGCACAGTGTTGATCCGATGGCAGGAGCCAGGTGCTTCTCCTGGTCTCCCATGGGGTGCAGGGCCCAAGCACTTGGACCATCCTCCACTGCACTCCCGGGCCACAGCAGAGAGCTGGCCTGGAAGAGGGGTAACTGGGACAGAATCCGGCGCCCTGACCGGGACTAGAACCTGGTGTGTGGGCGCCGCAAGGTGGAGGATTAGCCTAGTGAGCCGCGGCGCCAGCCTGATATTTTTTCTTCTACCTCACTGATTCTGTTTTTAAGGCTCTCAAATGTGTTTTTTATTTGTTCTATTGAATTCTTCATTTCATTTTGATTTAATGTCAATATCTCAATTTCATGTTCTACTAAATTTTTCATTTCATTTTGATTCCTCCTTAAGATTTCATTTTCATGAGAGAGATTTTCTGTTCTGTCCTGTATAGATTTCTGTAGATCATGTATTTGTCTTTGATATCTTCTAAATGTTCTTATCATAAATTTTTTGAATTCCGTATCTTGCATTTCTTCTATCTCATCATCTTCATAATCTTGTATGAGAGTGTCATGTTCATTTGGGATCGTCATAATATCTTCCTTCTTCTTGTTTCCTCGATTATTGCATTTGTTGTTTGGCATTGTGGAGATATTCTTTGGTTTCTTCATCTTTTTTTTTCTTCACTGTGGTAGTTTTTCTCATTATGCTGACTCTAGATTAAGTGGACTGTCTGACTTTGGTGAATCTCTAGAGGCTTGTGATGGGTGTGGCCAGAGAGCTCTGTTCAATTCTTCAGGGTTAAGGTTGTGCCAAATGTGTTACACCCAGGTGTAACATGGTAAATCTTCTCTCTCTCTCTGTTTTTTTTTTTTTTTTTTTTTTTTTTTTTTTTTTTTTTATTCAGAAGGGAAGTAATTCTGCTTGGCTGAGCTCTTCTCCTCAATGGCAATCAGTGCCTGAGCGCTAGCCACAGTGAGTATATTTGTCTGCTTTCTCCCAAGGACCACACAAAGGATTTGTGCAGTCCTCAGTGTAAACTCAGATTCCCCTTCAATATCTCTCACCAGATACCCAAGGCCACCCTAATTTTTGGCATCTCCCACTGAGGCTACTCACATCTCAGCCACACTGTGAGTTCTCCCACACACCCTCGGTTTTTTTTTTTTTTTTTTTTACACTCGTGGTTCATAAGCTCCACACATTCACTAGGTCTTAGTCTCTGGTTATTACTTCCCACAAGAGTCAGGTTTTTCTGCTTGGCTGAGAGCTGGTGAAGCCCCGAGCTGGTGCAGCTGTTATGTATGTCCAAAATGGCACCTTCTCTATCATCTCACTCGCATTTGTAAGGTGTGTGGAGAGAGAGAATCATGAATGTACCATCCCTTTTTTTTTCTCTCCTCTAGTTAGGCTGGTGTACTTTCACCTATGGGGCTTCAAGCCTCGTTCCCTCTAGGCTCTTCCTGCCACCTTTCTGCCAGTGTCTTGGGCTACTGTGGTTTCATCTCACCTCTCTTTCCAGCACTGGTGTGGAGCCTCTCAGCAGCTGGGGTCCCAAGCCGTGGGCGCCCATGCCCTCCACGTAGGTCCACCTTGTCCCTCTAATTATGGAAGAGGTTCCTCTGCCATTTTTCCCCTAATGCTTCCCTGAGACAACACTATCTTCACATTTATTAATCTGTCTTCTCCTGGACTATCAGTAAGCTCCCTCCCTATTCTGCCATTTTGGCCTCTCCCTCTGAATAGACATTTTTCAAAACAAGAACCACAAATGATCAAAAAGGACATACTACAGGGCAGTTATAATGAAAACAGCCTGGTACTGGTGAAAAAAACAGATGGATAGACCAATGGAAAAGAAAAGGAACTCCGAAATCAACCCATGCATCTATACCAACTTATATTTGACAAAGGAGCTAAAATCAATCCCTGATGCAAGTACAGTCTCCTCAACAAATGGTGCTAGGAAAACTGGACCCAAGCATGCTGAAGTATGAAGAAAGACCGCTACCTTTTTTCTTACACAAAAATCCACTCAAAATGGATCAAAGACCTAAATCTATGACACAATATCACCCAATTGTTAATTGAGGAAACCCTGCAAGACATTGGCATAGGCAAAGATTTCATGGAAAATATCCCAGGGACACAGTCAATCAAAGCCAAAATTAAATGGGATTACATCAAATTGAGAAGCTTCTGTACTGCAAAAGAAGCACTCAGTGAAGTGAAGAGGGGACCGACAGAATAGGTGAAATTATACTATGCAACTGATAAAAGATTAATAATTGGAATCTTTAAAGAGCTCAAGAAATATAGCAACAACAAAGCAAATAACCCAGTGAAGAAGTGGGCAAAAGTCTTTAACAGGCATTTTTCAGAAGAGGAAGTCCAAATGGCCCATTGACACATGAAAAAATGTTTAGGATCCAGGATGGTGCTGTGGTGCAGTAGGTTAATCCTCTGCCTGCAGTGCCGGTATCCCATATGGGTGCCAATTCTAGTCCTGGCTGCTCCTCTTCCCATCCAGCTCTCTGCTATGGCCTGGGAATGCAGTAGAAGATGGCCCAGGCAGTTGGGCCCCTGCATCCACGTGGGAGACCCTGGGGAAAGCTCCCAAGTCCTGGCTTTGAATAAGCCTAGCTCCAGGCATTGCCACCATTTGGGGAGTGAACCATATAAGATCTTTCTTTCTGTCTATCCCTCTCATTGTCTATAACTCTACCTCTCAAACAAATAAATAAGATCATTAAAAAATTCTCAGTATCATTAGCCATAGAGAAATGCAAAATCAAAACCACAGTGTAGTTTCACCTCACTAGTTAGAATGGCTTTCATATAGAAATCAACAAAAAACAAATGCTGGTCAGAATGTGGGGAAAAGGTACCCTAATCCACTGCTGGTGGGAATGTAAACTGGTACAGCCAATGTAGAAGGCAGAATGGAGATACCTCAGAAATGTAAATATAGACCAACACTATGACCCAGCCATCTCACTCTTGGGACTTTACCCAAGGGAAATGAAATTAGCCTATGAAAGAGTTATCTGTACCCCCCATTTCTTTGCAACTCAATTCACAATAGCTAAGGTATAGAATCAACCCAAATGTCCATCAGCTGAAGACTGGATAAAGAGATTATGGGATATGTACACCATGGAATACTACACAGCAGTAAAAAAAAATGAAATCCTGTCTTTTGCAACAAAGTGGAAAACATTATACATAGTGAAATAAGTGAATCCCAAAAGGACCAATACCATGTGTTCTCCCTGATCTCTGATAACTAAAAGGTAACCTATAGAAGTGAGATGGACATGATGCAGTGATTTTGAACAGCCCTTGTCTTGACTGTTGAGGAAGAGGGTTTTTTGTTTGTTTGTTTTCCATACTATTTGTTGAACTCTAAGTACAAAGTTCATTTTTTGTGTATAAAGTTCACTGAAAATACACCTTAGTAAAAAAAAATTAGAATGGGAATAGGAGAGGGAAGAAGAAGAAATGTGGTAGTACAGGTAGAAGGGCAAGTGGGAAGAAACACTATGTTGTTGTGTTTATGAAATGTATAAAATTTATAAACCTTAAAATAAGGTTTCTTCATAAAAATATCTTAATATCACTACCCATCATAGAAATGCAAATCAAAACTGCAATGGCTATTATGAAAAAGATATAACATAGCAAGTGAGATGGAGAAACAAGTGTCAAACTCCTCAAGGAATACTAAGAAGTGATTTTGAAATTTACAAATATAGGAAGGAAGAAGTATAGTGTTTTAATGACATCCTTTGATCCTCAGATAAGACTTATTATTAAATAAAATATGTGAAAGACTACAAGAATATTTTATTTATTTTCAAATTTTATTTTATTTTTAAAATTTTGAGAATAATAATGAATACATGTATGTGATATAGAGTACAATGTAATATCTTAACAGATATACACAGTGTAAACTAATCATACCAGACAGCCTTCCCATTGCCTTTTACTATCATGTTTGGAGTTTGCCAGTTCCTTATATAATTTTATATAGTGTATAATATATTACTGTAAACCACTCACCCAGCATGGTGTGGAGCACCAGATCCCATTACTTTCATCAGGCTACATTTTCATACTCATTATCCAACCACCTCCAATCCTTCTTCCCCCACCTTTCACTGCCTTAGAATACTACTGTAGTTGAAAGCAGCTCTGTTTTTTTGTTTAACTTCCAGATATGAGGAAGAACATGTAATGTTTCTCTTCAATAGCTGGCTTATTTCATTTAACATCATGGCCTCCAGTCCCATCCATTTAGATAAAAATATCAGAATTTCAGTCATATTTTTGTCTGAATCATCTCTCTTTGTGTAATTCTAACATATTTTCATTATCCATATTTGAGAAATACCCAGGTTACTTATATATATATATTCGTTATTGTGGATAGTACTATAGTGAACACCTAGGTTGCTCTTATATCTTCGTTATTATGGATAGTACTATAGTAAACATACAAGTGCAGGCATCTCTCACATGTTACTTTCCATTTCCTTTGGATATATACACAAAGTTGGATACCTGGGTCATATGGTAGATCTAATTTTAGATGTTTGTGGCACCTCAATACTGTTCTCCAAAATGTTGATATTATTTTATATTCCATTAATAAGAAATAAAGAGGCCGGTGCCGCGGCTCACTAGGCTAATCCTCCGCCTTGCGGCGCCCGCACACCGGGTTCTAGTCCCAGTCGGGGCGCCGGATTCTGTCCCGGTTGCCCCTCTTCCAGGCCAGCTCTCTGCTGTGGCCCGGGAGTGCAGTGGAGGATGGTCCAAGTGCTTGGGCCCTGCACCCCATGGGAGACCAGGAGAAGCACCTGGCTCCTGCCATCGGATCAGCGTGGTGCACCGGCTGCAGCGCGCCGGCCGCGGTGGCCATTGGAGGGTGAACCAACGGCAAAGGAAGACATTTCTCTCTGTCTCTCTCTCTCACTATCCACTCTGCCTGTCAAAAAATAAATAAAAAGAAAAAAGAAAAGAAATAAAGATCCCCCTTTCTCCTTACCATCATGTCTCTGCTTTAATATAATCAATAAAACAGAGTGTTATATATACTAAGAACTAAAAATGTGATAACCAAAATTCTGACTGCACACCTGCTTCCTCATATCACCACATCCATTCATTACATTATCCTGGGAAATGTACTTCCTATCGTGCTTTGAACTTGTTTCTTTTCCCATCCTGTGCTTCAGTTTATCATCTTTTACTCTTTTACTGAACATCTAACGTTTTAAACATCATACCCAATCTTTGATCCTGCCCTCTATTCTCCTTAATTTATCCACTACTACTCTCCCAGCATAATCTCTTAAGATTATACTGAATTTTTACTACAGTGTTTTAAAAGTGTTCTATTGCTCCCCATTGCCTCAAAAATGAGCCAAATATGTAAATCAAAATGACTTTTCTAATTTGGTTCCTGTTTAACTATGAGTTCATCTTCTATATATGCTCTCCATCAAATAGAATCTTTGCATTGTGCTTTTATTTTTTATTGCTGAGGTGCTTTCCAATGTATATGCTTTAATAATACTGTTTTTACACAAAATAAACCTCAAACTACAGTAAACTACATTTGTTAGCCTTCATTTCTCACATAAATATGTGTGTTGATTTGACATCTCTACCATAGGCTGTAGCTTTTTTAAGACCTGCGTCACTTCCACGTCCCCATTTTTCAACAATGAACTAACCAAGTATATTCTTCTCATGGAGAAGATGAAAGTTTATAAAAATGATTAACATACCTTTCTCTCTCTCTCACTATCCACTCTGCCTGTCAAAAAAAAAAAAAGATTAACAATACATGATCCTCTTAAAGCATAAGTAGTGTAGTTCTAACACATGTTCCATTAGTTAAAGCAGTTTACATGTCCAGGCCAATAGTCAAAAGATTGGAGCAGCAGCTCAAGATGTGACGAGAGCCAGTGTATACATAAGGGAGAGTTGAAGAAGTGGGCCAATATTTCCATCTGCCAAAAATTCCACGGACTTTCATACCTGTACTTATTATGCACATGCAATTCTCTTTGCTCCAATAATATTTTCACAAACATCATTTTCTGTGAAGCTTTTACATTTTAGAAAGACAAACTAAATTTCTCCTGCTTTTTGCTATAATAGTACTTTATATACTCTCGTTGTATATCATTGAAATGCAGAAAGATTATTAACATCTATGTACCCAGCTCTTATACCAAGAAATAAGAGATCCTTTAGGACAGAGGATATATAATCCCTTTATGGGTTTCTTGGGTATGTGTTTGTATGAAACAAAAGCTTTTTAAACATTAAATGAATTTAACTGCATCTTTAGGGCTAGAAAAATTTCTGATTACATCTATGGAATTAAAAAAATCCTTATGGATAAGGGATAACAGTAAAAATAGAAATGTTTAAAAAAAATTTTTTTTGCTGTAAGATCCAAATTCATCATATTGTCCTGTATGACTACAAGAATCTATATTAATGGTGATATGCCTTTCTTCAAACTAATCAACTGATCTTTGAAAAGATAACATTTTATATATGTGCAACAATAGAGGTTTTAAAATTGTTTAAGTTGACCAGATATACTTATAGATAAAATACTGAGTAGAAAGATATGTTGAAACACAAGGAGAGAGGTAATTGATGAAGTTCACTTTGAAACTCTATCCCTATCTTCATTACTCAATTAAAATGATTTCAACTCTTATTACGTATTGTGGCCAAGAAACAAGACCATACACTTTACATAAAAAAATACAGTTATAAAATAACCAAAGTTAAAGAGATACATTGAAATAAATAATTTTTGACAATTTTATTCAGCATTTGTTAAAGCTGAGAATTGTATGTAGGTTTGTTTTCTTCAGAAGCCTGATTACATCTGTGATACCAGAGATAAGGGGTGAAAATGAGATGGGTGGATGGGTGCTGTAATTACATTTATCAGTGAGATAATCAGACTGTCCTGTAACTAAGGTGAACAGCTAGCTATATTCATGAGGGGAAAAAAAAAGAACTACTGAATTGGCATTCCATATACATACAGTGTTTTTTCCTTTTATTTTTAGACCTATTTTAGTTTCATGCCTCAAAATTAAAACAATCTCATAAAAGTGACTTAAAATGTATAAGCAAGCCAGTGCCTCATTAGCAGTATTGGCAATAAGTAGTATGAGAATTATGTAAACTTTTTACAACATTTTGTCAAATTCTTTTTCCTAAGAAGGCAACAAAACTTGCTTTTTATTTTCAAGTTTTGGGTAATAAAGTATTTATACCAAACAAGATATTTTTCCTGAATATTGAATTAATCTCTAAAACTAATAAATCATAGTCATATTGTAAATCTGTCAAAAATAAAATAAATAAAAATCATGAAATTATTTTATTTGTGGTTCTAACTAGTATATAATGATGCACAAGTGACTAGTCATTTTAGGAAGATATTCTATTTACTCCATAATAAGATGAATATATTACAATTAGTTATTGATTTTGGCAAGATTTCATGCATTGTTTTCGTTTTTTACAAATGAGACGTGTTATGATTTTTCTGTCTTTCCCAAACCTATATATTATATTCTTAAACTTCAACATATTATTTCATGGAAAATGTTGTATTATAATGAAATAGAGAAAAATATTTTCAATAACAAAATGTTGAATAAAATTTGCAACTCATCAAAACTATCAAAAATATCACATTTCCTAAGGCAAGTGAAGGAGTAACAAATAGAAATATTTCATTAATCTTAATTATGGGGCTGGATATGTGCCATAATAGTTACTTTGATAATAATTATCATACTTCCATATGCAAAATTATCTAATTTTATGAGAACTGACAGACAATCTAAGATGGTACATATTCAGATGTAAGTGAAAAGCAAAAGAGGCACACTGTCTTAATCTGTTTGAGCTTCTGAAACAAAATGCCATAAACTAGTTCACTTATAAACAACAGAAATTTATTTCTTATGTTTTGTGAGGCTTGGAATTCTTAGGACAAGGCTCTAGCAGAACTGGAGCCTGGGTGAGGAACTGTTTCCTATACAGATGACCAATTTTTTTTTGTTCTGTTTTCTCTCACAAGGCAGAAAGGGCAAAAGATCTTTCTGGAGCCTCTTTTAAACAGACACTAATCTCTTGAGGGTTCCGTTCTCTCGATCTATTCACCACCCAAAGCCCCTCCTACTAGTACCATCATATATTCTTAATATGGGAATTTTGTGAAGACAAACACATTCAGATCACACACTGGGAAAATAAGACTATTACATTAATCAACATTCTAGAATTTTTATTGAATGTCACAATTATCTTCCTGTTAAATAAAGGCTATTGCTTTGAAGAAACTATATGAAGTTTTTCAAGATGGCTGAATGGAGAAGCCCTGTGTTCACCTCTTCTTCCACTGAGAAGAACTAACACAGCTCCTTCTCAAGGTGAATGCCTAAGGAAGAACACCTGAATGCAGTAAGGGAATAGCAGAAAAATAGTAGGACACTGAGTCCTGTGTATGAGTTTTCCAGAGAATTTTCCTTACAGGGCTTCTTTCCTTTAATTTTATTTAAGTTATACAAATTTAATACATTTCATATTTACAGATTTAAGAACATAATGATACTTCCCACTCTACCCTCCCTCCCACCAATGCTCCAAACCTTCTTCCTCTTCCCTCTCCCATTCCCACTGTAAATTTTGTCTTTAAAAAGTTTTATTTTCATTACTTAGTGATAGTAAAGTTAACCCAACACTAAGTAAAAATGGTCAATGAATAGTATGAAGAAAAAAAGAAAACATGTTCCTCAACAGAAGAAACAAGGGCTGTAAACAATCATCAAATCTCAAAATGTCCATTTCACTTCAATACCTCACATTTTAGGTACTCTAATAGTTACATAGGATTAGGGAAAACATAACAGCTGTGATTGGATTCCTCTTGAACAAAGAATACTCACATACTGTATTCCTGTAGATGAGTTCCACTTAGGCCCTCCTGAAAAGATATCACACAATTACTTTAAGAAAGCATCTCAGGGATTTAAGAAATAAGAAATACCAAATGCCAAATTAGTGGAAGAAAAGAAATAATAAAATTAGAGATGAAATAAATGAAATAAAAAATAAAATACTGATGAAATAAAGAGTTGGTTTCTTGATAAGATAAATAAAATGAGCAAACAAAAAAGAGAGAAGAATCACTAAAATCAGAGGTGAAGATGATATATCACAACTGACACTATAGGAATAAAAATAATCACTAGACCAATATCTCTGATGAACATACTGGCAAAAATTCTCAATAAAATAATAACAATAAAGTACTGAATAGAGAAAATCTGAAAGCATTTCCACTAAGATCTGGAAACAGACAAAAATGTCCACTCTGACCACTCTTATCCAGTATAGCTCTGGAAGATTGACAGAGCCATTAGACAAGAGAAGTGAAAGGCATACAAATAGGAAATGAAAAATTCAAATTGTCCCTGGTTCAAATTATATGATTCTATTTGTACAGAACCAAAGGACTTCACCAAGAATCTATTGGAACTGACAAGTAAATTCAGTGGTGCTATATGATACAAAATCAACACAAGAACATATCAGTATCATTTTTATGTGCCATAAATGATTTTTCTGAAGAGGAAATTATAAAAGTAATTTCATGCATAATAGCTACAAAAAATTAAATACCTTAGGAGAAATTTAACCAAAATGTGAAAGAATTCTACAATGAAAATTTAAGCATTAATGAAATAAGAAGATATACCCAAAATTGGAAAGATCTCCTTTTTTAATGGGTGGAAGATTTTATATTATCAATACTACAAATTACAAAGTCTTGTCAAACCCATTAAAATTTTCTTCACAGAAATAGAAAAGAAATCTTAAAATTCAAATGTAAGTAGATGCCAAAACAATCTTGAAAAATAAAAGCAAAGCAGGAGCTATCACAATACCAGATTTCAAGACCTATTATAGGACTATTTTAACCAAAATAGAACATTACTAAATTTATAAAAAGACACATAGCAATGGAACAGAAATCAAAACCCAGAAATAAATCCCCACATCTACAACCAACTTATCATGACACAAGTGCTAAAAATATTTCCTGAAGAAAAGACAGTCTCTTTAATAAACAATGTTGGGAAAATTGGATTTCCATATGTGAAAAGTGAAATAAAGTTCTTACCTTACACCTTATTGAAGATAAACTAAACATGGATCAAAGACATAAATTTAAGATCTGAAACTATGAAACTGCTAGAGGAAAACATAAGAGAAACATATCTAAGACACTGCCACGGACAATGATTTTTTGGTTATGATAGCAAAAGCATGGCAATAAAAAAGAAAATTAAACAAATGAGCTTATATAAAACTAAAAATCTTCTGCACAGTAGAGGGAACAATCAACAGAGTGAAAAGACAGCTGGCAGAGAGGAAGAAGGTAAGCTATGCATGTATAAAGGATTAGCATCTAGAGTATATACATAGCTCAAGCAATTCAACAACAACAAAACAATTAAGTTAAAAATGAGCAAGTAATCTAAATAGACATTTTTTTCAAAGCAAGAAATACAAATGGCAAACAAAAACATGAAAAAATGCTTAGTATCGTAGCCACTAGAGGAATGGAAATAAAAACCAAAATGAGATATTATCTCTCTTAAATTAGAAAAGCTATTATTAAAAAGACAAAAATATGCTGGTGAGATTGTAGAAAAAAAGAAGGTCCTAATACTCCATTTGTGGTAAAGCAAATTAGTACAGTCATTATGGAAAACAGTATGGAATTTCCTCAAAAAACTAAAAATATGCCCATCTATCTTTCCCTGTACAGAAGCGTATTTGTTTTCTGTATTCTCATTAGGCATTTAAAGGTGTATTCTTAATTGAATTCTACCTGTTATACCATCTTTTCTTCATTTTAAATCTTTATTATGAAACATATTATGTGATATTCATATATTCACCTACACTTTAAAAATTGTACAATTGTGATGAGGTCAAAGTCACCTAATCGTGTATTGGGCCCATTGAGAAGGTCCCACCACCCATATAAATGTGTATATATAATGTTAACATATGAAATGATATGTAAAATGTTACAAAAAGAAAATATCCATATACATACATTTAATTTTATTTTTAAAATTTGTATTATTTTTTATATACTTGAGAGCCTGAGAGAGACGTATAGAATGATGAAGGCATCTTTCCTCCTCTGAATCACTCCCTTAGTTTTCTCAATAGCTGGCCCAAGGGCTGGAGCCAGAAGCTAGAACACAATCCAGTTCTCCTATGTTGAAGACCCAATTACTTAAGTCACTGTATTCCTTGGGAAAATATGTGTATCCTCCCTGGAAAATTATATTTGCTATTGTTGACTAATAACTATTTTTATGTAGGCATAAGCATTTTAAAATGAATCTAATAATTATAAGAGCAGTGAAACTAAAAAGAAAAGAACAAAAATTCTAAAACAATAAAAACAGCTTACATATTTATATTCTGATTAATTGATTGGTTATATATATACTAAACTTAAATGAACTACATATATTTGATAACAGATATGCTGTGCAAAATCTCCACTAACTAAAATTGACTTTGTGTAGTAGTATAGTTGTAGAAAGGTTGAATAGAAATTATCTATTCAATTAGAAAGAATCATTATAGAAATCATATTTATCAGTAAAAGACAACCAGAACTATTTTTATTTAATACAGGGATATTTTCCTTCCTAAGTCATTCAACCACATAATTTAGAAGTGGAAAAAAGTATTTAGTACACCAGTTAAGATGCCTACTTCCCATATCTTGGCTTTATCCTGGGCTCTATCTCCTGATCCAGCTTCCTGTCAATGCAGACACTTAGGAGGCATTAGTGATGACTCAAGTTTTCAAATGTAACCTAATACTTCTAAGTTAGCGTGAATCTAAAGGACACAAGGTAATTGTGTGCAGGGCTTCCTTTGATCCTAGGATTTCTGATAATGCCTAAGTTATGATCATATTGTCTTTGAGTATGATAACTTATTTGTGGGAACTTAAAAATTTATGGCAAATTGAATTAAAAGATGATTATTTTGGTGCAAAATCTTGAAATCCATGTGTATGAAGTTTTTTTAACAATTTAATGGAAAATTTAATTTGTGAAAAATCTATGCATAGATTTGAAAACTGTTTATGCTGAAAGAAACTCAAATTTTCATTCCATTCCCCATGAGCTTTATGTAGCACCATCATACTATGTCACATTATTACTTAATTCTCTACCTCCATCATGCCTGGGATGAGACTAGGTTATCCATTGGAGAAAGGTTTAATTCAGGCCCAGGAGAATGGTTTGGAGAAATAATTCATATGACTGACTATCCCATAATCACCATCTAATAGGTTCTAGCCACTGAATTCTATGATTCCTCTTTACCATTTCCCTCCAAAATTTGGGGAATTTCTTCCAACTTTGCTGAAATGTCCCTGAGAGAGGGAGATATATCTTATCTTCCATATTGCTTCCATACTAAACATCTAATAGATTTTCCAAGAGCTCAACTGGATGCTCTTTTATAAAAATTTTCACTTGTGGGAGCTAACCTACTCTGGTAAGACCTGACCCCCTGCCTAGGCAGCATTTATCTATTCCTCACATCTGAATTACCTTTACCAGGCCACATTCTTAAAGATTCCACCAATTTTTAGCAATCCAATATGGGTCATGCGTACATCAAGTGGAATCCTAGCCATCAGCCAAACACTTGCATCACCAGCACATGAATCTCTGGGGGACAAGCCATATCCCAAACAGATAATTCTTTACCTTGCTTCTAAAGTTCATGTCCTTCTCTCAGTGTAAAATGCATTGATTCAGTGCCTACAGAGTTAACACTGTGAACTGGTTCAGGCATCAGTTCAAAATTCCCACCCCAAAATCTTATCTAGAACTCAAAGTAAACTCCTTCCAGCTCTGAGCCTTTGGAATAAAAATAAGCAATTTATTTCAAAGATACAGTGATGAGACATTCCAAATCTAAAAGGGAGAAATAGGGAAGTAAAAAAGAGTAGCAGGCACTACTCAAGCCTGAACCACTTCAGAGTCCATATGAAACCCGAAATGTCATGACCTGTGTGTAGTGGAGTAGGTGGATGGCTCCCTAAGCCCTTGAGTAGTCCCACTCTGATGTTTAGCGAGGTTTAGCTCACATGACAGATCCCAGGGGGTAGGGTCAGGTGCTCAAGTATTTTCTGGGTGGCGAATGCATGCTGCTGATGATATTAAGTTTTTGGGTTCTAGCTGTGGCCCCACTCCCACAGCTTCCCTATGAATTCTAGCAGAGAATTTCAGCAGTGGCTCTGTCCTTGTAAGAGGTTTCAATTTGGCCACTGAGATCATCCTTTGATATGTCACTGAAAGATGTCATGACCTCAGAAGTCTTCCTTTTTGTGTACTGGTGGAATTAGAACCATATGGATGCCAAGAGACCTACCACTTGCTCCCTTCTGTGAAGCAGTATGAGCTGTGCCTGAAGCTGGTTAACCATGGCTAGAGCAGCCTCGGAGCACTTCACTGAAAAGTAAGTAGCAGAAGTCCAAGGAAGTTGTGAGCAGCAAGCCCATAGTGAGTACTCTGACCCATTTCTTGAAACCATTTGTCCCTGCAATACCTCTGAGCCTGTGATGGGAAGGGTGGCCTTGAAATTTTCTATGATGTCTCTAAGATCTGTGTCCCATTGTCCACATGCATAGTAGCTGACTCCCTTTGATTAATAATAATTGCTTTGCTAAACTGTTGTTGGGAGGCACCTTATAAATGGCCAGGCTATGAATTTTCCAAATTTTCCTTCTTTGCTTTCCTTTTAATAATAAATTTTGTCCTTATGCTATTCTTTCCCTTTCTTCTCATGGTACAGACAGTTAAAAATAAACTGGCTGTATGTTTTGTGATTTGGAAATTTCCTTAGCTAGGTTAACTAGTGTATCATTCTATTCCAGTGTCCAAGTAGATAGTCCTCATTTCCATCCGACCTTGTCAGCGTGGCCTTTACTGCCCATGTTTCTGTCAGCATTCTGGTCACAACCACTTAATCAACATCTGAGAAATTCTAACTACTTCCTAATCTCCTTGTCTTCTGAGCTCTCACCAGATTTTCCTATAGCACTCTATTTTTAGTATTCCAGGCTTTTTCTAGTCTGCCCATTGAAACTCTTTCAAGCTCTCTCTATTCCTTAGCTGCAAAGCTGCTTCGATCCTTTCAGGTTTCATAATAGCAATACTTCTACTCTTGGGTGCAATTTTCATTCTTGTGTGTTTTCTGTTGTAAAGAAAAGAAGATTATTACAGTTCTAGAAGTCCAATAACATGTTGTTGGCGATGGGCCTTGGTGAGGGCCTTAGGGTAGATAGCATCAAATAGTGGGTGCACATATGAGAGAGATGTCACTGGAAGCAAGAGAGTAGGGAGGGACCAGGATTTCTTTTCTTTTTCCAAAAAAACCTTTTATTTGGTGAATACAAATTTCATAAGTACAACTTTATGAATACAGTGATTCTTCCTGCCATACGTGCCCTCCCACCCCTACTCCCACCCTATCTCCACCTCCCTCTCCCATTCCTAGTCCCATTCTCTGTTAACAAAAAAACAAAAACAAAAAAACCTGTACCTCAACAGTCAAGACAAGGGCTGTTAAATTCATTGCTTCTCAAAGTGTCAAGTTCACTTTTACAGATTTCCTTTTAGGTGCTCTATTAGTTATCACAGATCAGGGAGAACATGTGGTATTTGTCCCTTTGGAACTGGCTTGTTTCAATAAGTATGATGTTTTCCAGATTCATACATTTTGTTGCAAATGACCAGAATTCATTCTTCCTTCCTTCCTTCCTTCCTTCCTTCCTTCCTTCCTTCCTTCCTTCCTTCCTTCCTTCCTTTCTTTTTCATCACTGTGTAGTATTCAGTAGAATACGTATTCCATAATTTCTTTATCCAGTCTTCAGTTGACAGGAATTTAGGTTGATTCCATGTCTTAGCTATTGTGAACTGAGCTGCAATAAACATGGGGGTGCAGATAGCCCTTTGGTTTACTGATTTCATTTCCCTTGGGTAAATTCCCAGAAGTGGGATGGCTGAGACATATGGTAGGTCTATATTCAAATTTCTGAGGGATTTCCAAACTGACTTCCATAGTGGTCTTACCAGTTTACATTCCCACCAACAGTTTATTAGTGTACCTTTTTCCCCAAGTCCTCACCAGAATTATTTATTTATTTATTTATTTTGACAGGCAGAGTGGACAGTGAGAGAGAGACACAGAGAGAAAGGTCTTCTTTTTTGAGGTTAGTTCACCCTCCAATGACCGCCGCGGCCGGCGCACTGCGGCTGGCGCACCGCACTGATCCAAAAGCAGGAGCCAGGTGCTTATCCCGGTCTCCCATGGGGTGCAGGGCCCAAGCACTTGGGCCATCCTCCACTGCACTCCCTGGCCACAGCAGAGAGCTGGCCTGGAAGAGGGGCATCCGGGACAGAATCCGGGGCCCCGACCCGAACTAGAACCCGGTGTGCCGGTGCAGCAAGGCGGAGGATTAGCCTGTTGAGCCATGGCGCCGGCCTTGTTTGTTGATTTGTATATGAGAACCATTCTAAGTGGTGAGGTAAAACCTCATTGTGGTTTTGATTTGCATTTCCCTGATGGCTAGTGATCCTGAACATTTTTTCATGTGTCTATTGGCCATTTGGATTTCCTCTTTTGAAAAATGTCTATTTAGGTCCTTGGCCCATCTCTTAAGTGTGTTGTTTGTTTTGTTGTTGTGGAGTTTCTTCATCTCTTTGTAGATTCTGATTATTCATCCTTTATCAGTTGGATAGTTTGTAATTAATTTCTCCCATTCTGTCAGTTGCCTCTTCACTTTTCTGACTGTTTCTTTTGCAGTATAGAAGCTTTTCAATTTGATGTAATACCATTTGTTAATTTTGGCTTTGATTGCCTGTGCTTCTGGGGTCTTTTCAAAGAAGTCTTTGCCTGTGCCAATGTCTTGCAGGGTTTCTCCAATGTTCTGTAATAATTTGATGGTATCAGGTTGTAGATTTAGGTCTTTAATCCATTTTCAGTGGATTCTTGGGTTAGGCATGAGGTGAGGGTCCTGCTTCATAGTGCAGTTTTCCCAGCACTATTTTTTGAAGAGACTATCCTTGCTCCAGGGGTTGGTTTTAGCTCCTTGGTCAAATATAAGTTGGTTGTAGATGCGTAGATTGATTTCACGCATTTCTATTCTGTTCCATTGATCTATGCTTCTGTTTTTATACCAGTACCAAGCTGTTTTAATTATAACTGCCTTGCAATATGTCTTGAAATCTTGTTTTGTGATGCCTCTGGCTCTGTTTTTGTTGTATTCTCCTGTGTTTCCATATGAATTTCAGCATCATTTTTTCTAGACCTGAGAAGAATGTCTTTTATATTTTGGTTGGTATCACATTGAATTTGTAAATTGCTTTTGGAAAAATGGATATTTTGATGATATTGATTCTTCCAATTCTTGAACATGGAAGATTTTTCTTTCATTTTTTGTAGCTATTGTGAATGGGATTGATCTTAGAAGTTATTTCTCAGCTATGACATTGTCTGTGTTTACAAAGTCTGCTGATTTCTGTGTATTGATTTTATATCTTGCTACTTTACCAAACCGTCTGTGAGTTCCAGTAGTCTCTTGGTGGAGTCTTTTGGATCACCTTTGTATAGAATCATGTCATCTGCAAATAGGGATAGTTTGACTTCTGCTTTCCCAATTTGAATCCCTTTGATATTATTTTTCTTGCCTAATGGCTCTGGCTAAAACTTCCAGGGCTATATTGAATAGTAATGGCAAGAGTGGACATCGTTTTCTAGTTCCAGATCTCAATGGGAATGCTTCTAACTTTTCCCCCATTCAGTAGGGTTGTAGAGGTGCTGCCTAAGTGCCTCTCAGGGGCACACACCCTTGAAATTAGAGGTATGGCCAAAGTTTCTACTCTTGCCAAAACAGGCCAGGGGATGGGCACCCTTGCCCCCAAACAAATGTGGCAGTGGGAGCAGCAGAGGGCTAATGGACATGAATTGGTACCTGGAGTATTTTAGGAAATTTGTAAATTTGTGCTAGCATTTAAATGAGGCTGTCTATGAATACTTGCAACACAGCTCTAATCCCTATCTTGGACCACCAGACCGAATTCTTTTTCTCAAATCCTTAAGTTGATGTATAACCTTGCCTATGTGCCTGCTGACTTGTAGACTTGCTGGTACCCTCTAAAAAAGTGGGAGCACATAGCTATCCAGAGGCACACTCTTAGAATGGATGCTCCTGTGTCCTGTCTCCTCATCTGAAAAACCCCACAGTGAGTTTGTAGCAAACTGCTCTTGTTGAAACTGATTCAATCATGAGAGACCTGACCTACTCTGAAGAGTCAGTATTAATCTCCTTATGAGGATGGGACCCCGTGACCTAATTTTCTCCCACTATATCCCCCACCTAAAAGTTCCATAATTTTGTAACATCATTACACTAGGGACCAAGCTTCCAGCATATACATCAATGGGAATACAAACCATACACAAGCAATAGTGAAAACTTATGGATACTTTCTTTCATTAATAACAGAACATTTCTGGATAAAAGCCTCATTTACTTCTTTTTTTTTAAAAAAAAGATTTATTTATTTATTTGAAAGTCAGAGTTACAGAGGAAGAGAAGGAGAGGCAGAGGGAGAGATGTCTTCCATCCATTGGTTCACTCCTCAATTGGCCACAATGACCGGAGCTGTGCGGATCTGAAGCCAGGAGCCAAGAGCATCTTCCGGTTCTCCCATGAGGTTGTAAGGGCCCAAGGACTTGGGCCATCTTCTACTGCTTTTCTGGGGCCATAGAGGAGAGCTGGATTGGAAGTGAAGCAACCAGGACACAAACCAGCACCCATATGGGATGCTGGCACTGCAGGCAGCGGCTTTACATTATATGGCACAGTGCCAGCCCCCTCATTTACTTCTGATATACCTCTTTCTTACTTCTAAATGTCTTCCTTGGTCTTGATGACAAGATCTGGTATCTAGTTTCAACAACAGAACAAAAATATTGGGAAAGAAGACAAGAGTCCTGCTGATATTTTTAAGTGGTCAAATGAATGTTTAGGATATCCTGCTTCTGTATTTCTTTTTATATAATGAATAATACCCCTCATTCTATCTTGTTTAAATCCATTCTTACTTTAGGCATGGATATACTGTTTTCAGAAGTGATCAAAAGTAAAACTATAGCTATAAGTATTTGATTATTTTTCTGAAATAGAATAATGCTTCTACTCATTTATGCTTTTAAATGTACCATTTTTATTTCTTTTTTTATGAGAGAGAGAGAGAAGGAGAGAGAGAGAGAGAAATAAAGAAAGAGAAAGAAAGAAAGAGAAAAGAATCAGTTCTCATCCATTGGTCAATGGTTCACTCTCCAAATCCACTGGAGTGAGGAATTGAATCCATGTCTGCCACATGAGTGGCAGAGACCCAACCACTTGAGACCTCACTTGATGCCTCCCAGGTAGGCATTACGGTGGAAGCTGGAGTTGAGAGCAATGTTGGGACTCAAACCCAGGCACTCTGGTATAGAATGAGTTTCCCAATAGCTGTGACAAATGCCTTCTCCTCCACTAATGTATGAGAGAAACTATAGCTAATCAATTTCAATGAATAAATATCTTCTTTGGGGATTTAACTTTGGTCAAATTTTCAGCTTATATTAAAATTTCATGTATATATATATGTAATATATAGGTAATAGTAAGTCTTATTACACAGATAATAGCAAGTAAATATTAACATGTTATCAATATAAATCATATCCTTTGAAATTGTTTATAAAAATTAAAATTATTTCTCTTATTCATTTTATATACAAAAAGAGAAATAGACATCTTATTCTAAATAATTGGTCAACACGAAAATAAACACTATTTGATTAAAAGCCCTGGGCATATTTTATAATTTTGTTGGCAATATTATGATACTGACTAAATCCTCAAACACTTGATTTAAAGCATATTGATCTAGTGCTTCTTCAACTATCATTAATGTACTTTCTTTGCCTGAAGTGATACATGAACTATGTCTTTTTAAAAAGAATGATGCTTTTCACAGTACTGGAGATGGCATCCTGCCTTTCTCCCAGTGGTTTCCTGGATTAGTTTAGGTCTATGAAGTGAAGTCAAGGATGAATTGGTTCTGATTTCACACTCCTTTAGCATTTTCACTTAAAATTGTAGGAAAAAGTAAACATTTTATGTTTTTTAGGACACCTACTGTTTTATAAAGGGTTTAATGTATAATACATTGAGTACAGGAACTTTTTATATTACAAATACTAACTCTGTTTTGCAAGTGAGGAAATTGGGATTCAGAGATGCTGAACAATTGGTGAAGCTCATTTGGTTGACAAATGGTTGATTCAGAGTTAATTTCAGAATTTTTGACTCACAGACCTGTGATGATTTTTGAAATCAAATAGAATTTTAAAAATATTCTATCTAAAGTTTCAAAAATTTTTTCTCATCTTCAACTCTTAGCATTTTTGCTAGAGCAAATTAACGTGTTTGTAGATCACTTTAAAGTATACAGAGGGCCAGCGCTGTGATTCAGTGGATTAACACCGTGGCCTGAGGTGCCAGTATCCCATAGGGGTGCCGGTTCGAGACCCGGCTGCTTCACTTCTGATCCAGCTCTCTGCTATGGTCTGGGAAAGCAGTGGAAGATGGCCAAAGTCCTTGGGCCCCTGCACCCACTTGGGAGACCTGGAAGAAGCTCCTGGCTCCTGGCTTCAGATCAGCGCAACTGCAGCCACTGAGGGCAACTGAGGAGTAAACCAGCAGATGGAAGATCTCTCTCTCTCTCCCTCTCTCTCTGCCTCTCCTATCTCTGTGTAACTCTGACTTTCAAATAAATTAATCTTAAAAAAAAAACATAAAGTATATGGTGCTTGTTGATCTTCCTAGATGCATAGGTCAATTTTTTTTACCGTTTTGGAAGACCTGGAAGAAGCTCCTGGCTCCTGGCTTCAGATCAGTGCAACTGCAGCCATTAAGGGCAACTGAGGAGTGAACCAGCAGATGGAAGATCTCTCTCTCTCTCTCCCTCTCTCTCTCTGCCTCTCCTATCTCTGTGTAACTCTGACTTTCAAATAAATTAATCTTAAAAAAAAACCATAAAGTATATGGTGTTTGTTGATCTTCCTAGATGCATAGGTCAATTTTTTTCACCGTTTTGGATTTTTTTAGTCATTTTTTATAATATTTATTTATTTATTTGAAAGTCAGAATTACACAGAGAGAGAAAGAGAGGCAGACAGAGAGAGAGAGAGGTCTTCCATCCACTGGTTCACTCCCCAATTGGCTGCAACAGCCAGAGCTGCTCAGATCGAAAGCCAGGAGCCTGGAGCTTCCTCCAGGTCTTCCACGTGGGTGCAGGGGCCCAAGCACTTGGGCTATCTTCTACTGCTTTCCCAGGAGATAAGCAAAGAGCTGGATCAGAAAGGGTAACCCAGATTCATATTGGTGCCTATATGGGATACAGGCACTGCAGACAGTGGCTTTACCAGTTATGCCACAGCACTGGCCCGAGTCATTCTTTCTTTGAAGCCTTTTTCATCCCTCTCCTCTCCTTTCCTTTTGGGTGTTCCATTATGTGTAGATTGATATTCTTTACGTTTCTCCAAGTCTCTCCTCTCTTCCTTGGCTTGCACAATCTCTATTCATTATCTATTCTAGTTCATTTATTATTCTGCCAGTTCATATTTATTATTTAGCCACTCTAGCAAAATTTTTATTTCATCATGAGAACTCTTAAACTCCATAATTTCCATCCCCCTTTACAATTTTGCCTCTGTTAATATTTGCTATCTGATGCACGTTGCTATTGTATTTTCAACACATTAAGGACAGAGATCACACATAAGAAGTAAGTACACAGTGACTCCTGTTGTTGACTTAACAATTTGACACTCTTATTAATGGCGTCAATAATCACCCTAGGCTGTTGTCATGAGTTGCCAAGGCTATGGAGGCCTTTTGATTTCGCTGACTCTGATCTTATTTAGACAAGGTCATAGTCAAAGTGGAAGTTCTCTCCCCCCTTCATAGAAAGGTACCTCCTTCTTTGATGAACTGTTCTTTCCATTGGGATCTCACTCACAGAGATTTCTCATATAGATTTTTTTTTTTTTTTTTTTTTTTTGCCAGAGTGTCTTGGCTTTCCATGCCTAAAATACTCTCATGGGCTCTTCAGCCAGATCTGAATGCCTTAAGGGCTGATTCTGAGGCCAGAGTGCTGTTTAGGACATCTGCCATTCTATGAGTCTGCTGTGCATCCCGTTTCCCATGTTGGATCGTTCTTTCCCTTTTTGATTCTATCAGTTAGTATTTGCAGACACTAGTCTTGTTTGTGTGATCCCTTTGACTCTTAGTCCTATCATTATGATCAGTTGTGAACAGAAATTGATTCCTTGGACTAGTGAGATGGCATTGGTACATGCCACATTAATTGGATTGAATTGGAATCCCCTGGCACTACAAAACCCATTATAAAAATCCACAAATCCATTTTGTATAGCTTTTGATATTGTTTTTCAAGGAGGTACATGATTTATTTATTTATTTATGTATTCATTTATTTGAAAGGCAGAGTTACAGAGAGAGAGGGAGAGACAGAGAGAGATCTTCCATCTGATGGTTCACTCCTCAAATAGGTGCAAAGGCAGGAGCTTCTACAGGTCTCCCACGAGGGTGCAGGGGCCCAAGTACTTGGGCCATCTTCCACTGCTTTCCCAGGCACATTAGCAGGGAGCTGGATAGGAAGTGGAGCAGTTTGGACTTCAACTGGCACCCATATGGGATGCCAGCACTGTAGACAGTGGCCTAATCTGCTATGCCATAGCACTGGCCCCCAGTTATAACTTTTAAGAAAAAAGCTATCATGGATCATTTCTCTGAAAATCTATGTGAAAGCAGAATGAGCTATAAATCAAATAAATGTGTTATCAAGGTATGTACAAAATAAAATACATAAATTGAAAAGCATAATTCATTGAATAAGCTTACTGAGTATCCATTGCATGTCAAATATTCATAAAAATTGTAATTTATTGTCACTTTCATTTCCATATATGTTGAAAATTGCATGCAACTCTGTTGTAGTTTGCTGCAATGAGATCTCTGATTTTAAGACAATTGGAATTCTAATCTGTACTTTAACGGCAGCAGTCTTATTCTGAGATCTGATGTTGCCTGAATTCTGAAAGACGATATTGAATTAAACAAGGAAGGGAGTCCCTTTCTCTTTAGCATCAGGAGAGATAAATTACTAGTTAACATTTAAAGAGCTATTTCCATGTGACAGACAGTTTTCTGATAGTTTCACATGTTAATTCATTTAATAAGTACAGCCCGTCCTGTGCTGAGTTTCATGATTACCCCCATTTAAAAGGTGATGTCACATAACTGTCCCCAAACTACACAATTCATGAGTGGTGGAGCACAGAGTCCTTGTACTGCATGGCCTGTGAGTGATGGCATTAATATTTCTATGATTCTGGATAGCTTCATTGCTTACAACTTTGTAAGTAAGGCTGATCTCTACATGACTCATTTTCCCATTTGTATTTTGTAGTAAAACAAGGAAGGCATTAGAACTTCTTTCATTTCACCAAATTCACCCTAATTCCTCTTATGTAATTTCTGAATAAGGAGTTAGAATAAATATTTCTAGATTCAGTACTCATGAAAGGCAAAGAAGGATCATGATTAGTTCCTTATATCAGTGTAGACACAGTAGATTTGGGGGCTTCCTTTATTATTCAAGTTGACTGCCCATAATGATGAACATATCCATTTCCCACTATGTTCATTGCTTTTACCTAACTCAAAGTTGTCATCATGTTCCCCTGTATTCCTATTGTAGTGGCCTCCTTTATGTCCCCTTTAAGACCTTATATAACACCTTGTCAAGGAGGAAGATGTCATACCTGCTCAAAACTCCATAGTGGGGCCAGAAGTGTGGTGCAGCAGGTTAAGCCAGCACCAGCATCCCATATGAGAGCTGGTTTGAGTCCTGAATGCTCCATTTTCAGTTCAGCTCTCTGCTAATGTGCCTGGGAAAGCAGCTGAAGATGGCCCAAGTAATTGGGCCCCTGCCACCCATGTGGGAGACTCAGGCTCCTGGCTTCTGCCTGGCCCATTCCCTGACTTGTGGTCATTTAGAACATGTTCTTCCCTCCATCCAGATCTCCTTCTTCTTTCTGCCCATCCCACCTGCTATGTCTGCCCTCTCAACCTATAGTTATCATAGTTTTTCTGCTCACCATTGAACCTTAGCAGCTGATCTAGTCTCTGTATCATTGTAGTCAATTAATATTTGGTGAGTAAGGACCTTCAAGGCATTCCTCAGAAGAGAGGAGGTTCTTCCTTTTACTGTTGTATTAACCATGGTTGTAGAAAATATTTTCAGATGCAGATTCAATTTCCTAAACTTGAAATTTTTGAGAACAGCTTTTTTTTTTTTTTTTTAGCAACCCTCCTGGGTTTACACTTCATGAACTGAAAATATTAGCTAAGTGAAAGAAAAATGTTAGAATCACATGCAAAATCCAAAAGTGGAAAATGAGAAAGCAGATATTTTCCCATATAAGAGGACTTAAAAACTATTTCAGACTATGACAGCAAGTTTATTATTAGCCTGCCTAAAAAATTCCATTGCAATAACAAGCATTTTTACATAAAATATCACTTTGTATTTGTGTGACTTTCCAAAAGGGCCATTATTTATTGAGCACAGAATGGGAGGGGGATATACCAATGGAATAAATAGAGAAAAATAGAGGGGTGAAGAAAGAACAAAATTAAAATAAGTTTAAAAATTAGAATGCATGGAAATCTTAACATGAATAAAAATTATAGGATTTGAGGCCAAGAACCAAATATATAATATCTGACATGAAAGAAGTATGAAAAGAGTTCATTTGTAGAGGAATTAAAAAAATCCCTGTCCATATTTCTATTTATTTAAAAAGTAGAGGGTAAAGTATAACTGATAATTTTCTTTTATCATAATTTCTGGCTTTACATAAAACTGGAAGTTTGTCAAAATCAAAAAGTGATTGAGAATAAAAGTTACAATATTAATTATTTTACCCATAAATATACTTTTGTACTATAGGTTAGGCAAAATTTAAGCTGTAGGAATAATTGTATTTATTTCAGCAATATTTATAGTATTAATTAGTTAAATTCAAAACTTAGCTCACTTACCATTGGGTGTTATTTACAATAAAGAAATTCTCTAGGGGCCAGAGCAGTGCTAGCATACCATATGGCGCTGGTTCGAGTCTTGGCTGCTCTGCTTCTGATCCATCTCTCTGCTATGGCCTGGGAAAGCAATAAAGGATGGCCCAAGTCCCTGCACCCTTGTGGGAGACCTGGAAGAAACTCCTGGCTCCTGGCTTCGGAGCTCCATCCATTGTGGCCATCTGAGCAGTGAACCAGCAGATGGAAGACCCCCCAACACGCTCTCTCTCTGTCTCTGCCTCTCTGTAATTCTGCCTTTCAAATAAATAATTAAAAAATTCTCTAAAATACAGAGGAAGTGTTTTTCATTGTGCTGCTTTTTAATTACAGTGATTCACAAGAATGCCAGAACAGTCATTTTATATAATAGTTTTGAGCAAAACTAAGTCTAAGTTCAGATATACTTCACACAAGTATTCTAAACATCAAAATCAAGTATTCTTCCCTTCTCTTATCATCTTTGTGTTCAACATATTGCTAAACAGAATACTTACTTTATTTTTATGATGTAATCTAAGAATCTTCCCTCGGGATCTAGGATCTTTACCAAGCACCTTTTGTATGTTAAACCCTAGATTAGGGACTAGTGATATACACATGAATGAGATAAAGTTCTGAACTTCCAGTAACTCAATTATTAGAATAAATTAATAACTCAATTATTAGAATAAATAAATAGATATTATAACTTATCCTGTAATCTGGCATGTGCAATACTGTGCAGTTCTTACAAGAACAAAACATAAAGTTTTGAATCTGACTTTGGAGAAAAATGCTTATATTTCTTTTTAGTAATATTAGTTTTTTTTCCTATTGTTCAGTGACAAAGAGTAAAGGAATGTTCTAGACAAAGACAAGAGCACCAAATAAGGAAAGGATGAGGATGGAGATTGCTACAAGTACACTCAATCTGAGGTTCAGGAAAGATGTGCCAGGAAGAGGCCCTGAAGACACATCAGTACAAACTTTGACAGGGTCTAAGTGCCAAATGCCAGAAGCTCAGATGATCTGGGAATGAGCTGTAAGGTGTCTGAGTAGCCAATTAAAGTAAGAAACCAAAAATGAAAAGGTTAGCTTGTAACCTTTTACTACAATGACACAAGCAAACCTGGTTTTCCTGTGCTGCATTCTGCCCTCTGCAGTGGGGCACAGATGGAGGGTTTGGTGGGTCAGTGCAGGGGTTGGGGCCATTTCATTATGGAGGGAGCCCCTAACTAAAGGCTGTTAATAGTTTAATGGACTTTACAGTGGCGACAGGGCAATGAGAGGGACAGGGAGGGGGTTGGCACAGAAAACTGTGTGCTGAATTAAAGTGGGGAAAAGTGTACTCAAGGGATCCCTCCTCCATATGGAGGCCTGGACAAAGAAGGATCTCAGCCCAGGGTCTCAGATAAAAGAACCGGGAATGTAGGTAAAAGAACTGAGAATGCAGATACGCAAATATGACTGACCCAGGAAGGCCAGAGTCCTTGATTGCATACCCCATCAAAGACTGCACTGCCCTGGCTGTGTCCCATGTCTGGTGTGCAGAGGGCAGCTCTCCTTTGAGGCCTGCCAGGAAAAGCAATGGCAATCACTTCTGATGGGGCCTTACCAATCATATGAAGTTTTTCTGCCAGAAACTGGCCTCTTCACCATGCTAACAGCCATGTACACGTTATTATGTAGACAGTGACTTTGACGCGCAAGAGTGGCACGAATGGATGAAAAGTTTCAACAAAAGAACCTTGATGGCAATGTGAGAAGGGACTGATGGGGCATATTTTAGACAGTAAGAATAGTTCAAGCAGAATGGAGACAGTTTTGACTCTTCAGGAATGCACTTTTAAATTTTGTGAAGACCATTTTCCAAGAAAGAAGAGTCCCCCTGGGCAACCATGAAAACTCTTAAGTTTATACATCAGGATTTTATATCATCTTTCTTTCAGTCATGTTTATTCAGTAATATATTTAGAATTAAAATAGTAGATTTGCTTCTTTGATTGCATGCATACTCATTGTGGCTCTTCTACTGAATGAGAAGTGGAGTTCAGTCTTCTATATTAAAGATTCCTATTTAACACTTTTTTTAAGATTATTTATTTATTCAAAAGGCAAAGTTACAAAAATAGAGAGAGACAGAAAGAGTGAGAGAGAGATCTTCCATCTGCTGATTCACTCCCCAGACAGCTTCAATGGCCAGGGTTGGGTCAGGCTGAAGCCAGGAGCCCAGAGCTTCTTCTAGCTGTCACACATGGGTAGCAGGAGCCCAAACCCTTGGCCCACCTTTGGCTGCTTTTCCCAGGCTGTTAGCAGGGAACTGGATTGGAAGTGGTGCAACAGTGACACAAATTGGCATTCATATGGGATGCCAGTATTGCAGGTGGCAGCTTTACCACTGTGCCACAGCGAAGGCCCCATATCTTTTGCTCTTTCTTGGTCCTCCCAGGGTTTCATTCAATATCTGACATGGATATACGATGATCAATGATGTTTTTGTATAATACTACGGCTCTGAAATCCATCATACAGCTGGCTTTCTAGGTATCTGTTCCTGTATTTGAAATGATCAAAAAGTATTTGGATCAGGATATTGTATTTATTTATTTTAAAAAGCAGCAATGTTGCAAGTACTACAAATTAATCATGAACAAGTGTGTTTAATCATGAGTTGATATATTTGTATATATATTCATCTTTGAAGAAATATTAGTGACTAATAACAGTTTAAAACGTGTCATATAATTTTACAGTTACTATGGTAACTTGCTTTCTGGGAAAATCCAATATATGTGTGGGAACCTTCAGTAGTTGCTTATTAGCTCTTGAAGAAATAGCACTGGATTATATTTTTTGGATCTGTTTATTCATTGTAAATTGACATAGAATTTTCTCAGAATGAAATGTTTTCAGCAAGCATTAATTGAAGGGGGTATTTAAGACAAAATTAAAGCCAATAAAATTAATATAAGATATAAAATATTTATAAAACATTTATTATTAAAATTTGTGTATACTCTGAAATAAAGAAAACATGTTATGCACAATTCTTTTAGTTTCCACACAAGGATCGTTCTCGTTGCAATTATTGTCAAAGTCAATTGACTTGACAGGCCAGGGTTAGGTTTAAGGCTTGGTTTATATCATTTAGCTTTTGTTGCATAAATAATTATTGCAAAGCTTAGGGCCTAAGATAACATTCTTTTATCATCTCATATTTTCTTTGGTCTGGGAATTTGGTATGAGTTTAGGTGGGCCATTCTTCATTAGGTCTTGCCTAGCTCACACATACGCTGCACTTAGTTGCTGGATCAGCCAGGGCCTGCATGGTTCTGGATGACTTCCTCATGTGCTGCTCTGAGCTTCTTCACAATGTGAATACATTTCAAAGACAGTAAGACAAGGTAAATCAGTGAACAAGTACCCTTCAGTTTCTTCCATCACATTTGATATAGCCTCACTGGCTAAATCAAGACATGCGGTCCATTGAAGAGTTTGTGAAAAGAAATACCCATTGGTGTGGAAGCAAGAAGGGAAATTGGGATGGTCATCGTGCAAATAATTTGCCTCATTTTACTCTCTGACTACACGAAGCTATATCTCTTTCACATAGAAAACATACTCCCTCCCCTGAAGGTAAATTATCATTTAAATCAAGTCAAGGTGCAGATGAAATTTCTTGGATAAAATTTCTCAGTGACTTTTCCTGGTATACTTACATGGCAGGTAGGTTAAACACGCGCACACACACACACACACAAGAGAGGGCAAATCCAAATGGAGAAGAATTTGTTTCTGTTTGTTGAATTTGCTGAAGTCTCACACCCAAGCCATCTTATGGCCAAATCCAGAGGATATGGCCATCCAAAAATGAGGATGGAGTGCTGAAATGTGATCAAAGGTTTGCAAACAACTTGCTATGCTGGAGGAGGAGGAAGTGAGTAAAAATTTGATCTTGAGAAACTGTATTGTGAAGATGCTATATGTCTCATTCTCCTCATGCATTTAAGGGAATTGTATACACTTTAAATTTGTGTAACTGACATGAAAAAGAGTGAAGTAAAATTTATGTTTTCTTTTGTTAATGATTTATTTATTTATTTATAAGTCAGAATTAAAGAGAAAGAGGAGAGAGAAAGAGAGAGAGAGAGACTTCATTCGCCAATTCACTCCCCAGATGGTTGCAATGGGATGGGCCAGGCCTAAGACAGGAACCAGGAGCTTCTTCCAGGTCTCCCAAGTGGGTGTGGGGGCCCAGCACTTGTGCCGTCTTCCACTGCTTTCCCAGAAACATTAACAGGAAGCTGGATCAGAAGTGGAGAAGCCGAGACTTGAATCAGCATCCATATGGGATGCTGATGGATGCTGGTGCTGCAGTCAATGCCCGCTACACCACAGCACCAGACCCAAAATTTATGTTTTCTAAGAGGACTGTATATGTGGGAAAGAGTATCTCTTTGTTTTGGAATATATAATAATGTAGATTAGCCTTATTCAAATATTCTTTCTTCTCCTGCTTATTGACTCCTTGTGATAGTCCTGAGTCAGTATATTCCACAATTCAGAATCCATCAAAATGTTTCCAAATAACTTTTTTGAGAGTATCTTTCTAGCTAAGGACCTAACACAGCCCTTGAGTTTCTTTAATAACATTCTAGTAGAGGCTAAAAATCAACCCTTCTCATAAGTAAATCCTCTCTAATTATTCTCATTATCTCTGTCCACATCATTGTTTCTGGAAATTTGGTTACCCTAGAATGTGTTTCTTGGGCACAGTGTTTATCAAGAAATTCAACAATTAGTAAATATGTAACACATAAAAATTAAAAGAAGACTGGTCATATGTTTGTCTAGCTCAATAGTGCATCTCCATTTCCACATTATGGGAAGTAAAGTAGTGGAGAGAGGAAAATTCAAGTGATTACACAATTCCCACAGCGCACATTCATAGCTGAACTAGAGTTGTGATCTTTTGCAGATGAGAGTGAAGGGTAATGCTGAACTCATTTCCTGAATAAAGTACTTACAACAGTTTTACAGGAACCACTTTCTTAAATTACTGCATAATAAAATGTAGACCAGTAAAATATAACACCAGATACCTAAACCTGACAATTTTAATGGCAATACTATTGAAGAAGAAATCAGAGATTACAAACTATTAGACTGAAGACAATGAAAGAAATTCATATGGATAGTTCTAAAATACAAACAAAATAAACATAGGAAAATTCATATCTGCAAATTATTCTTTTGAGAAGTAAGAGTACATTTAATTGAGAAATTAACAGCATGAAAATTTATAAAAATAAAACTAAGAATTTTAGAAGATATTACGGGAAATAGAGCAGAAATTAGGAGGCAACCAAGATATCCTTCAATAGGTGAGTGACTAAACTGCATTACATCTGTACAATATGATGTAATTCAGTGATAAAAAGAAACAAGCTGTCATGCCACAAAAAATCTGGTAGGGTTTCGGATGCTTATTGTTATGTGAAAGAAGCTAGTGTGAAAGGCTATATACACTGTTTAATCCAAACTCTATGACATTATAGAAAGAATAAAAAACAAACTGTGGAGACAGTAAAAAGATCAGTGATTGCCTGGAATGGAGGGGTGGTAAGAGAATAAAAAAGTGAGACTATTCTGAATTATACTGTAATGATGCATATACGCTATTAGGCATTAATCAAAACCCTAGAACTGTTTTTTGGGGAGGCCAAAGCTATTTGGGACAGGCCAAATCTAAGAGCCTGGAACTCCATCTGGGTGTCCCACCTGGGTGGCAGGAGCCCAAATACTTGTGCCATCTTCAGCTGCCTTCCTAGCCATATTATCAGGGAGCTGAATAGTAAATTGAGCAGCTGGGACTTAAACCAGAGCTCCTAAGCTCATCACTGGTGGCAGCTTAACCTGCTGCACTACAATACTGGCCCCTATTCCAACATTAGTTCCAATTTTTTTTTTTTAATTGAAGGGAGTCTTGAATATATATAGTCCATTCACAGAAGGGTGACTGCACAAATACAGGCCAGATAAATATTAACAAAACTAAAATGAAGGGGTCGGAAAAATGGGAGGTAGGACTTGGAATTGGGGAATTCAGTCCAGTTATCCAAACATTTTATTTAAAAACTATTGTAAAGAAAATAGTATAATGTTGAACTGAAGGAAAAACTGAAGCTGTGCAACATTATGGAAAATCAAGGAATAAATAGGAGTAGATGAGTATTTATTATATAATGAAGGTGTTTTGTAAATTGAGAGAAATGGTGGTATATACAATAAATAAAATAAGAGCAAATCATAACCCACTTATAAAATAATTAAAATGAGATTACAAATTCAATAAGAATTCAAATATTTATTAAAAAATCTCTAAAGTGTTTGAGTAAAATAAAGAATTTAGATAAGACCCTTATGTTGTGGGCTGAGAGACTCCTGGCTGGCTTATTGCAGAGTCTTCACTCTGAGCATAAATAGTTCAAAGTTGGAGGCATAAATAGTTCAAAGTTGAAGATAGATGTACAGGAGAGCAGGATTTATTTGGATCAAAACAAAAATGTGAGCTCAAAAGCCAAGTTATGCATGAACAAACACCCAAAAATGTGAAAAGTCCCCAAAGAAAAGCAGTCCTCCACAGAGGAAACCAAATAGCCCCGACAAAGGTAAAAGCCTTGTCAACAAGGTTGGGACTTACTTTTATATTCTGTAGAGGTATGGGGGTGATGTCTAGTGTGAAGCTCAATTGGCTGTTTCACAGGGGAGCAGAATTTGGGGTGTTAAATGTTGTGATGTCAGCTGCAGCTGCATGATGATTGTGGATGAGCCTTCTATGATAATTTAAAGGTTATGGAAGCCTGGGGGTAGGGTAGGGAGACACATCCTGCAGACACGTTGCATACTTTCAGCTACCTGTGGTTCCAAGTTTGCAATATTGTGGAAAATGGCAGTTTATGTGGAGGCTTGCTGGCACATAGATGGTGAGCTTGCACTGTGCACAGAAAGAGAGGCTTGGCTTGTGCAAAGAAAGGGAAGGGAGCCTGGATGGTGCACAGAAGGAGACTTGTAAAGGAGGCTGGGATCAGTTGTCATGACTGCTATAGCTACCCTATAGTGGTTCTGCCATGGCTGTGGAAATGGGAATCCCCACAGGGTAGTGAGGAGGAGCTGTCAATAGCAGTATGGCAGGGGTGTCAATCACTGAAGTGCACTGCCCTGCAGGTCAGCAAGGAGCTGTCCAGAGGCAGTTTGGTTGGAGATGTCAGAACACAGTTCCCCTCCTTGCTACCTCCTTTCCCACACCACTTACTCTCTTTTTTAGTACTAAGGAATGGAAAATAGATTCTGACGTATGTGACAGGGGAGGCCTTCCTTCACACCACAAATACTTAAAGAAGAAATTGAATAATTATACAAGTAAATAACAAGTTGTTTTGGGAATCAGGTCAGTGATGATTTCAGACCAAAAAAAAAAGTCCTCATTTGAATTAAGCTTTAATTTGGATTTTGACAGAAGGCAGTCTGGTTTTGACAGAAGACATTCTAGAACAATTTAAATAAAATAATGAAAGTATAAAATTATATATAAATGAAGTTTAAAAAGTATCCAGAGTGACTTGAGTTCAATTTGCCCTGTAGGGATCAATATGATAGTGGGAAAAAATCCCCTTCAATGCCCCTCCAGATTTCTCAAATAATGATTTTAAAGCTAAATGTTTTACAGTTATCGTACTAATACTACTGAGTAATACAATAAATCATTTACTCTCAGATGATCCATTCATTCAAACAGGAGATCAAGATAGTTTATATGTGCAAAATATGAAAGTGAATCTAAACAAAAATTTTATATGCTTAAGCATATACTTATTACAAGCCTCTAACTGTTGTATATACCTCACAAATGTTAAATAATTATTGTAACATGGTTGTATGATTGATTGGTTCTAATATTCCCATTTTCTGATGAGAAAGCCAAGGAATAAAAAATTTAGTGTTAAATTTGTACTGCAGGAAAGTGTTGACACTTGAATGACAACTTAGCTAAGCTGGCTATGTAAGATCTGCATCTCATACTGTATCATTCTGTATTGTTATGACTTATGTACTGTCTCTGAAACTTGAAAATTTGACTGTTCAAAATATATGCCAAAGAGTTCATTCAATCCAAGGAAATGTGATACTGTTTTATTTTACATAGTATCATATTGATCTGTTTTTTAAATTTGAAAATATTCCAGAGATTTATTTGACTGCCTCTTTTGGACTCACTGCATTATCTACCAGATACTCTAGAGGTCACTCTAAAAATTTAATATAATTTAAGAATATATAAATTCATGTGCTCATTTCATTTTTGAGCAATAAGCCATGTTGTATTTACTTTTCCATTTAATAATTTTACTTTTGTTTTAATTGATATATAGTCATAATACAACTTGTTAAGCTAAGTTTTAAACAAATGTTTGATATGTTACTATAATATAAATGCAAAAATAGATAAATCACAAATAATAGATGATATATCCTTAAAACGCTTTTCCAAAGATATAATGATTATCATTTCAAATGCTGAACTTAAACTGAAGCATATTGAGGCAATATATCCCAAAGACAAGATTTACTTATTTGTTTATTTATTTTAGGTGGAATGGAAGTTACCAATTAAGCAGAATAAGATTCCCTTCTAGAACTGATTTTTACTGTAAGTCTAGAGTTATCTGTGAGATTATTCATATAGCTATGGGAAGAGGCAGCAAGAAAGCACTGGGGGTGGAGAACAGATGAAGAATATACATCAGGGCATTTTTTTTTTACTCTATCCTACAGAGTATAGGAAAAGTACAGAGAGTCAGCATGTTGTATGTGCAACAACAGTGACACCACACCTGAATAAACAGTCTATTTGTCCTCTTGTGCTCTCTAAGGATGAGATAGTAAATGAAGAAAAATAGCAGAATAGAGGCATCAATGTGTTTAAGTCTCTGGAGGACAGAGTCTCATATAGAAGCTGCTGTTGAAAAAGGGAGACATCTCATCGATCAAGGAGAAACACTGCTAACTTTTATTATAGAACTTAACTGGAGGTGGAGGGGCTAAAAATAAAAGAAAGGACAGAAGCCAACAAAGTATATTTTTGTCAACCATGGACATCCACAAAGAAGAAGCAAAGTAAATTTGTAATCAATATAATATGTCCCCTAAAAAAGCAAGAACATTAACCAGTAACAGTTTGAATAGTACATTCATATATGTTATTGAAGACTAGGGCTGCTGCATAATTTGAGAGACTGAGTATAAAATGAAAATGCAAATTCCTTTGTTTAAAAAGCAAGAAAAACGTGTCATTAATGTACTTCTATAGTCTCTCTCTCTCAACCTGCATTTGTGTTTTTATTTCCTATTTAATTGCTAAACAAAAAAATGTGTAAATTATTAGCAAAATTTTTGACATTATACTGTGCAACACAAATGTTAAATACATATACCAGAATTTTTGAAATAGAGTTTGTATTTCATAGCATGTACATGCATATGGATTTCATTCTTAACAGAATAGTAAAAATGCTTCACAAACTGACTGATTTTTTTCATTTCTGATTATTTTACTTATTTTTACTGCCTCTAAAGAATTTACACATATAAGAAGCACATATATGAATATTAATTATATGACAACACAGTAGTGGAAGCATTCACAAATTCCATGGGTTCAAAGGGCAGAAGTAGGTGATTCACATGCAACTAAAGTCAGATTTAAAACCTTAAATTCATTAGTGCGTGTGGTCACATAAATACTAATTAAAAATCATCTCAAACCATTTTTCACATGTGGTAAGATAAGTTTTCTCACATTCTCCTGTGGAAAAAAAATTGCTTTAATCTTTCCAGAGAAAGTACTAAACTTTTTGTCCTGAACCTTAAAATGATTATAGCTGTTGACTGAAAAATTCCACTTTTATTTATTTTTTTATATACAGAATATCAGTTTAGTATATATTAAGTAAAGATTTCAACAGTTTGCACCCGCATAGAAACACAAAGTGAAAAATACTGTTTGAGTACTAGTTATAGCATTAAATCACAATGTACAGCACATTAAGGACAGAGATCCTACATGAGGAGTAAGTGCACAGTGACCCTGTTGTTGACTTAACAAATCGACACTCTTGTTTATGGCATCAGTAATCACCCTAGGCTCTTGTCATGAGTTGCCAAGGCTATGGAAGCCTTTTTGTTTAACTTTTATTTAATGAATATAAATTTCCAAAGTACAGCTTATGGGTTACAATGGCTTCTCCCCCATAACTTCCCTCCCACCCACAACCCTCCCCTTTCCCGCTCCCTCTCCCCTTCCATTCACATCAAGATTCATTTTCAATTCTCTTTATATACAGAAGATCAGTTTAGCATATATTAAGTAAAGATTTCAACAGTTTGCACCCACATAGAAACACAGAGTGAAAAACACTGTTTGAGTACTAGTTATAGCATTAAATCACAATGTACAGCACATTAAGGACTTTTAGTAATATATCCTAAGTACGTAATTAGAATTGTGAGCAGCAAGATTCAAAATAGTCTTGTTTTTTTCTTTTCATTCCTATACATTCTTGTGTTTTATATTAACTGCTACATATTAAAAAAAACATATGATATTGGTCTTCTTGATAAACATGTTTTACTAAAATCTGTTACATTCACCATACTGATAGTGAAGGAAGGACTGACAGGAAAGAAAAGTATGAATTGCTTTAACTTTCATTTTTTTTTTTTCTTTTCTGCCATCATTTTTAGAATTAGAGTTTGGCTAATACAAGGAAGTAACACGAATAGGAAAGTATTTTGGAAAGATTCTTTGTTATTCATGTTTCTTAGAATCTCATTGCATTTCTATGTTTGAAGATAATTCTAGTTCTAATGATAACTATGGCCTCTCTGGATGGTTGGCTTACTCAGTTACAGACACAGCAAGCTTCTTTCATGTACACTGTGAATTAGATTAAATCCATATGCATTATGGGTCCATAGAGATTTTGTGTTAGGGAAATCCCAAGTACTATACCTGAATAGGGTAACAAGGAATAGTGGCATATATTATGAGAAGCTTTCTCACTCATGCACATGCTCCATTGTCACAAAAATGTCAAGATGTTGACAGCAAACACTAATCAAATATGGAAACTTTCCCAGCAGGGAGTGCTGTATGATTTTCCAGGTTGCATGCACTTATACATAGACCTGCCAGTCCAGCTCTGCTGTGGCCCGCGAGTACAGTGGAGGATGGCCCAGGTCCTTGGGCCCTGCACCTGCATGGGAGACCAGGAGGAAGCACCTGGCTCCTGGCTTCAGATCGGCGAAGTGCGCTGGCCGCAATGCGCTGGCTGTAGCGGCCACTTGGAGGATGAACCAACGGAATAAGGAAGACTGTGTCTCTCTCTCTCTCTCACTGTCTAACTCTGCCTGTCAAAAAAAAAAAAATGGTATCACCCTTTTAGTAAATGTATGAGACTGGGTTTACATTATCGGACTAGGTATTTTATCCTAACATACATTTTAGACATTTTATTTCAGAATAGTTTTAAATTTATAAAAGCAAAACTGTGAGGCAATAATACAGAGTTTCCATATACCCTTTGCCCCATTTCCTCTATTAACATCTCATATTAGGATCTTTGTCACAATTAATTAATCATGAGTCACACCCAGTTTCCCTTTTCTGCTTATCCAGACTGCTTTTATCCCTGCCATCTCTATAGTCTCTAGTAATCAGCACTCCATGTTCAGATGGAACTTTTTTTTTTTTACTTTCCACATATAAGTGAGAGCACATGGTATTTTTCTTTCTATGTCTGACTTATTTCACTCAACCAGATGGCTTCTAGTTCCATAATGTTTGTTGTAAATGACAGAATTTCATTCTTTTTTACACCTGAATGTATTCCATGTGTGTGTGTATATATATGTATATGTGTATATATATATATATATACACACAACATTTTCTTTTTTAAAAATATTTAGTTATTTATTTGAAGGCATAATTACACAGAGAGAAAGAGGGCAAGTCAGGCAGAGAGAGCGAGAGAGTAAGAGAGAGAGAGACAAGAAAGAGAGAAGGAGAGATTTTCCATCTGCTGGTTCACTCCCCAAATGGTCACATTGGCTGGGGCTAGGCCAGGCCAAAACCAGGAGCCAGAAGTTTCATCCCAATCTCCTACATGAGTACAGGGGCCCAAGGACTAAGGCCATCCTCTGATGCTTTCCCAGGTACACCAGCAGGAAGCTGGATCGTAAGTGAAACAGCAGGTACTGGAACCAATACCCACATGGGATGGCAGCACTGCAGGGGGCAATTTAACCTTCTGTGCCACAATGCCAACCCCATACTGTACTTTCTGTATCTATTCATCTGATTATGGACATCCTGATTGATTCCATATTTTAGATATGATAGGGTTGCTATAAACATCGTGGAGGAGTTATATCTTTGATATCATGAGTTGATTATTTGGGGTATATACCCAGTAGTGGGATTGCTGGGTTATAAGGCATTTCCATTTCCAGCTTTATTTTTTTTAAGATTTATGTTTATTTGAAAGGCAGAGTTACAGAGGGAGGAGAGATAAAGAAAGATCTTCCATCCACTGGTTCACTCCCCAAATGACAACAATGCATGGAACAGAAACAGAGTAAAGCCAAGATCCAGGAGCTTCATCTAGTCTCCCCAAGTGGGTGGCAGGGGCTCAGGAACTTGGGACATCTTCCACTGCTTCCTCAGGCACAGTAGCAGGGAGCTGGATCTGAAGTGGAGCAGCTAACATGAACTGTCACACATACGGGATGCTGGCATTGCAGGGAGAGGCTTAATTCACTGGTCACAATGCCAGCCCCCATTTCTAGCTTTTTAAGACATTTCTATATTGCTTGTCACAGTATCTGCACCAATTTACATTCTCACCAACAATGTTGTAAGAGTTCCCCTTTCTTCACATCCTTGCCAGCATTTGCTATTCTCTTTTTAATAACAGGTATATTTTTAAAGATTTATGTATTTATTTGAAAGAGTTACACAGAGAGAAGGAGAGACAGAAAGAGAAAGTGGAAGAGAGAGAGAGAGAGAGAGTCTTCCATCCATTGTTTCACTCCCCAGTTGGCCGCAAAAGCCAGAGCTGCGCCAATCCGAAGCCAGGAGCCAGGAGCTTCTTCCAGGTTTCTCACGCGGGTACAGGGGCCCAAGGACTTGGGCCATCTTTCACTGCTTTCCCAGGCCACAGCAGAGAGCTGGATTGGAAGTGGAGCAGCCAGGTCTTGAACCAATGCCCATATGGGATACTGGCACTTCATGCAGTGCCATTACCCGCTACACCACCACGCCGGCCCCAATAATAGGTATTTTGACATAGGTGAGGTGATATCTCATGGTGGTTTTGATTTGCATTTCTCTGATGGCTAATGATGTTGATCATTTTTCCATATATTTGTAGGCCCCATTCTTCAGGTAAATAAAAATATGAAGTAAAGCTCAACTACAATATGGATACAAATCAAAGCAAATACAAATATAATTCCAATTAGGGATTTTCTTGAAGCTAAAGCAAAAGAAGTTGGCATGGTTATGGTGGATATTTAGCAGGATTATATAATAGTGACAGGAAAAGTCAGAAGCAGTAGGATAGGAATGAGGTAATGGAGTATAAAGTCTATGGTGCAGATGAAAAGAGTCATCTCTGAAAATTGCAACAGACAACCTGCAATGAGGTAGAGCGTAGCAGAGGTAAATCCCGTTGACCATATTAGTACCTACATTGGAAGAGAAAGTGATTTCTAACAGATCTTTTTGTCACAAATAGGTCAAGAGGCCAATGTGGGGATATGAAGACAAAACACAAGAATCTAAGGGGAAAGACTAATGAGAAATAGATAAGGTTAGTAGACCTGTATTTAGATTGCACTACTTAGAAGAATGAACAGATTTAGGAGACAGTAGTGAGTAGAATAATATACTATTATTCACCAAAAATGTGTACTGTAATAAAATATGGTGTATTGCTCTTAGGATGCTGACCTAAGGACTAGAGCTCAATTTGAGTGAAAAACATATTAGATAGTATTGGATCCAAATCCACAGGATGGTATTCAGGTTCAATTGGTAGGTACTCAGGAGCCTTGGAGTAATAGCTAATTTTTTGGCTCTTTGTTTTAGGGAGTATACTTAAGACTTAAACCACACGATTGGTGTGTATGAAGCTGCCTTTACCATTCTGCTTAACTGACTTAAGTCTGAATATTGCTGTACCCAGTGTGTTTACATGTGGATGCTGCTAAAAGGAACAAGAAGGATACACATGATGAAAAATAAAAAGAGCACATTACTGAATATTTTAATCATATTCTTCTAGGACTATGTTATCTAAATAAATGCATTCATGTTTCTCTTTCCTTTTAGAAATAGACTTTGATATATGCACACTAGTTTTAGTTGAATAAATAGAAAGCAGGAACAGCCAGTCCAATTACTTATTCTACTAAACATTAATGTTTGAGAAAAGGAATATAAAACATGTCAGAAGTTTATAATACATTAACAATCTTCCTGGACTTCATTAAACATACATAACTTCATACATAAGTCTTTGGTAAAGGAAAAAAGTTGAATGCATTCAACCAATCAGGTACATTTTCTAGACAGTTGCTTAGCTCTTGTAAGATACTAAATTAGTCCTAACATTAAGTTAAAATACAGGAATAATTTTTTTAAATACTGTCATTCAGATAAAAACATTTGCACTGAAAATTTCATAAAATGATGCAATTGAAGTATATCAATTGCCTCACATGTAAACTCTGTTGAATATCTGCAATGAACATATTCTATCAAATTAAGCATTTCAGCTCTCCTATTTTGTATGATATTGCCATTTGCAAATGAGTAAACCAAAGGAAATTTACAAAATTATTAAATACTGGAAAAGTATATATGCCTCCTAATTCTAGAATGTAATAAAAGTTCCTAATATTTGTATATTTTATGATAAAGAATTTTTAAAGTTAAATTTACATGATTTTAATAGTTGTACAATATGCAGAAAGAGCAGAAAATTGTCTCAACAGTATAAGATTCAGGAAGAAAGTTTTCCCATCTGCCCTGTCTATGCAGTACAGAACAATGGTGTAGCCATATTCAGGCAGAGTTGTATATAATGCCATTAAAAATCCCTGCTTTCCAGCCCTCTGCCAAATTAGCTTAGTAGGTGCTCCTATAGAAATATGTAGGCTATGTCCTAATTCGTTCTCCACTGTTTAAGATAGAGGTCAATTATTTGTATTATAGTTAATAGAGTGTTATTGGGCTTTGTCTATATTATTTGTTTAGAAGAAATGCTAAGCATTTTCTTGAGTTACTCTCTGAATGAATTCACCATGTGTATTTTTTAGGTCTTTGTGCAATTCATTTGAAGGAAAAGGCAGACCATTTTGGTTGTTTAGATTAGGGAAAAGCAATATTTTGCTGGTAGAAACTCTATTAGATATAATCAAAGAGAACAGTTTGGAAGGAGCATGTTCCCGACATATTTCTCCAGAGAAACACATTTAATTTCTGAGATACTGCTGTTCAGATTTAAATACACTTTCAAAACATGTTCCTTTAAAAAACATTTTTCCAATATGCATTCATAGCCAAAGAAAAATCCAGACACCCGAAAGCCTTACTCATACATGAAGAATTGAGATTCTAATTTAATAACTTCATTTTAAAGTAGGTGAATAAGAGGTAACTGAGGGAAAATTTGCAATTTCAATGCAAGTTAGATAAAAATACCTGGAAAAGAATCATATTTTCTTAGTTATAGAATAAGTATATGTGTGGTAAAAAATAGCCATGTGAAAAATCTATATGTGTTTTAAATACAGCACATATTTTGTACTATAAAAGGGTAATCAGTTTTCTAGATTATTTTGAGAGGATTAGAAAGTCTGAAAATTCTGGAAAAATTTACTGTATGATGAAAATTTTACTGAAACTTACATAATGATTAATGCCATGAATACACAGTTGCTGCATAAGAACAAGATTTCTCAAATATAGGTTGGCTTGGGAAATAAAATGCTACTAAAGGTAGATATTTGTTTATTCTTCAAAAGCTCATATGTTGAAGATTTGGTCCCCAAAGTCTTATTTAATGATTAATGGATTAAATTTATTGGCTAATGGATTAAAAGTGGGGACTTGATCCAATTTTATTATTTAGGAGGAGAACTTTAGGCCATTTTGGGGTATGTCCTTGGACAGTTATTTTCTTGAGAGGATTGGTTATAAAAGTTGAGTTGGGTCTAATTGCTCTTGCTGCTTCTGGGCTCCCCATGTTATACTTCCTCTGTACTTGTTCCTTCATCCACTGTCCCATGAGGTGCCAGACCATTGAGTCTGCCTAATCCTGCTCTGTGACCTTCAGATCATGAGCTGAAATAATCCTCTTTCTTCATGAGTAGCTTCTCCTATGTTTTAATAATAGAAATGAAAATCTAATACAATAGGAAATAATGAAATTATGCTATGAGTTCATGAGCATTTTAATGAAGATATTTGCCTTCATAATAATTAAAGAATCTGATCTAATGTTTGGAAAGTATCCATTTACTTTCACTTTGTATGTGAATCGGTCTGGAAAAAAATGGCTATTTTTCACTAGGGACTTATACATAGATTTCCCAAAATATTTCCCCAACTACAAAGTCCTTGTGTTCATTCTAAATACTCTAGAATATAGATATCTTTTCATAAATAAGGCCATTAGCTTATTAGCTGCATTTTTCATATGAAAATGTTCTTTAAAAGTTATATTTTGCAATTTCAATTTTCTTTAGGTCATCAAATGTTTGATATTTTCCTATTCTACTTCTGTTTATACTTCTTATTACATATTTTTCCATATATCTCTAAGAATAAAATTCTCAACACCCATCTTCATTTCCTACATATATGTTTGTGTGTGTGTGTAAGTGAATATATATGTTTGTGTGTGTATGTGGTGGGGTCTCCAAAAAAGTTTATGAAAATTGCAGATTATCTTTTAATTTCATTTTCCATGTATTTTCTGAAGTTCCTTTGTGGGTTTTGAGTGTGTGTGTATAGGGGTATTGGGGCGGGTGAGTGTCTGTGTGTGTGTGTGTCTATTCACCTTTACTTCTTTTTTTAAACTTTTATTTAATAAATATAAATTTCCAAAGTACAGCTTTTGGATTACAGTGGCTTTTCCCCCCCATAACTTCCCTCTCACCCACAACCCTCCCATCTCCCACTCCCTCTCCCATCCCATTCATATCAAGATTCATTTTCAATTATTTTTATATACAGAAGATCAATTTAGTATATATTAAGTAAAGATTTCAACAGTTTGCACCCACATAGAAACAGAAAGTGAAAAATACTGTTTGAGTACTAGTTACACCGTTAATTCACATTGAACAACACAGTAAGGACAGAGATCCTACATGAGGAGTAAGTGCACAGTGACCCTGTTGTTGACTTAACAATTGACACTCTTATTTATGGTGTCAGTAATCTCCCTAGGTTCTTGTCATGAGCTGCCAAAGCTATGGAAGCCTTTTGAGTTCACCAACTCCGATCTTAGACAAGGTCATAGTCAAAGTGGAAGTTCTCTCCTCCCTTCAGAGAAAGGTACCTCCTTCTTTGATGGCCTGTTCTTTCCACTGGGATCTGACTCGCAGAGATCTTTCATTTAGATCTTTTTTTTTCCCCATACTTTATCTTCATATCAGATCCACCAGTTTTGCATTATCCAATTCATTTCTTTATTGATTTTATTGATTTTATTCATATACCATTTCTTCCTTCCTCTGTATTTGTATGTTTCCATAGTCTATAAATGCTTTCAAACTGTCTCAATCCTAAAGCCAAAATAAATTATTTTCTGTTATTTTTACCTCCCTGTTTGTTTAGACTCTTTTTTTTTCTTTTTTTTATTTTTTTAAAATTTTTTTTGACAGGCAGAGTGGACAGTGAGAGAGAGAGAGAGAGAAAGGTCTTCCTTTTGCCATTGGTTCACTCTCCAATGGCCGCAACGGCTGGCGCACTGCGTCCAGCGCACCGTGCTGATCCGAAGGCAGGAGCCAGTGCTTCTCCTGGTCTCCCATAGGGTGCAAGGCCCAAGGACCTGGGCCATCCTCCACTGCACTCCCGGGCCACAGCAGAGAGCTGGCCTGGACGAGGGACAACCGGGACAGAATCCAGCGCCCCGACCAGGACTAGAACCTGGTGTGCCGGTGCCGCTAGGTGGAGGATTAGCCTATTGAGCCGTGGCGCCGGCTGTTTAGACTCTTTGTTGTATTTCTATATCACAAAAGTCTTTGAAAGAAAGCCTCTTCCCACTTTACACCAATCTATATCAACTTTCCTTTGTAATTCATCCTTTCGACTTTACTGAGATTCCTTTCTTACAGTTCATCCCTAACCACCTAAAGGTTGACTCTGATAGTCCATTTTCAAAGAGGAGAGTTTGGACTAAGGAAATTTGGAAGCAGCATCCCACTGTTATAAATTAATTCTGTATTGGTAAGAGGCCACATGCTGCAGTAATAAGCTAATCTGAACTTACTGTTATATAATAAACACATTGAAAAGTAACTTGTCATTCTTTAAAGTTCAAAGTGTGTATTCTTATTTAATGTGATTTTACTATAAGTCATAAATTACAGACTCAAAATTTTCTCTGGCTCTTTTGTTTTTATCTCATGGATTCAACATCACTTTGTTCATCTATATAAAGCTGTTGAAAATGTGAAGAGTAAAAGTATTGTTGACTTCATTTCCTATTGTCTAAAACTCAGCTTTTGACCATATTTAATTGTAAAAGAGGGTGAGAAATGCACTTTATCTATGTTAATTAAGAGAAGAATAGGGCCACAATGCCGCAGCTCACTAGGCTAATCCTCCGCCTTGCAGCGCTGGCATACCTGGTTCTAGTGCCAGTTGGGGCGCCGGATTCTGTCCTGGTTGCCCCTCTTCCAGGCCAGCTCTCTGCTGTGGCCAGGGAGTGCAGTGGAGGATGGCCCAGGTGCTTGGGCCCTGCACCCCATGGGAGACCAGGAGAAGTGCCTGGTTCCTGCCATCGGATCAGCACGGTGCGCTGGCTGCAGCGCGTCGGCCACGGTGGCCATTGGAGGGTGAACCAACGGCAAAGGAAGACCTCTCTCTCTGTCTCTCTCTCTCACTGTCCACTCTGCCTGTCAAAAATAAATAAATAAATAATTTAAAAAAAAAAAAAGAAAAGACGAATAGGGCCAGCTCTGTGGCACAGTGGTTTAAGCCTCCCCTTGTGGAGCCAGCATTCCATGTGATTGCCGGTTTGTGTCCTGGCTGCTCTTGTTTGGATCCAGCTCTTTGCTATAGCCAAGGAAAGCAGTAGAAGATGGCAAAGCATTTGGGCCCCTAAACCCACTCGGGAGACCAGGAAGAAGCTCCTGGCTCCTGGCTTTGGACTGGCCCAGCTCTGGCCACTGGCGCCATTTGGGAAGTGAAACAGTAGATGAAAGATGTTTCTCTCTGTCTCTCCCTCTCTCTCTAACTCTACCTCTAAGATAAATAAAATCTTTTTAAAATGTTTTTTTAAAAATAAAAGATTAGAAATTTGGGGAATTTGTGCTCAGTTCCTCTCATGACAAGATTATATAATTTTTTTTTGTTATAAACTCTATAGTTGCACGTAAGCAGGATACAAGCCTCATATTGCAATTTCTTTTAGTTATAGAATACATTAAAAAGGGCCGGCGCTGTGGCACAGTGGGTTAACGCCCTGGCCTGAAGCGCCGGCATCCCATATGGGTGCTGGTTCTAGTCCCAGCTGCTCTTCTTCCAACCCAGCTCTCTGCTGTGGCCTGGGAAAGTAGTAGAAGATGGCCCAGGTCCTTGGGCCCCTGCACCTGCGTGGGAGACCTGGAAGAAACTCCTGGCTCCTGGCTTTGGATCGGCGCAACTGCAGCCATTGCGGCCAATTGGGTAGTGAACCATCGGATGGAAGACCTCTCTCTCTCTTTCTCTCTCTCTCTCTCTCTCTGCCTCTCCTCTCTCTGTGTAACTCTGCCTTTCAAATAAATAAATAAATCTTTTAAAAAAAGAATTATATAATTTATTTAAATTGATACCCTTTGAGAGTGAAGAGAAGCTGTATTGATGATTACACCAGTTCAATCCTGGTATAATCTTATACTTTCCAAAGTCAGTTAAATTTTCTGTGATCACACTCATGAAGTTTTTTTAGTTAAACTGAATCATGTAATCACATAGAAATTGGTACCTCTGAAGTAGATGAACATAGCCCACTGGTACCATATCTAAATCTTCCCTTAAATTTAATTCTATCAAGAGGTAATGTTCACATTCTTTTTGCATTCAAAATACATAATGCTATGCCTACATAATTCTAAGCTAACTAAAATTATTGTAGCCTTTAAATTAATGAAAATACTTTTCATGAATGCATATTGTGCTCTTTGAAGTGTAAAAATCATCCTATTACATTAGACTCATTCCTTGTTTAGTGTTAATTTGGAAGCAATATCATATGCAACATAGGGTGAATTGAAATATTTTTTTGAAAAGTTACCAGCCGAATAAAATGGAGCTATTCAAAATCTTTCAAAGGAGCAAATCATTGAGGTGGTTTTTTTTATAAATATTCTCAAACCACTTGAATTTGGAATGCTTTATAAAATGATACTTTATGCTAATGGAGTTTTAAAGAAATTTTGGATAGAAAGTTAACTTTGGGATTGATTTCATTTCCCAAAAGAGAGAAATCATTTATTTAAAAAAAAAACAAAACATAAAAATCCTAAGTGAAAGAAAATTGAACAGTGCATTTTGCTCCTTAAACATTGCAAGTGAAGATTTTTAAATATTGGCAGGAATATAAAGAAGGCACTACATTAGCTATGGTAAAAATCAACTTTTTTTTAGGCACTGCTTGACTTTTACAATGATCAAGCTAAATAATTAGCATATTCTAGAACCAGGGCCCATATGGGATGCCAGAGCTTCAGGCCAGGGCATTAACCTGCTGCACCACAGCACCGGCCCAAATAATTCTTGTTGGATAATGCTTTATACATCCTCACTAACTATAAAAAATCAATTTTTAAAATCTATAAATATATTTTAGGCATAATTTATAAATTACTAAAAGTTAATAAATAATATATTTCATATATATATATATATAAGTCAATCTCTCATTTAAAATACTTTGTTAATGTTTCTTATGATCCTGTTTGTGATACTGTAGCCTATGTAATATATAATTTAATTTCATAAAATATAATTTTATTTACATATCTTTATTATGCAGATATTGTAAATATTCCCATTTTATGGTTGATAAAGTGTGGCTGGCAGAGTATAAATGATACTCTCACAATTTATGGATAGAATAGAGATGTAAATCCATTCTGTTGTTCCTAGAAGTGGAGACCATAAACCCTTATGGGCTGACTTCACTGACAGACTAATGGTACCTATTTTTAGTTTTATCTATCCTTTATTAATACTATGTAGAATTTTATCATAAATTAATTTTACAATGTTATTTAGTTTTTCTATGAAAGAAAAAAATAGAGCAATTTGCTATTGATCTCAGTTATACTAAAGTGGAGTTAATTTTTTTGGCATTTCATGTTGGGAAGGATCACTATGTTCCTAATATAATTATGACGTGGACAAAGTTTATAACTGTAAAGCTGTATAGTTTTGCATACATTTCTACAGACTTACTTAAAGAGTACCATTTAACAACTGGCTGTGGGACCCTAAATCCCTTAAGCTGAGTGGTAAAAATACCATCATATGTGTTAAAGTGATTATATGGATAGGATTAAGTGTATAATGATAATAATAATAGATATAATTAAAAGGAATGAATGTTCCAACATGGGAATCAGACCATGCAACAAACTCATAGAATGGCAATTACTTTAAGTAGCACTCTTACCTCAGAATCAGCCCTTAAGGCATTCTGGCATGGCTGAAAAGCCCACAAGAGCATTTCAGGCATAGAAAGCCAAGACATTGTTGAAAAAAAATGTCCTACATGAGGGACCTTGGTAGATGAGACCCCAGTGGAAAGAAGTTATCATCAAAGAAGGAGGTACTGGGCCAGCGCCATGGCTCACTTGGCTAATCCTCTGCCTGTGGCACTGGCACCCTGGGTTCTAGTCCTGGTGGTGGCACTGGATTCTGTCCCAGTTGCTCCTCTTGAAGTCCAGCTCTCTGCTGTGGTGCGGGGAGGCAGTGGAGGATGGCCCAAGTGCTTGGACCCTGCACCCACATGGGAGACCAGGAGGAAGCGGCTGGCTCCTGGCTTCAGATCAGCGCAGCGTGCTGGCCGTGGCGGCCATTTGGGGAGTGTCTCTCTCTCTCACTGTCTAACTCTGCCTTTTTTTTTTTTTTTAAAAGGAGGTACTTTTCTGAGAGATCTTCCACTTCACTAATGACGTTGTCTGAATACTGATGGAGTTTGTGGATTCAAAAGGCTTCCATAGCCTATGCAGCTCAAGGCAAGAGCCTGGGGTTATGACTGACATCATACATAAGAGTGAGTGTTAATTGTTAAATTAACAACAGGAGTCACTGTGCACTAACTTCCCATGCAGGACCTCTGTCCTCAAAGAGTTGCAGTATAATTATATCTAAGTGCTCACAAAAGATGTATCATTCTTGGGTTCTTCTTTAAAGTTAATTAAGTTTCTAAAAAAAAAGTGAAATTAACAGCCCTTGTCTCAACTGTTGAGGAACAGTTATTTTTTGTTGTTGTTTCTTTTTTGTGCAAATTGCTGAATTCTTTACTTAGTATAGAGATGGTCTTCTGTGTAAAAAGTTAACTGAAAATGGATCTTAGTGGAGAATGGGACTGGGAATGAAAGAGGGAGGATGAAGAAGGGTGGGAGAATGTATGGGAGGGTGGGTATGGTGGGAAGAATCATTATATTCCTAAAGTTGTACTTATGAAATGCATGAAGTTTGTATTCCTTAAAAATTGTTCATAGCATTTTAAATATCAGTGTTTTTATCTTTATGAGAACCATGTATTCCTAAGTTCTGTAAAACTCTGATAAGCATTTCTTTAAACATTTGTTTTTTTCTTCCTCATTTTTTTCTGTTAAAGTTAGTCACACATCTACTAGAATTTCTTTTCATCTCTTCATAACTCTACATTAGTTTTTGCAGTTAGTTGCTATTTTCAACTGTATGCCTTTTTAATGATTAATCTGTATGTTTTCTCTTACATTTTTAGCTATCTATGGTAATGTTCATGCATCATATATTTTCTTTAATCTGTTTGAATCTAATATTGGCTTGGGTTTCTGATATTTGCATGTGGACTCAGTATTCCCCAAATACTTTTAGCTTTAAGTTACCTTTTCTGGCTCTCACTTCTTCTATGACCAAGATTTTAGCCAGGAAGATTTTGGCAGATGAAATAGTTTTACATGGAGAATCAAGTTTCTGCTACACTAAAAATCAGATTAAATCTTCAGACTTTTTAGTATACCTCTCATTCTCTTACACATTTTTGCAGTGCATTTCAACTTGCAATTACAAAGGAGTATGCCCATCCACTCCTGGCATCAGGGGATTTCCTTTCAATTTTTTTTCTTTTCAATTCAATTGTGTAATTTTTTTTAAGATTTATTTATTTGAAAGTCAGATGGAGGCCGGCACTGTGGTGCAGTAGGTTATCGCCCTGGCCTGAAGCGCTGGCATCCCATATGGGCGCCGGTTCAAGACCTAGCTGCTCCATTTCTGAGCCAGCTCTCTGCTATGTTCTGGGAAAGCAGTAGAAGATGACCCAAGTCCTTGGACCCCTGCACCCATGTGGGAGACTGGGAAGAAGTTCCTGGCTCCTGGCTTCAGATCTGCACAGCTCCAGCCATTGTGTGGCCATCTGGGGAGTGAACCTTCAGATGGAAGACTGTATTCATGTCTCTCTCTCTCCCTCTCTCTCTCTCTCTCTGTGTGTCTCTCTCTCTCTCTGCCTCTCCCCTCTCTGTGTAACTCTGACTTTCAAATAAATAAATAATATATCTAAGGAAGGAAGGAAGGAAGGAAGGAAGGAAGGAAGGAAGGAAGGAAGGAAGGAAGAAAGGAAGAAAAAAAGAAAGAAAGAGTTACACAGAGAGAGAGGAGAGGCAGAGAGAGAGGAGAGGCAGAGAGAGAGAGAGGTCTTCCATCTGATAGTTCACTCCCCAGTTGGCCGCAATGGACAGAGCTGCTCAGATCTGAAGCCAGGAGTGAGGAGCCTCCTCCTGGTCTCCCATGCTCATGCAGGGGCCCAAGGACTTGGGCCATCTTCCACTGCTTTCCCAGGCCAAAGCAGAGTGTTAGATCAAAGTGGAGTAGCTGGGTCTCACTTGAACCGGCACCCATATAGGATGCTGGTGCTTCAGGCTAGGGCATTAACCTGCTGCTCCAGAGTGCTGGCACCAATTGTGTAATTTTTTAAAAAAATTTCTAACTGCTAATTTATATGATTTACATGGTTGGAATATGTGTATATGGGGTATGATTATGTGTGGTAGGTGTGCAGCATCATCTACTCAATCAGTCGTTTGATCTGAAAGTCCCAAAATTTTAAGTTGATTATTTTGGGTTAAATCAATAAGCCTATTAAGTAATTTTGTGATTATCATAAATTCAGAGTACAAGTCAATATGGGGACTTACAGTAATGCAAGTGAAACAAGCAAATAGAAGCACAATTATCAAAGAATTTTCAAAGAAAGAGCATTTACAATTTGTTATTATAAAAATATTTTGTTCTGGGCCCGGCGCCGTGGCTCACTTGGTTAATCCTCCACCTGTGGTGCTGGCATCCTATATGGGCACTGGTTCTAGTCCCAGTTGCTCCTCTTCCAGTCCAGCTCTCTGCTGTGGCCTGGGAAAGTAGTAGAGGATGGCTCAAGTGCTTGGGCCCCTGCACCTGCATGGGAGACTGGGAAGAAGCACCTGGTTCCTGGCTTCGGATCAGTGCCGTTCTGGCCACTGTGGCCATCTGGGGAGTGAACCAACAGAAGGAAGACCTTTATCTCTGTCTCGCTCTCTCTCACTGTCTATAACTCTACCTGTCAAATAAATAAAAAAAATACAGTATGATCACATATCACAAAGTAGTATGAAGAAATAAAAGAGAAAGCAAAAATGAGATGCAATTGCAAATTTTAGGAAGTTTATAACAGGAGTGAAACCAAGATAGTGGCTGAGTAAGAAGATAACTGCAACCTTCTCTGCAGACACCAATGTGAACAGCTGTTCCCACACCAAGTCATTGTTGCAAGAGCTAAGGAAGGCAGATGCCAGTCCATAGAGCTTCATTTTGTTATAATCATAAGAGAAGTTGCTCTGAAGTGACCCCCTGACACATACCTGTGAAATGAATATTTGCAGCTAGCACTGGCAGGAGACCTTTGTCACCTCTCCATCAATGGCTGGCAGAAAACAAAATTCTCTTGTAAAGACAGGCCAGAAGAAGGAGATTAGAAATGTGCCTAAGAGATCAGTGCCAGGCTGACCATAGCTCTAGCCACCAGCCAGTGCCCACAGGCTGAGCCAATGGAATTGCCTAGCAGCAGGCAGAAACCTGTGTTCTGCCAGCAAAAAGAAGAGTTAACTGTACCCCCAGGTTTATCGCACCCTGTTCACAACAGCTAACCTGGAATCAACTTAAATGTCCATCAACTGATGACTGGATAAAGAAATTGTGGGATAGGTATAGATATAGGCATAGACATAGACATAGACATATATAGAGAGATGATATAGATTTAGAATTTAGAAGACTATTCAGCCATAAAAAAGAATGAAATTCTGTCTTTTTCAGCAAAATGGATGAACCCAGAAACCATTATACTTAGTGAGATAAGCCAGTCCCAAAAAGACAAACGGAATGTGTATGAACAAAATTTCAATCCACAAACTTGGCAGATTTTTTCCATTTTTAGTGTTTTCTATTTCTCTATTTAATGTCGTCTGATTTTCATGGTAGAGATGTTTCACCTTCTTAATTAAATTTATTACAAGATATTTTAATATTTTGTAGCCATTTTTAATGGAAATGATCTTACAAGTTCTTTCTGAGTCCTCGCATTGTCTGTGTGTACAAAAGCTATTGATTTTTGTGTGTTAATTTTATATCCTGCAACTTTACCAAACTTTCTCTTATGAGTTCCAGTATCTTGTTGAAGTATTTTGGTTCCCCTCTATGTAGTCTCATGTCTTTTTTTTTTTTTTTTTTTGACATGCAGAGTTAGACAGTGAGAGAGAGAGAGAGACAGAGAAAGGTCTTCCTTCTGTTGGTTCAACCCCCCAAATGGCCGCTATGGCCAACGCACTGCAGCCGGTGTGCTGCGCTGATCCGAAGCCAGGAGCCAGGTGCTTCCTCCTGGTCTCCAGTGCGGGTCAGGGCCCAAGCACTTGGGTCATCCTCAACTGCCTTCCCAGGCCACAGCAGAGAGCTGGACTGCAAGAAGGGCAACTGGGACAGAATCCAGCGCCCCAACCAGGGCTAGAACCTGGGATGCTGGCACTGCAAGCAGAGGATTAGCCTAGTGAGCTGTAGCGCCAGCTGACTCATGTCTTCTACAAATGGGCAATTTGACTTCCTCTTTTAAATTTGCGTCCCTTTGATTTTTTTTCTTGCCTAATGGCTCTGGCTAAAATTCCAAAATTATATTGAATAGCAATGGTGAAATTGGGTATCTTTGTCCAAGTCTGGATCTTAGTGGAAATACCTCCAAATGTTCTCCTTTTAATAAATGTTGGCAGTGAATTTTTCATATATTGACTCATTTGTGTTTAGAAATGTACCTTCTGTACAAATTTGCTTTAGGTTTTTATCATGAAAGGATATTGTATCTTATCAGATGATTTCTCTGCATCTATTAAGATAATAATATGGTCTTTATTCTTTAATTTGTTAATGTGATGCATAATATTTATTGGTTAGTGTGTACTGAACCATCCCTACATACCAGGGATAAATCCCACTTGGTCATAGTGAGTACTCTATCTGATATATTTGTTATTCAATTAGCTGGTATTTTGTTGAGGATTTTTGTATCTGTGTTCATCAGGGATATTGGCCTACAGTTCTCTTTCTTTGTTGTATCATTTTTCTGGTTTTTGAATGAAGGTAATGCTGGCCTCATAGAATGTGTTTTGGAGGATTTTCCCCCCTTAAAATTGTTTTTGAACAGTTTTAGAAGAAGTAGAATTTGTTCTTTTTTAAAAGTGTGGTAGCACTCAGCAGTGAACCCATCTAGCCCTTGTCTTTTCTTTCTTGGGAGAGTCTTCATTACTAATTCCATCTCCATATTGGTCACTGATATGTGTAGGTTTTCTATGTCTTCATGACTGAATTTTGGTAGATTGTATGTGTCCTGGAATCTATCCTTTTCGTCTAGATTTTCCAATTTGTTGGAATATAGCTATTTTTATTTCTATGATATCCATTGTTTTTTTTTAATTTTTTTAAATTTTTTTTATTTTATTTTTTTTATCTTTTATTTAATGAATATAAATTTCCAAAGTACGACTCATGGGTTACAATGGCTTCCCCCACCCCATACCGTCCCTCCCACCCACAACCCTCCCCTTTCCCACTCCCTCTCCCCTTCCATTCACATCAAGATTCATTTTCGATTATCTTAATATACAGAAGATCAGCTTAGTATACCTTAAGTAAGGATTTCAACAGTTTGCTCCCACACAGAAACATAAAGTGAAAAATAATAGATGATTTTTTTTTAAATGATGATGAAATCAGATCATTGTTACATTTGTATTTGCATCACTGCTTTTGATTTGAGTCTTCTTGCTCTTTTTTGTTAGGTGGACCAATGATGTATCAATTTTGTTTATTTTTTCAAAAATTATTATTATTATTTCACTGATTTTTTTTTGGTTTAAGTTTTATTTATTTTTCTCTAGTTTTCATTATTTCTTTCCTCCTACTAACTTTGGATTTGGTTTGTTATTTTTCTAGGTCCTTGAGATGAATTGATATCTTATTTTTTTGATACCTTTCCAATTTCTTGATGCAGGCACTAATTGCTATAAACTTTCCTCTTAACACTTCTTTTGCTATATCCCAGGGTTTTAGATTTGTTTTACTGTCATCTTGATATCCTGTCCATGATGCCACCATCCCTCCTCCTTCCATTCTTATGCTTTCTTTTTTTAAGGTTTATTTTTATTTATTTGAGTTACAGACAGAGATAGAGACACAAAGAGTGAGATGTCTTCCATCCATTAGTTCACTCCCCCAAAAGGATCTGAGATGATCCAAATTCAGGAGCCAGGAAGCAGGAGTGAGGAGCTAGGACCTGCCAAGCTATAGAATCACCCAGATATCCATCAATCAATGATTGGATAAAGAAAATGTGGTATATACACACTATGGACTGAAATACTGTCTTTTGCAACAAAATGGATACAACTAGAAACCACAAATACCAGATCTTTTCCCTGATCTGTGATAACTGAGTACAAATAATTTAATGTATATGAGCAATGTTGACATTTCAAGATTCGATGATTGTTGCTACTGTTGAGGAACAGTGTTTTTTTTTTTTTTCTATTCTTCCTATTTAATTATTTTCTTAGTGTGGAGGTAAGCCTATGAGCACACAATAAACTGAAAGTATGTCACTGTAAAAATTTAAAAGAGAAAGGAAGGAGAAGGGAGGGTTGGGAGCATGGGCAGGAGGGAGGATAGATTGGGAAGTATCACTATGTTCCTAATTATGTATTTATGAATACATAAAAATGTGTTCACCCTAAAAAATCTAAAGAAAGATTATAGTTAAAGAAGCCTTGTGACTCCTTATGTTTATAAACTGCCTCAACTTTTGACACCATCTTCAACTCCGTTTTCAAGATTAAAAGGAATTTGATTCGTTTATGAAACAACTTGTGGTTGGTTTTGTGAGTGCTCAGCTATAATTATTTTTTCCTTTCTTCTGGATTGAAGAAAATCATGTTTTCTAGTGAGGTTCTTGGGGCAATAAACCGGTTGTAGATCATGGGGAGTGATTAAATATGCGCACACCCCATCTGGCCTACCCAAAGCCTAGAATACTGAAGTAAAAGGGACGAAGACATTCATTTCAGATTTCAGAGCTAGAAATGTGTAGAGAATTTATTAGTGTGGATCCCTGTGTGATAATTTGGGAAATGCACTTTAAGTGAAAACTTTATTGTGTGAAATTATTGAAATATCCATTGGTACAAATTTATGGTAACATACAGAGTCTTATGGATGAAGTACAGTGGATTTCCCAGATGAATTGTGTCGCTCCCCCTCTTCGTGGAGGAACGACACAGGACCCTGCGCTGTTCTTTCGTCTGCTCGGCCCTCCCCGGGTTTGCTGCTGGTTCTTCCCGGGTTGGCTACTATCCCTTCCACCTCCGTGGAAGGGCAGTTCCCCCTGGCCGCATTCCCCACTTCCGCAGGGGAGCGGCACACCGCCGGCCGGCTCTTCTCGGGGGCTGCACGGGTGTTCCTTAGATGTTCCCCATAGATGTTCCTGGTGCATGCCGTCTCTCTCCTCCTTTATAGTCCTCCTCCGCCAATCCCAACTCGGCTGAGTACGCTGCTCTCCAATCAGGAGCAAGTCCTACAGTTAATTGGTTGAACTGGAGGCAGCTGTGCGGAAGCTGTTTACTTCTCTCCCAGCGCCATATTGTGGGAGAGCAGATGCATAGAATAAGTCCTAATTCGAGTAACTTAGTCTAGTCCGGATTGCTCCCCACAGATCCCCCTTTCTTTTTATTTTTTAGCGTTGATACGCGCCTGTCTTCGGTGTCCCGCGGCACACACTAGAGTTGCCACAGGCTCTTACAAGTCCTATCCATCAGGCAAACCGAATCCGGGTCCTCTCTTCGCCATGTTGTGAGGAGGTTTTTAGGCGCTGATGCGTGCCTGTGTTCGGTGCCCTGCAGCGCATACTCTGCTCTGCTAGAACTGCCTGCAGGTGTTTACAAAACCTATCAGGCAAACCGAATCCAAGCCTTCTCATTGCCGTATTGTGGGGGAGACTTATTAGTGTTGGTTCGTGCCTATCTTCGGTGACCTGCAGCTCATACTCTGGTCGAGCTTTGCTGGCGCTTACCGCCTTAAATCAGGCAGACCGAATCCAAGCCTCCTAATTGTTGCATTGTGGGGAAGCTTTACTGATGTTAATTCGTGCCTGTCTTCGGTGACCTGCGGCTAGCCGCCCAGGTGCTCACCGCCTCACTAATCGGGCAGACCGAATTCAAGCCTTCTAATTGGCATGTTGAGGGGAGGCCTTATTTTTCTCTATTGCTCTATCTCCGGGCATTTCTATTTCTCCCATTTTACTTCTGTCTGCCAACATTCCTATTTCTCTTTTACTTCTAAACTTCTGTTTCTCTTATCCCCGCAGCTTTCCGGCACCTCGCCCCGCCGGCGGGTTCCCGGCTCTGCGCCGCTTCAGCCCGCGCGCCTCTCTCATCTGCGCAGCTTCCCGGCTTTGCGCGGCTTGGCTTCGCGGTCTCCACGCACTTCGCGCCCGCACCACGGCTTCGCGCCAGCCCTGCGTTCCCTATCTATTCACGCCCCGTGCTCTCTCTGCACGCGGCGGCTTCCGCGAATGTTTCCGCCACCACCGGCATTCAGTCCAAGTTCCCCGGACTAACCTGGCGAATTTCAACCTGGCGGCCCACGTCTCTGCCTCTGGTTCCAGATCTTCGCCTCTTGCTCCCCGGGGTGACTTGAAGAATTCCAAGGTGGCTTATGTCTCCGCCTCGGCCTGCACTCGCGGCTTCATCCTCCCTAACATTTTTCTCTACCCGGTATGTTTCCTTAAGTTTTCTTCCAACAATATTCCTCTCATTTCTCCTGGCTACACCCCACAGTCCGTATCCGAGTCCAAGCCTCCTCCAGGTTTCACTTTCGCTTTCAATCTCCTAGCTTCCCCGCCATAGTCCGCATCCGAGTCTATGAAAGCTTTCACTTTCGCTTTAAATCCTAACTTCTTTCCCACAGTCCATATCCGAGTCTATGCCTAGGCTTTCAATAGCTTCTTCCGGCACCTTTCTCGTCCGGCTTTCCCCCAGGCTCTTCACTAGTCTCTCTCTCCGGTATTTTCCTGCTTCCTCCCGTTTCTTCCCTCCTAAGTTTCCTATCCGTCCTAAGTTTCCTATCCGAGTCACGGCACCATTATGTCGCTCCCCCTCTTCGTGGAGGAACGACACAGGACCCTGCGCTGTTCTTTCGTCTGCTCGGCCCTCCCCGGGTTTGCTGCTGGTTCTTCCCGGGTTGGCTACTATCCCTTCCACCTCCGTGGAAGGGCAGTTCCCCCTGGCCGCATTCCCCACTTCCGCAGGGGAGCGGCACACCGCCGGCCGGCTCTTCTCGGGGGCTGCACGGGTGTTCCTTAGATGTTCCCCATAGATGTTCCTGGTGCATGCCGTCTCTCTCCTCCTTTATAGTCCTCCTCCGCCAATCCCAACTCGGCTGAGTACGCTGCTCTCCAATCAGGAGCAAGTCCTACAGTTAATTGGTTGAACTGGAGGCAGCTGTGCGGAAGCTGTTTACTTCTCTCCCAGCGCCATATTGTGGGAGAGCAGATGCATAGAATAAGTCCTAATTCGAGTAACTTAGTCTAGTCCGGATTGCTCCCCACAAATTGTTGGAAAACAGCTACTAGGAATGAAAATGACTTAAAGGGAATGGACAGGGAGATTAAAATACATGGCAAAGTTTTAGGATGCCTCTTATTTGAGTAAATTTATGGAAAACAATGAACAATGACCTAATTTCCAAGTGCTGGATATGTCAACAGTGTTAATGAACATAAATATGTAGAAAAGAAAACCTACCCATTGTCTCTTCTGGTAGATATAGGTAGGAGCCGGTTAGGCAGATGCTTTGGTACAAGGGTATTAAATATTGAACAGCTGTTTTAGATAAAGAAGAAATAATCTGTCCTTTTGTCATATTGTGTGGGTGATATTTTCTGATATCTCCTGAGTAGATGGAGTGGATCCCTTTCGTGGATTTTCCTAGAATCTACTTAGTGATCAGAAAGTGGGTCCTGAATTTCCTTTAGACTTTTGTCATCACATATACATTGTGGAATTGCTTCCAGGGGGAGCCATAAGAATTCCAGATGTCTCTTGCTACATGGTCTGTACAACTAGGGACAAAGAGGATTGGAAATATACCCATCCGAAGGGACATTCTTTTAAGATATTTTAGAAAACAATTACTATACAATCTATTAATTTCATCATATCTCAACATGTTTTCCCTAGATTACTCTTGGCTTTGATATGCCAAATATTGACGTTAGTGATGCCTTTAAAAAATAAATACTTCACTAAGTCTTCTGATGCTGGTGATGAAAAAAAAACTTACGGAAGAATTGAGCATCGTGGACTAAGTTTACCTAACATACTCATAAACTTGACCAGCTCTGGTTCTATTGCTTCTTAATTCTCCAATCCTGGTCGGATTTTGCAAACACTTAAGTGATACTAGTTAATTACTGAGTGGTTATTCAATCAGAAACTATGCATGTATAGTTGATTAAAATGGCTACACTTTTTAATTTTTGTGACAAGTGACAAGAATGTTTGCCACCCCCTTTAATCTGTCAAGCTTTAATACTACTTTGAATGTGGCAAATTGATTCTCAACAAGCCTTAGGTGTCTAACAACTTTCACTTCTTTTTAAATACTTTGTCTTGGAATCCTGACCTACCACATAAGAAGTCCACAACTCAGATGATGAAACAACCTGGAAAGGCCTTGAGATTGTATGTGGTGGGTTGTGGACCCACCTGAACCTAGTGGTTCGGCCATCCTCATCAAAACATCAGCTCAATTACATAACTCATTTGAGTATATCAGGTGACTCTAGTTGTTACCATGTGAAGTTGCAGAATAATCTAGTCAATGTCTGCTTGAGGTCCATGGCCCAAAATACCATTAAACATAATAAAATGGTTATTGTTTAAAGACACTGTGAAGTAGTTTGTTGTGAAGTAGTTTGTTATACAATAGGCATCTGAAGTAGCAAGGGATCCAAAAGGATGAGCCCTTTGTAGGATTAGGAAATGATAACATGCAGGGGAATACTCCTTGATTTATTAGAAGGGTCTCCATCTCAAAATGAACGTGAAAGAGAAATTTTCAGCAAAAAGGACCAATCGATTGGGTTGTTAAAACAAGAATTAGAAATAATGTGAAAAAGAAAACAGAGGTCAAATGCACTTAAAACCTATACCTAACTTGAAAGTTGTGGGATTGGGTAAGAGAGGGACCATCTCTAAAGTGGAATCAAATTATAATTTCCCTTGTGGCTTTCAGCAACGCTACCAATTATATCAAATCAGGAATGTTTAGTGGAGATTATGCACAAGGACAGAGAGTAAAACAAAAACCAAGTTTGGACAAAAATGGCTGAGGCTTCACTATTAAAAAGTGAAAAATATTTTATGAATAAGAATTGTGAAAGTAAATGTTGATGAACTATTAGAGAAAAGAGTGCACTGGAAATTACTAGAGTTCCTCTAATTCCAGAAGATTACTGTCTTTGAAATGATCATTATAATAGAAGCAGCATCTCAATCACAAAGGGGAATTCATTTCACCAATTTATTTTATTTCCATTTCTGCTTTAGAGGTAAGTCAATCCCATTTCTTTTTTTATATATACAGTGCTGTCATAGGGGTATTAAATTCATTGGCATTAAATTCATATACCATAATAGTATTTTTCAGATTTATTTTTATTTCTCTTACCATTTTAACAGCATTTCCTGACAGAAGGAAAGAAGGATATCAATAAATTATTAGATGGGAATGAGAATGGGACAGAAGCCCTAAAGTATACAAAGTCCAGGTAAGTCATAAAAATTTTAGAGAATCCATCCAGTGGTATGAATGCATTCAAAACCTGTGGCAGAGTCAAATCACTGTAATAGTGAATAAAATAATACTGCATTCAATTATTAAACTTTGGAGAATTCACATAAAAGGGGTATAAAAGCTATAGGCACATAAGAAGGGTATTGAAAGCATTGTTTTAAGGGAAATTTAAGCTGCTCTTGTCCAGGGACCATGTGAATGAAAGATATACTACATTGGAGTTTTCAGCTTTCAGAATTCAGATCTTTTAACAACTCTGGCTGATTTCTGTACAAGGAATACTTGATAGATAGGAGCTATGGAGTAGTCACAGTCCTGAAGCAATGGTGTATTACACACAGATTGCATTCAGGATGTATGCCATTGCACAATCATAATGATTTTTAAAATATTGAAGCATTTCAATACTAAATCCAAGCCAAGTGGCCCTTTTCATTAGGCCTCTTATTTAATCTAGACAATAAAGAGTTAATGCTTTAATTCCAGGGACTTCTATCCTATTCTAGCTCTATGACTGGCTTCCCTTTAGCTTGGCCAATACTTATGCAGGTTGTTGAAGAATTTATTATCTCCAGAATGCACTGCTTTTAGAAATCTGTAGAGATACGTCTGTAGAGAAACTATCCTTTTGGGAGGATTAAGAATCAGACTATATGATCTATGAAATAGATGTTATTTGGACAATTTTAAGTCAATTTCTTTGCCACATGCACAATATTCTGAACAGTATATTTTTTGAATTCATTCATGATGACACAGTTGGTAATAATGTAATGTTTTCAGTTTTTATATTTGAGAACAATAATTTCGTATTGCTTATTTTTTTCAACTGCAGTTTTCTATTATTAAAACATTCTATTTATTTTTTTTTGACAGGCAGTGAACAGTGAGAGAGAGAGACAGAGAGAAAGGTCTTCCTTTGCCGTTGGTTCACCCTCCAATGGCCGCCGCAGCAGGCCCACTGCGGCGGGCGCACCACGCTGATCCGATGGCAGGAGCCAGGTACTTATCCTGGTCTCCCATGGGGTGCAGGGCCCAAGGACTTGGGCCATCCTCCACTGCACTCCCTGGCCACAGCAGAGAGCTGGACTGCAAGAAGGGCAACTGGGACAGAATCCAGCGCCCCAACCAGGGCTAGAACCTGGGATGCTGGCACTGCAAGCAGAGGATTAGCCTAGTGAGCTGTAGCGCCAGCTGACTCATGTCTTCTACAAATGGGCAATTTGACTTCCTCTTTTAAATTTGCGTCCCTTTGATTTTTTTTCTTGCCTAATGGCTCTGGCTAAAATTCCAAAATTATATTGAATAGCAATGGTGAAATTGGGTATCTTTGTCCAAGTCTGGATCTTAGTGGAAATACCTCCAAATGTTCTCCTTTTAATAAATGTTGGCAGTGAATTTTTCATATATTGACTCATTTGTGTTTAGAAATGTACCTTCTGTACAAATTTGCTTTAGGTTTTTATCATGAAAGGATATTGTATCTTATCAGATGATTTCTCTGCATCTATTAAGATAATAATATGGTCTTTATTCTTTAATTTGTTAATGTGATGCATAATATTTATTGGTTAGTGTGTACTGAACCATCCCTACATACCAGGGATAAATCCCACTTGGTCATAGTGAGTACTCTATCTGATATATTTGTTATTCAATTAGCTGGTATTTTGTTGAGGATTTTTGTATCTGTGTTCATCAGGGATATTGGCCTACAGTTCTCTTTCTTTGTTGTATCATTTTTCTGGTTTTTGAATGAAGGTAATGCTGGCCTCATAGAATGTGTTTTGGAGGATTTTCCCCCCTTAAAATTGTTTTTGAACAGTTTTAGAAGAAGTAGAATTTGTTCTTTTTTAAAAGTGTGGTAGCACTCAGCAGTGAACCCATCTAGCCCTTGTCTTTTCTTTCTTGGGAGAGTCTTCATTACTAATTCCATCTCCATATTGGTCACTGATATGTGTAGGTTTTCTATGTCTTCATGACTGAATTTTGGTAGATTGTATGTGTCCTGGAATCTATCCTTTTCGTCTAGATTTTCCAATTTGTTGGAATATAGCTATTTTTATTTCTATGATATCCATTGTTTTTTTTTAATTTTTTTAAATTTTTTTTATTTTATTTTTTTTATCTTTTATTTAATGAATATAAATTTCCAAAGTACGACTCATGGGTTACAATGGCTTCCCCCACCCCATACCGTCCCTCCCACCCACAACCCTCCCCTTTCCCACTCCCTCTCCCCTTCCATTCACATCAAGATTCATTTTCGATTATCTTAATATACAGAAGATCAGCTTAGTATACCTTAAGTAAGGATTTCAACAGTTTGCTCCCACACAGAAACATAAAGTGAAAAATAATAGATGATTTTTTTTTAAATGATGATGAAATCAGATCATTGTTACATTTGTATTTGCATCACTGCTTTTGATTTGAGTCTTCTTGCTCTTTTTTGTTAGGTGGACCAATGATGTATCAATTTTGTTTATTTTTTCAAAAATTATTATTATTATTTCACTGATTTTTTTTTGGTTTAAGTTTTATTTATTTTTCTCTAGTTTTCATTATTTCTTTCCTCCTACTAACTTTGGATTTGGTTTGTTATTTTTCTAGGTCCTTGAGATGAATTGATATCTTATTTTTTTGATACCTTTCCAATTTCTTGATGCAGGCACTAATTGCTATAAACTTTCCTCTTAACACTTCTTTTGCTATATCCCAGGGTTTTAGATTTGTTTTACTGTCATCTTGATATCCTGTCCATGATGCCACCATCCCTCCTCCTTCCATTCTTATGCTTTCTTTTTTTAAGGTTTATTTTTATTTATTTGAGTTACAGACAGAGATAGAGACACAAAGAGTGAGATGTCTTCCATCCATTAGTTCACTCCCCCAAAAGGATCTGAGATGATCCAAATTCAGGAGCCAGGAAGCAGGAGTGAGGAGCTAGGACCTGCCAAGCTATAGAATCACCCAGATATCCATCAATCAATGATTGGATAAAGAAAATGTGGTATATACACACTATGGACTGAAATACTGTCTTTTGCAACAAAATGGATACAACTAGAAACCACAAATACCAGATCTTTTCCCTGATCTGTGATAACTGAGTACAAATAATTTAATGTATATGAGCAATGTTGACATTTCAAGATTCGATGATTGTTGCTACTGTTGAGGAACAGTGTTTTTTTTTTTTTTCTATTCTTCCTATTTAATTATTTTCTTAGTGTGGAGGTAAGCCTATGAGCACACAATAAACTGAAAGTATGTCACTGTAAAAATTTAAAAGAGAAAGGAAGGAGAAGGGAGGGTTGGGAGCATGGGCAGGAGGGAGGATAGATTGGGAAGTATCACTATGTTCCTAATTATGTATTTATGAATACATAAAAATGTGTTCACCCTAAAAAATCTAAAGAAAGATTATAGTTAAAGAAGCCTTGTGACTCCTTATGTTTATAAACTGCCTCAACTTTTGACACCATCTTCAACTCCGTTTTCAAGATTAAAAGGAATTTGATTCGTTTATGAAACAACTTGTGGTTGGTTTTGTGAGTGCTCAGCTATAATTATTTTTTCCTTTCTTCTGGATTGAAGAAAATCATGTTTTCTAGTGAGGTTCTTGGGGCAATAAACCGGTTGTAGATCATGGGGAGTGATTAAATATGCGCACACCCCATCTGGCCTACCCAAAGCCTAGAATACTGAAGTAAAAGGGACGAAGACATTCATTTCAGATTTCAGAGCTAGAAATGTGTAGAGAATTTATTAGTGTGGATCCCTGTGTGATAATTTGGGAAATGCACTTTAAGTGAAAACTTTATTGTGTGAAATTATTGAAATATCCATTGGTACAAATTTATGGTAACATACAGAGTCTTATGGATGAAGTACAGTGGATTTCCCAGATGAATTGTGTCGCTCCCCCTCTTCGTGGAGGAACGACACAGGACCCTGCGCTGTTCTTTCGTCTGCTCGGCCCTCCCCGGGTTTGCTGCTGGTTCTTCCCGGGTTGGCTACTATCCCTTCCACCTCCGTGGAAGGGCAGTTCCCCCTGGCCGCATTCCCCACTTCCGCAGGGGAGCGGCACACCGCCGGCCGGCTCTTCTCGGGGGCTGCACGGGTGTTCCTTAGATGTTCCCCATAGATGTTCCTGGTGCATGCCGTCTCTCTCCTCCTTTATAGTCCTCCTCCGCCAATCCCAACTCGGCTGAGTACGCTGCTCTCCAATCAGGAGCAAGTCCTACAGTTAATTGGTTGAACTGGAGGCAGCTGTGCGGAAGCTGTTTACTTCTCTCCCAGCGCCATATTGTGGGAGAGCAGATGCATAGAATAAGTCCTAATTCGAGTAACTTAGTCTAGTCCGGATTGCTCCCCACAGATCCCCCTTTCTTTTTATTTTTTAGCGTTGATACGCGCCTGTCTTCGGTGTCCCGCGGCACACACTAGAGTTGCCACAGGCTCTTACAAGTCCTATCCATCAGGCAAACCGAATCCGGGTCCTCTCTTCGCCATGTTGTGAGGAGGTTTTTAGGCGCTGATGCGTGCCTGTGTTCGGTGCCCTGCAGCGCATACTCTGCTCTGCTAGAACTGCCTGCAGGTGTTTACAAAACCTATCAGGCAAACCGAATCCAAGCCTTCTCATTGCCGTATTGTGGGGGAGACTTATTAGTGTTGGTTCGTGCCTATCTTCGGTGACCTGCAGCTCATACTCTGGTCGAGCTTTGCTGGCGCTTACCGCCTTAAATCAGGCAGACCGAATCCAAGCCTCCTAATTGTTGCATTGTGGGGAAGCTTTACTGATGTTAATTCGTGCCTGTCTTCGGTGACCTGCGGCTAGCCGCCCAGGTGCTCACCGCCTCACTAATCGGGCAGACCGAATTCAAGCCTTCTAATTGGCATGTTGAGGGGAGGCCTTATTTTTCTCTATTGCTCTATCTCCGGGCATTTCTATTTCTCCCATTTTACTTCTGTCTGCCAACATTCCTATTTCTCTTTTACTTCTAAACTTCTGTTTCTCTTATCCCCGCAGCTTTCCGGCACCTCGCCCCGCCGGCGGGTTCCCGGCTCTGCGCCGCTTCAGCCCGCGCGCCTCTCTCATCTGCGCAGCTTCCCGGCTTTGCGCGGCTTGGCTTCGCGGTCTCCACGCACTTCGCGCCCGCACCACGGCTTCGCGCCAGCCCTGCGTTCCCTATCTATTCACGCCCCGTGCTCTCTCTGCACGCGGCGGCTTCCGCGAATGTTTCCGCCACCACCGGCATTCAGTCCAAGTTCCCCGGACTAACCTGGCGAATTTCAACCTGGCGGCCCACGTCTCTGCCTCTGGTTCCAGATCTTCGCCTCTTGCTCCCCGGGGTGACTTGAAGAATTCCAAGGTGGCTTATGTCTCCGCCTCGGCCTGCACTCGCGGCTTCATCCTCCCTAACATTTTTCTCTACCCGGTATGTTTCCTTAAGTTTTCTTCCAACAATATTCCTCTCATTTCTCCTGGCTACACCCCACAGTCCGTATCCGAGTCCAAGCCTCCTCCAGGTTTCACTTTCGCTTTCAATCTCCTAGCTTCCCCGCCATAGTCCGCATCCGAGTCTATGAAAGCTTTCACTTTCGCTTTAAATCCTAACTTCTTTCCCACAGTCCATATCCGAGTCTATGCCTAGGCTTTCAATAGCTTCTTCCGGCACCTTTCTCGTCCGGCTTTCCCCCAGGCTCTTCACTAGTCTCTCTCTCCGGTATTTTCCTGCTTCCTCCCGTTTCTTCCCTCCTAAGTTTCCTATCCGTCCTAAGTTTCCTATCCGAGTCACGGCACCATTATGTCGCTCCCCCTCTTCGTGGAGGAACGACACAGGACCCTGCGCTGTTCTTTCGTCTGCTCGGCCCTCCCCGGGTTTGCTGCTGGTTCTTCCCGGGTTGGCTACTATCCCTTCCACCTCCGTGGAAGGGCAGTTCCCCCTGGCCGCATTCCCCACTTCCGCAGGGGAGCGGCACACCGCCGGCCGGCTCTTCTCGGGGGCTGCACGGGTGTTCCTTAGATGTTCCCCATAGATGTTCCTGGTGCATGCCGTCTCTCTCCTCCTTTATAGTCCTCCTCCGCCAATCCCAACTCGGCTGAGTACGCTGCTCTCCAATCAGGAGCAAGTCCTACAGTTAATTGGTTGAACTGGAGGCAGCTGTGCGGAAGCTGTTTACTTCTCTCCCAGCGCCATATTGTGGGAGAGCAGATGCATAGAATAAGTCCTAATTCGAGTAACTTAGTCTAGTCCGGATTGCTCCCCACAAATTGTTGGAAAACAGCTACTAGGAATGAAAATGACTTAAAGGGAATGGACAGGGAGATTAAAATACATGGCAAAGTTTTAGGATGCCTCTTATTTGAGTAAATTTATGGAAAACAATGAACAATGACCTAATTTCCAAGTGCTGGATATGTCAACAGTGTTAATGAACATAAATATGTAGAAAAGAAAACCTACCCATTGTCTCTTCTGGTAGATATAGGTAGGAGCCGGTTAGGCAGATGCTTTGGTACAAGGGTATTAAATATTGAACAGCTGTTTTAGATAAAGAAGAAATAATCTGTCCTTTTGTCATATTGTGTGGGTGATATTTTCTGATATCTCCTGAGTAGATGGAGTGGATCCCTTTCGTGGATTTTCCTAGAATCTACTTAGTGATCAGAAAGTGGGTCCTGAATTTCCTTTAGACTTTTGTCATCACATATACATTGTGGAATTGCTTCCAGGGGGAGCCATAAGAATTCCAGATGTCTCTTGCTACATGGTCTGTACAACTAGGGACAAAGAGGATTGGAAATATACCCATCCGAAGGGACATTCTTTTAAGATATTTTAGAAAACAATTACTATACAATCTATTAATTTCATCATATCTCAACATGTTTTCCCTAGATTACTCTTGGCTTTGATATGCCAAATATTGACGTTAGTGATGCCTTTAAAAAATAAATACTTCACTAAGTCTTCTGATGCTGGTGATGAAAAAAAAACTTACGGAAGAATTGAGCATCGTGGACTAAGTTTACCTAACATACTCATAAACTTGACCAGCTCTGGTTCTATTGCTTCTTAATTCTCCAATCCTGGTCGGATTTTGCAAACACTTAAGTGATACTAGTTAATTACTGAGTGGTTATTCAATCAGAAACTATGCATGTATAGTTGATTAAAATGGCTACACTTTTTAATTTTTGTGACAAGTGACAAGAATGTTTGCCACCCCCTTTAATCTGTCAAGCTTTAATACTACTTTGAATGTGGCAAATTGATTCTCAACAAGCCTTAGGTGTCTAACAACTTTCACTTCTTTTTAAATACTTTGTCTTGGAATCCTGACCTACCACATAAGAAGTCCACAACTCAGATGATGAAACAACCTGGAAAGGCCTTGAGATTGTATGTGGTGGGTTGTGGACCCACCTGAACCTAGTGGTTCGGCCATCCTCATCAAAACATCAGCTCAATTACATAACTCATTTGAGTATATCAGGTGACTCTAGTTGTTACCATGTGAAGTTGCAGAATAATCTAGTCAATGTCTGCTTGAGGTCCATGGCCCAAAATACCATTAAACATAATAAAATGGTTATTGTTTAAAGACACTGTGAAGTAGTTTGTTGTGAAGTAGTTTGTTATACAATAGGCATCTGAAGTAGCAAGGGATCCAAAAGGATGAGCCCTTTGTAGGATTAGGAAATGATAACATGCAGGGGAATACTCCTTGATTTATTAGAAGGGTCTCCATCTCAAAATGAACGTGAAAGAGAAATTTTCAGCAAAAAGGACCAATCGATTGGGTTGTTAAAACAAGAATTAGAAATAATGTGAAAAAGAAAACAGAGGTCAAATGCACTTAAAACCTATACCTAACTTGAAAGTTGTGGGATTGGGTAAGAGAGGGACCATCTCTAAAGTGGAATCAAATTATAATTTCCCTTGTGGCTTTCAGCAACGCTACCAATTATATCAAATCAGGAATGTTTAGTGGAGATTATGCACAAGGACAGAGAGTAAAACAAAAACCAAGTTTGGACAAAAATGGCTGAGGCTTCACTATTAAAAAGTGAAAAATATTTTATGAATAAGAATTGTGAAAGTAAATGTTGATGAACTATTAGAGAAAAGAGTGCACTGGAAATTACTAGAGTTCCTCTAATTCCAGAAGATTACTGTCTTTGAAATGATCATTATAATAGAAGCAGCATCTCAATCACAAAGGGGAATTCATTTCACCAATTTATTTTATTTCCATTTCTGCTTTAGAGGTAAGTCAATCCCATTTCTTTTTTTATATATACAGTGCTGTCATAGGGGTATTAAATTCATTGGCATTAAATTCATATACCATAATAGTATTTTTCAGATTTATTTTTATTTCTCTTACCATTTTAACAGCATTTCCTGACAGAAGGAAAGAAGGATATCAATAAATTATTAGATGGGAATGAGAATGGGACAGAAGCCCTAAAGTATACAAAGTCCAGGTAAGTCATAAAAATTTTAGAGAATCCATCCAGTGGTATGAATGCATTCAAAACCTGTGGCAGAGTCAAATCACTGTAATAGTGAATAAAATAATACTGCATTCAATTATTAAACTTTGGAGAATTCACATAAAAGGGGTATAAAAGCTATAGGCACATAAGAAGGGTATTGAAAGCATTGTTTTAAGGGAAATTTAAGCTGCTCTTGTCCAGGGACCATGTGAATGAAAGATATACTACATTGGAGTTTTCAGCTTTCAGAATTCAGATCTTTTAACAACTCTGGCTGATTTCTGTACAAGGAATACTTGATAGATAGGAGCTATGGAGTAGTCACAGTCCTGAAGCAATGGTGTATTACACACAGATTGCATTCAGGATGTATGCCATTGCACAATCATAATGATTTTTAAAATATTGAAGCATTTCAATACTAAATCCAAGCCAAGTGGCCCTTTTCATTAGGCCTCTTATTTAATCTAGACAATAAAGAGTTAATGCTTTAATTCCAGGGACTTCTATCCTATTCTAGCTCTATGACTGGCTTCCCTTTAGCTTGGCCAATACTTATGCAGGTTGTTGAAGAATTTATTATCTCCAGAATGCACTGCTTTTAGAAATCTGTAGAGATACGTCTGTAGAGAAACTATCCTTTTGGGAGGATTAAGAATCAGACTATATGATCTATGAAATAGATGTTATTTGGACAATTTTAAGTCAATTTCTTTGCCACATGCACAATATTCTGAACAGTATATTTTTTGAATTCATTCATGATGACACAGTTGGTAATAATGTAATGTTTTCAGTTTTTATATTTGAGAACAATAATTTCGTATTGCTTATTTTTTTCAACTGCAGTTTTCTATTATTAAAACATTCTATTTATTTTTTTTTGACAGGCAGTGAACAGTGAGAGAGAGAGACAGAGAGAAAGGTCTTCCTTTGCCGTTGGTTCACCCTCCAATGGCCGCCGCAGCAGGCCCACTGCGGCGGGCGCACCACGCTGATCCGATGGCAGGAGCCAGGTACTTATCCTGGTCTCCCATGGGGTGCAGGGCCCAAGGACTTGGGCCATCCTCCACTGCACTCCCTGGCCACAGCAGAGAGCTCGCCTAGAAGAGGGGCAACCAGTACAGATTCAGGCACCCCGACTTGGACTAGAACCTGGTGTGCTGGCGCCGCAAGGTGGAGGATTAGCCTAGTGAGCCGTGGCGCCGGCCCTAAAACATTTTACTTTTTTGATTAGTTACATTAAATGTCAATTCAGATTAGTAAAGAACAAAATATAATTACTGTGATATACTTTCATTTTAGCTCTGCCATCCTGGAGTGTTAGAATTTGATTTAGAGCAAATAGTGAATTAGAACACAGCAGTGGAGGATAGCCTGGGTCCTTGGGCCCCTGCACCTGCGTGGGAGACCCAGAGGAGGCTCCTGGCTCCTGACTTCGGATCAGCGCAGCTCCAGCCATTGTGGCCATCTGGAGAGTGAACCAGTGGATGGAGGACCTCTCTCTGTCTCTACCTCTCTCTGTAACTCTCTTTTTCAAATAAATAAAATAAATCTTAAAAAAAAAATTAGATTTTCCAAATGCAGAAAGTACATGTGTGCTAAATGATAAGATGCCCACAAATAATCTTTAAAGTAATACTGATTTCTTAAAGGAAGAAAAAAAATCACTACAAATTCAGCAATCTTGTAAGAAATTGGCTCTACAAGGAGAAAAATATGCCCATTCTTATTTTTTATGTATTTTATAGTGAGCTCACATCATCCTTCCCAGTGTCATATTTTGATCATGTTCATAGTGCTGACTGTAAGTGACTCATATGTTTTAACCACAGGAGAGGATTAGAAAGCTATGATCTCCCAAACTGAAAATATATTAGATTTTTGTTCAAAATTTCAGGCAGGGAAAGATATCAGAAAAGCAAACACTAGAGAGATCTTGCAATAATAAAAAATCACCAGAAAACTACTCTTTAATAAAGTTCATTCAGAAACTATCCTTCAGGGCCCATTTATTCAAGTTCTGTAAAAAAAGAAGTGATGACTTGACTTTTGTTTGACTATGTTAGTAATCTTTGCTCAATGTAGATACAACCATAGAATGCACCACTGCATTTTATCTGTTTTCCAGTATGGACTACTAAAAGTTTAAGTAGGCACTGGAAGGAAGTTGAAAAGAATAGTCGCCCTTCTAAAATTAGTTATATCTAAGGAAATACTGCCAAACTTTTAAATAAATCACCATGAAGTAGTATTGCAATAAAATCATAGCTATTAGAAACACTGCGTGTGTGTTTCTGTTATTTTCCAGGTATAAATTTTCCATGGCTGTATATTTCAGAAAAATTATATTAGTATATTCAAGACCCTATATTTCAGAATTTCATCTCTTTATTTATATCTTTCTTTGTCCCTGATAAAGATATGCACTCTATAAATTCAGCCATATTTCTTATAATTTGAAAATGTTTTCAACAAGCAATTGACCCTATTTGTCCATACTCATTGTTGAACTAGGTAATGCACCTATTGAGAACTGAGAGATATTAATTTATCTCCATACACATATTCATGTTTAATTTTTTTTCCTCTTGACAACTGAAAACATAATTTGCTATTTATCTGACTTTTCATGTATCTTTTCAGTTGAATTGAACTTGGCATGTAATTAGGTACATAATATTATAGAATATTGAATAATTTTCACAGTTTTAATCATCACTTTTATAACAACTCAAAATTAAGTAATATTTTATCTGTTAGACTATTATGTAATGAAAGGTAATGATTGAAGGTAAACATGGGCATGATTTGTTTATGATTTTAAGGGAAATAAACGCTTATTGCTATATGGTAGATCAATCAAAACAACCAAATCATACAACACACAATAAATTGTACTCATTTCAAAATCTCTAAGACCTTTGTAAAATTGGTACTGTAAATCTGAAGTATTCAAAATGTTAGTAAAAGTTGTATGTGATGACATAAATTCATATTACCAAACATTAAACACAGTTAACAATTAAATTTTTCAGTTAAATTAGCCAGCTTCCAAACTTCATAGTCTCATCTGCACAGGTAATATATTGGATACTGCATAATTAGGACACTTGTATCATTTTAGACAGTTCCATTCAAACTTTGGATACAGTAAGTTTGGAGCAATTTTTAAAAGAATGGCACTATTAGTAAGTAAAACCTATAATTTATTTTAAATATGCTTTCATTTTAAAATAGTTACAAACTTACAGAAAAGTTGCAGAGATAATACAGAATGCTTCTATACAGCACATCCAGTATACATAAAAATAATTAAGTATAGTAATAGACACAATACTACTATGGAGACCATAAGTCAGAAACAAAGTGAGTGATGTTGGGTTATATAACGTGTAGGAAGGTGACATTTGGTAGAGAATGTATGAAAGTAATGCAGAAAGCCAGGGAATGTCGAGAATGAATGTGAAGCAGGGAGAGCAGAAGTTCAAGGCTCCAGCATATTCTAGGGTGAGCTAGATAAAGTATGGTTACAGCAGTGTCAATAAGCAAAGAAAATGAAGCCAGAGAGGACAGTGGTGACAAGATCATTTGCCTTTAGGCCAGTGTGAGTGTTTTGGATTTAAATCTAATAGAAATTAGCAAACAGTAGGTAATATTTAGAAAAGGCAGGATGTGATCAGTTACAGTGCTGGCTGCTAATTAAATGTAAGAGTTGCAAAGATAACAATTAGGAGGCAATTAAAACTATCCAGACTAGAATTTGATGGTGGCCTTGACCTAAAGTTATCATATGTCCTTCTTTGCCTGGAAGTGTTTCAGTTTATACCTAATTTTTCTGGTGAAGTTTTGCTCGTGTGTCATTATTTGGAATCTACCAATAGGTGTGGGGAGCAGCCCGGACTGGACTGAGTTACTGGAATTAAGACTTATTCTATGCATCTGCTCTCCCACAATATGGCGCTGGGAGAGAAGTAAACAGCTTCCGCACAGCTGCCTCCAGTTCAACCAATAAACTGTAGGACTTGCTCCTGATTGGAGAGCAGCGTACTCAGCCGAGTTGGGATTGGCGGAGGAGGACTATAAAGGAGGAGAGAGACGGCATGCACCAGGAACATCTAAGGGGAACATCTAGCTGAAGGAACACCTGTGCAGCCCCCGAGAAGAGCCGGCCGGCGGTGTGCCGCTCCCCTGCGGAAGTGGGGAATGTGGCCAGGGGGAACTGCCCTTCCACGGAGGTGGAAGGGACAGTAGCCAACCCGGGAAGAACCAGCAGCAAACCCGGGGAGGGCCGAGCAGACGAAAGAACAGCGCAGGGTTTAGTGTCGTTCCTCCACGAAGACGGGGAGCGACATAATGGTGCCGTGACTCGGATGTGAAGCCTAGGCAGGGTCCTGTGTTGCTCCTCCATGAAGAGGGGGAGCGACAAATAGGCATAATAAATTTATAGTGACCTTGGAGATGGACCAGTGTGGTAATTTGGGAGGTGGTAAAAAAATGGTCACAATGTGTGCATATTTGGCAGGTGATATAAAAAAAAGATGAGCGATGGCTTCGTTAAAGGCTCTGTGAGGGGAAAATGGATCAATAAAAACTTCTGGCTTTGAGCATCTGAAAGTATGTGTGCCGTTTACTGTGATGTGACAGTCATGTGAAGGACAGGATAGGGTAGAAATTTTATCAAGAAGAATTTGAGATGTACATGGGGTGCTAGAGAGCCACTAGCACATACTCATTACATTCAAGAGTGATGCATCTGGAGACATGTTTCATAGTGTTGTATCATGGCAAAAGAGGAAAACCTTTGGGGATTGCTTTAATGGAAAAATGAAGAAGAGTAATAAACAACTCAAAAAAGAGATGGTGCTTCCAAGAAGTTTTGTATAATAGGCTATTGATAATATTTAACTTGTAGTTTTGTGAATATGTAGTGTTTTTGGAAGTGAATTGGAATATTAGAAGAGTCATCGCTATGGACATTGCTATGAATATTATTGCTGAGGTAAGCATTTTGTTTTGTACAGATGCCCCTCGTCTTCAGTAGGGTTACATTACAATAAACCAATAGTAAGTTGAAAATATCAGGAAGTAGAAAAATTACATAATGTACTTAGCCTACCAAACATCACAGCTTAGCAAGCGAGTACACTGCATACTGGTTGTTTACCCTTCTGAATGCATGGCTGACCAGGAGCTCTGGCTCACAAAGGCTGCCCGGCATTGTGAAAGAACTTCATCTGGAGTATTGCTACTCAGGAAAGAATCAAAATTCAAAATGCAATTCATTACTGAATGCAAATTACTTTTGTGTCATAATAAATTTAAAAAATTGCAAGTTGAACCATCATTACATCAGGGATTGTCTGTAATTTAAAAGTTGGAATTTTGGAGAGAAGGCAGGAAGAATGATTTAGATACAGTAATGAAGTAAAAGACTGATTATTCTTTCAAAGTAACTCAGCTTTAGTGGGTTCCTGAGGTTCATAAGAGAGAGCCAGTCTCTAGTTAAAAGCAGGAGGGTGGGTGAAAGTAATATCAAAACGTTGCCAATGGATGTGATTCTAGTGATAAAGGACTGTGACTACAAATTAAGAGTGATAAAAGGGGTATTTGGGAGAGGTGGGGTGGGGAGTTAGAGATGTATAGAATCGATTCCTCTGCAGTCACTAATTAGGGCATAATAACAAAAACTCCTCTGAACACAAAGTGAGTGGTAAACAAAAGAAAGGGAGGTTGTAAGGTAAAAGCGGATCTCTTGTACCCCTCTTCTATTGCTGTAGGGGAGGTGTTGGGTAATGTTAAAGATTACTGAAAGCAATTGGAATCTTGGGACCCTGTAGCACTCTGATACCTTCTTCACCTCAGAGCACATAGCGCTGTGAGACTGACTTTTTACTATCAATGCATACATAGAGGCCAGGCATAATTTGAGACCATGGACATATGTGCTTGCAGTATAAAACATATCAGAAGCTAATTGCTTCTGCAACTTCACTTAAAATAATTCTATTATACAGATTATTGTATTTCTTAGACATTGTAGGTGATGGGGAGATGATGATGGTAGAGATATCTAAGAAAATCAGTAGAACTGAAGGACATCGATATTCCCAAAGAGCTTTATGTGCCATGTAGTATTTCTTAGGGTTTTGGATGTATACAAAAGACAAAAGAAATGAGAACTTGGGTCTACAGCAATGACACAATGCATGAACTCCACTTGTTTGAGATAGCAGTTTTAGTGGTTGCCTTAAGTTGGGAATACTGAAAAAAGGAGAGATATTTAGAAAAAAAAAAGAATTTTGTAGAACATTCAGTATGTAGTGAGCTGTGTAAACCCATATGTAGTATGTCATTCAATAAAAAACATAGTAAAGATCTAAGTTGCGATATAATCTTTACTTAATATATACTAAATCGATCTTCTGTATATAAAGATAATTGAAAATGAATCTTGATGTGAATGGAAGGGGAGAGGGAGCGGGAGATGGGAGGGGTGCGAGTGGGAGGGAAATTATGGGGGGGAGGGAAGCCACTGTAATCCATTAACTGTACTTTGGAAATTTATATTTATTAAATAAAAAATAAAAATAGATCTAAGTTGCTCAAAATTCAGATAGTGATTTTTAGTGATGGTACCCTGTTCTATGTGACAAAAACAGAGAAATTCATTGAGATTTGTTCAACATATTCACTGCTCAAAGGAAAAATTCTTATTTCACTTTTTCATCTCGCTATAGACCCTCTGTACCTATCAGAGCCCCTAGAACAAGAAGAATGCTTTTAGTACTTTTGAATGAATAAATGAAGTTATGCAGCTTCCTCCACCTTCTAGCTTCCATTTCAATCATATATTCCCTGAAATGAAATCACTATTTATGATAGAATCTTAAGATTTTTGCTCACAGTGAAAATGGGAAGCTCTGCTTTCACAGAAATGTGAAACACTTAAAAAAATTCAGATCAAAGAGTAAGGTAATGATTTCAGGGAGAATTAAGGAGTTCTCAGAATTCTCAAGTGAAGTAGAGCTTACTCTATCTTGGTCTTCTATTTTATTAATTGAAAATTCATTTATCTTCGTTTAATAATAAGGTAGTCCCTTCAAAGGCATCTTGGAAAAGCTAGTTGTATAGAAAAAAGGAAGTCACATTCTAAAGTGCTTTTGGCATTTGTTGTGTCCATGGACTTTCAGACAATAATTATAACATTGAGAATCGTTATAGCACCATGTGATTGTGATAGTTCCTACAGGATGCTTGTTGCTCCAGAGGGCTCAAGTGGAGAGCAATAATAGACTTTTTCTTTCCTACCATAAGCCAGATAGCTTAGAAATCTTTGCTTTAATTTGATTTGAAATACTCAACATTCATGACATTTTGAGAAACACATTAAATTATGCATAATGCATTGTGATTTAAAAAAAATCTTTTGGTACAGACCATAAAACCAGAAGAATTGGTCAATGATCCACATTGATAATGTTTGTTAGACATTGTCAACCAAAGTCTCTACACATGAATCAGAAATGTTTGTGACAACAGAAGGTTTTTGCTTTATTAATTCGCTGGTAGTGTAGTCAGTATGTGATAAATATCTGAATGCTAATTAGGACATCTAAATTATATCCACAATTCTTAATTGGTGCTAGTAGCAAGGGAAATAGAATCTTTTATTTATTTATTTATTTATTTATTTATTTAAAAGGCAGAGTTACACAGAGAGAGGAGAAACACAGAGAGAGAGAGAGAGGTCTTCCACCTGATGGTTCACTTTCCAATTGGCCGCAACGGCTGGCACTGCACCAATCTGAAGCCAGGAGCCAGGAGCTTCTTCTGGGTCTCACACACAGGTGCAGGGGCCCAAGGACCTGGGCCATCTTCTACTGCTTTCCCAGGCCACAGCAGAGAGATGGATAGGAAGTGGAGCAGCCGGGTCTTGAACCGGCACCCATATGGGATGCTGGTGCTTCAGGCCTAGGCGTTAATCCACTGCACCACAGCACCAGCCCTGAGAAGTAGAATCTTAAAAATATCGCCAGTGCCGCGGCTCACTAGGCTAATCCTCCGCCTAGCGGCGCCGGCACACCGGGTTCTAGTCCTGGTCGGAGCGCCGGATTCTGTCCCGGTTGCCCCTCTTCCAGGCCAGCTCTCTGCTGTGGCCAGGGAGTGCAGTGGAGGATGGCCCAGGTGCTTGGGCCCTGCACCCCATGGGAGACCAGGAGAAGTGCCTGGCTCCTGGCTCCTGCCATCGGATCAGCGTGGTGCGCCGGCCGCAGCGGCCATTGGAGGGTGAACCAACGGCAAAAGGAAGACCTTTCTCTCTGTCTCTCTCTCTCACTGTCCACTCTGCCTGTCAAAAAAAAAAAAAAAAAAAAAAAAGATAAAAAAATATGTACACAGCTATTAAAGAGTTGGTGTCATTGTAAATTATATAAACTCATAGGAATCAACCTAGACTTATTTAGAAGTAGAATTAAAAGTAAAAACAAAACATTCAATAGGTTATCAAGCAAATAGTGAGATTGGTTTCTACTAGTCTATACGACTGCCTATTTTTAAGTCACTGATGAAGTTTCAGTTTATAGTGTCCTTTTTTTTACTGTTTCACAACATTTATTTAGGTGTATATTAGCATTGAAATAGATTTTGAATCTATTTTGCTAGAGACAGTTTTGAATAAAACTACATACTCACATTCAAATAATTATTGGATGCATTTTAAAAATTTTAAAACATTTTCAGATTTATATAAATAATTTATATAAAATTTTTAAAGCAACCTCACATTTATATAAAGAATTCTTGTTACAATAAACTTTAACCTGGACCTTACAAAATTGTGCCATTTTCTCCAAAAGAAAAATAATTAAAGCAATAAATAACTAAATAATAGAGTATGTCTCAATTATGTTTCCTGCATGTGCTTATTTTTATTTTATAGAATCTTGTAACTCATAATGAGGTACATTATTACTTTTATGATAAGAATCATTCCATATATTAATCTGATTTATCATTCCATTTTCTTATCAGGTCTTTTTATGCATATCTGCTATTTTTGAAATAACTATCTATAAAGACCAGCCATTTGGGTTGCTATTCAGTGAACTGAATTTTTAGAATTTCATTTGAGATTAGTTTTGCTAATCATGAAATGTATTGATTTCTATATTGATTTCATATATTTTAATGTTGCTTATTCATCTTCATGTTGGTGCACATATTATACTGAGTTTTCTATATTGATAACCACTGCAGAAATTATGACAAGATTTAAAATGATTTCTTTGCAATTCCTCTGGAATTTATTTCTTTTCTAGTAAAATTTCTAGTAAATAGAATTCATGTAAGTGAGTGTTTTTGTTTTATTTCTTGCTTTCTGTTTTATTTAAGGTAAACAAATTCAATATATTTCATATGTACAGGTTTAGGAACATAGTGACACTCCCCACCCTACCCTCCCTCATGTGCATGCTTCCACCCTTTCTCCTCCTTCCTCTTATTCTCTCAATTTTTAACCATGATCTGCTTTCAGTTTACTTTATACTGATAAGATTAACCCTACGCTAAGTAAAGAGTTCAAGAAATAGTAAGAAGAAAAAAAAAACTGGTCCTCAATAGTAAAGGCAAGGGCTATAAAACCATCATCAAATCTCAGAATGTCAATTTCACTCCTATACATTGCATGTTTGGTACTCTATTAGTTGCCACAGATCAGGGATAACATGGTATTTATCTTTTGTGGACTGGCTTTTTTCACTCAGTATAATAGTTTCCAGTTGCATCCATTTTATTGCAAAAGACAGGATTTCATTCTTTTTTTATGCTGAGTAGTATTCTGTACATACATATGTGTGTGTGTATGTGTGTGTACACACAGTACATACGTACTTGTGGGTGATCCCATGAGACTGCCTGCTTAGCCCATGCAGCTAGCCTGACTGCTGGCGGGTGGCGGGAGCACTAGGCACATCTCCCCCAGCCCCTCCTTCTGCCAATCAGGTAAACTTCTCCCAGATGTGGCCCTGGCTCACCTGGAAAGCTACTGTAGCCTACATGACCTTCACGCTGGTTGGAGAAGCATGGGGTACCAATAACGGCTCTATCCTATAAAATTAGTGTCGTCCTGAATTAGCTATGTCCCTCCTGCCTACCCCTTACCCCTCTGCCTGCCCTTTAAAAGGTGTGCCTGGTTGTTAATAAAGTGGACATGTTCACCAAAGCTTATCTCTCTCTGGTGCTTCTTGCTGAAGAGCTCTGTCTCCCCATCCATGACAACAGGGTGCAGGCCTTGCAGGATGAGCCCACACGTAGTGTATATATATATATATATATAATATATATGAAATATAATTTATATAATATAAATGTTATATATGTGTATATATATAACATAATTTCTTTATCCAGTCATCAGTTGACGGACATCTGGGTTAATTACTTATGTTAGTTATTGTGGATTGAACTGCAATAAACATGGAGGTACAGATAACTCTTTCATATGCTGATTTCATTTCCTTTGGGTTAATTCCGAGGAGTAGGATTGCTGAGTCTTAGGATATATCTATTTTCAGCTTTCTGAGGTATATTCATACTGTCTTCCATAAGGGCGTACTACTTTACATTCCCACCAACAGTGGATTAGGATACCTTTTTCCTCACTATTTCTTTATTTAAATAGTATTTTTATAAGTCTTTTATCATACTGAAATTTTCTGCAAGTTTTTGATAAGTAGCTTTCATTGAGTTAAATATTTTTTTCTTACAACTCCTTTTCCTAGAAGTATTTTTCATAAATAAGCTTTAAATTTTACCTAATGCTTTTTTCCCTATGAACTATTACAAACATTCTTTTTCCCTTTAACCAATTCATGTATCAGCTTTCTTTAAAAGATATTGAAATTTGATGATTATTATGAGGGATCAGTTCATGTGATTAGGTAGGCTGACAAGTCTTAAGATCTGCCTGGTGCGTGGGTAAGCTAAAGACCAATGACAGTCAATGGTATAGTTTAGTGTGACTGCTGGTGAGCTCATGCAAATAGGGCCCAGGGAGAGAAAATGTTTTAGTTCAAGTCTAAAGGAAGGATGATGCTGATTTCCCAATTCAAAGGATGTCAGGATGGAGGCATTCCCCTTTATTCAGAGAAGAATCAGACTTTTTTTTTTCCTCTTCAGGACTTCAACTGATTAGACAAGGCCCACTCACAGCAGGGAGAATAAACAACTTTACCCAGTCTAGGAACTTAAATGTTAATTTTATCCAAAACCACTCTCACAGAAACACCCAGAATACTTCATTGAAATATCTAGGCAACCTATGGCCCACTCAAGTTATAATATCGAACATTTGAAATGCCTTTCTGAATTGTTAGAATTAATACATCAAACAAAACACATAAAATGTGTCATTTTCTTGAGTTTTAAAAGAACTAATATTTTGCATGTTAGCTTACCAGTTTCTTAAATTTTCAATGAATAGCAGTTCCAAAATATGTTGTGTAGTCATAATGTTATTTTGTGAATAGGTTAACTACTAATTCTCCATCTTTTAATGATTTTTTTCTTTTCTTTTTTTTTAAATTTACTTATTTTAAAGTCAAAGTTACAGAGAGAGAGGGAGATACTGAGAGATCTTCCAACCTCCAGTTCACTCTGTTAGTAAAATGGCGGTCTTACTTGTGGCGCCATCCCTGTTCCATATGCCATCTTAGGCTCTGGCCCCCACTGTCATTGCTGGAAGCCAGATGACCAGATGGCCCAACCACAGGTGTCAGCTCTACCCCCACCCTAATGGGATTCACTGCTCCTACTTCCCTACCTGCCACACCCCCTCAAAGGTTTAACAAGACCTGTTCCCAAACACATGTTCTCTCTCTTAAACTCTCCTCCTCTCTCTTACTCTCTTGCCCTCTCCCCATGTGTCAGGGTTCCCCCACCCAACAATAAATCCTTTCTTTTACTCCGGTGTTTGGTGTGTTTTGTTGCAAACTTACATTGGTGCCATGACTCAGATCCAGGCCCATCAACATTGCTCTACCCCAGGGGATCTGAGCTGTGTTGGGATCTGTTAGGAAAATGGCACAGTCTTATCTATGGCACGATCTACACCCTGACACCATCCTAGGTTCTAGCCCCAGCTGCCATTGCTGGAAGCCAGGTGGCCACATGGCCCAACCACTGGTGTCAAGCTCCACTCTCATCCTAATGAGATTCTCTGCTTCTGCTTCCCTTCCCGCCCTCCAGCAGAGTTTTAAAAGGACCTGTTCCTGAACACGTGGCTTTCTCTTCTCTTGTCTCCTCTTCTCTTCTGTCTCCTCTAATCAATCTCTCTCTCTCTCTCTCTGTCTCTCTCTTACTCTCTCTTTTTCCTTCCTCACCCATTCCCTCCAGCCTGCTGGGTTTTCCCCAATAAACCCTTTCCCTTACTCTGGTATTTGGTGTGTTTTGTGAGGATCTTACAGGATCCTGGATTTCTGCCAGTTACAAAAGACACCCCGGACCTCCTTCCATGCCACTGAATGCTCCATGATCTCCATCCACACACCAGTCTCTCAAATTCCTTGAGTAAGATGGGGCAGGTGGAGGATCCCCTCAGTGCAGCGCTCTATGGGTTCTGGTTCTACTTCATCCTGAAGTCTTGGTACCAGGCACCACAACTCCTATAGCCTTGTGCCTCTATGGACTCTGTCCAGGCAACAGTGGGTGTGGGCTACAACTCAATCCTCTGTTTCCCTTCTATGGGCTAAGCCCTGGGCTCCGGTGGGTGTGTGAGTGATGATCTCTGCCCTCTGTTCCCATATCCTCTCATTGTATAGCTGGCTGTGATCTAGGAGATGCCTGATAGCTGCCCATCCAACTCTATGAGTCCCCATGGGAGCTCCTTCTTCCCATGTTCCATGTGATCCTCCTCTCGGTGGTCTCCTACCTTGACAACCAGTTCAAGATCTCTGTGAGCATTAGGAAAAGTGGATGATTTTCTATGTCTACACTTTCTCCTATCTCAGTTCTAAACTTTCTCTGGCTCAGACTCTTAATTTTCAAAGCTCTCACTAAAAAGCCAAAATCCCTTTCTTCTATGTTTACTGCTCTGGCTCTCACTGTCTCTGCTCATTGTACCTCCCCATCCCACCCAGGAATTCTGACATCTCAGAACCAGCCCTTGTCCAAAATTATTCCCCTTGTCTTATCTATGATCCTCTCTAGCACCCTCCTCCCAGAGAAGCAAAGACAAGTTTGGGAATGGACCATCTGATGGTTTCACCCTCTTCCTCCAACTGGTCTTTGCCCTTCCTCCTCCTATTCCAATTTTACCATAAGAATAACATGGGAGTGGTGATTCCATCCTTCAGAGCTCCCTGTTTATCACAAAACAAATTAGGTATCCCACCCTTTTGATGGCCTCCTTGTTTTATCATAAGCAAGCCAGACAGGATAATCAGGTCATTTGAGGAGTTTTCAGCCCATTCCTTGTAACTGAATGTCAAGCAGACCCTGCCAGGTCTCCCCAATTCCTACAAACTCGATTCCCAGGTCCCATTAGTGAGCATTGCCTAGATATTTCATCATTAGCTCTGAGTTAACAGTCAAAGCTACAATTGCCTCTCTCTTCCTAAACCTCCCTTCTAACCTACCCACCTTGGTATCTCTCCCACCCTGCACCAAGTGGGCCATAAAGCCGTCTACCCAGCAGTGTTCACATAACCCTGAGAAATCTCTCTCCTAACCTTTGTGAAATAATGGTCAAGACTGCTGGACCTTCAAACCATCAGGCCTATCTGGTTAATCACTAATTCTAGACTGATCTCCTTTTCCCTAATTACCACTTACTCTGTCACCTATCAGATTCTCCTCTAAAAATCTCTCTCTCCAACCATCTGCTCTGATGGATCCTCTTCCCCATTAAACCTAACATAATGCTGAGCAATCTCCAGTGGACATCTTGTCCCTGGCACATCAGCTTGTAGCCCACAGTCACCTCTGGAACCTGTGTGATAGCTGCCTGATTTTTTGATTCAGGGGCAGTCCCAAATGGCTGACTGTTGACCAGGACATCATTGGCCTAAGGTTTTTTCTGGGTAAAAGAAAAGTATACTCAAATTCTATTAAAATCTAAAAAGAAGTCTTTAGTAAATAACAATTTCATGCATGAAAATCTGGTTCAAATTTAATTGGACACTGAGTTTGAAGAAATTTCTCTCTTCGAATCTAGGAAGATTTTTAAAATATTGCACTTAAAAATATGCCTTCATAACTTGCCAAACTTATTTTGCAATGTTTTAACAGGTTTCTGATAATAGCAATGGGTAATCAGTACTCAATGAAACAGCGATGGGTAACCAGCCCTCATTATAGCCCCTAAGGTGGAATTTTCAATCTCTTGTTTAATGTTATTGAATTATAGCTAGAGTTTTATAAAAGTAGAGCTTAAATTATAATTTCACAGCTAGATTTACTTCACCATGGCCACAGTAAATAGACAAAACCTTCCTTCAGACCAAAAAAAGGGAGAGAAAGTTTCAAAGTGAGTACATAGCTTTCCTCATGGGAACTGTCTATCTCACTACTATCAGAACATGCCTGTGACTGTAGTCTTCTAGTTTAGGCCATCAAAGATTAGAGATGGGACTTGAGCACCCCCTTGACTTGCATCCTCTGGCCCCTTTAACAAAAACCAGGAGGAAAAGAAAGCTAGGCATCAGAATCAGTGTAATGATAGGTAGCATTACTTGGTTAATGCTACTCTTAAGACCATTGTATGCTATTCTCACCCTGGCCTTTATACTATCTTATTCATTTAAATGTTTACAGGAGGTGATAATGGAGCAAACCAAAGCCTTCACGAAATAGGTGTGTCAACCAAATGCTGCTACAGGAATGTACTCAGCTCCCCACCCAGGAGACAGCAGCTTGAGATATTGCCCCATGCCAGCAGAGAGCAATTGCTGTCCCATGTCAGTAGGAAGTAGCTCTAAAGGCAGATCATCATCGGTCCACCCCTCCTGGACATTTGGGGCTGATTTAACCCCATAAAACACCTGCTTTATAAAAAACAAAATGGGGGAATGTTACTAAAATGGTGCAGCATTATCTGTGGTACTATTTATACCCTGAATGCCATCTTAGGCTCTTGCCCCCGCTGCCATTGCTAGAAGCCAGGTGACCAGATAGTCCAACCACAGGTGTCAGCTCCAACCCCCACCCTAATGGAATTCGCTGCTCCTACTTCCTACCCGCCACCCCACCCCCCAGCAAAGGTTTAACAAGATTTGTTGCTAAACATTTGCTCTCTCTCTTATGCTCCCCTCCTGTCTAACTGTCTTGCTCTCTACCCCCTACCCCTGGCCCATTGGGCTTTACCTACTACACAATAAACCCTTTCCCTTACTCTGGTATTGTGTTTTGTGACAGCCTTAAAAACTCAGGGCTGGGACAAGCCAAAGCCCAGTGACAGGAGCTTCATCGGGTCTCCCACATGAGTATAATTGGTCAAGTACTTGGGCTGTTTTCTGTTGCTTTTCCCAGGCCATTAGCAGGGAGTTGGATTGGGAGTGGAGCAAATGGAACTGGTGCCCATATGGGATGCCAGCATCACAGGAGGTGGCTTTAATTGAAATGCCAGCCCCTTTGTCTTTTCTTAACTAATAATCAGTTGCTTTTCTCAAAATCAATTAGCATTTGATTTTGATAATATCTATTACCTTTGCTATTTCATTTTTTCTTTTGTGTTTATTTCCCTCCTTCTCCTTCCTTTGATTTTATGTGTTGTTCTTGAATGCTTAGTTTGTTAATTGTGTTATATTCTTTCTAATAGAAGTATTAGGGTGATTAGGGAGTGAATATATTTTGCTAGGTTTCTCATACTTTCATAACTTTTCCTTTAATTCAGATCTGAATAATGTTTTGAATTATGATATTATGATATATATTTTGAATGATGACTAGATTTGCTTAAATTTCAAACTATAAGACATTCTTTGTACTAGAGAAGGTTAAACTGCTGTAATAGACTCAACAGGTATTTCTTATTAAATAGGGGTCAGTGACACTCTTGTCCGAATGACTGACATCTGAGAATCTCTCCTCAAACCTCTAACTAGCCAATTAATCTTTTAGAAAGCTTCTCACTCTCTGTATCTCTAATCCTAGTCTTTAGAAATTACTATCTATATTCATATTGAGTTTTTCACATTCCATGTAAAAGGTAGAACAAGTGGCAGTTGTCTTTCTATTTCCAGCTTATTTCACTTAAGGTATTGTTTTTGAAATTTCCATCAAGACTCTTGATCAAATTGTGATCAGCAATGATGAGAGTATTTGTTTTCCTTCAACTGGATGGAATGAGATTTTGGATGTTACATATTCTAGAAGGCTAGTTTTCAGATTTTGTGTTTCCAGCTAGGACTCTACTAGAGAGGACAAAACAATTCTAAGTAATGAATGTGTATTTTCCTGTAGCATTGACCCTGTAAATGTGATTGGCCCTCTGCCTACCCCTCTGATCTTTCTTCCTACTTCCCCCTTTTGTTCAACTCACTTTAAGCTCAAACATTTCTTGTTGTTCATTGAGTTATGTGGGTTAATAGCTAGTTAGGTCAAGGCCCTGTCAGAATGAGAAAATGGGCAGAGTCCTTTTACAAGTAGACAAAGTGCTTGCTTCTCAGAGGCTGCCCTTTGCAACATTTAGTTTTATGGTGAGAACAGGCTATACAAGATTACCAACTCCAGGCCTCTGATCGGTTTCTATTGCCTCCTGTTTGGTTGCTAGTCTTGTCCTCTTGTTTGTGAGACAAGAACCTAGATCACCTTTGTCATCCTGGAAGAGTCATACTGCCTTAGAGCCATTGAACATTTTCTGCTTCATGCAAAATATATCACCTCATGGGAGAGAGTCTGCCAGACCTGCTGTATGCTTTGCTAGGGCTGCCATAACAAAATTTTGAGATGGAGTGGTTTAAACAGAAACAATTCTGGAGGCTAAAAGTCTGCGAGCAAACTGTTGGTATTATGGGTCTCTCCTGAGGCGTCCATCCTTCATATGAATAGTCTTCCCACTCTGTCTTCATGTTATCTTTCCTCTGTACATGTCTGTGTCCACATTTACTGTCTGTATAAGGACATCAGTCATATCAGTTTGATCCCACCTAATGAGTTCCTTTTAACTTTAACTCTTTAAAGGACCTGTCTCCAAATGCAGTCACATTCTATAGCATCGGGGTTTAGCACTTCAGCATGTAATTTTTGGGGGGGAATATAATTCAACGTATAACAATATCCATCTCTTTACTTCAAAAATCCCAAAAAATAGGATTTTTATTGGTCCTTGTCTCATGTGCAAGAAGAATTTCCACATTGATAGGGATAGTGACCAAAGTGAGATTTACCAGCATGAGAAACATCCTATGGCAGTAGTCAGAATGAGGACTCCAAGGAAGGAGTTGAAAGGGAAGCATGTGGGTACTGCTTCTTTTATGCACAAAGCAGTTCTCTCTGAAGTGGCCTTAGATTTACTCAAATCAGTGGAGGAGCCGAGTAGCTATTAACAACCAATTAGAGGAATAAAATGAAAACCAATCAGCACTCCTGGAAAAACCTATCAGACGGTTAGAACTGATAATACTCATTCCAACATGGACCTGACCTACCTGCCTAATAGCCTAACTGCTCACATTCCACCCTCAGAAAGATGGACCCTAACTGCTGTTAGAGGTGTGAGGCAGTAACTGCTCGGCTGCTTCCTGCTGATAAGGAGCATACAGCTGGGATGGTAGCAGGGCATTCTTCCAAGTGTTGATATACAGGTCCCTGGTAGAATGAAAATTTCCTTGGGGGCTTCATCTGTAGTACTGGAGTTGGATGGCTTCTACTTTGTAATCCTGGAGAATACAAACTATGTAAGACAGTTTATGATGCGTGGTCCTATAAGAGAATAAAAAGTATGGCAAATATTGGCCCTAGGAAGGGTAATATCCCATATAGCAACTTCCAATTTTTAAATCTCTCCAGTTTTCAGAGAGAATTTTCTGTCAATGTTTATATTCACCTCCTCATGTAATCTGTCAATATCTTTTAACTTAGATTTTGTGTTATCAGTTATATTAAGACAACACAATCTTGGGGCCAGCATTGTAGCACAGCAGGTTAAAGCTCCTGCCTGCAGTGCTGGCATCCCATGTGGGCACCAGTTCAAGTTCCAGCTGCTCCACTTCTGATCCTGCTCTCTACTAATGTATCTGGGAAAGCAGTGAAGGATGGTCCAAGTCCTTGGGCCCCTGCACCCAAAGTGAGACCTGGAAGAAGTTTCTGGATCCTGTCTTTGGATCAGCTCAGCACTGCCCATTGTGGCCATTTGGGAAGTGAACCAGCAGATAGAAGACCTCTTTCTCTCTTTCTCTCTCTCTGTCTGTACCTTTCTCTGTAACTGTCATTCAAATATATAAAATGAATCTTTAAAAAAACACATTCTGGACAATTGCCTACATCCAATTTGGTTCTGTAGTAATAAGTAGTAAATGACTGCGTTGTTTTGTAAGCTACTTTCTTGAATTTGACTGAGTTTGTCATTAATATACAATGGTGTTGTAGCAGTGGCATTAGCCATCTTTTCCATTATACAAGCCCACTGATTAATTTCCTTATGTGCTCATGCAGCTATGTCAGGACTGGGCATAACAAAAATAACAAATACCAATGCCTCAGTTAAAGTGAAGAGAGCCAGAGCCAGCGTTGGAGTATAGTGGGTGGAGCAAAGGTCTACAATGCCAGCATCCTGTATGGATGCCGGGTTGATTCTTGGCTGCTCTATTTCCCATCCAGTTCCCTGCTAATATGCCTGGAAAGCAGTGGAAGATGGCCCTGGGTGCTTGGGCCTCTGCCACCCACATGGAGATCCAGAAGAATTTCTTGGCTTCTGCCTTCAGAATGGCCGACTCCAAATCTTGTGGCCGTTTGGGGAGTGAATCAGTGGATGGAAGATTCTGTCTGTCCCTTACTCTCTCTCTGTAACTCTGTCTTTAAAAAAGTGAACAGTGCCAAGGGGTAATGATTGTTGTGTATGGAATATGCAGATGCTGTCATAGGAGAGATAAATGAGGGTACTATCTGACCCATTGAATAAAGGCCAAAGTATGATTTAGGAATTGTGAAAAGAGAAAAAAAAATTTTTGGCAGGCAGAATGGACAGTGAGAGAGAGAGACAGAGAAGGTTTTCCTTTTCTGTTGGTTCACCCCTCAACGGCTGATACGGCCGGTGCGCTGCAGCCTGCACACTGCGCTGATTCAAAGCCAGGAGCCAGGTGCTTTTCCTGGTCTCCCATGCGGGTGCAGGGCCCAAGGACCTGGGCCATCTTCCACTGCCTTCCTGGGCCACAGCAGAGAGCTGGACTGGAAGAGGAGCGATCAGGACAGAATCCGGCGCCCAGACTGGGACTAGAACCCGGTGTGCCGGCGCTGTAGGCGGAGGATTAGCCTATGAGCCACGGCGCAGGCCAAAGAGAAACATTACCATATAGAAGATACCAGCCTCTAGGAATACTTACATCATCCAAATAAGCTACATGAGTTATGGAAGAGCAGTTATGTTTTTGAGTTAGATCATGGGAAACTGAGACAGTTATTTTATATAGTAAATAGTAATGCCATGGAGTTTGGTAGTGGGTCTTTAGCTATGGGCAAAGAGGATAAGTTTTTGTTATCTCTAAAATGTAGTTAAGGGAATTTTCTAGACTTAACAAATTTTGTTGTAATATATCTACAGGGGAGGTTCCTTCATGCATACAAAAGGGTGTTTGATTTAGCATGTTTGAAGCTAATGAGTGCACAACTTCTCAGTAGAAATGAGAGAATTTGGTTTAGTGAGGGCAGTTACAGATGTACATGTCATTAAGCCACTTATTGCAAAATTCAGTGAGTTCTGCATGCCTTCCCTGTTAACATTACCATTGGTCAGGTCATGTGATGAGCCTTCACCAGGGCACACTTGGACTCTGTGTCAGAGCCAGCTTGGGAATGGCCTAAAAAGGATTAGTAACTGTAGAAGAGTCTTCAATGGTGGCATAGAAGAGGTAGTTTATGGGAAGGATAAGCATGAACAGAAAACCAAGAACAAAAAGAAGACCCAGAATTTAGGCTGTCTTTAGTTGAGTTGTGTCAGTAGTGATGGTCTTTATAAAAAGGAGTTACTTATCTGTCTCTCTTTCTCACTGTCCACTCTGCCTGTTAAAAAAAAGATTAAAAAAAGGAGTTACTTATCTGAAGGTCAATTTTTAAAACAGTGGTTGAGTCCCTGGGTGGCTACATGAAAATAGCTGTTGTTCTTCCTCATACTATCCCTGGTGTCTTCTCAAGGCAGGTGTGCTGGGATCCAGACTGTTACTCTGGTATGATGGATCCAGGCATTGTGTGCTGAGACCTTTACCAGCCTAACAGACTCCATGTTCCACAAAGGAAAATCCAACTCCAAAGGCCAGCTTCTCCACGCTGTAGCTTGTAACTAGCTCGGGTGGTGGTGCAGAAAAAAATCAAGCATTTTCTCTTTAACCTCTGGGAGGCAAAAGAATCTCACTGCATAAGCATGCACCTTAGATGAGTGGCTGTGAAGATGGCTTGTTTCCTATCCAACTGAGAAGGCAATCCAATGCTGATTCAAGTTGAATTCAAGCTGGATCTGAGTCATGGCATTACACTGTCATGGGACAATGAGAAAATCTTGGTTCTTGTCTCACATGGAAGAAGAATTCCCATGTGGACAGAGATCATGAGCAAGGTTAGATTTATTGAAGTGAGAAACCTGCCACAGTAGTCAGGAGGTGTGCTGGAAGGAGTTGTCAGGGAATCCTGAAGGTACAGGCTCTTTTATGCACAAAGTGGTTCTCTCTGATTGGCCCTAGTAACCAATCAGCAGAGAAACAGAACGACAGCTAACAACCAATCAGAGGACTAGGATGACAACCAATCAATATGCAGGGAAAAACCATTCAGAGAGCTGGTACTGTTAATCTTATCTACCCTGCTCTCATGATAAAATTAAGTGTTGCTAAAGGCAGCCTCTGGAAAGAAGCAAGCACTTTGTTCACTTTCAAAGGGACTCTGCTCCTTTTTCTCATTCTGACAGGTACATGACCTACCTGCCTGTTAGCACATTTCAGTCCTCGCTGAAAGAGGCACAAAAAAAAAAACAGAGGAAAAAGGAAGATAAAGAGAGGAGATTTTCCATCCATGGGATCACTCCTCAAATGTCTGCAAAATCCAGGGATGGGCCAAGCAAGAGCCAGGAGTCAGGAATGCAATCCAGGTCTCTCCCATGGGAGGCAGGAATCCAAATACTTGAGCCATTACTTGTTAGCCCTCAGAGTGCACATTAACAGGAAGCTGAAGCCAAAGTAGTATTCAAGCCCAGGCACTCTGTTACAGGGTACAGATATCCTAAGCAGCATATTAACTGCTACTCTAAATGCCTGCCTCACATTACTTGTATTATTATTATTTCTATTACAAAATATGTATGACATTTTGAATATCTACTCTCTGAATTAACTGTTCATGTTCTGTAACTAGATTGTATTCCATTGTTTTTATAGGCCCATGTACCTGTGATATTTAGTTGTATTCTGAATAGTAACTGTAGTGTTAAATATATTCACCACCATACAGTGAAAAAATTCACTCTATTCAATGTGTATTTACATATTACATGAATATAATTTGCAAGTCACTGTTCTATACCACCACTTTAAAAATTCAGTTCTATGCAATGAGTCTCTGACTGGCTAGAAAGATAGTTCCTTTCAAAGTAGGTTCATAGGAACACACTTGTGAAACACTTGTTGAACATATTTCAGAGTGGGTAGAAACTTTGATTTGAAAATTGTGTCAGAAATTTAGAGGTCCCTTCTATGTATCTGAAATGATTATTTTATTCATATTTTTTCCTATGAATATATGTTTATGAAATATGTGTGTTTCCATTTTGCAAAGATGAACAAAATTTCAGGGTAAAATATGTAACATGCATGCTTAAAAATGTCTATCCAGCAATAAAGCCAAGCAAAGGAATCAATTTCAAAATATCTTGGAATTATTAATTGAAACACACATATATAATCATTTAAATAAGTTTTCTCTATATTTAAAATGTAGTTGAGCTCCTCATCATATAATAGTTCATGCATTATCCTTAGATATAAAATATACTACTAGGACTTCATTGCATGATTTGTTATACTAATGGAAAACATGAAGTGGTGTGTTGTTATCTTTATTTTCTTAAAATTATTTATTTGAAAAATAGAGTAACAGAGATAGAAGGAGGGAGAGAGAGAAAGAGTGAGAGAAGAGAGAGAGAGAGAGGTCTTCCATTCACTGGTTCACTTCCCCAAATGGCTGCAATGACGGGGCCAGCGGCAGGCTGAAGCATGGAGCTTAGAACTCCATCCAGGCCTCACATATGAGAAGAAGGGGCCTAAGGACTTGGGCCATCTTCTGCTGCCTTCCCAGGCATGTTAGCAGGGAGCTTGGTCAGAAGTAAAACAACTGGGGCTTGAACTAGAACTCATATAGGATGCTGGCATCACAGACAGCAGCTTATATTACTATGCCAAGATAGAGGCCCCATGTTGCTAACTTTATACTTCCAATAAGAACAAATAGTGTGTATGTGAATGGAATTTTAATTGAACAGATGGCTATTAACAGGTGAAGATATAAATAATGGAAATAAATTTTCCCAAGTTATTTGAGGTGATTTATGCTATCATATTTGATTAAGTTACTTCCAGGAAGCACAAAATACCTGGAAGTACAAACCTCTAGTAGTTTGCAGATGCAGCTTTATACATGAAAAAATACTAATCTCTTCATCACTTATTCAGTCATTTGGTTATCAGCAAAATTCTCTACCCAATTAAAATAGCATATATGAACCCTCATATTTCAGAAATCATTACATTACAAATTAAGTTTTGGGGCCGGCATTGTGGCAAAGCAGGTTAGGCTGCTGCCTGTGATGCCACCATCCCATATGGGCACCAGTTAGAGTCCTGGCTGCTCCTCTTCAAATCCAGCTCCCTGCTAAGAGGCCTTGGAAAACAGAGAAATGTGGTCAAGCTCCTTGGGCCCTGTACCTATGTGGGAGACCTGGATTAAGCTCCTTGCTCCTGACTTCAGCCTGGCCAAACCCTAGCCTTTGTGGCCATTTGGGGTCTGAACCAGTAGATGGAAGATCTCTCGTTCTCTCAGGGTTTCCCTCCCATTACCTCCCATAACTCTGCCTCAAATCAATAAAATAAATCTTTTTTAAAAGTTTAGTACAATTAAATTTGCAGTTCCCTTGAAGACTGAAATTTACATTGGCTAAAACGTCATTGTTAT